>NC_065433.1:14936699-15561699 GCF_024362695.1 Pectinophora gossypiella
TGTTTTCTTTTGTATTACCTTGCCGTCTGACGACGTTAATTCTTCAATAGTAGATTCTTCAGGCAGCTCTACTATTTCCAATTGTTGTTCTGTCGGCACTGGTGATTCTTCGGGCAGTTTTTCTTCTTTGACTGTAACCGTAGTGACAGGAGCTTCATCATCTTTAGTGACTGTAGTTATTTCTGTAATCTCTTGTACAGGACCTTTCTTTTTTCGTATGACCTTTTTAGTGGTTTTGACCTTTTTAGTTTCATCTGGGCTAACTTCTTCAACAATGATTTCTTCTGGAAGTTCAACGACTTCCATTGGTTGAGGAACTTCTTCCTCTGGTACTTGTTCCTCAGTGACACTAACAGTTGTTACAGGAGTTTCATCATCTTTCTGTATGGTTGTTACTTCGGTTATTTCCTCTTTGGGTCCTTTCTTTTTTCTTATAATTTTCTTTGATGTTTTAATCTTTTTAATTTCTCCTGGACTGACCTCCTCAAGGGTAGTTTCTTCGGGAAGTTCTACGACTTCTATGGGTTTAGTGTCTTCTTGCTCTGGGACTTGCTCCTCAGTGACACTAACAGTTGTTACTGGGGCATCATCATTTTTCTGTACGGTGGTTATTTCCGTGATTTCCTCTTTAGGTCCTTTTTTCTTTCTTATGACGCGCTTTGTTGTTTTGACATTATTTATTTCACCAGTCTGCGTCTTTGTTTTAGTGATGGAAACTGTTTCTGGTTCCTCCTGTATAATTTCAGCCTTATCCGGTTTAATCAAATCTTGAATGGGCGTTGATGTTTCATCAATTATTTCTTCTGTTTTATGGACTGATACAATAGGTTTTTTATTATCTTCTTGTTCAGTCTGTATCACGGTGGTTTCTACTTTAGGCCCTACTTTCTTTTTAATGGTTCTCTTTGTAGTTTTCTTTTGTATTACCTTGCCGTCTGGCGACGTTAATTCTTCAATAGTAGATTCTTCAGGCAGCTCTACTATTTCCAATTGTTGTTCTGTCGGCTCTGGTGATTCTTCGGGCAGTTTTTCTTCTTTGACTGTAACCGTAGTGACAGGAGCTTCATCATCTTTAGTGACTGTAGTTATTTCTGTAATCTCTTGTACAGGACCTTTCTTTTTTCGTATGACCTTTTTAGTGGTTTTGACCTTTTTAGTTTCATCTGGGCTTACTTCTTCAACAATGATTTCTTCTGGAAGTTCAACGACTTCCATTGGTTGAGAAACTTCTTCCTCTGGTACTTGTTCCTCAGTGACAGCAACGGTTGTTACAGGAAGTTCATCATCTTTCTGTATGGATGTTACTGCGGTTATTTCCTCTTTAGGTCCTTTCTGTTTTCTAATAATCTTCTTTGATGTTTTAATCTTTTTAATTTCACCCGGACGGAGCTCCTCAACGGTAGTTTCTTCGGGAAGTTCGACGATTGCTATGGGTTTAGTATCTTCCTCTGGGACTTGTTCCTCAGTAACACTAACAGTTGTTACAGGAGTTTCATCATCTTTCTGTATGGTTGTTACTTCGGTTATTTCCTCTTTGGGTCCTTTCTTTTTTCTTATAATTTTCTTTGATGTTTTAATCTTTTTAATTTCTCCTGAACTGACCTCTTCAAGGGTAGTTTCTTCGGGAAGTTCTACGACTTCTATGGGTTTAGTGTCTTCTTGCTCTGGGACTTGCTCCTCAGTGACACTAACAGTTGTTACTGGGGCATCATCATTTTTCTGTACGGTGGTTATTTCCGTGATTTCCTCTTTAGGTCCTTTTTTCTTTCTTATGACGCGCTTTGTTGTTTTGACATTATTTATTTCACCAGTCTGCGTCTTTGTTTTAGTGATGGAAACTGTTTCTGGTTCCTCCTGTATAATTTCAGCCTTATCCGGTTTAATCAAATCTTGAATGGGCGTTGATGTTTCATCAATTATTTCTTCTGTTTTATGGACTGATACAATAGGTTTTTTATTATCTTCTTGTTCAGTCTGTATCACGGTGGTTTCTACTTTAGGCCCTACTTTCTTTTTAATGGTTCTCTTTGTAGTTTTCTTTTGTATTACCTTGCCGTCTGGCGACGTTAATTCTTCAATAGTAGATTCTTCAGGCAGCTCTACTATTTCCAATTGTTGTTCTGTCGGCTCTGGTGATTCTTCGGGCAGTTTTTCTTCTTTGACTGTAACCGTAGTGACAGGAGCTTCATCATCTTTAGTGACTGTAGTTATTTCTGTAATCTCTTGTACAGGACCTTTCTTTTTTCGTATGACCTTCTTAGTGGTTTTGACCTTTTTAGTTTCATCTGGGCTTACTTCTTCAACAATAATTTCTTCTGGTAGTTCAATGACTTCAATGGGTTGAGTTACTTCTTCTTCTGGAATTCGTTTCTCAGTGACATTAACGGTTGTTACAGGAGTTTCGTCATCTTTTTGTACGGTGGTTATTTCCGTGACTTCCTGATTAGGTCCTTTCTTTTTTCTTATAATTTTCTTTGATGTTGTAATCTTTTTAATTTCTCCTGGGCTGACCTCCTCAACAGTAGTTTCTTCGGGAAGTTCTACGACTTCTATGGGTTTAGTGTCTTCTTGCTCTGGGACTTGCTCCTCAGTGACACTAACAGTTGTAACTGGGGCTTCATCATCTTTCTGTACGGTAGTTATTTCCGTGATTTCCTCTTTGGGCCCCTTCTTCTTTTTTATGACGCGCTTTGTTGTTTTGACAGCTTTTATTTCACCAGTCAGCGTCTTAGTTTTTGTGATTGAAACAATTTCCGGTTCCTCGTGTATAATTTCAGCCCTATCTGGTTTAGTTAAATCTTGAATGGGCGTTGTTGTTTCATCAATTATTTCTTCTGTCTTATGGACTGATACAATAGGTTTTTTATCGTCTTCTTGTTCAGTCTTTATCACCGTGGTTTCTACTTTAGGCCCTATTTTCTTTCTAATGGTTCTCTTTGTTGCTTTTTTGTGTATAACCTTACCATCTGGTGACGTAATTTCTTCAATAGTAGATTCTTCAGGCAGCTCTACTATTTCTGATTGTTGTTCTGTCGGCTCTGGTGATTTTTCGGGCAGTTTTTCTTCCTTGACTGTAACTGTAGTGACAGGAGCTTCATCATCTTTAGTGACTGTTGTTATTTCTGTAATTTCTTGTATAGGACCTTTCTTTTTTCGTACAACCTTTTTAGTTGTTTTGACCTTTTTAGTTTCGTCTGGGCCTACTTCTTCAACAATTATTTCTTCTGGAAGTTCAATGATTTCCAAGAGTTTGTCATCTTCTTCTTCTGTTTTTGTGACGGTGACAAATGTTTCTGGAGCTTCATTATCCTCTAAAACGATTGCTGTTTCTGTTGTTTCTTCAACAGGAATTTTCTTTTGTTTAACTCTAACTTTTTTAAGCTTTTTGTGTTGTGTAACTGTGTTGTCTATGAGTTCTTCTGTTTCGTGTTCAGGTGTGTTCAGTGGCTGTTCCGCTTCTTCTACAAGCTCTGAAAGTGTTTAATGTATAATGTACTTATATTGAACAGTGTAGTAAAGTCTTGTGATAAAAGCCAAACCAGTTTTTCAAGAAAAATGTGAGTAAGTATCTGTGATATTAATGTGTGTCTAAATTTTGGAGCAGATGATTTGTATGTATTTGCATTTCTCGTATTTTATTGCAGACAAATAATGAGTAAATCATATTAATCCAAACTGATTCCACAAATCATTTGAAAATATGATAACTAGGCATGTCAAAAAATATTTATTTGTTGTATTACTTTTAAATAGCCAATTATATACGTTGTACTGATGCCATGTCGTACACCGCACAGGTCTCCCCACAATCAACCGCTTCAACCGGAGGGTTATAGAGCAAACTCCACCAATCTACTCCACATTTCTCTTTCATAAAATTTGTTCATTTACTATTGCTATTCAACAGTATGAAATAACGTAAAATGAAATAACGTTTATAAAACAAGAAGAAAAACAAACTGAACTTGAATCATAGGAGCCTAACCAACTCCAAGACTTCGTTTATATCTACTGCCGCTGACGATTTCTGTTTGCGGAAATAAGGATTTACTCATGATGTTTTTATTCTAATCTGCTATAAGTGCGTTAAATAAACTTTTAAATTCAGAACAAATACTTAGCGAGGTACACAAGTTACTAATTTATAACTTACCTAAGTTATAAAAATATTTTAACGAAGGTTTGTAAATAAGTATATATTATTTAAAATGATAAATTACGGTATAAGTACGTACTTACTAATATACCAACGTAAGGTATCATGTACTGTAACGTTTAGCGCGAAAAGTAATAACTTAAACTCATCTGAATCACATCATTTTTACTACCAACATCTCATGCAGTACTTGCAAATAATGTTTACATTTGTTGCAATTTTCTATAAGTATCAATTTTTGAAAGTGCCTTTACTCGCGATTTCGGTGGTGCAATATTATTTTTAACGATAAAGCAACAGCTTTATAGTACCATAGTACTTGCTCGTTAGGATACCGAGGTACTTATTTGTCGATCGAATATATTGTTAATGAGGCTCATATAAACCCAAAACTAACTCCAACACTTGGGAAATAGTTTCCAAAAATGTGCCACGGAAATTGCGTGAAGCTCATATTTTGACCCCAGCCACAGTTGCATACTAATATTAGATATTTATTAAAACCAGTAAATACAGTATAATAATAAAATATATTATAAATGTTAAAATGAACATTAAAATAATGTTTTGCGTAGCGCTTTTTGTATTTGACTTTAATAACCAACAACCAGACATAATTAATTTACCAGCACAAGTCAAGGCACCTCGAATCAAATGATTCGCCTGGGTTATTCATTCATAAAACATGATAATTGTGTGGTAGTATTCCTTATTCAAGTGGTTCATGATAATTGTGTGGTAGTACAGAGATCATGGTGCGCAAAATAGATTCAAACTTTGTCCGACTTTTGTTGTTGTTACGACAGCCTTCAGAAACGAAATAGGTTTCGACATTCAGTAGAAGGAAAGTTATAAATTATGCTTGAGATGTTAGACAACTGGAGAGCATCTTTAATAAATAGAATAAATAAATTAAACTACAAGAAGATAAATAAACTTACTATTTGTTTGTGTTTGCTGGTCAGGTAGTGTGATGGTGTGTGTGTTTTCTATGTCTTGGTGTAGTTGATCCCCAGTAAAAGGTGTTATCTGTTCACCTACGAATTCATCTGCATGTGTAAGTGTTAAAGTGTCTGTAATTATCAAAGGATATTGTGTAGTGGTGTTAATAGTAGGAGTTTTACTATGTGTCTTTGATGTGAAAAATTCATCTGCTTGACTGTTAAATATATTCTCTACGCATTCAAGAGGTGTAAATGTATTAAATGTTTGAGGTAGTTCATGTATAACATCGGTTTCTACTTTGGATTCCACTTTGTTTTTGCCAAGTCGTTTTGTTACTTTCTTGTGTTTGGTCTTTCCTTCAGGCGTTTTCGTTTCCTCAATAGTGAACTCTTCAGGCAGTTCTACTATTTCCGTTTGGTCATTTTCTGGCTGTGTTTCTTCTCTGACTGAAACCGTGGTTACAGGAGCTTCATCGTCTTTCGTGACAGTTGTTATTTCTGTTACTTCTTCGACAGGACCCTTCTTCTTTCTGATCACTTTTTTGGATTTCTTCACCTGTTTTGGTTTTGTTTCGCCTGGAGTAACTTCTTCGACAATAGTTTCCTCTGGAAGTTCTATGATTTCTATGGGCTTGGTCTCGTCTTCTTCTGGGGCTTGTTCTTCAGTGACATGCACAGTTGTTACCGGCGCTTCATCATCTTTCTGCACGGTGGTAATTTCAGTGATTTCATCTTTAGGTCCCTTCTTTTTCCTTATAATGCGTTTTGTTGTTTTGACTGACTTTACTTCACCAGTTTCCGTTTGAGTTTTTGTGACTGAAACGGTTTCAGGTTCTTCCTGTATGATCTCAGCCTTTTCTGGTTTGGTCAAATCTTGAAGAAGTGTTGTAGTTTCATCTTGTAATTCTTCTGTCTTATGGATCGAAACAACTGGCTCTTTGTTGTCTTCTTGTTCTGTTTTAATAACAGTTGTTTCCACTTTGGGGCCAACTTTCTTTTTGATTATTCGTTTTGTTACTTTCTTGTGTTTGGTCTTTCCTTCAGGCGTTTTTGTTTCCTCAACAGTGAACTCTTCAGGCAGTTCCACTATTTTCGTTTGGACATCTTCTGGCTGTGTTTCTTCTCTGACTGTAACCGTGGTTACAGGAGCTTCATCGACTTTCGTGGCAGATGTTATTTCTGTTACTTCTTCGATAGGACCCTTCTTCTTTCTGATTACTTTTTTGGATTTCTTCACCTGTTTTGGTTTTGTTTCGCCTGGAGTAACTTCTTCGACAATAGTTTCCTCTGGAAGTTCTATGATTTCTATGGGCTTGGTCTCCTCTTCTTCTGGGGCTAGTTCTTCAGTGACATGCACAGTTGTTACCGGCGCTTCATCATCTTTCTGCACGGTGGTAATTTCAGTGATTTCATCTTTAGGTCCCTTCTTTTTCCTTATAATGCGTTTTGTTGTTTTGACTGACTTTACTTCACCAGTTTCCGTTTGAGTTTTTGTGACTGAAATGGTTTCAGGTTCTTCCTGTATGATCTCAGCCTTTTCTGGTTTGGTCAAATCTTGAAGATGTGTTGTAGTTTCATCTTGTAATTCTTCTGTCTTATGGATCGAAACAACTGGCTCTTTGTTGTCTTCTTGTTCTGTTTTAATGATAGTTGTTTCCACTTTTGGGCCTACTTTCTTCTTGATGATTCGTTTTGTTACTTTCTTGTGTTTGGTTTTTCCTTCAGGCGTTTTCGTTTCCTCAATAGTGAACTCTTCAGGCAGTTCTACTATTTCCGTTTGGTCATCTTCTGGCTGTGTTTCTTCTCTGACTGTAACCGTGGTTACAGGAGCTTCATCGTCTTTCGTGACAGTTGTTATTTCTGTTACTTCTTCGACAGGACCCTTCTTCTTTCTGATTACTTTTTTGTATTTCTTCACCTGTTTTGTTTCGCCTGGAGTAACTTCTTCGACAATAGTTTCCTCTGGAAATTCTATGATTTCTATGGGCTTGGTCTCCTCTTCTTCTGGGGCTTGTTCTTCAGTGACATGCACAGTTGTTACCGGCGCTTCATCATCTTTCTGCGCGGTGGTAATTTCAGTGATTTCATCTTTAGGTCCCTTCTTTTTCCTTATAATGCGTTTTGTTGTTTTGACTGACTTTACTTCACCAGTTTCCGTTTGAGTTTTTGTGACTGAAACGGTTTCAGGTTCTTGCTGTATGATCTCAGCCTTTTCTGGTTTGATCAAATCTTGAAGAAGTGTTGTAGTTTCATCTTGTAATTCTTCTGTCTTATGGATCGAAACAACTGGCTCTTTGTTGTCTTCTTGTTCTGTTTTTATAACAGTTGTTTCCACTTTGGGGCCCACTTTCTTTTTGATGATTCGTTTGGTTACTTTTTTGTGTTTGGTCTTTCCTTCAGGCGTTTTCGTTTCCTCAATAGTGAACTCTTCAGGCAGTTCTACTATTTCCGTTTGGTCATCTTCTGGCTGTGTTTCTTCTCTGACTGTAACCGTGGTTACAGGAGCTTCATCGTCTTTCGTGACAGTTGTTATTTCTGTTACTTCTTCGACAGGACCCTTTTTCTTTCTGATTACTTTTTTGGATTTCTTCACCTGTTTTGGTTTTGTTTCGCCTGGAGTAACTTCTTCGACAATAGTTTCCTCTGGAAGTTCTATGATTTCTATGGGCTTGGTCTCGTCTTCTTCTGGGGCTTGTTCTTCAGTGACATGCACAGTTGTTACCGGCGCTTCATCATCTTTCTGCACGGTGGTAATTTCAGTGATTTCATCTTTAGGTCCCTTCTTTTTCCTTATAATGCGTTTTGTTGTTTTGACTGACTTTACTTCACCAGTTTCCGTCTGAGTTTTTGTGACTGAAACGGTTTCAGGTTCTTGCTGTATGATCTCAGCCTTTTCTGGTTTGGTCAAATCTTGAAGAAGTGTTGTAGTTTCATCTTGTAATTCTTCTGTCTTATGGATCGAAACAACTGGCTCTTTGTTGTCTTCTTGTTCTGTTTTAATAACAGTTGTTTCCACTTTGGGGCCCACTTTCTTTTTGATGATTCGTTTTGTTACTTTCTTGTGTTTGGTCTTTCCTTCAGGCGTTTTCGTTTCCTCAACAGTGAACTCTTCAGGCAGTTCTACTATTTCCGTTTGGTCATCTTCTGGCTGTGTTTCTTCTCTGACTGTAACCGTGGTTACAGGAGCTTCATCGTCTTTCGTGACAGTTGTTATTTCTGTTACTTCTTCGATAGGACCCTTCTTCTTTCTGATAACTTTTTTGGATTTCTTCACCTGTTTTGTTTCGCCTGGAGTAACTTCCTCGACAATAATTTCTTCTGGAAGTTCAATGATTTCTATGGGCTTGGTCTCCTCTTCTTCTGGGGCTTGTTTTTCAGTGACATGCACAGTTGTTACCGGCGCTTCATCATCTTTCTGCACGGTGGTAATTTCAGTGATTTCATGTTTAGGTCCTTTCTTCTTCCTTATAATACGTTTTGTTGTTTTAACTGACTTAACTTCACCAGTTTCCGTCTGAGTTTTTGTGACTGAAACGGTTTCAGGTTCTTCCTGTATGATCTCAGCCTTTTCTGGTTTGGTCAAATCTTGAAGAAGTGTTGTAGTTTCATCTTGTAATTCTTCTGTCTTATGGATCGAAACAACTGGCTCTTTGTTGTCTTCTTGTTCTGTTTTTATAACAGTTGTTTCCACTTTGGGGCCCACTTTCTTTTTGATGGTTCGTTTGGTTACTTTTTTGTGTTTGGTCTTTCCTTCAGGCGTTTTCGTTTCCTCAATAGTGAACTCTTCAGGCAGTTCTACTATTTCCGTTTGGTCATCTTCTGGCTGTGTTTCTTCTCTGACTGTAACCGTGGTTACAGGAGCTTCATCGTCTTTCGTGACAGTTGTTATTTCTGTTACTTCTTCGATAGGACCCTTCTTCTTTCTGATTACTTTTTTGGATTTCTTCACCTGTTTTGTTTCACCTGGAGTAACTTCTTCGACAATAGTTTCCTCTGGAAGTTCCATGACTTCTATGGGTCTGGTGTCCTCTTCTTCTGGTGATTGTTCTTCAGTGACATGCACAGTAGTTACCGGCTCTTCGTCATCTTTCTGCACGGTAGTAATTTCAGTGATTTCATCATTAGGTCCCTTCTTTTTCCTTATAATGCGTTTTGTTGTTTTAACTGACTTAACTTCACCAGTTTCCGTTTGAGTTTTTGTGACTGAAACGGTTTCAGGTTCTTCCTGTATGATCTCAGCCTTTTCTGGTTTGATCAAATCTTGAAGAAGTGTTGTAGTTTCATCTTGTAATTCTTCTGTCTTATGGATCGAAATAACTGGTTCTTTGTTGTCTTCTTGTTCTGTTTTTATAACAGTTGTTTCCACTTTGGGGCCCACTTTCTTTTTGATGATTCGTTTGGTTACTTTTTTGTGTTTGGTCTTTCCTTCAGGCGTTTTCGTTTCCTCAATGGTGAACTCTTCAGGCAGTTCTACTATTTCTGTTTGTTCATCTTCTGGCTGTGTTTCTTCTCTGACTGTAACCGTGGTTACAGGAGCTTCATCGTCTTTCGTGACAGTTGTTATTACTGTTACTTCTTCGATAGGACCCTTCTTCTTTCTGATTACTTTTTTGGATTTCTTCACCTGTTTTGTTTCGCGTGGAGTAACTTCTTCGACAATAGTTTCCTCTGGAAGTTCAATGACTTCTATGGGCTTGGTGTACTCTTCTTCTGGGGATTGTTCTTCAGTGACATGCACAGTTGTTACCGGCTCTTCGTCATCTTTCTGCACGGTGGTAATTTCAGTGATTTCATCTTTAGGTCCCTTCTTTTTCCTTATAATGCGTTTTGTTGTTTTGACTGACTTTACTTCACCAGTTTCCGTTTGAGTTTTTGTGACTGAAACGGTTTCAGGTTCTTCCTGTATGATTTCAGCCTTTTCTGGTTTGATCAAATCTTGAAGAAGTGTTGTAGTTTCATCTTGTAATTCTTCTGTCTTATGGATCGAAACAACTGGCTCTTTGTTGTCTTCTTGTTCTGTTTTTATAACAGTTGTTTCCACTTTAGGGCCTACTTTCTTCTTGATAATTCGTTTTGTTACTTTCATGTGTTTGGTTTTCCCTTCAGGCGTTTTTGTTTCTTCAATAGTGTTTTCTTCAGGCAGTTCTACTATTTCCTTTTGGTCATCTTCTGGCTGTTTTTCTTCTCTGACTGTAACCGTGGTTACAGGAGCTTCATCGTCTTTCGTAACAGTTGTTATTTCTGTTACTTCTTCGACAGGACCCTTCTTCTTTCTGATTACTTTTTTGGATTTCTTCACCTGTTTTGTTTCGCCTGGAGTAACTTCCTCGACAATAGTTTCCTCTGGAAATTCAATGATTTCTATGGGTTTGGTCTCTTCTTCTGGAGCTTGTTCTTCAGTGACATGCACAGTTGTTACCGGTGCTTCGTCATTTTTCTGCACGGTGGTAATTTCAGCGATTTCATCTTTAGGTCCCTTCTTTTTCCTTATAATGCGTTTAGTTGTTTTAACTGACTTCACTTCACCAGTTTCCGTCTGAGTTTTTGTGACTGAAATGATTTCTGGCTCCTCTTGTATGATTTCAGCTTTTTGTGGTTGCACTAAATCTTGTAGAAGCGTTGTTGTTTCGTCTACTATCTCTTCTATCTTGTGGATTGATATAACTGGTTTTTCGTTATCTTTTTGTTCAGTTTGTATTACTGTTGTTTCCAGTTTAGGTCCGATTTTCTTTTTAATGATTCGTTTTGTTATTTTCTTATGTTTTGTTATTCCCTCTGGAGTTGTTATTTCTTCAGTAGTGGTTTCTTGAGGCAACTCTGCTATTTCTGGTACGTATTTTTGAGTAGGTCTTGTTTCTTCTAAGTCTGGTGATTGTGTGGTTTTCTTAGTTTCTTCATGTAACTCTGAAAATGTATTTGTTTATGTAAGTGTGTAGTGTGTGGTGTATAATGTAAAGTGTAATTTGTGGTGTGATTTTGCTGAATATTGTATGCGAATAAATCGTTGTGTGATTCCTATTATGTTTTGAACAATATATGAGTGTGAAAGTTATTTAATGTTACCTTCAAAATTGTGTTAATCTTTCTCGTTATAAGACACGTTACAATATTTGTCTACTATACATTTCTTTATGAACATTTTGAGTAGAATATAATACGATAAATGAACGCTAAGTGTTTTAAAACTGTCCTTTAAACTTAGTATAAAAATATAAGCATACATGACATTTCAACACATATCAATACCATATAAATATATTTAAATTATTTAGTGAACTAGAAGAAATAGTAAATCTTTTTTTTGTAATATCTATTTTCATATCACGTTTTTTAGCGTACAACTAATTTCAAGAATTTATATTATTTTCGCACTAATTAATTTCTGTTGAATATTCAAATTTCAAAATAAACCTTGGTGCTGATTTTGGAATACAAGGGAATACACTAACTTAATTTTAATACTTAAAGTTTGACAGTTCAAAATTAGCTCTATCTTTTTCTTAAGTGAATGACGGCACTAGATTAAGAATATAATTATAACATAAAATAGCACCACGTGTGCATCCCCGAAGGGGTAGGCAGAGGTGTATACTTAGTATAACACCCACTCCTAGCCAGCTAACTGCCATATATACGTATATATATTTATAGCCTATTGCCATTAACGGGGCAGAAATGCTGGTAGTCACGTTACCACATTATCTATGATACAAACATTAATTCAAACGGATAAAGTAGAATTCATTGGTTAAGAGCCCAAGTCAGGATTCGAACCCGAACGGGATTTGGGATCGTTATCAAACAAAAATAAAATTATGCTTTGAATACTAAAATCGGCACAATTTGTGTTTATATTTTCCGACAGTTTTATAAGGATGATATAAACATCATCGATATAGAAAATGAACTATGACCAAAACCTTTCTGTATTAAAAAAATCAGTCAGAGCACAATTAATGACAACGATCGCTTGAACATAAAAAAGTTGGTTAGCTCATGGGTTTACCTACCCCATGGGGAAAGCCAACTCAATCAATTGGCAAATCAGACGATTGTAGTTTTATTTTTGATCGGATCAATTTGAGAAACTACTTCGTTAAGTCTGAATATTCATAGATATAATAACCCGCAGAGGTAATTCATATTCTGCGGATCAAAATTTGTTGACATTATAGACCGGAAATAGTAACCTGAAATCATTAACTTACCATTAATTTGTGGTTGTTGCTCAGATAGTGTAATGGTGTGTAATTTGTCGCTGGTTGTAGTGACTTTACTCTGGACTTGTTGTGGTCGATCCTCAGTGTAAGGTGCGATCTGTTCATCTACGAATTCTTCAGTGGGTGCAAATGTTAAAGTGTCTGTAACTATTAAAACATATCATTATATCACAAGTGCCTAAAGTTGTGGTGCTGGTGGTAGTAAGTGTAGACAGTAACAATTTATTCTTGAATTTTAATAGCATTTGCTTAATGTCAGTATTTTCACACATTTCTGATTTTTCATTCCTCTTAGAATAATACTTCTAATAATCAAAAATATCTGCTTTGCTTTTCATCATTTTCAGGAACAAGTAGTACTATAGTACATTCCAATATATATAGAAATATATATAATATAATACAATAATATAATACGTATATTAACACCTCACATAAAGTAACATCTCTTCCATGTTCTTCATAAGTTTGATGCACTAATATTACTTGAAGATGAATGTTGAAAATACATTTTATTTGTATAAGCTTACCTTTAGGAGATTGAACAGCCTCAGTAGTTATTTCTTCAATTGTTTCTTGTGGTTTAATGGAATCCGTCTCTGTGATTTCTTCAACAAGTAGCTTTTTCTTTTTAATTTTTTTCGGTTTTTTAACTTGTTTTATTTCCTCTAAACAGACTTCTTTAGCAGCTGTTTCTTTTGGTACTTCAATGATTTCCATGGGTTTAGTATCCTCTTCTTCAGGAACGTCTTCCTCAATAACGTTGACTGTTGTTACAGGAGCTTCGTCATCTTTCTGGATTGTAGTTATTTCAGTGATTTCATCTTTGGGTCCCTTCTTTTTCCTTATGATGCGTTTTGTTGTTTTAACTGACTTAACTTCACCAGTTTCCGTCTGAGTTTTTGTGACTGAAACGGTTTCAGGTTCTTCCTGTATGATCTCAGCCTTTTCTGGTTTGGTCAAATCTTGAAGAAGTGTTGTAGTTTCATCTTGTAATTCTTCTGTCTTATGGATTGAAACAACTGGCTCTTTATTGTCTTCTTGTTCTGTTTTAATAACAGTTGTTTCCACTTTGGGGCCCACTTTCTTTTTGATGATTCGTTTTGTTACTTTCTTGTGTTTGGTCTTTCCTTCAGGCGTTTTTGTTTCCTCAATAGTGAACTCTTCAGGCAGTTCTACTATTTCCGTTTGATCATCTTCTGGCTGTGTTTCTTCTCTGACTGTAACCGTGGTTACAGGAGCTTCATCGCCTTTCGTAACAGTTGTTATTTCTGTTACTTCTTCGACGGGACCCTTCTTCTTTCTGATTACTTTTTTGGATTTCTTCACCTGTTTTGTTTCGCCTGGAGTAACTTCCTCGACAATAATTTCTTCTGGAAGTTCAATGACTTCTATGGGCTTGGTCTCCTCTTCTTCTGGGGCTTGTTCTTCAGTGACATGCACAGTTGTTACCGGCGCTTCATCATCTTTCTGCACGGTGGTAATTTCAGTGATTTCATCTTTAGGTCCCTTCTTTTTCCTTATAATGCGTTTTGTTGTTTTGACTGACTTTACTTCACCAGTTTCCGTCTGAGTTTTTGTGACTGAAACGGTTTCAGGTTCTTCCTGTATGATCTCAGCCTTTTCTGGTTTGGTCAAATCTTGAAGAAGTGTTGTAGTTTCATCTTGTAATTCTTCTGTTTTATGGATCGAAACAACTGGCTCTTTGTTGTCTTCTTGTTCTGTTTTAATAACAGTTGTTTCCACTTTGGGGCCCACTTTCTTTTTGATGATTCGTTTTGTTACTTTCTTGTGTTTGGTCTTTCCTTCAGGCGTTTTTGTTTCCTCAACAGTGAACTCTTCAGGCAGTTCTACTATTTCCGTTTGGTCATTTTCTGGCTGTGTTTCTTCTCTGACTGAAACCGTGGTTTCAGGAGCTTCATCGTCTTTCGTGACAGTTGTTATTTCTGTTACTTCTTCGATAGGACCCTTCTTCTTTCTGATTACTTTTTTGGATTTCTTCACCTGTTTTGTTTCGCCTGGAGTAACTTCCTCGACAATAATTTCTTCTGGAAGTTCAATGATTTCTATGGGCTTGGTCTCCTCTTCTTCTGGGGCTCGTTCTTCAGTGACATGCACAGTTGTTACCGGCGCTTCATCATCTTTCTGCACGGTGGTAATTTCAGTGATTTCATGTTTAGGTCCTTTCTTCTTCCTTATAATACGTTTTGTTGTTTTAACTGACTTAACTTCACCAGTTTCCGTCTGAGTTTTTGTGACTGAAACGGTTTCAGGTTCTTCCTGTATGATCTCAGCCTTTTCTGGTTTGGTCAAATCTTGAAGAAGTGTTGTAGTTTCATCTTGTAATTCTTCTGTCTTATGGATCGAAACAACTGGCTCTTTGTTGTCTTCTTGTTCTGTTTTAATAACAGTTGTTTCCACTTTGGGGCCCACTTTCTTTTTGATGATTCGTTTGGTTACTTTTTTGTGTTTGGTCTTTCCTTCAGGCGTTTTCGTTTCCACAATAGTGAACTCTTCAGGTAGTTCTACTATTTCCGTTTGGTCATCTTCTGGCTGTGTTTCTTCTCTGACTGTAACCGTGGTTACAGGAGCTTCATCGTCTTTCGTGACAGTTGTTATTTCTGTTACTTCTTCGACGGGACCCTTCTTCTTTCTGATTACTTTTCTGGATTTCTTCACCTGTTTTGTTTCGCCTGGAGTAACTTCCTCGACAATAATTTCTTCTGGAAGTTCAATGACTTCTATGGGCTTGGTCTCCTCTTCTTCTGGGGCTTGTTCTTCAGTGACATGCACAGTTGTTACCGGCGCTTCATCATCTTTCTGCACGGTGGTAATTTCAGTGATTTCATCTTTAGGTCCCTTCTTTTTCCTTATAATGCGTTTTGTTGTTTTGACTGACTTTACTTCACCAGTTTCCGTCTGAGTTTTTGTGACTGAAACGGTTTCAGGTTCTTCCTGTATGATCTCAGCCTTTTCTGGTTTAGTCAAATCTTGAAGAAGTGTTGTAGTTTCATCTTGTAATTCTTCTGTCTTATGGATCGAAACAACTGGCTCTTTGTTGTCTTCTTGTTCTGTTTTAATAACAGTTGTTTCCACTTTGGGGCCCACTTTCTTTTTGATGATTCGTTTTGTTACTTTCTTGTGTTTGGTCTTTCCTTCAGGCGTTTTCGTTTCCTCAACAGTGAACTCTTCAGGCAGTTCTACTATTTCCGTTTGGTCATTTTCTGGCTGTGTTTCTTCTCTGACTGAAACCGTGGTTTCAGGAGCTTCATCGTCTTTCGTGACAGTTGTTATTTCTGTTACTTCTTCGATAGGACCCTTCTTCTTCCTGATTACTTTTTTGGATTTCTTCACCTGTTTTGTTTCGCCTGGAGTAACTTCCTCGACAATAATTTCTTCTGGAAGTTCAATGATTTCTATGGGCTTGGTCTCCTCTTCTTCTGGGGCTCGTTCTTCAGTGACATGCACAGTTGTTACCGGCGCTTCATCATCTTTCTGCACGGTGGTAATTTCAGTGATTTCATCTTTAGGTCCCTTCTTTTTCCTTATAATGCGTTTAGTTGTTTTAACTGACTTTACTTCACCAGTTTCCGTCTGAGTTTTTGTAACTGAAACGGTTTCAGGTTCTTCCTGTATGATCTCAGCCTGTTCTGGTTTGGTCAAATCTTGAAGGAGTGTTGTAGTTTCATCTTGTAATTCTTCTGTCTTATGGATCGAAACAACTGGCTCTTTGTTGTCTTCTTGTTCTGTTTTAATAACAGTTGTTTCCACTTTGGGGCCTACTTTCTTTTTGATGATTCGTTTTGTTACTTTCTTATGTTTGATTTTTCCTTCAGGCGTTTTTGTTTCTTCAATAGTGTTTTCTTCAGGCAGTTCTACTATTTCCTTTTGGTCATCTTCTGGCTGTGTTTCTTCTCTGACTGAAACCGTGGTTTCAGGAGCTTCATCGTCTTTCGTGACAGTTGTTATTTCTGTTACTTCTTCGATAGGACCCTTCTTCTTTCTGATTACTTTTTTGGATTTCTTCACCTGTTTTGTTTCGCCTGGAGTAACTTCCTCGACAATAATTTCTTCTGGAAGTTCAATGACTTCTATGGGCTTGGTCTCCTCTTCTTCTGGGGCTTGTTCTTCAGTGACATGCACAGTTGTTACCGGCGCTTCATCATCTTTCTGCACGGTGGTAATTTCAGTGATTTCATCTTTAGGTCCCTTCTTTTTCCTTATGATGCGTTTTGTTGTTTTAACTGACTTAACTTCACCAGTTTCCGTCTGAGTTTTTGTGACTGAAACGGTTTCAGGTTCTTCCTGTATGATCTCAGCCTTTTCTGGTTTGGTCAAATCTTGAAGAAGTGTTGTAGTTTCATCTTGTAATTCTTCTGTCTTATGGATCGAAACAACTGGTTCTTTGTTGTCTTCTTGTTCTGTTTTAATAACAGTTGTTTCCACTTTGGGGCCTACTTTCTTTTTGATGATTCGTTTTGTTACTTTCTTGTGTTTGGTCTTTCCTTCAGGCGTTTTTGTTTCCTCAACAGTGAACTCTTCAGGTAGTTCCACTATTTCCGTTTGGTCATCTTCTGGCTGTGTTTCTTCTCTGACTGTAACCGTGGTTACAGGAGCTTCATCGTCTTTTGTGACAGTTGTTATTTCTGTTACTTCTTCGACAGGACCCTTCTTCTTTCTGATTACTTTTTTGGATTTCTTCACCTGTTTTGTTTCGCCTGGAGTAACTTCCTCGACAATAGTTTCTTCTGGAAGTTCAATGACTTCTATGGGCTTGGTCTCCTCTTCTTCTGGGGCTCGTTCTTCAGTGACATGCACAGTTGTTACCGGCGCTTCATCATCTTTCTGCACGGTGGTAATTTCAGTGATTTCATCTTTAGGTCCCTTCTTTTTCCTTATGATGCGTTTTGTTGTTTTAACTGACTTCACTTCACCAGTTTCCGTCTGAGTTTTTGTGACTGAAACGGTTTCAGGTTCTTCCTGTATGATCTCAGCCTTTTCTGGTTTGGTCAAATCTTGAAGAAGTGTTGTAGTTTCATCTTGTAATTCTTCTGTCTTATGGATCGAAACAACTGGCTCTTTGTTGTCTTCTTGTTCTGTTTTAATAACAGTTGTTTCCACTTTGGGGCCCACTTTCTTTTTGATGATTCGTTTTGTTACTTTTTTGTGTTTGGTCTTTCCTTCAGGCGTTTTCGTTTCCTCAACAGTGATCTCTTCAGGCAGTTCTACTATTTCCGTTTGGGCATCTTCTGGCTGTGTTTCTTCTCTGACTGTAACCGTGGTTACAGGAGCTTCATCGTCTTTTGTGACAGTTGTTATTTCTGTTACTTCTTCGACAGGACCCTTCTTCTTTCTGATTACTTTTTTGGATTTTTTCACCTGTTTTGTTTCACCCGGAGTAACTTCCTCAACAATAGTTTCCTCTGGAAGTTCAATGACTTCTATGGGCTTGGTCTCCTCTTCTTCTGGGGCTTGTTTTTCAGTGACATGCACAGTTGTTACCGGTGCTTCATCATCTTTCTGCACGGTGGTAATTTCAGTGATTTCATCTTTAGGTCCCTTCTTTTTCCTTATAATGCGTTTTGTTGTTTTGACTGACTTTACTTCACCAGTTTCCGTCTGAGTTTTTGTGACTGAAACGGTTTCAGGTTCTTCCTGTATGATCTCAGCCTTTTCTGGTTTAGTCAAATCTTGAAGAAGTGTTGTAGTTTCATCTTGTAATTCTTCTGTCTTATGGATCGAAACAACTGGCTCTTTGTTGTCTTCTTGTTCTGTTTTAATAACAGTTGTTTCCACTTTGGGGCCCACTTTCTTTTTGATGATTCGTTTTGTTACTTTTTTGTGTTTGGTCTTTCCTTCAGGCGTTTTCGTTTCCTCAACAGTGAACTCTTCAGGCAGTTCTACTATTTCCGTTTGGGCATCTTCTGGCTGTGTTTCTTCTCTGACTGTAACCGTGGTTACAGGAGCTTCATCGTCTTTTGTGACAGTTGTTATTTCTGTTACTTCTTCGACAGGACCCTTCTTCTTTCTGATTACTTTTTTGGATTTTTTCACCTGTTTTGTTTCGCCCGGAGAAACTTCCTCAACAATAGTTTCCTCTGGAAGTTCAATGACTTCTATGGGCTTGGTCTCCTCTTCTTCTGGGGCTTGTTTTTCAGTGACATGCACAGTTGTTACCGGCGCTTCATCATCTTTCTGCACTGTGGTAATTTCAGTGATTTCATCTTTAGGTCCCTTCTTTTTCCTTATGATGCGTTTTGTTGTTTTAACTGACTTCACTTCACCAGTTTCCGTCTGAGTTTTTGTGACTGAAACGGTTTCAGGTTCTTCCTGTATGATCTCAGCCTGTTCTGGTTTGGTCAAATCTTGAAGAAGTGTTGTAGTTTCATCTTGTAATTCTTCTGTCTTATGGATCGAAACAACTGGCTCTTTGTTGTCTTCTTGTTCTGTTTTAATAACAGTTGTTTCCACTTTGGGGCCCACTTTCTTTTTGATGATTCGTTTTGTTACTTTCTTGTGTTTGGTCTTTCCTTCAGGCGTTTTCGTTTCCTCAACAGTGAACTCTTCAGGCAGTTCTACTATTTCCGTTTGGTCATCTTCTGGCTGTGTTTCTTCTCTGACTGTAACCGTGGTTACAGGAGCTTCATCGTCTTTTGTGACAGTTGTTATTTCTGTTACTTCTTCGACAGGACCCTTCTTCTTTCTGATTACTTTTTTGGATTTTTTCACCTGTTTTGTTTCGCCCGGAGTAATTTCCTCAACAATAGTTTCCTCTGGAAGTTCAATGACTTCTATGGGCTTGGTCTCCTCTTCTTCTGGGGCTTGTTTTTCAGTGACATGCACAGTTGTTACCGGCGCCTCATCATCTTTCTGCACGGTGGTAATTTCAGTGATTTCATCTTTAGGTCCCTTCTTTTTCCTTATAATACGTTTTGTTGTTTTAACTGACTTTACTTCACCAATTTCTGTCTGAGTTTTTGTGACTGAAACGGTTTCAGGTTCTTCCTGTATAATCTCAGCCTTTTCTGGTTTGGTCAAATCTTGAAGAAGTGTTGTAGTTTCGTCTTGTAATTCTTCTGTCTTATGGATCGAAACAACTGGCTCTTTGTTGTCTTCTTGTTCTGTTTTAATAACAGTTGTTTCCACTTTGGGGCCCACTTTCTTTTTGATGATTCGTTTGGTTACTTTTTTGTGTTTGATCTGTCCTTCAGGCGTTTTCGTTTCCTCAATAGTGAACTCTTCAGGCAGTTCTACTATTTCCGTTTGGTCATCTTCTGGCTGTGTTTCTTCTCTGACTGTAACCGTGGTTTCAGGAGCTTCATCGTCTTTCGTGACTGTTGTTATTTCTGTTATCTCTTCGACGGGGCCCTTCTTTTTTCTTAATACCTTTTTAGACGTTTTAACTTTTTTAGTTTCACCTGTGTCTGTCTGTATTTGAGTTATTTCAATTTTTTCGGGAATTTCTTCTAAGACTTGAGCTATTTGTGGTTTTTCAGTGTATTTTAGTATTGTGTCATCTGTGAGTTCTTCTGTTTCTTGTGTGTATTCTTGTTTAGATGTTTTTTCTGTAGTGTGTATTACGTCAAATGGTTTTGTAGATGGTATGTCTTCTGCTGTTATTTCTGAAACCAAATCAATCCTTGTGAGTGTTCAATGTTAAGTGTGGGCTACTTTATGACCAAATCTTTAGTTAATGTTATTAGTTTGCGATCGTGCAGTGTGATCTTGAAGTATTTATGTTTGTGTTTTATGAATGACATAATATTTGTGTGACACAATGTGTCTTATTTATTTTGACCTGTTTTTCATTACGCGCATATCTTTTTTTTCCATCAACTTATAGATGCACTTACACTTCCATATTTGTTTACATTAGTAACTTTGTATTTAGCTGAACTACTAAGTAGTACAGTCATAAACAATAATATCATGTACCCACTTTAGAACTCTGTCGCACTATGAGACTTACGGTTTAATTTTTTTTTTTAAAGTTAATGTGTAATGATTTCAAAGTGTACATACATATTAGTACTCATGACCGTACACCAGTGTAATAATAAGTGTTTAGTATTTAATATGAATTAATTAGGTATTGATTGTTTACAGACATCGAATGATAAGTAAACAAGAAAACATACGTTACCTACTGCATTTTAAAATAGATTCAGATATAAAAACCATTTCATATATTAATAATACATCATTTGAAGTAGAATAGAATAGAATAGAAAAAGTTTATTATAAAAGGACACCACACAGACAAAAAAAAGACAACGACATCATATCAAATTTCCATTAACACAATTACAAAAAAGCAAGACGGATGTTTGTCGAAATGATCATAAGGTGGTGGTGGACGTCCTGAGATAAAAGGGCCTCACATTGACGTCTATACCTAGGTTTAGGCTCTTATTTATTTATTTCTAGAGCAGTTTTGCGGGTTTCAGGATTAAATTCTCAGTGTTTTCCAATTTAAAAGTTTTAGTGGCAGTTTTATTCTGCTTGTATAATTGAAACATCATGTACTTACCTAATGATAACCTTATCGGCTTTTGAGTTACTTGCTTGTAATTTTATAAATTCTTTGTATTAAATAATTAAAGCACTTAAGATCTACCTCTTAAGAAGTCTAAAATTAAAAAATCATAGAAGCAGTAGTCTACTACTGAGTAATTTATTTTTGTATGGACGTTATAGAATGGTGCCCATTCGGGCAACCACGAAATTAATTTTATCTTAATTTGACACAACTAAAACACTCTATCTCTTTATTGAACTTCAAACTAAAATTAACTTAAAATGGTGTCTGTTCAAATCTGCTCGGATGACATTCACTCCTGGTACATACAAGTGGGAGCGTTGATGCTGATCTGATCCTTCTGGGTTAGCTATGAAATAATTATCTTTTTTTCAATACGATCATCATAATATCTCTAAAATCTATACAATTTAACATTCGGAAATGATGGTAATAATAAGTAGAAATTTTAAGCTATTGTTATACCACACTAAAACATAAGAAAAACCTGAAATTCAGCGTAGTCGGGCATACCTCTTATATCTAGATGGTCCAAAATCGCAAAGTGGTGGTACAAAATAGTAGAAATGATAAACTATTTTAACCTCCCAAAGATTTTGAAAAACGTCCATGGTCGTGCCATGAACTATGAAACTACTTACCTGATTATTTAAAAACATATATAATGGTGTGATAGATAAGATTGTTCTATGTTGTTAAGAAAAATACTCCTATAAGTAACTATAACTCCTACGTAAAAAGGCTTGACACACGCAAGTCATTGTAAAGCTGTAACGTTCGGAACCCCATAAAAATAATAAATCTTATATACGTAGGAGCACTCTACTGACTCGCATATTTTCTGAAGTCATTGTGTAAATACGAGTATACTTACATGTGAGTGTTTCTGTCATTTAAATAAACAATTCATTGAACCGCCGCATTACAAAACGGCCCTGTTTTTGAAAATAGCTAGCCGTGATATAATACAGCGGATTATACAATCCGACTGCGACATATACATTGCATGTATGCATTATATAAATGTCGTAGCCAGATCGTAAAATTGATCATTTCATGATGTGTTCGACCATTTCATGAACTTAAGTCAACGTTTAGTGATATTTAAATTCATGTTTGGCTATATCGTTAATGTACACAGAATCCATGCTATGTGGTGTAATAAAATTGCAAATAGTCGATTAATTTCTTAGGTTCAAAATTATGTATCTATTCGATATAGAAAATTGTACAATTACATTGATTCATCGATTATAATATGAATCAAGTTTTAAATATTCTTTTTCGACACCAGCGCCACTACGGGTGGATAATGTTACTAATTTTACGATATGATTGCCAACGTTAGGCGATATCATGAAGTAATCATGCATTTAGTTGCTCATATCGTTAACCGTTTTGTGTTCATTGAGTTAGCCTAACTACATCATGATGTGGTTAACGAATGATATTCTATTTCACGAAATATGACCAATTATAAGCATACAATTTTGAAACATATTGTTTTAAATGTAAATACTTTAATCATCATAAACATGTTGGTCCGTTTATGACAGATAGTATGATTGTTTAATTAATGAATATGGCTGGCAATAATACCACTTACTTATACATTTATGGTTAATAAGTATGTGTTGTTAAAAAAATGTGTAATAGAGAGAGAAGAAAGAAGATGATGTTTCACTTTTTGTTGTTAATACATCATTTCATATTCTCATTTCATATTGCATAATTAGAGAAAAGGTTTTAGTAATTTAAGTGGATTTGTATCCATTGATGTACCGACCGCTATCTAATATTTCTGATGTCAGCAACCTAAGATAATTCTTTAAATTCCCTTCAAAACCCCTTATTTTTGTTATTATTTTAAAGGCAAGTACTTAAATTATTTACGGTGTCCCAAGAAAAAGTTATTAAGAATTTTACAGTATTTTTCTTAACTTTAATACAGTTTAAGAGTAGGTTGTGGCATGTTTTGTTGTCTTTAGATATTATTTGTAGAGATGTAGAGATTACTTAAATGATAAGAAACGTTGTATATATATATATATATATATATATATTGCTTACCTTCAGATTTTGGTTTTCTAACTTTCTTTGGCTTTTTAGTGATTTTGTCGGGCTTGGTATCCTCTTCATCTACAGTTTCTTCTTCAGTAACATTAACAATTGTAACAGGAGCTTCATCGTCTTTTTGCACAGTTGTGATTTCAGTAATTTCATCTTTAGGTCCTCTTTTCTTTCTTATGACACGTTTTGTAGTTTTAATTGATTTTATTTCACCAGACTCCGTTTGAGTCTTTGTGACTGAAACTGTTTCAGGTTCTTCGTATATTAGTTCAGCTTTGTCTGGTTTAGTCAAATCTTGAAGAGGAGTTGTTGTTTCGTTTACAATTTCTTCTGTCTTATGAACCGACACAGTTGGTTTTTCGTTGTCTTCTTGTTCAGTTTGTATTACTGTTGTTTCTATTTTAGGACCCACTTTCTTTTTAATGATCCTCTTTATTATTTTCTTGTGTTTAGTCTTTCCTTCAGGCGTTGTCGTTTGTTCAATAGTCAGTTCTTCAGGTAATTCTACTATTTCCGTTTGGTCTTCTTCTGGCTGCTTTTCTTCTTTAACTGTAACCGTTGTAACGGGCACTTCGTCATCTTTTGTAACTGTGGTTATTTCTGTAACTTCTTCAACAGGACCCTTCTTTTTCCTTATGATTCTTTTGGTTTTTTTAACCTGTTTTGTTTCTCCTGGACCAACTTCTTCAACAGTTGTTTCTTCAGGAAGTTCTATGATTTCCACAGGTTTAGTGTCCTCTTCTTCTGGGACTTGTTCCTCAGTGACAGTTACAGTTGTGACAGGAGTTTCATCGTCTTTTTGGACAGTGGTTATTTCAGTGACTTCGTTTTTACGACCCTTTTTCTTTTTTACAACGCGTTTTGTTGTTTTAACTGATTTTATTTCACCAGTTTCAGTCTTAATTTTTGTAACTGACACTGTCTCCGGTTCCTCCTGTATAATTTCAGCCATTTCTGGTTTAGTTAAATCTTGAAGAAGTGTTGTTGTTTCGTCCTCCAATTCTTCTGTTTTATGGATTGATACAACTGGCTTTTCATTGTCTTCCTGTTCTGTTTTTATGACAGTTGTTTCTACTTTGGGCCCAACTTTCTTTTTGATGATTCGTTTTGTTATTTTCTTATGTTTAGTCTTTCCTTCAGGCGTTGTCGTTTCTTCAACAGTGAACTCTTCAGGCAGTTCTACTATTTCTGTTTGTTTGTCTTCTGGCTGTATTTCTTCTTTGACTGTAACCGTGGTGATAGGAGCTTCATCATCTTTTGTGACTGTAGTTATTTCTGTAACCTCTTCAGCAGGTCCCTTCTTTTTCCTTATAATCTTTTTGGATTTTTTAACCTGTTTTGTTACTCCTGGACCAACTTCTTCAACAGTTGTTTCTTCAGGAAGTTCTATGATTTCCACAGGTTTAGTGTCCTCTTCTTCTGGGACTTGTTCCTCAGTGACAGTTACAGTTGTGACAGGAGTTTCATCGTCTTTTTGGACAGTGGTTATTTCAGTGACTTCGTTTTTACGACCCTTTTTCTTTTTTACGACGCGTTTTGTTGTTTTAACTGATTTTATTTCACCAGTTTCAGTCTTAATTTTTGTAACTGACACTGTCTCCGGTTCCTCTTGTACAATTTCAGCTTGATCTGGTTTAGTTAAATCTTGAAGAAGTGTTGTTGTTTCGTCCTCCAATTCTTCTGTTTTATGGATTGATACAACTGGCTTTTCATTGTCTTCCTGTTCTGTTTTTATTACAGTTGTTTCTACTTTAGGCCCAACTTTCTTTTTGATGATTCGTTTTGTTATTTTCTTATGTTTAGTCTTTCCTTCAGGCGTTGTCGTTTCTTCAACAGTGAACTCTTCAGGCAGTTCTACTATTTCTGTTTGTTTGTCTTCTGGCTGTTTTTCTTCTTTGACTGTAACTGTGGTGATAGGAGCTTCATCATCTTTTGTGACTGTAATTATTT
Organism: Pectinophora gossypiella; assembly: GCF_024362695.1. Lineage (NCBI taxonomy): Eukaryota > Metazoa > Arthropoda > Insecta > Lepidoptera > Gelechiidae > Pectinophora > Pectinophora gossypiella. Next base: position 14,961,579 of record NC_065433.1, read on the forward strand.
CTGTAACCTCTTCAGCAGGTCCCTTCTTTTTCCTTATAATCTTTTTGGATTTTTTAACCTGTTTTGTTACTCCTGGACCAACTTCTTCAACAGTTGTTTCTTCAGGAAGTTCTATGATTTCCACAGGTTTAGTGTCCTCTTCTTCTGGGACTTGTTCCTCAGTGACAGTTACAGTTGTGACAGGAGTTTCATCGTCTTTTTGGACAGTGGTTATTTCAGTGACTTCGTTTTTACGACCCTTTTTCTTTTTTACGACGCGTTTTGTTGTTTTAACTGATTTTATTTCACCAGTTTCAGTCTTAATTTTTGTAACTGACACTGTCTCCGGTTCCTCTTGTACAATTTCAGCTTGATCTGGTTTAGTTAAATCTTGAAGAAGTGTTGTTGTTTCGTCCTCCAATTCTTCTGTTTTATGGATTGATACAACTGGCTTTTCATTGTCTTCCTGTTCTGTTTTTATTACAGTTGTTTCTACTTTAGGCCCAACTTTCTTTTTGATGATTCGTTTTGTTATTTTCTTATGTTTAGTCTTTCCTTCAGGCGTTGTCGTTTCTTCAACAGTGAACTCTTCAGGCAGTTCTACTATTTCTGTTTGTTTGTCTTCTGGCTGTTTTTCTTCTTTGACTGTAACTGTGGTGATAGGAGCTTCATCATCTTTTGTGACTGTAGTTATTTCTGTAACCTCTTCAACAGGTCCCTTCTTTTTCCTTATAATCTTTTTGGATTTTTTAACCTGTTTTGTTTCTCCTGGAGTAACTTCTTCAACGGTTGTTTCTTCAGGAAGTTCTATGATTTCCACAGGTTTAGTGTCTTCTTCCTCTGGCACTTGCTCCTCAGTAACGGTAATAGTTGTGACGGGAGTTTCATCGTCTTTTTGGACAGTGGTTATTTCAGTGACCTCATCTTTAGCTCCCTTTTTCTTTCTTATGACGCGCTTTGTTGTTTTCAGTGATTTTGTTTCGCCAGTCTCTGTTTGAATTTTTGTGACTGAAACTGTCTGAGGTTCCTCTTGTACAATTTCAGCTTGATCTGGTTTAGTTAAATCTTGAAGAAGTGTTGTTGTTTCGTCCTCCAATTCTTCTGTTTTATGGATTGATACAACTGGCTTTTCATTGTCTTCCTGTTCTGTTTTTATTACAGTTGTTTCTACTTTGGGCCCAACTTTCTTTTTGATGATTCGTTTTGTTATTTTCTTATGTTTAGTCTTTCCTTCAGGCGTTGTCGTTTCTTCAACAGTGAACTCTTCAGGCAGTTCTACTATTTCTGTTTGTTTGTCTTCTGGCTGTATTTCTTCTTTGACTGTAACCGTGGTGATAGGAGCTTCATCATCTTTTGTGACTGTAGTTATTTCTGTAACCTCTTCAGCAGGTCCCTTCTTTTTCCTTATAATCTTTTTGGATTTTTTAACCTGTTTTGTTACTCCTGGACCAATTTCTTCAACAGTTGTTTCTTCAGGAAGTTCTATGATTTCCACAGGTTTGGTGTCTTCTTCTTCTGGCACTTGCTCCTCAGTAACGGTAATAGTTGTGACGGGAGTTTCATCGTCTTTTTGGACAGTGGTTATTTCAGTGACTTCATCTTTAGCTCCCTTTTTCTTTCTTATGACGCGCTTTGTTGTTTTCAGTGATTTGATTTCGCCAGTCTCTGTTTGAATTTTTGTGACTGAAACTGTCTGAGGTTCCTCTTGTACAATTTCAGCTTGATCTGGTTTAGCTAAATCTTGAAGAAGTGTTGTTGTTTCGTCCTCCAATTCTTCTGTTTTATGGATTGATACAACTGGCTTTTCATTGTCTTCCTGTTCTGTTTTTATTACAGTTGTTTCTACTTTGGGCCCCACTTTCTTTTTGATGATTCGTTTTGTTATTTTCTTATGTTTAGTCTTTCCTTCAGGCGTTGTCGTTTCTTCAACAGTGAACTCTTCAGGCAGTTCTACTATTTCTGTTTGTTTGTCTTCTGGCTGTATTTCTTCTTTGACTGTAACCGTGGTGATAGGAGCTTCATCATCTTTTGTGACTGTAGTTATTTCTGTAACCTCTTCAGCAGGTCCCTTCTTTTTCCTTATAATCTTTTTGGATTTTTTAACCTGTTTTGTTACTCCTGGACCAACTTCTTCAACAGTTGTTTCTTCAGGAAGTTCTATGATTTCCACAGGTTTAGTGTCCTCTTCTTCTGGGACTTGTTCCTCAGTGACAGTTACAGTTGTGACAGGAGTTTCATCGTCTTTTTGGACAGTGGTTATTTCAGTGACTTCGTTTTTACGACCCTTTTTCTTTTTTACGACGCGTTTTGTTGTTTTAACTGATTTTATTTCACCAGTTTCAGTCTTAATTTTTGTAACTGACACTGTCTCCGGTTCCTCTTGTACAATTTCAGCTTGATCTGGTTTAGTTAAATCTTGAAGAAGTGTTGTTGTTTCGTCCTCCAATTCTTCTGTTTTATGGATTGATACAACTGGCTTTTCATTGTCTTCCTGTTCTGTTTTTATTACAGTTGTTTCTACTTTAGGCCCAACTTTCTTTTTGATGATTCGTTTTGTTATTTTCTTATGTTTAGTCTTTCCTTCAGGCGTTGTCGTTTCTTCAACAGTGAACTCTTCAGGTAATTCTACTATTTCCATTGGTCTTTGTTCTGGGTGCTCTTCCCGAATAGGAGTTTCATCAAGTTGTGTCATTGTTGTTATTTCTTCGATTTCTTCGTTAGTATCTTTTTTCTTCTTTTTAATTTTTTTCGTTGTTTTAATTTCTTTTATTTTCCCTGTATCTGTCTGTATTTGCGTAACTGTTACATCTTCTGGCACTTCTTCAACTACATCAGCCTTTTTCAGATTCACAATGTAGTCATTTGTAATTTCTTCTGTTTCTTCTAGTGGTTCTTGTACCGCTTTGGTTTCTTCAGTTTTAGTATCTATTTTCTTTTTTACGATACGTTTGATAATTTTCTTTTGCTTTTTCTTTTCTTCTGGTGTTTCTATATTGGGATATATTTCTGTAATTTCAACTTGGTCTGGATTTTGCTCTTCCAAGTCTTCCATTTCTTCGATTTGCACTTGCGTTTGCATTTTTGGAATGTGTAATACTTCATCCGGTAGTTCGATTGTACTTTTGTCGAAATCGTCGATAACTGTCATATCATCACCTATGTATTCTTCTATGTCAACATCATGCTTTACTTCTTGCGGTTGTTTTGCTATATCGTTGTCTAAACTTTCTTCTATTACCACATCTCCTTCTTCTATGTTTTTGGACTTTCTCTTTTTTCTTAAAATAGTTCGTTTGGTTTTTACTTGTATCGGTTCATTATTTCCTGGGGCTTGAATGAATTTTGTTATTATTTCTTCCGTTTCTTCTACGTCCGACGATTTCGGAGACTGTACGGCTTCTTCGAATTCTGAAAATTTATCCAATGTTGTGAGTGTGTACTGTTGAGTGTCATTGTGTTGTGGTAAAAGTTAGATGAACATTTTAAGCAAATCTTGTTAGTTTTAAAACCAATACGAGAATTATGGAAACGACTCAACGGGATTGTTGACAAAATATAACGTAATTGTGTCATATTTGAGTAGGTAAGTCACATATTGGTTGTAAGTAAATTTATTGCCATTTTTATTAATTACTATTTTGAACTATCTCTATCAAACTGCAATAGAGCGAAATAGTGAAGTATGGCACAAAATTGATTGAAAAGTCAGTTATTTGCATCGGAACGTGTTAAAAGATGTGTGGGCATTTCATTGTGAAGGTAATACAGCGATGTCTGCAAGAGAGCTGTCGCAACTTCGGGTTCTCATGATTGTAAATACATATATTTTTAACTACAAATGTCAAGTTTATTTATGTATGTGACATGCGCTTTAAACTATTTGCTGCTGCTTTAATAAGGTAGTGGTATGGTTAAAAGTACGTGAACTTTTCGTGTGTGGATTAATCTTTAAATCTATAGAAACAATATTCAGAAATAATCAAACAATGACGCAGCACTTCGTATCATTTTCTATACCAAACTTGAAAGTTTTTTGTATAACCAACACTGACCGACAAACATGTTTACATAAGTAGGTAGCTTTTGTCTAGTTCAATATATTAATGATAATTATAATAATATTTAATGCTTTGAGTAATTAAAACATAATGAAATGGTATAATTACCACTAGGTTACGTCAGTACAAAGGCGTGCCAAATTTTGCACGGTATGTATCGCTATTATAATGCAATAGCATTGTCTTCAATTACTTGATATGAGTTGTGCCTCACTAGAGTCACTAGGCTTCGAACACACCTACCCGACAAAATTTAGACACGCCTTAAAATGTATAGATACAAGCAAAGCTTAAAACCATATTTAAAATAAAACTTACTATCGATTTGTGTTTCTTGCTCAGATAATGTAATCGTGTGTAAATTTTCATCGGTTGTAGCCACTTTACTTTTAACTTGTTGTGGTCGGTCCTCTGTGTAAGGTTCTATATGTTCATCTACGAATTCTTCTGTGACTTCAAGTTCATTTGAAAGGGTAAAGCCTTTTTTCAGTTTCTGCTTTTTAGGTTCAGTGATATTTAATTCACTTTCATGTTGAAGGCTTAAAGTGTCTGTAACTATTAAAGGAGATATTTCAGTGGTACTCATAGTCATGGTTTTACTTTGTGTTGTTGGTGTGAAAAATTCATCTACTTGAATTTCTGCAGTATTTTCTGTACACTGTAGGGGTGTAAAAGTATTTATAGATTTTTCAGCAATTACTTGTTGATTTATTGTGGTAACTAAGTCTGTTTGCGAGTCGTCATGAGTCATCTGATACACAGTAACACCTTCCGTAGTATTAAAGGAAACTGATGCATTTTCTACGTGATAAGGCTTATCAAAGGCTGTATCGACTTCTTTTTCATGAATTAAAATGTTACTTTGACTAATTGGTTCCATCTTTATCGGTTGGGCAAGAATAGATTTTTCTTCATGACTAGAAACGCTGATTGATGTGGCATTTTCTCCAGTTATAATTTCGGTTTGTTCTAATGGTTTTAATTCTAATAATTGCTCGGTGACTTGCTTAGTATTATTCTCATCAATCAGAATCTCTTTAGGTAATTCTTGAGTTATATCTTCAGATACCATGTAACTCTTATGTGTTTCTACGTCAAATGACGCTTTGTTTGTTTCAGGTTTAAATGATCCTGTGAAATCGCGAGCAATTTCAAGTATTTCTGGTTTAGACTGAGATATTTCTTGCAATACCGTACAAGTCTCTTCAGCTTTTTCATCCTTTTTAGGAGTAATTTTATCAAAAACTACCAAATCCTCCCCAGTTATAATTTCCGTTTGAACTAACGATTTCATTTCAATAACTTGTTTTTGAGCAATTTTATTTTGACTATCAGTAGCTCCAATTGAATCTGTTACTTCTTGAACTGAACTTTCAGATGTCACATAACTTTTATGAAGTTCTAATTCACACAAAGCATGATTCCCTTCGGGTTTATAATCTGTCGAAAGGTCGATTATACTTTCTACTACCTGAGGTTGAGTAGTAAGAGTTTCTTTTACTGTAGTTTGGATTTGATGTGCTTGTTCATCTTTTGGTAAGTACTTAGAAAATATGTCAGGCTTTTCTTCTGTGTAAATTTCTGTTTGTTCTATAGATTTCAAACCTACAATATCTGGGATGGCTTCAGTTTTTTCAGGTTTGTATAACGAAGGTATTGACGTGACAGTTTCTATTAATTGTTGCTGTTCATTGTATAAGGCTTCAGTTGTTGTTTGAGACTGATTTGCTTTCTCATTTTTCGATTTTAAATTTTCAAATTCTGTGTCGCCTTCCATAACAACAGTCTCAGTAGTAGTAATGTGTTGAATAGGTTGCATGTCTACATGTTTTATGTTTAAGTGTGGAGTGTCTTTCGTTTCAATTAATTCCTCTTTTTCTCTGATTTGTGTGTCAATAACGGTAACATGTTGATAGGATTCGACTACAATACCTGGTTTTTCTTCTTGTGGCTTACGTTGCATTAATTGAATATCACTTTCTTTATCTGAAGGAGTAACTACAGAAATATTCAAGTAATTGCTTTCTTCAAATTTCGATTCTAAGGCTTCCGTTTTTACTGAAGATGCTTTGTCCATAGGTATTTCTGATTCTGTCAAAATTATCTCTGTAACATCTACTGATTTTTGTTCTTCAACATTGCCTTTAGATGTTCGCGTCGTTGTTACTTCTTCAATGAATATATCTTCCTTTTCACCCACAAATGGCACTAACTTTTGTATAGCTTCTTGCATTCCGTGTGTAGTCAAAGCATTTTTGGAATTCATTGTAATGGGAATGTGCAGATCTTCAATTTCTTGGCTCGTTACTACTTCGGTATTTGTCAATGGCTGTTGCTCGCTAATAGAAGGATGAGCAGTAGTATCAGAAATATCAGGAGATTTGTCGAATATTTTTTCCTTCTCTATTGTTTGTACTTCTAATATCTCCTTTGCTGTCATTTCAACCAACGTTGATAATGCTTCTTGTTGTGCGTCAGATTTTATTGTTATTAAATCGGATTCTTTTTCACCTAATAAAACTTGTACTCCCTGTAGATGTTTTTGTAAATCATCCTGTGTTATAGTAGCTTGAGAAGGCTTTAGTGATTTTTTGTCTAAATCTTCTACATTGCAAGTACTGAGTACTTCTGTACCGATGGTGCTCACTAAAGGAACAAACGCAACAGAAGCATCTTGCATTGGTAAGGGAATTTTACCTTCAAAATCTTTTTCTTTATCTACAGTTTCCACACAACTTGTTATAACGGCTTGTGTCTCAGTGATATCAGGTTTTATGTTCGATAATAAGGTTTTTTGTTCAGGCAACGAAGTTTCTTTTTCAGCGGTAATTATTTCTGTTTGTTCAAGCATATAGTTGGCTGGAGCTGGAGTCAAGCTAGACTTCTGAGTTGTAAGTTTTTCGTTACTGAAATCTTCTGTTTGATGACTAGTAATTACTTCTTCTATATGAGCTGCTTTACCATAAAAGTAATCTGTTTTGTATGCAGCATTTTTGTAAATCATTTCAACATTAGTGGTGCTTTCTACATTGTCAGCTTGTGATGTAGTTTCTGACGTAATTAATCCGTAATTAGTTGCCACTGAAAAGTCTGCTTGTTGTTGGTCTGGTATTATAGGAAGAACCAGTTGATTTTCGCTTTCAATAGGTAACTTTTCGTTACATTCAGGTGCCTGTAATGCAGCCAATGATACACTTGGTTTGGTTTCTTTATCCTTTTCCTTCAGTAAAAGGGGAGCTTCTGACATATGAATTAAAGTTTCTTCTTGAGTAATAGCCTCTTTTGGTATAGCACCTTCCGATGCGTTAGCCCATGGCGTTTCACTCGGTAATCCAAACAACGACGGAGCAAGCTCAGGTTTATTCTCTTCTACAATAATAGCCTGACTTGAATCAATATTAATAATAGCAGCTACAGTAGATGGCTTAACAAATACATCCAACGAACTTTCCTTCTCGTTACTATCAGTAGTGCTTATGATAATTTCTTTATGGGTTATGTTGTCTACATTAGCTGTTTTAAGTTTATTCGCCAAGTTTTCTTCTTCTGTGCAACCTAAGCTAGAGTCTATAATTAGTTCCGATGATATAGCCACTGGTCTACCAGAAACATCTGTGAGTGCTATATAAGTATCAGGCAATGTGTTTACTGTATAATCACTTTCTTTTTCATGTTGTACTACTTCTGATACATTTATTACTTGTTCGGATGGAATTATTTCCGGTTTTATTGTTTTTAAGTCTGGTTGTATAGAGACCGATAATGGTGACTGAGTATCTAAAATTTTATTTTCAGTTACTTGTATAGATGTCATAACATTTGATGAAAGTTGAGCTTCTTCATAATTTGGCCTTGCACTATCAAACTGATTTAAAGAATCTCGTGTTGTAACTTCAGATGTTATAGCAATTTTATGGTCGGTGTCAAAGTCCATCTTGGCAAAAGTACCTTCCTTTTGTAAAATTGCATCTAATTTTGTTTCAGTAATGTTTGGTATTACTTCAGTAACATTTAAGCTTTCTTTACTAATAAAAGATGCCACAGCTTTACTCTCTTGCGATTTTCTTGCATCTAATTTATCTAATTGTTCATGAACAGTTGTTTGGAGTATTGTTATTTCTTTGTGCAAATCTCGTTGTTCACTAGCAGTTTCGGTAATATTTTGCGGTAAAGAAATAACACCTTCATGATCCACTGTGGTCACTATCTCTGAAATTGGGGATTTGAGCGGATGAGCAGGAGACGGCTTTGCATTCATTCCCTCAGGTAATTTATTTAAAGAAAGCTTATTTTCCGATTCCGATGACTCAGTTTCTGAAACTGATATCGACATGTTAGGAATTAGGGACTGTGTTATTGTTTCTGATTTTCTGCTTGGATAGTCTTGATTCACTTCTTGATCATGAATAAGAGGATAGGAAACTATCTTTGCGTTCGCTGTTATAACACTTTGTGTCGCTGATTCGCTTTCTACATTATCCGTTGTCATTAAATCTGATATAGAAGACATCTGCACTACTTCTGAAGTTACAACAGGCTCTATGGCTTTTACGTCTAAGTCAGCCAAAGCTGCATGTTTGTCTTCCTTTATTATAAGATCTCTTTCACTTTCATTGACAAGGACTTCTTCTATAAAGTTTTTATCTAAAAATGATATTGATACCTCTGCTTGTGTACCTTGAACAGATTGTTTCTTTTCTAATATACTCTCAGAATCATGTATATTTGTTTCTACATTGAATGTGTGCTGATGTTCATTAACACCAATAACAGCTTTTTTACCAGATAATGTATCGGAAATAAATTCTGATTCTTTTATATGAGCAGTCGTGATAGTGTTTGTGAGGCTGGTATGCAGCGTCAAATCTTCGTCTACAATAAATTTAGATGGCATTTCAGGAATAGGTAAGTCTTCTTCCTTTTCGTGTGATTCACCAATAGAAATAACTAAGCTATCTTTAGAAGTAATATCTACGATTGCTTCTTGCATCGGAGGCAATTTTAGTGCAGACATAGATCCTTCTTTTTCTTGCACGTCGTGTACTTCAGTAACTAGCTGATTAGATACAAGCACTTCTTTGCGTGCTGTTTCAGTTGGTACGATTAATTCTGGATAATATTTCCCAGATTTATCTTCAACATAAACTTCTCCGACTTGTACAGACTCTAGTAAATTGAAGTTAAGTTTCGAAGTGACAGGTTTTTCAGGCGTAATATTAATAGTATCATGTTCTTTCATTTCTTCAATGACTTCTGAAACATTTAGTTCTGATAACGGTGAAAATGAAACGGACGCGTTGGATTTCTTTACTTGAGTCTCTTCGAGTGGAGCTTCTCTTAAGGACGTAATTTGTTCTGATATTCCAAGTGCATCTTTCAATATCATAGAGGGTTTAGCTTTTTGTACATTTTTCTCATCTGTTTGTAAGTCAGACACTGAAAAGTTTGTAATAATTTCAGACGTCAAGAAGCTTTCTTTAGGAACTACGCTTTCATTAGCCTTACTGTCAGTTTTGATTTTACTTGTTTGATATTCTCCGATTGAATTGCTTATTTCTACTTCTGTTACTTGCAGTGGTTCTATTTCTGATAATGACGGTTTAATAATAACTTCACTTTTTTCTTTGACGTCTAATGGCTCTTCTTTTTCTTGTATTTGCTGCATATTGCTAATTACTGGATAATTCGTATCAACTCTTAGATTAGCAGTAATATTGTCTGTCATTTTGTCGGGTACAATATGAGTAACTTGGCTTTCTGCTATTACTTCAACTTTATTTTCAGGTATATCGGTCGCAATAGTTTTAATATACGGGAATTCTTCTTTATCAAATATACCGGTTTCGTCTTCTTCGTATGATTCTATATTTTCCTTTGGACGTAATGTTTTTATTTTCTTTCTAGTTTCTTCAATCACTTCTTCAACTTCTTCTGAACCTGATTTCTGTCGTATAGTCTTTTTGCGTTTGGCTTGTTGTTTTTCTTTGATATCTGTGAAATTATGGTATAGTAAGTAAAGTGTGAAATAACATAGTTATATTATTAAATGAACGTAAAGCGAAAGAGTGTGCTTTAAGAAGCCGTTACTTTTGTTAAGTGTATAGTAACTAATATTTGCTAGTTTTGTAATAACAGTGGAATATGGGATTAATTGAATTTATTTGATTGAAGAGTAACATTAATCGTGTTTTAATTTCTACAATAAATAAATTGTTCTAAAACTGTGACTATAATAAGTTATAATTAATTGATACTTACTTATACAAAGCATTTCATAGCACATATTAGAATCTAAGTTCGCCCGCAAAGCACAGTATATCTTGAAGCCAAATGTAGCAGGTGAAAGCTGCACCAAACTAAAGCGAAGTGCAAATTATATTCTTGTGTTTAATGTTAAAGTAAAGTTAACTAAGACTATGTTATCGATAAATAAGAAATAAACTATGCTTCTAGGTACATTATAATTAGGTAGCTAAAAGTTATAAGACATTTTAATTTCAAAGCGTCTATGTAAATATTATTTCGAGTATTATCCAAAGCATGAGTTTCAGCCATATTTTCAACGGCAAAAATGGATAATAAATAATAATAACTTACCCTGTGTTTCCTCTACTTCACTGGTATCTGCAAAATAAAATATTCAATTATAAAAATGCATGAGTCGACATACAAGCTTTATTTTTTTATTTTATATTAAATTAAGTACATGCACATAATTGAAAACGTTAATATAAGTAGGTACAAAATAGTAGATTTGGCCGCAGTAGGAAGCTAGCGATAAGGTTAAAACAACTCCAAATTGGGATTCGTACGGCTGCGGCAGTAGTAGTATAGGTATTATATTGTTATATTAATATCTCACCCTTTAATATTTTGATAGTATGCGTCTTGGCAACGCGATCAGCAGACGACTCCACAATGACCTGCAAAGAGACAAACAATTAATAAAACTATAAGATTAAGCACGTTAATTTTGTATGCAAGTATAAAATTTACCTCATGTGCCTCCCTTTGTTCCCAGGAACGAGGCTTAAAATCTTCTGGATAGAAATGGGCAATAACTTCTTCAACGGAAGTGTGCTTCATTTCAACCATTTTCAAGAAAGCTCGGAAACCAACTTTAGCTGCTATTAAATCTTCGTCTTGAGCAGTTTCTTCGGTAAGAACTTCTGTGATGAGCGCACCATGACCTTGTCTTTCTACTAACTGTACTAATGCGGATTGTGATTGTGGTACTCTTAATGCTGGGAAATATTGTGAATCGTATAAACCTTCGATTTGTTCGATCGAAACACCAGTTCTTAACATGTAACCGATTTTTGCTAATTCTCTTAAGGGTGACTGACCTGGCCCGAATTCTTTGGCGTTAATTACTTCAAGCAACTCGTTTATTTCAGCAACCATGCGTGAATCTCCTTCAACAATTTTTATTATGCTCTGTTGAGTTTCAAAATCAAGTTTTTCTATAGGTTGCACAGTTTCCTCCTTTTGTTTCTGAGACGACACCAAATAGTCATGTGGCGCTATAACAGGTTCCACCTTCTCCGTTTTTGGTATTTTCTTTTCTTTTCTGTCAACTTTTTTATATGACGCAACATCTGTTGTTTCTACATGCTCTGCTTCACTAACAATAAGTTTAGCTGTTTCTTTATCAATCTTTTTAATCGGTTTTACCACACCTACACTCTGGACTTCTTCTATTACAGTAACTTCTTTATTCGGCTCCTCAATAACTTCTTTCGCCGTCTCTTTTGTAATTTTTTCATCTTTTCTTTTCGTTACTTTTTCTTTTTTTACCTTTTTAATTGTTTCTCCAGCTTTGAAAACTTGTAGTTTTGCTTTAGTTACAGCCATTCCAATATCACTTACCGCCTTGCACATATAAGTTCCTTCTAGTTCTGGTGTAGCTTTCTCAATCTTACATGTGGTAATATTGTCGATATTTTCTATCAAAAAGTTCTCGTCTGTCCTTATTACCTTGTCGTCCTTATACCACAATATTTCTGAAAACGAAATATAATAATTACATACTATAATAAAATATAATTATTACATTAGTTGTTAGAAATCATATTATTATAAGAATTGTTCACTTATGATAAACATCAGAATTTTACCTGGCTTTGGATTTCCACTATATTTAGCTTCAAAAATAACACTTTCTTCTTCATGGACGCGTTCACTAAAGATATCTTTTACAAAAGTTGGTACTGACTGTGAAGCTGAAATAGATACAAAATTATTTATAACTCCCTGTTGTAGATAATGAACTTACGACTATGTTTGATTAAATGCTAACCTTTTAAAGCAGCCTGTAATTCTTCCATATGAGTCACCCATTCCGGTTTCCTATACTCCTTTGTGCCGATGATACCTTTATAATTATATAAAAAATGTAATTAGTAAAACAATATTAAGTATATTAAATGAATAATTGAGGCAACATATTCTATTTTTTCTATTTTTTTTACTTATCGTGGTAAGTACCTACCTACAAATTTATTAAAATTAAATTAATAACAAAATGATTTCCTACTCAATATATTTTTTTAATCTTGTATGTACTTTGGGGTGTAACTTGTATAGAGTATATGTAATTCTTAAACACATGATGTAGACGTATGTTTTGACAATTACTAAAATGCTGGGAACGAGGACAAGGAAAATATTTTCAACAAAATCACACCATTGCAGCTTTCGAAGTCTGGTAACTGAAATCATAACATTAATCATTACTTAATTGTAAGTTTTTATTATCGTTATATAATTAGTTTTTAAACTTACTTTCAACAGACAGTGCAGCAATCGTTGACGTTACACCTAACGCGTTGTACGCTTCGAACTTTATTTCACCTGTGTCGTCCTGATAAACTTCAGGAATTATTAATATTGAGGTCCCGTCGTCCATTTCTTCTATTTGATATTCTTGAGACTGTTTTATTTCAGCGCCTTGTTTAAACCATCTTATTTGAGGCTTAGGTATCCCTATTGCTTTAGCTTCCAATCTACAATTGAATAATTCAATTAAGTATTTTTTTTCACATCGTAATACCTGACTTAAATTTAAAAAGGAAGCAACTGTACTTTCTAAGGTAAATAAATTATTAATTAAATATACTTACTCCTACTCTATTTTACCCACCTCGTTAATTCGCCTTCGGTAGTTGAGATTACAGTTGGCAGGGCTTTCACTATACGCGGAGCAAACTCTTCGATGTCACTCGTTCTCTGCAAAAATCAATAATTATTATTATACTTTATACTACACAGTTTTTCACCTCTCCATCACGATAAGGTTGGCTATCCTGCGTAAAAGCAGGAGGGATGGGGCGTTTTATTCACTCAAAAGACAAAGTACAAGTAGCTTATTCATTTGATACTCGGATTTTCCACGAAGAGAAGGCAAGGGACATACAACCTGATCTGCAGCTGACTTTACAAAAAAGAAATACTTATACTTAATTTAAAAAAAAAGTAGTATCTAGTAGACATTAATTTAATACCCCTTACCTACTTAAAAATAATGTCATAAGTAAGTTTAAAAAATTGTTACCCACAAACTACCTATTGAACAAAACGGCACGAATCCAATAATATCGAATATTAGTCGGATACAAACATTCCCAGGCATGTGGAAACTCTAGCTTGCACACTATGATAACTCAAGTTGCAAGGTTTCCAGTCATTTTTGTTCATTCGCGGCAAGGGTGAACATCACAATTCCAAGTGAATGGAGTGAAGAATGCGACGATAGACTTTTAAAATATTTTTATCCTAATAGGTGCACGAATGCTATTCCACTTTCTGGATGAATTTAATACTCATATCATCATCATCACGAGAAAGTGGAAAAGCATCCGTGAATAGTGGTTTGAGTTCGCTTAGTTTCTTCTAGTAAGCGTTACTAACTAGTAGCGTCGCAAGTTCGTCGTAGTAAGAACGTGTAGTTGTGTGCGACGGGATAAGAATAAAATGATTGACCAACATACCTCGTCACTTAAGATGTCCTCTTCTGATGCACTCGCTATGTATTCGTAAGCTACAAAAATAAAAGACGGAATTCTTAAAAATTACATTTTAAATACTTATCGGTATTTTATGAAAGCACGTGTAGATATATTTTTGTTGTAATTTACCTATTTCTGTTGTCAACAAACTCATAATGGAGTATTTTTTAATATTGTTATATTTCCTACATCAGATGTTAATATACCTCGATGTAGAAGTTGCGGAAAGTAAAATAAAGAACATAACACTGTGATCTAAGAAAACAATGGTGAGTGCATCGATTCATAAAAAACAACATCATTCTATAGGCGAGTGTGATATAATGTAAAACAACATAGGTGCGTCGTAATAGTATTTTATGCAACAGTTGTATAAGAAGGGTCAAAAAATGCGAGTGGCGTGAGTTGCGATGTGAGCCTTGGCGAACATCGCAATAAGAGACGCCACGAGCATTTTTTGACCTAGTTATACAACGTTGCATACAATACTTTTTCTACGACGACGTAATTTTAAACGAAACACAAAAATTTTCCAATTTATTTTCCAACGCGCGGGAAAATGGCGGCAAATGTATACTTTTTTTTATAGTATATCTATGGCACCAAACAAAGTAAAGGTGCCAGTTTCCAGGTCAAAAAAAAAAACAACAACAATGCTTTTTTGGCGACATTATAGTACAGTTACACTTTGTAAACAATGCTTTTATAGGCCATAGAGCGTACACTTTTTCAAAGAGTTTAATTATGTATGTACTTATATTAGACTTTTTGGTTATTTAAATGCCAGATTAAAGTAGAGGAGTAGAAAAAAGATATTAAATATTTTATATGCGGGTAGTGTTATTAAAGCTTGATCTAACTTTCAATTACATTTTGTAACTACAGATGCATGGCAAGTGTAATGATGAGTTAAATATATAAGGTAAGTACAAGAAATACTTTAAAGTTTAATCATAATGTAATTGCTTTTATTTCATGCAATATACAAACATGCAATCATCACTTTATCTTTTGGATTCGCTACCTTCCACAGTAACGAAACATTCGCTGCTATTACTCCCAAATTCATTAGTTGCTTTACAGTGATAAATGCCTGCCACTTCTGGGAAGGCTTCTTTAACAATTAATTCACATAATCCCGATTCTTGACGTCCAATTGTTATATCTTTGGCCTTCTGGACAGTTTTTTCATTGTGATACCATTCTATCTTGGGCCAAGGTTGGCCTAGTACTTCACAACTAAGAATGATTTGATCTCCGTCCATTACAGTAACAGGTTTTAATGGTTTTATAAACACAGGTTCGTATCCAACACTATCATAATCATCTTTTTCCTTCACCAAAAGAGTCGCAGAACTGGAGACTGATCCAGCAAAATTTTCTGCTCTACATGTGACAATTCCTGTACAACTTTGATCGATATTTTCAATACAAAGACACGACGTATTGTCCCGGTTAGTCACGAACATATTGTTTAATTTATTTTCTTTTGCGTAAGATGTTACTTCTTTGGTGTCTAAAAACCATTGAAAAGAGGCACATGGGCTGGACTGAACTTCAACTTCCAAAAGTAAAACTTCGCCTACATAAACCTCTTTAGGTTTCACGGGTTGTATGAATATCGGTGGCTGAATTTCATCTTCACTTTTAGATTTTAGTAGTTTTACAGAACTTGCTGATTTAACGATCTTGTTATTGCTTTGAATGGTTACTTCATATTTTCCTACTTTCTTTTTATCTGCTGAACATATTTTTACACATGATTTGCCATTTTCAGTATGTATGGTACAATCAGCACCTTGTTCGAGAGGTTGATTATTTCGATACCATGTTACTTCACTATCGTCCAGGGCCTCAAAAGTCACCGTAAGTTCGAAATCACAGTTTTCCAATAAATTGATTGCCTTTATTGGCTGAATTATGATAGGCGCGACTTCTGTAAAACAGTGTTTTCATTAAAAATATTTTGCGCTCAAATATAATTTGTTTACTTAATTCGCATTTACAAGATTATTTTATTGAACTACACTTATAAAAGGTCAATTTGATATAAAAAGTCAAGATGAGATAAGACACGGACGAAAATACCATGCAAAATTGTAAAGCTAAAAATTGAAAAGCAAGTTCTTAGTGTAACATGGTGATGGAAAAATATCATGAAAATATAGTAATACAAATTAAAGTTAGGGATATAGACAAGGTTAAGAGTTTGAAATATATACAGGGTGGCCCAGAAGTTCACGTTCAAAATGAAAAAATAGATAGAGGGACTCATTAGCTACCAGAAACACCCCCATGTATGTTTAGCGATTATTTACGGTTTTGGAGATATAACCCATTTTGTACCTTTTTCTAGATTTTCTACCTTACTTCAGAAATCATCATTTTGTCGCTATCTCTTTCCTAATAATTATTTTATTTAACTTCATAACTATGCCCAAGGATATGTACCGTTACGTGAAAAAATGAAAACAGTCAAATCAAAGATAAAAAAAAGTTATTGGAAATCATAGTGAGAATTCGACCAAAATTGTTACAGTCTCATGTGTTTATTATTCTTCGGCGAAGTTTTAACAACTGTAACAATTTTGGTCAAATTCTCACTTTGACTTCCGATAACTTTTTTTATCTTTGATTTGACTTTGATTTATCTTTGATTGAGCGGTACACAGCCTTAGGCATAGTTGTGAAGTAAAATAAAATAATTATTAAGAAAGGGATAGCGACAAAATGATTATTTCTGAAGTAAGGTAGAAAATCTAGAAAAAGGTACAAAATGGGTCATATCTCCTAAACCGTAAATAATTGCTGAACATACATGGGGGGTGTTTCTGGTAGCTAATGAGCTCCTCTATCTAATTTTTCATTTTGAACGTGAACTTCTGGGCCACCCTGTATATATATCTATTAAGTTGATATGTATTTACAGAGTAATTACTTTTTAGTTATACACTTATAATTGTAATGTATTTAGCCATGCATCTGTCTAGATTATTTAATCCTTGACTCTAAAATGTATAATGTTTGACATAAATTATAAAAATATGTACATGGGTATCCGATTTTTAGGTCCCACTTACCTTTTTTCTTATCTTCTTTATGTTTCTTAATTACTTTCTTTTGTTTTGTTACCACAGTTGTGATTTCTTCCTGGATATCTTGCACTGGTACTTCTTTAGCTTCGTCTTCTTCAATTTTGACTTCCTCCATAGACCTCTCTTTCTTAACTTTTTTCTTTATTTTTTCCACTTTATTTTCTTTCAATTGCTCTGGAACCTGAACAATCTCAGATTTTTCTTCTTCAGTTTCAAATGAAGGTTGTTTTAAAATAGATTTTAGAACTTTGGGCTTATCGTCTTCTTCTGTGGGTCTTTCCCTCTTGACTGGTTTCAGTTGTACTTCCTCAGGCTTTTCTTCTTCCTGTGGTTTTTGCTTCGGAATGGGTTTAAGAACAACCTCTTCCTTTGGTTGTTCTTCCTGAGGGCGTATTTTGCCTGTCCGCCAAGATACTTCTTTCGGTTTATCCTCTTCAATCGACTTTGCCTTTTTAAGAGGTGTCAGCTGAATCTCCTCAGGCTTTTCTTCTTCCGGTGCCATTTGTTTAGGAATAGGTTTAAGTACGACTTCTTCCTTAGGTTCATCTTCCTTAGGACGTCTCTTGCCTGTAGGCCATTTGACTTCTTCAGGCTTGTCTTCTTCTACAGATTTTTCTTTCTTGACTGGTTTTAGTTGCACCTCTTCAGGTTTTTCTTCTTCTGGTGCTTTCTGTTTCGGAATGGGTTTAAGAACAACTTCTTCCTTTGGTTGTTCTTCCTTAGGACGTCTCTTACCTGTAGGCCATTTGACTTCTTCAGGCTTGTCTTCTTCAATAGACTTATCCTTTTTGACAGGTTTTAGTTGCACTTCTACAGGTTTTTCTTCTTCTGGTTCTTTCTTTTTCGGAATAGGTTTAAGGATAACATCTTCCTTAGGTTCTTCTTCCTTAGTACGTCTCTTACCTGTCGGCCATTTGACTTCTTCCAGCTTGTCTTCTTCAGGCTTGTCTTCCTCAATAGGTTTCTCCTTCTTGATTGGTTTTAGTTGCACCTCTTGAGGTTTTTCTTCTTCTCCTTCTTTCTGTTTCGGAATCGGTTTTAGTACTATTTCTTCCTTTGTTTCTTCTTCCTTAGGACGTCTCTTACCTGTCGGCCATTTGACTTCTTCAGGCTTGTCTTCTTCAATATGTTTCTTCTTCTTGATTGGTTTTAGTTGCTCCTCTTCAGATTTTTCTTCTGCTTTCTGTTTCGGGATGGGTTTAAGGACAACTTCTTCTTTAGGTTCCTCTTCCTTAGGTCGTCTCTTACCCGTAGGCCATTTGACTTCTTCAGGCTTATCTTCTTCAATAGACCTATCCTTTTTGACTGGTTTTAGTTGCACTTCCTCAAGTTTTTCTTCTTCCTGAGGTTTTTGTCTCGGAATAGGTTTAAGAACAACTTCTTCATTTGGTTGTTCTTCCCGAGGGCGTCTTTTGCCTGTCCGCCATGATACTTCTTTCGGTTTATCTTCCTCACTCGGCTTTTCCTTTTTAAGAGGTGTCAGCTGAACTTCCTCAGGTGTTTCTTCGTCAAGTGGCTTTTGCTTTGGAATAGGTTTAAGTACGACTTCTTCCTTAGGTTCATCTTCCTTAGGACGTCTCTTGCCTGTAGGCCATTTGACTTCTTCAGGCTTGTCTTCTTCTACAGATTTTTCTTTCTTGACTGGTTTTAGTTGCACCTCTTCAGGTTTTTCTTCTTCTGGTGCTTTCTGTTTCGGAATGGGTTTAAGAACAACTTCTTCCTTTGGTTGTTCTTCCTTAGGACGTCTCTTACCTGTAGGCCATTTGACTTCTTCAGGCTTATCTTCTTCAATAGATCTATCCTTTTTGACAGGTTTTAGTTGTACTTCCTCGGGCTTTTCTTCTTCCAGAGGTTTTTGCTTCGGAATGGGTTTAAGAACAACCTCTTCCTTTGGTTGTTCTTCTTGAGGGCGTCTTTTGCCTGTCCGCCAAGATACTTCTTTCGGTTTATCTTCTTCAATCGGCTTTTCCTTTTTAATAGGCATCAGCTGAACTTTCTCAGGTGTTTCTTCTTCAAGTGGTTTTTGTTTTGGGATAGGTTTAAGGATGACCTCTTCTTTTTGTTGCTGTTCCTTAGGACGTCTCTTACCTGTAGGCCATTTGACTTCTTCAGGCGTGTCTTCTTCGACAGGTTTTTCCTTCTTGATTGGTTTCAGTTGCATCTCCTCAGGCTTTTCTTCTACTGGTGCTTTTTGTTTCGGGATAGGTTTAAGTACAACTTCTTCCTTAGGTTCATCTTCCTTAGGACGTCTCTTGCCTGTAGGCCATTTGACTTCCTCAGGCTTGTCTTCTTCAACAGATTTTTCTTTCCTGACTGGTTTTAGCTGCACCTCTTCAGGTTTTTCTTCTTCTGATGCTTTCTGTTTCGGAATGGGTTTAAGGACGACTTCTTCCTTAGGTTCCTCTTCCTTAGGAAGTTTCTTACCCGTAGGCCATTTGACTTCTTCAGGCTTATCTTCTTCAATAGATCTATCTTTTTTAACTGGTTTTAGTTGCACTTCCTCAGGTTTTTCTTCTTCCTGAGGTTTTTGTTTAGTAACGGGTTTAAGAACAACCTCTTCATTTGGTTGTTCTTCTTGAGGTCGTCTTTTGCCTGTTCGCCAAGAAACTTCTTTCGGTTTACCTTCTTCAATCGGCTTTTCCTTTTTAATAGGCGTCAGCTGAACTTCCTCAGGTGTTTCTTCTTCAAGTGGTTTTTGTTTTGGGATAGGTTTAAGGATGACCTCTTCTTTTGATTGCTGTTCCTCAGGACGTCTCTTACCTGTAGGCCATTTGACTTCTTCAGGCTTGTCTTCTTCGACAGTTTTTTCCTTCTTGATTGGTTTCATTTGCACCTCCTCAGGTTTTTCTTCTACTGGTGCTTTTTGTTTCGGAATAGGTTGAAGTACGACTTCTTCCTTAGGTTCATCTTCCTTAGGACGTCTCTTGCCTGTAGGCCATTTGACTTTCTCAGGCTTATCTTCTTCGACAGATTTTTCTTTTTTGACTGGTTTTAGTTGCACCTCTTCAGGTTTTTCTTCTTCTGGTGCTTTCTGTTTCGGAATGGGTTTAAGAACAACTTCTTCCATTGGTTGTTCTTCCTTCGGACGTCTCTTACCTGTAGGCCATTTGACTTCTTCAGGCCTATCTTCTTCAATAGATCTATCCTTTTTCACAGGTTTTAGTTTTACTGCCTCGGGCTTTTCTTCTTCCAGAGGTTTTTGCTTCGGAATGGGTTTAAGAACAACCTCTTCCTTTGGTTGTTCTTCCTGAGGGCGTCTTTTTCCTGTACGCCAAGATGCTTCTTGCGGCTTAACGTCATCAATTGGTGTTTTAACAGGTTTTATTTGAACTTCCCCAGTTCTTTCTTCTTCAGGGATAACTGTTTTTCGAGTGGGTACTGATGTCACATCTTCTTGTTCATGTTTTGGCTTAGGTGCTCGTTTCCACGTAGATGTTCGTTGCTCAAGGCTGTCTTCTTTTCCTACAATTTTTTCAATATCTTCATTCTCTGATACTTTAAGTATCACTGTGTCTTCCTCACGAGTTATTGATTCTTCTATCACTAACGTTTCCATAGTTTGGATAGACTCCTTTCTTACCGGTTTCAAAGTTACATCTTCCAACTTTTCTTTTACTATCTGACCCTTTTCAACTTTAGTAGGACGTAATTTAACAGCCTCTTGTGTCCAAGGAACAACTTCTTTCTTATCGGGTTCGGATGGCCTCGTTTTATCCTCTGCGCGTGGTTTGCGCCAAAGTCTTGTTTCAAGACCCTCATCTTTTACAATCGAGTCTGTTTCTTGTATATCTATAATATTGGATTCTTCAAAACTTGATTTGGATTCCTTATGGGATATTCTCCAATGCTTAGGTTTCAAATTATCCTTTATAACAACTTCATCAATTTCCGTTTTTTCCACTTCCAGTATCGATGTATCTTCAGTATGTTTCGATGTGTCCAAAAATTTTGGTTTTACTTCCGCTCTTGGCTTTCGCCAGTGTTTTACATCTAATGCAGCTTGTTCTTCTTCCTGAGTAGTAACTTTCTGCACACCCATAATAGTAGAATCGTCTACTACCAATGTCTTTTCCACGTCCTTTGATTCTTGTTGTACACGCGGCTTTCTCCAGGATTTTGTTTGAAGTACTTCGTCAGTAACTTCTTTTTGTTGTACGTCAAGTATGGTAGAATCTTCTATTACCGAAGTTTTATCAAGAACTTGGGGTTTTTCTTGAGTTCTTGGTTTGCGCCAGTGCTTTGTTTCTAAAGTTTCTTCAACTTTAGCTTCTTCAATTTTAGTTTTGTCAATACTCTCTTTGCGATTTACTCTTAAAATATTTGCATCCTCTGTTGTGACAGTCTGTTGAACTGATGTTACTTCTTCAGGACGCTGTTTTCTCCAATGACGTACTTCAAGGTTTTCTTCTTTTGTGATTTGGATAGATTCCGACTGACTTTGGTTACGCCATGGTACTGTTCTAGACATTTTCCTTGTATCGACATCTTGAGCATTGTCTATTTTTAATATGTTTGACTCTTCTGTCGACTGGTATAACGATCTATTTGTAATTACTTCGCCCTTCTCACCGATAACTTTTGTGATTTCCGATTTGTCCTGGAACGCTTTGCGAACCGTTTTTTGGGATTCTGGAAAAAAAAAGAATTGTAAGATGTCAATATATATAAATTTGATCTCATTGGGGTCAACTCATTTTCAACCTATCTATCCAAATATTTATGTTGGTTTTTTTTTATCAATTAAGTATGTGAGATTAAATAAGTAAGTGGTCGATTAATAAAAAATACATACTTATTCCATGACCAAACTGTATACATACATTTTTGACTAGGATTTATTATGAGCTTTATCATGAATAATACGTTGATAACTACATTCCGAGATGTATTCCTTTACTTTATCATCTGAGTACTAAGTACGCCTAGTCAGTTGCCAACTACATTATTCTATATAGAACACATGCCTGGATTATTCTGTTAAACAAAGCATTCGGTTCCTAGGCCAAAATAAACTTTCGCAAGAAGGTTAAGTCGTATCTCAATATATTGTTAGAATAAGTAGGCCGCATAGCTTAAAAAAATACTAAGTACATCACTTAAGATTTTTATGGAAATAATTTTGATTCTAAATGTCACTGAATAGGCTACGTATCTATAGATGCACCGCCGTCGTAATAATTATGTATGTGCGTAAGTATTATTGATTCTTTGCAGGGTCTATGCGTACTTACTGGATATTTAATGTAATATCTAATTAAAAAATGTTGTACTCACATTGGAGCAAATCATTTGAATTAATGAAATTTAAAACATTTAATCAATAATTTAACTGAACAAAGTTTAGCACATCAAAATTTTAATGGTCTAAAATAGGTACCTTCTATTAAAATTATATGGCAGTTAAATGCCATGTTTGGTCAGGCGGACTATGGACCATGGAAAAATATACAGGGTGTTAGTGACATCGTAACTAATACTGAGGGGGATGATTCAGACGGAAAATTCCACTTGATATCAACTTAAAATCATGGTCTGAATCATCCCTCAAAGTTACGATGTCACTAACACCCTGTATAATACGATATTATATTAACCTCGTTACCCCATAATCTTTGATATTTATTAGTTAAGTACTTAATAATTTGGTAAGTACCTATCTTACCTATCATTTATAATGTAATAACTTTTAGTCAATCGATAAATTAGACTTTTGATACCAAAGATTTTGTAGTTCTTTGAAGGCCAACGGATTTTTGCCTTTCGGATATGTGACCGTCTAGTGGTTTCAAAAACAGATACTTAGTAGTTCCATAGCTGTTATACTTACAATAGTCACCCCAATAAAGAATAAAAATACCCCTGAGGCTGGGGGAGTTCTATGGGCTTTGCTGGTTCAAATAAAAACGACTATTTATTTAAGTAAGTACTATAATTTGTTTCTGTGGAGTGGTGGCTCTCATAGGTATACCACTGTCACTGTTGATTGTCATAATACTTAGTTAGCAAATCATGGCAAATTGACATACTTATCGGTAAGTACGTAAAAATGTATAAATAATATTGTTTTATTAAATTGACATTCTTCCCAATCCCTCGCTTTATTACATTACCGCTAGCCGTGTTGACTGACGTATGGCGACGAATACGTTTCGGTGGTTTTTTACGTAGCCGCATTTAATACAGCTAATCGTTGAACCGTCGCATTACAAAACGGCCCTATTTTTGAAAACAGCTAGCCGTAACGTAATACAGCGAATTATACAATCTGACTGCGACATCTACATTCCCTTGAAACCACGGAATAAAAGAAAGAGGATAAAAAGGCCCTAACGCGCACTGTCGCCGGATCAACCCCACTCTCTTTTACTACCACTTCTGCAAACAGATAATCCATAGCCCCTTTACCGACAATGTAAAGTGTGATAGGTTGCAATTTTTATATCGTTACTTTTCGTAAGATACCGTATACAAAAGTACTTTTTTGATAAATAGCCGATCATACTAAAGTTTTTAACTTTCCTGTGATAAGGCGGGATCTCGTTACATGATAGTCGATATTTATTTTTTTGCCCTACTGGTTATAATGCACAAGTCGACCTTTTAATAGTACTTACAAATCAAAATCTATGGGGTTATTCCCATAGATCTAGAATCATTAAATTTAGCAAAAAGGAAAAACTTACAGCACAAGTAATCCGAAATCGTAATTTGTTGTTCCAATACAAAATAAAAAAAATTCCGGTTACAAAATTATTTGCAGTTGGTATAATACTAACCGCGGTCTTTGTCGAGACAATAGTTTTTTTTTATTAAGTAGTAATTTTGTAATATGTGGTAGTTCGGACAGAACCGTAGTTGCGCGAGTCGGTCTCACACTTGACCAGCTTTTTTATTGTATAACACCTACTTAGGTACTTATTATTATACTGGTTTTATTGCTATATATACATGATATATCTATCTACCGTTAGATTTTTTTAAAGCCGCAAGGCAATTTTAACGTTTTTTTTTTTGTTTAGGTGCAAGGGCTCATTCTCAAAAAGGCAACAGAGTCGCAAAACGAGTAGTTCCCAAAAGTGCAAATTCTCTAAATGGCTTAACTCAAACGTATTTCCCACTGGGGAGACAAAGACTATGAAATTCCATTTGCTTCGATCCTAACATATATCTACTACTTACTCTTGCTTCCTCCACTTTCATCAATCGTTTCATACACGCAGGCTGGCTCAGAATTAATAAAAATGAATGAAGGTTACAAGGAATATAATACTTAACTACAAATATTTTTTATTATGTCTACTACTTTTAGTAGTGGCTGGACTTCTTAATAAACTTTCATCATCATCAGCCCATTAACGTCCCCACTGCTGGGGCACGGGCCTTCCCTATGGATGGATAGGGAGATCGGGCCTTAAACCACCCACGCGGCCCCAGTGCGTAACGACTGCTAATGCAGCTGGGACTAACGGCTTAACGTGCCTTCCGAAGCACGGAGGAGCTCGAGATGAAAACTTTTTTTTTGTGGTCACCCATCCTATGACCGGCCTTTGCGAAAGTTGCTTAACTTCAACAATCGCAGACCGAGCGCGTTTACCGCTGCGCCACCGAGCTCCTCAATAATCCTCAATAATGAGCTCCTTAATAAGCTTTAATCGCAAAGAAACTAAAAAAGAAGAAACATACACGAGCGGGTCTTTCAGTCTGAACTCCTGTGCAATCGTAACTAAAACAATGCATTGGTAAGTTTAAAACTAAAAGCCGACTACGGAAAAATCACGCTCTAAAAGTATGAAACAAGAAAATAGGTTTTTTATGAATTTCGTCCGAATAGTGATGTTTAGAAGATAGCCGAGGTCGTACCTATGCCAATCTGTCCTAAGAGATTGCTTACCACGGCAATTTTTTTTCATTAAGCGTGATTTTTCCTAAGTCTAGTATTAGTTTTTTAACTTAAATTTTAATTAATAATTTAGGGGTCTTATTTATTAAGATAACATTCTTCAGATACGTATTTTTTGTAAGATTTGGAGATAATACATATCCTGAACATACATATTTGAGCAATCATGTTATCAAGTCAACGTAAAAAATTATCGAGTAACAAGAAAACACACAGTGCAAATTAAGCCCTTTCATTTGATACCCAACACACTCATACGAAAAAAAATGTTCATTCGTTCAAATACAAATACAAAATACAAATCTTTATTGATAACGTAAGCTACATGTTCTCACTGTATGTCCTTTAGAGGGCTCCACATTGAATTTAGCGTCACATAGCCTATAATAGTAGGGGAGCCCAGAGGGCCAAATGCGTTTTTACTCGAGCACTTTGAAGACCTATTGGATCGCAAAGATTATATGCTAAAGAAAAAAAAAGTTTATGTGATGTATACCTGTTTAGTGGTGGGGGAAGCGTGTATTTAAATTTTCAAAAATGTAAAAAAAAATCAGTTACAAAAAAAACTTCAAGCGCGTCAGTGTTCAATAACGTGAACGGTCTACGAACTCCTGTTTACAGAAAAATATTAGTCTGACGAATCGCTGGTGACACGTAGCTGTACTACCACGTAGAAATTAAGGAAAAAATGTTTTTTCTCGGATTCGTCAGAAACTCATAAGAGAGGTTAAATTCACTATAAAAAGTATACTATTATAAAGACTGACGATTTGGACGTGACCAAAAGTTTATATTGATATTTGTAAATGCAAAAAAAATCGTGACATCGAAATACTCGGGCGCGTCAGAATATTATACAGGTGGTTCAGCTCGACATTCTAGAGGGTGTGAATACTTAATCTGATGATTTTGTGAAGGAATTTTTTTAATCTGACAATTCAAAATACTGAATAAAATTGGTCCTAACACCGCTCCCTGCGGCAGACCGCTGAGGACTTTTCTGAGAACAGAGTATGATTCTCCGATGCGCACAGAGAAGGTGCGATTTGACAGGAAGCCTTCAATCCACTTCAAGAGATTGCCTCTGATTCCAAAGTGCTCTAATTTAGCAATCAATCGTTTGAGGAACTCGATCAAAAGCTTTTTCATAGTCCAAGTGAATAATATCTGTAGGTATTCGTGCCTTCCAATTTCTTGTCCATGTGTCCAAGCAACAGAGTAAGTTGGTAACTGTTGACCTCCTTGGCACAAAACTATGTTGCTCCTCGAAGATGACATTCTCTCGGGCCAAAAACATCCTATATATCCTATAATATGTAGGTATCTTTGCACGGATTTATTAAAATCGAACATTCCGTTCAAAAGATATTACGAATTTAAGTTTTAAGAGTTCATACGACACTACGACAGAAAATAACTTGGGCATAAGTAGGCATACATTATATTTAAATGGTCTTTGTTGGACATCCTTAACTTTAATACAAATATATGCGATAAAAAATATTTTCCCTTGAAATGGGAATTTTTAGGGTTTTTTCCCTCAGAATTGGGAAATTTTCCAAAACGCGGGAATTTTCCGGGTAAAAACCCAACACTACGGCAGACAATAGTGTGGGGCAGTGCGAGAGAGTAAGACGTGGAGAAAGAGTGAGAAGGGAAGAGAGGCATCGAGCGGGAAATATAATATAATTCTTAATAATTGTACATACTACACTCTTTTAATAATTTTACATTCTTAGGCTTATGAAAATCGGCAGATTATGGTATTTCTATCAATTTTAGACTATTTCCTTTAAAATAAAAAAAAAATATTTGCGCTTGAGTATTTCAAGGTAACGTTTTTTTTTTGCAGCTTTGTGATTCCGTCAAATTTTTAAGTCACGCTCAAACCGTCAGATTATGAAAGGGGTATTGTTTTCTGTATGTAAGTAATTAACTTATTTTGTTTAAATCTGATGTGCTCAAGTTTTTTAGAGGATCGATTTTTTTTTACTAATCTGATCGACTGCCCTAGCCCTGCGTCACTATATTGAGGGACCATACTTGGTAAAAGTACTTAACATAGCACAAAGATTCTCTTCTAATACTAAACTGCTGAGCTCGAGTCACATACGAAATCCCCGCTTGGGCTCCCCTACTATAACCACCGCATAATCAAGATGCTTCTAGTGTCGCTCATTTGTTAAACAGGTGGTTCAGAAGTTAGGTTGGATCAGACGTGCATACACACATACATATTATATACATACTTACATACATAGCGGTCAAACACATAACCCTCTGATTTGCTTCGCCGCAGTCGGGAAATCATTATAATCACATAGAAATTAAAAAAGTCGTCTTATAGGAGTCGATAGCTCGTTGGTAAAGCATTGTTATATGTAA
This sequence comes from Pectinophora gossypiella, assembly GCF_024362695.1. NCBI lineage: Eukaryota > Metazoa > Arthropoda > Insecta > Lepidoptera > Gelechiidae > Pectinophora > Pectinophora gossypiella. The sequence continues at coordinate 14,989,003 of NC_065433.1, forward strand.
TAAAAAGTTGTGGTTACGAGTCCCTCTCGTGTCAGATTTGATGTTCAGCTTATAAAAGAATATATAATATTGCTTATTGATTAAGTCGAGAGAAGTGGAAAGATCTCAGGGAGGCCTTTGCCCTGTAGTGGGATCGAATAGGCTTGATTATGGATGTAAAACAACCAAACAAATTTAAACTGTTGAAAACTCGCCTACAACAATAAAAGAACTGTGTTTAACTTCATTATGGGCAATTTTTTGTCACTTGACGTCATGTTTCGTTGTACATAATTAGCTTATAGAATATCAATAGAAAGTATCCACGACGGACCAACTAGAACTAAACACGCGAAGAATATTATTATAAATAACAGTATATTACCCATTAAAAAAATATTTACACAGTTTATAGGAACTCCGTTATATCCCTATCTCGGTAAAATAGTTATAAGTAAGTAATTAAGAAAACATAGTCATCAACAGCAGCCGCTTTAAACTGAAAAACGGTTTCGGTTTTATTTAAATGGCTTTTTTAGTTTTAAACGGATTGGTTTACCTAAATGGCTTTAAACCGGCCCTACATCTACTAGCTAGGTACTTACTAACTAGGTACATAATTACGTTCAAACTACATAATTAACTGAAGAAAATTAAGCCATTTTAAGAATTAGCCACTTAGAGAATTAGGTCTTCTGCGCCTAAACCCTCTAATCGGTTTACCGCACCGCAGATCCGGTAGTCACCGAACCGACGTCGTGTGGCACTTGGACACAGTTTTTACAACATTTTCTATTTTCTAATTTAGAATTTCTTATTTAAGACAGATTATCTTCTCATCTCAGAGGTAAGATATTGTCGTAAACCTGGGCCCATCGAGATCTGCCTGGGCAGATCATATATCCGGCATTTCGTGATTTGCCCATTGATAACTAACTCGCGATTCAAAGTAGTAGGTCGCACTAACAACCCCATTTCGTAAAGTTAGATTTTGGCTTTTCGATGTTTTTTTTTTTTGCCTCAGTGGTACCATATTCACTTTATTATCCTTCTCTTAGTATAAGACCGTTAAATAATTATAACACTTTCAGTACAGGTTCTTTAAATAAACATTAAAAGGACATGAATAATAACAGCATATCTACTTACATGACTACTGACTGTCTTTAAGTACATAGTTACCTGGTAGGTATACTTATAACATTTCCATCACCTTTTCGCCTTACTTTACAGATATTCAACAGCTGAATCCATAAAAAATATTGTAAATAAGTATTTATACTTGATATCTCCAATATTCTCTGAGCTCTCTCTCTCTCCAATAATCTATAATAAGTAAGTATATTTTTCTTGGACGGCAAGACATAATACGAGAAGTGCGGAGGGCTCCCTACTGATAATAAATTGAAGATAAAATAAACAAGTTAATCTAAATAGGTATCCGGATCTGATACTTCGCAGATTCTATCACGTTTCATTTATAATTGGTACCTTCTTTTTTGACGTGACTTATTGTAGATTTGACGCAGATGGCATTAACTACTTGGCCGGACGAATGGGGAGCGCTGAAGGCTCTCACCCGGTACAACGTTTAAGACAACAGGCCTGAGGGTGCCCAGTTGGGCGCGAACCTCGGCTTAGGGCCTCGTCTGAGACGAAAAATATTTGAAAGAATTAATCAACCCTAGTGGGTGGGGTATAGCGATAAGCACTGATTGAGGGAAATATAATTGGTAAGTACCATTGCCCTCATATGCGCGCGCTGTAGGATCTTTTGTAATCGTATTGCCCCTAACACCACACAATTGCCTAAAATATTAACATTAAGTATAATGGGAACTCCTAATCCTAATTTAATACAATATAACCAGTGTGTTCACAATTTGTGTAATTTTGCAATAAATCAATTTGCTATCATATTAAGAAAGATCTTTGAGTGTAGCTAACTAGGTAGTTTGTTTATATAGCTACTTTACCGAAAACATTTTATGTAATAGGTAAGTACCTATTTATTCTACCAACAGCAATTTTGATTTTAGTAGGTAGGTTACTAAGGGCAACCTACATTATTGAATTATTTTTTTAGAGATCTAAAAGGTCTGTGTAACTATAAAAGGTAGTACTAGTAGGTAACTTAGATAGCATTCACAACGCGAACGTTGGGTCTGAGCTTGTTTTGTGAGTGGTGTGTTAGCCTTTCCTCGAAGGACACGAAATCGCTGAAGAAGGGAAAACGGAAGAGGATGGTGTTAGAAGTGTTTGCGAGTGTGGTTGGTCCGATTTATTTGAATACCTATACCTACACAATGCGTTCCGTTGCTTATCACCCCGAGTATGGTGTCAAGCTTGACTAAGGGATTATCTCTACTCAAGAGGCGTTAGCCAAGTTGCAAACGATTACGAAAACGACAATAGTCGAATAAAATACATCGATGTCCATGTTTTTCGTGATCGTTTGCAACTTGGCTAAGGCCCCTGCACGGTGAACTTATTATAGTACTTATATAGACGACTAGCTTTTGCCCGCGACTTCGTCCGCGTGGCGTGTTATAAAATAGAGATCTTTGTGTGTGTGGGAGTGCATATCAAATTTCAAGCATCTAACTTACCGCAGTTTAGATTTTTTTGATACAACATTTTTTTCAACTCCCATTTTTCAAAATACAGCCATAACTAAACTTTATATTTACTAAGATACCTATGCATGCATGCTAGATTGGAAACATCTACTCGTATCTTACGCGGTTTAGATTTTTTCATACAAACGTTTTTTCCCGCTAACTCCCGTTCCCGTGGGAATTTTGCAATTAAGCTTTCAGTTTACTAAGGTACCTGCATGCCAAATTTCAAGCGTCTAACTTAAGTGGTTTAGATTTTTCATAAAAAAGAATATTCCAGCTAATTCCCGTTCCCGTGGGAATTTCGGGAATTCCTTTCTTAGTGCACCTCTAAGGTATCTAAGCTACGTCCCTTCCAAATTTCAAGTGCCTACGTTTAGCCGTTTACGCTGTGCGTTGATATGTCAGTCAGTGAGTCAGTCAGTTTCTCCTTTTATATATTTAGATGTGCTTATCACCTATCACTATACGGTTCATCATATTCATCTTTAAAGCTACGTCCGCACTGGCGGCTAGCTTAGCACCTAAATAGAACCTAGTGGCTTAACATCTGGTTACTTGCTGATGACTAAACGGAACGGGTAAGTAGTTGGACGTCGGCAGAGTAGTGATAATCCCTTCGTCAAGCTTGACACCATCCTCGGGGTGATAAGCAACGGAACGCATTGTGTAGATATAGGTATTGAAATAAATCGGAACAACCACACTCGCAAACACTTCCAACACCATCCTCTTTTTCAGTTTTCCCTTCCACCTATTTATACGTATTTTATTAACTGATTTTCTATCTATTACTTACCTACTACTTATTTTCTTACTACTAATTATTATGTTCTACTTAGTAACAGAAAACTTCTGAGCTGTGGGTACTTAGTGCATCTTGCGATGGATGTACCCCATCGAGATATAGATAGTTATGTTACTTCGTAGGTAACTATTTAGTAAGTACCCGTATTATTAATTACGCGTTACTAACTTTACTTCTTGCCTACTATCTGGGTACCTACTATGAATGAAGCCTAAGGCAAATACACAATTGGTCATGTCGACAAAAGTTTGTATGACGAAATGTAATTCGAGTTTGTATGAAACCGCGCTGGTATAGTAGGTGAACCAGCATACATGGAATCTAGCCCTCAGAACGCTCCCGCCGGCGACTCCGAGCATGCCGTTTTTGATCGATGCGATGCACACAGAGGAGGCGGATGCGAGTTTATGTGCATACGGTGACCGGGGATACTTTTATACAAACTTTCACTTCTACTCTATGTCAGGCAAACCTAATATTGTTCAACGATTTTGTCACAAGATTTAAATCACGTGCTCTAACAATGAGGACTGAGTTCAACTCGGTGAAAATATATAATAATTTCTATGGGACAAAATACTATTGCTATTCAGAAGCATAAAAGTTCTGCGATCGCCTAGTTCCTTTACATTTATGGTTGGTTCTCTTTTATCTTACACTCTCAGATGATTAATGTTCTACAAGACTTAGATAGGTGGTATGTGATATATAACATTTTCTAAACTTGTATGATACTTACCTTATGCGTAATACTTACATCACCCAAACTTGTTTCAATACATACCTTTACCGAAGTGAAAAATACAGATCCTTTTTAGCTGCTTTACTTATTACCTATAAGTGTCATACGTACGAAGCCTTATCGGAATTCCATTACCTACAGACGATTCAACTACTTCTACTAATATTTACTCACTATATATTCTACTCCCACTCCCTAAATTAAAAACCTAATCTTTACTCTACGTTTTATTTTCACATTTCTAACACATAATGTATTTAAATCTCCATGCTACGGTGTCAACTCTGGACAGACAACAAATGTTATCTTGTTTCAATATATTAGCCAAAAATATTAAACTACATGTTTCAAAATAGATTGTGATTTTCTTATTACCTGAGGCTAAATATGTGAGTAGGCTTCGGTCTGTAACAATTTTATATATCGATCTTCGGAGTAGATGTGTTTAATTAAGTATCTGCCTATAATAATCAAGGCATTCATTGATGTGTTCCTTGTGTGTAGTTTTGGCATGGGTTCTAAATCTGAATCAATATTTGTTTAACATCTTAGCGAACCATATAAGATCCGTCGATACAGTTTCATTTTCTTAATAGAGGCACTATTTAATAAATTAGTCAACATTCAATCACTGGCGCAAGATCAACTGATAAAACTATAAGTATTAGAGAAAAGTTAATTATCTTTTTAGTTACAACTTTAGCAAAAGAAGAAATGTGACATATTAAATCACAATCAAGTTCATAAAATGAAATGAAATAAAAAGGAAGAAGTTTAGAAAGTAGTGCCAGTCGATGAATTAAAACAAAGCAACTGTAGTAGCCTCGCTACCCATCAAGGAAAACGCAAGAAACACGAAGTGTGCACTCGTTCACGGGTACACCATGGTTGGAGGTAGTTAAGTGGATCCACACGCAACCAGGAGCCGTTCCCGGGTTATAGTTTGATGGACAGCAGGCACTAAGTGTCAGTGCAAAGTGTAAAATGCGTCATGATGAATGTCGTACTGCCCTAACATATATTGTTTATAGTTTCAGGAAAAAATCTGTTTGTGTGTAGAAAAATGCGAAATTATCATTAATTTATAGCGTTTATTAAACAGTTTCACATAAAGGTAACATACAAAAATTATCATTTCATAAATATATTATTAAATATGGGTAGGCACTAAAAATATTAAGTGATAAAATACTGCCACGCCTAATACGAGTAACTTAATACAATTAGGTGAAACATACAACACAATAAATTTTAACAATATCGTGCACTTAAATCAAACTAAGTTAAGGATCACTGTAACGTTAAACTATAAAAATCTCATTCAGTTCGGATTTGTACTTGCAGAAAACATTAGGTCATCATCATCGGCAGTGTTTACCAAAACATAGAAACTGGCAAGGCAAGTGATGCGTGCGTACTTTAAGTTTAGATGCTTCGCCGCCGTAATACGCGACTAACACTAATAATATGTTTCTTTGTCTTAGAAGAGTTGACAGCGGACTTAGCGGCGCGACACTGTGCGATACGGCGCGGCGCGGCGCGGTAACAACCACGAGTAACTTTGCGCTCCGCGAGAACGACCCGCCCTATCATCCGTGTGTGGCGGACTGAATAATACGCGTACGACATGACACTGACAAAGTTAGTCGTAGCTGTTAGATGACATTAGGCGACGACGCAAACACACCGCAGCCTACGTGCAACTTTGTTAGGTGTAACGGGTCTTATCTATAATGCCAAAATCTTGGACAGTACAAACAATAAGTCATGCTAAGGATAAAGCTGAAGCAAGGACTGTTCTCCACATGACGGTCTCGTATGCTCGACGTAAATTTGCACACGAAAACATCGTATCACCTGACACTTCCACAGTTCACAGAAGCTGACTTTAGTCCCATTCAATGATCACCTGGCAAACTTCACTTAAAATGATCATGTAAAATTAGAGATAGACATCACTGAGATCAGTCGCATTTGTTTCACAGGTCAGATCTCAACACATAAAGCATAAAGTATATTCAATTCTTCAAGGTTAATTAGGCCAAATTAATTCATTAACTTCAGCGCAGGCTTAAAATTATTATAGAGTATTGGGTGAAAAATACATTTGACGATTCGCTAAAAACGCGTCTCGTTTTTCGGTCTAATTCACATAATATTCGAAAAAAGATACATTATTTAGTTAAACATCGTAGCGGTAAAAGCAAAACAAAACAGTTGTAGAATGTCTCGTGTTCCTGTTAATCACATGTTACGTGTGTCCAATATGTATAAGGAAGGAAGCTCCAGCCTCGCCGCTCGAAGATCGCAGGTGTCACCTGTATGTCGCATGTCTAGGACTATTTACACAAAAAGCTCAAATGTACAGCGTTGTTAGATGCGGAAATTCGCCCAAATTATGCTACTGAGTTAAATTTACAACTGAGTCCATTTGCAAATCATTTTGTTAGATTGTGCGCGCAGCGTAGTCGTATTTCCGCGCAGTCTACGTATCGTGCCTACTGTGGCCTCGAAGGGCTCCGTCTATACCATGACTCGATAAACGAGGTGACAATGTCGCGGTCGTAAGTGTCATAACATCACGACTTGCGATTACGGGCTGACTCAAAGAAGCGGGCGGATGTCGTTATTGCGGTAACCGCTACGATTGTGTAAATTTGTTTGAAATATATTGTTCTCGCTTGTCAACTTTCAAATTTAATAAGTAGTTTTCACCCGATCTCATGTTGTATAGAGATGAAACAAAGAAACACTACATTAATGGATTAAAAGTGCGCGACGCGAGCTCGCTGCCTGTATCTATGTCTTACTTTTGACGACTAGCTTTGCCGAGGTCTCGACCTGGCCGGCGGCGGTGGTCGCACGGCAAGTAAACGTGCCCGTGTCCTCCTGATACGTGTTACCGATCAGCAGAACAGCGTTGTTGCCTTCGTGGATCATCTGAAAAGAAGAAACAAAATTGATCATTGCAAATACTAAAAACAAACGAAAAATAAACAATTTAACGATTATTGAAACCGTGACTATTAGGGGAACCTTACCTGAAAATCAGGAGTTTCAGGAATAAGAGCACCTTCACGAAGCCATTGAATAGTCGGTTTCAGTTTGCTGGTAATATGGGTCTTGAATTGAGCCGGTTGTCCTTCCATAACGACGACATCGCGTAGAGGCGTGAGTGTAGGCAGAGTATCAGCTTGATCTGGCAGCGATACTTTGAGCTTGGCTGCGACAGTGACGCGGCCTCCTGAATTGTAAGCCACGCACTTGTAGTCTCCCTCATCTTCTGGGAAAGCTTCCGAAATACGTAATGTGTATTCATCAGCGGCTCTTGACATTTGGAAGTATTTCGATGGTTTAATCAACTTATCACCTTTATACCATTGTACAGTAGGTGTTGGTTTCCCAACGATTTTGCAGCTGAACTCGATCGCTTGTCCTTCAGCAACTACTTTATCTTTAAGAGGTTCAATGATTTCTGGAGGAGCATTTGCGGCCTTTGACTGAGGCTTTGGTTTTTCCTTTGTAGCTGGAGCGTTGACCGAGCACTCGGCATCACATCTTGCTTCGCCGGCGCTGTTAATAGCAACGCACTCATATTTACCGGAATCTTGTGGATATGCTTCAAGAATCAAAAGAGTGTAAGTTCCGTCTTCTTCTAAGATTTTGTTCCTGATATCTGGCTGAACTTTCTTGCCATTCTTTAACCAATAAACATCGATAGGCTTGGTTCCGGTAACTTTTGTGTCAAAGCGCACCAATTGTCCAGCTGTAACATTAACATTCTGCGCAGTTAGAGTGAAACTGGGTGGAATAACTCCACCTCTGCCTTGGCGCTTTCGCTCCTCGACAACTAGATTAGCACTGCATTTAGCGGTGCCTCCTCTGTTCTCAGCCACTGCGGCAAACACCGCAGAATCTTCCACGAAAACTTGTCTTATAATGAGGATTGATTTTGTACTAAATGTATGTATTTGGAAATCAGGTGAATTTTTGATTGGGAAGTTCTCTCTGTACCATTTGATTGTAGGCAGCGGATCGCCATCGAACTCCACTTCGAAACGAGCTTGTTCATGTTCAAAGGCACGGCAAGGTTGCATTTTCTTGGTGAAGACCGGAGGCATGCTGGGTTTCACGGGTCCCTCCACAACTCGCTCGTGTGTCTGTGCCTTGTGTTCCATTTCGGTAGTTTCCGTAGAAGTAATCTTACGAGTTATTTCTGTGTCGCCTACTACTTCCTTTTGGATTTGTTTCTGCTTGGCGACGTGTACTTCTTTGCCATGGACGGTGGATTCAGACGGATCAGGTATTTTAGGTTTCACTACTTTTCTCTGTACTTGTTGTTGCGTAACCACCTCCTCGGTTTGTTCTCTGAAATGGAAATATATAAAGTTTGAATAAAAAAAATACATTTTTATGTTGCTATCTATCTATAGTGTTCTAATGCCAGCATATATTACTTACAGGTTATCTTGGTATTTTTGCGCCATTCCTTTAGCAACCGAGCTGCTAACGACCTTATCACCAGGAATAGCAAATTGGTGAGTCGATTCCCTCAGTCTGCTTTCTTTCACAACTTGTTCATTTTCTAATTCCTGAAGTTTATTGTAATATTCTTCACTCTTCTTCTTTTTGACGGTTTGTTGCCATTCGGTCTCAGGTTCTTTAACAACCTTCGGTTTCAATTCAGGTCTGTGGTCGATTACTCCTTGACGTTGCAGCGTCTGTCTCTCTTCGAAGGTTTTTTCTAATTCAGTTTCAGTGCGTTGTTTTGTCTCATCATACCAAGCTGTATGGAAATCAACAGATTAATTTAATTTAAAGTTCTTGTTTAACAGTCTACTGTATAAAACACATACCTCTGCTAGAGTCCGATGGTAAGCCGGTAGAAGCAGATGATTTAGCTGCGCTTCATCTTAGGATAGAGAGGAAGGACGAAGGGATGCATATAGGGGTTTAATGTGCTAAAGCGGTCTGTTGGTGTGTGCGTGATTTGGTATGTGAGTAAAAAGCATCAAGTACTCAAAAGCTCTTTTAAAAATATGTCATATGATATTAGAGAAAATTCACCCTAAGGATTTAAAGCATTAATAAAAATTAAGGAACTTCGTAGTCCGTTGTATGCTTTATGTGCGTTGTCATCATAGGTAAGACAGTGTTTCTGTGAAATATCGGAAGTACTCACGTCGTGGAGCATTTTTCAATACACCTCTATAGTCGTCGTGTCTCGGAATAACTTTAAGTTCGGTCGTAGCCAAAGCCTCGCCGGCAGAGCTTCTTGCGATGACTTCGATTTTACCAGTATCATACTGTCTTGTTTTCGGTATGTCAAAGTGATACATTCCGTCGTAGATAAGCTTATATCTTGAACCCTAGAATTAAACATTTCTTGTCATATTTAATTTTATAGTCAGTATACGTTGAGGCACATCAGTCTCTTTGCCATGTTTATTAATAAAGTTCTTTAATCCACAGACGAAACATGAATAACATAATGATTTGTATAAAATCATCATAATATAAAAAGATGTTTACATTGACAATGGTGTTTCCATTAAGAAGCCACATGACTCGCGGTTTGGGGTGACCAGTGACACGGCAGCAGAAGCGAGCCCACTCGCCTTCTTCTACCGTCACAGGATCAGGACGGCTGACGAACACAGGTGCAGATCGTGCCTTGGTCTCATCCACCACTTGTTCTTGTGTCCTGTACACGAATATTAATATGATGATACATGATAATTTTACTACTTTTGTACGCCAAGTGAAATACTTACACCTGCCAAGAAGCTTCCATCTCTCTAATCTTTTCAATACTTTTCATGTGCTTGGGGAGTTGTGAATCATACACGATACCCGGTTTACCGGCAGTCTTGATGATAGCTCTAGTTTCATCCATTCCATAAAGATTAGTCGCGCGACAAACATACTCGCCACTGTCTTCAGGGTACACCCAGCCGAAATTCATGGCTACGTAACCAAAATCGTAGATGGGTGCGAAGCGATTTTCTGAAAAAGAAAAATTAACGTTTAATGTTTTGTGTTTAACAGGTCCGGTTTTTTACAGAAGCGACTGCCTGTCTGACCTTCACCCGCGAAGGAAATACCAGCCCAATACAGGTTAGGTCACATACCTTCGTAATGCATTTCTCGGGAATATGGGTTTTCTCATGATGTTTTCCTTCACCGCTGAGCATGTGATTATCGTTTATGATGCAAACATGAATTCGAAAACAAATTCGATAATCATGGGTTTAGGCCTGTGCTGGATTCGAACCTGCGACCTCAAAGTGAGAGGCAAGCGTTCTACTAACTGGGCTACCACGGCTCTAAATTAAACTAATAAATAAAACTACTAATAATAAGACTAATAAACAAAAGCTATATTTTTACTTCTAACGAATTGTATTAATACTCACTGTGTAATAAAGGTTTCCCATTGAAGAACCACTCTACTTTCATGTTAGGGTCTCCTACAGGTGCTAACTGGCATTCAAACTTTGTTGATTCCATTTCTACCAATGTTGTTTGGCTTTGAATCTGAGTTACAAAGCGAGGTGGTTGTTTTTTATCAGCATCGTAAAGGTCATCCTCAGTCAAGAATATTTCTGAAGTATACTTCTTGATGGTCGCTTCCATTTGAGTCAGAGCTTCAGATCTCTTCATACCACGAGGAACTTGGTTTTGGAGAATAATATCAGGCAGTTCTGAAAATTTAATATTTCAATGTTAATTTCAATAGTAATATGGTACAGGTAACATTTATTACTATACTGTACTTACGTTTACAAGATATTGTTCCCTTGGTAAAATCTTCCCCAAAATCGTTGACAGCCCTGCATACGTATTCGCCGGAATCTTCTGCGTATACGTACAAGATATCAAGAGATACAAAGCCCATATCATACACCGTTCGATACCGGTGTCCAGAGGGCAACAACTTTCCATTGCGGTACCACTCGATACGCAGTTTCGGATCTTCCTTAGGTTCTACGCGGCATTCAAATCGTACGCCCTCAGATTCTTCAACAGTGTGTGATTGGATCTGTGTAATAAACCTAGGTGGTGAACTGATGACCGGTTCCTCCTTCGGAGCATCGCTTATACGTCCTCTTTCAAGTTCCTTAATCTTTTCACCGCTCATGCCTTGCGGCAACTGCGAGTCCAAAATAATATCACGTTTGGCACTACAAGTGATCTTAGCAGTGGTAGTTGCAGAGCCCCACTTGTTGGTAGCACGACAGGTATATTCACCTGCGTCGCGTGCGTAGATGTAATCGATGTCTAAAGCAATAAATCCGAAATCATTAAGCATGTGCACGCGAGAACCAGTCGCGAAAGGTCTGCCGTTGTAGAACCAATCTATCCTCATTGAGGGGTCACCAACCGGCTCAACACGGCAGTCGAAGTGGATCGGCCCACCTTCAGGGACGTCAATGTTATCTTTGATTTCCACAGTAAAACGAGGAGGATTAGGTTTCTCATCTTCGACAGTAATTTCTTCGCGTTTATGCAAAGTTTCCTCCAATTTTTGAATACTTTCAGTACCAGACTTGAAATGTGATGGTAATTGAGGTTCAAGAATAATGCCTTGTCTACCTTTAACTTGTAGTTTACATGACACGGTTGCTTCGCCGTGTCGGTTCGTGGCTTTGCAAGTGTAAAGACCAGCGTCGCGTTGATACACACCTCCAATTTCAAGTATAACAAAACCAAAGTCATTTATGGTTTTGACTCGGGATCCAGTCAAAAGTGGTTTACCATTATGGAACCATTCTACTCGCATACTAGAATCATTAACAGGAATTAGTCGGCATTCAAAGTGAGCTGATGAATTCTCCGACAAGATAAGGTCAGACGGTGTAGTAATGAATTCAGGAGGATTTCCACTTTCCGCTTCTGGAGTCATCGAATCCACAGTGCCTGTATAACCCTCTAGGGCAGCAATTTTGTCGATTGTACCTTCCATGCCCTTCGGCAGCTGTGATTCTAGAATAATGTTTCTCTTTCCTTGCACCTTCATTGACGCTGTAGTTACTGCTTCACCATAGTTGTTGTAGGCTCTGCACAAGTATTCGCCAGAATCCTCTGGATACGTGGGAGATATTTCGAGAATAACGAACCCAAAGTCGCAGAAAGTTCTGAATCTGGAACCAGCCTTTAGGGATTTTCCGTTCCAGTACCACTCCACCTAGAAAAATATTGGTATCAATTAATAAATGTAAACAAATTATACTCGTCGATTCGTACGTCTACATCTCATTTCAAAACGTAAAACTTACTTTCAGATTCGGATCATCAGTTGGTGTAAGACGCGCTTCAAAGTGCGAGTTTTCACCTTCCCTTAAATTGTCGATGTTTGATAATGGGACCGTAAAGACAGGAGCCTTGCCTCTTTCTTCGTCTACTGTGGTGTCCTTTCTGCGGACCATAGAATCTTCTAATGTTTGTAATTTTTCTAGTCCGCCTTCCATGCCCTGGAACATAATTAATATAAAATAGAATACTGCTGCACAATAACTTCTTAGTTATTTACATTATTTTGAACTCACTTAAGTATTTAACTTCATCTATTAGTAACAAAACTATGAAAATATACATATTTTTTATTCTGTTCTAAAGGCAAAATATCAGAGATACATACCCGCGGGAGTTGCGAGTCCAGGATCAAATTTTCCTTAGACATACACTTCAGAGTAGCCTTAGTCGAGTCCCGGCCTAATTTATTGGTCGCAACACATTCGTAAACACCAGAATTTTCTTCGTAACAATAAAGGATGTCTAATATTACAATGCCGAAATCATGGAACGTCCTATATCTATGTCCGTGCGGCAGTTTCTTGCCGTTATAGAGCCACTCCACCTTGAGATCTGGGTCATCTACCGGGACTAATCTAGCTTCAAAGTGAGCACTTTGTCCTTCAACTAATTTAGTAACATCTTGGATTTGTGTGAGGAATCTCGGCGGCTCCGCAGAAGGAGTAGCGGGCGCTTGTTGTTGTGCGCCTTGCAAACTTTCTAACTCCCGGATTTTAGCCAGAGAATCAGGCTGCAAGCTGTCCAAGTAGACTCCACTTCTGCCGTAGCAATTTATTGTAGCCTTAGTAAAGTCCTCACCGTACTTGTTATAAGCACGGCAGACATATTCACCTGTGTCATGGTTTTGAGTGTATGCTATATCCATTACCACGAATCCAAAGTCTGAAACCATCTTGATTCTGTTAGAATGACGAAGAGGTTGACCATTGTGATACCACTCAATTTTCATATCAGGATCATCCACTGGAACCACGGTGCATTCGAAGTGAGCAGCTTGGCCGTCTTTAACCAGTTCAATGCTCTGAATTTGCGTGGTGAACTTCGGTTTCTGTCCTTTGCTTTTGTCTACGCATTCTAACTTGACGCTTATCTCTGCTTGTCCCCACTTGTTAGTAGCACGACAAGAGTAAATGCCTGAATCGGTGGTTTTTGTACCAAGTATCTCTAGAACTACCATCCCAAAAGCGTATACTGTGCGAATACGGTGGCTTGCTTCGATGGTTTTTCCATTGAAGAACCATTCAATGACCATGCTCTGATCACCAGTGGGTATCAATGATGCTTCATAATGAGCGATTTGACCTTCGCTCATATCGATTATATCTTGGAACACAGTTACAAACTCTGGTGGTCTACCGGTATCGTCGTCCGGTTTCTGTCCAGGCTCTCTTCGTAGAGACTCCTCAAGATCTTGAATCTTTTCTAATCCCTCCTTGCCCTTTGGATGTTGAGTTCTTTCAATTAGATTTTCCTTGCTAGAGCAATACACAGTCGACGAAGTGAATGCCTCGCCCTTTTTGTTATATGCTTTACATGTGTAAATACCGCTGTCCCTTTCGTAGACATCAATCAAATCTAAAGTCACAAAGCCAAAATCACTTGTAAGTTTAAATCTGGACCCTTGTTCAAGTACTTTGCCATTAAAGTACCATTCAATCTTAAGATTAGGATCATTTTTGGGCTCCACTTGGCCTTCAAAGTGTAGAGCTTGACCTTCAACTAATTGATGTTCTGAAACAATTGGAACAACCCATTCCGGCTTTGGATAATCCGCGTCAGGGACCGAAGGCCTTCTTCCTTTGGCCAATCGAGCTTCCTCGGCTTGTTCCACAGCATCTAAGCCAGCTTTTCCTTGTGGGTGTTGAGTGTCGAAATAGATGTGTTTATCTCCTGTGCACCTCAGTGAACCTGAAGTAGTTGCAGAACCTTTATTGTTAGTGGCTTTGCATGTATAAATTCCGGAATCTTCTTCATAAGTATGTACGATGTCTAACGCTACATAACTAAAGTCGTGTGTGCTCTTATATCTTGTACCTGATGGAAGTGGTTGATTATTAAAGAACCATTCAATTTTAAGTGTAGGATCTCTAGATGGCTCAACATTACATTCAAAGTGAATATTATCTCCTTCTTTGCACAATATGTTATTCAAGTGCGAGATAAATACTGGTGTTTCGTAAACAGGTTCAGGGGCGTCTGGCTTAGGTGGTTTAGGCTGTTCTAGAGCGCCAATTCTGTCCAGAGATTCAGGATGTAACGTATCACCGAGCAGCCAATGTTTTCCTTCAATCTTAATTGAAGCTGTAGATACAGCTTCTCCCATAAGATTAGTTGCTTTACAAGTATAAATGCCAGAATCATCATTTCGCAAGTTGTTGATTGATAGCGTAACCAAACCAAAGTCAAAGGTACTCTTCAGTCTCGATCCAGTGGTAAGAGACATGCCATTTTTAAACCACTCGATTCTTAGATTAGGGTCTGTACGTGGTTCCACTTGAGCTTCCAGGTAAACGTGCTGACCTTCAACGAGCTTATCATAGCTTTTGAGGTGAGTCGTGAAAATAGGTGCTTGTTGCACACCTGGTTCAACGAACATTTCTGGCACTTTATTCATGGCAGCCTCCTTCAACTGGATTTGCTCCCAAGATTCGGGTCTCATAGCTTGATCGACAATTGTCGACTTAGTTTTAACTTTGAGTGCGGTTGAAGAAACAGTGCTACCAGCTTTGTTGATAGCTTTACACATGTAGACTCCAGCATCTTGGGATACAACGGAGTTGATGTCTAGCGTGACAAATCCGAAGTCATGGGTGGTGCGGAATCTCGATCCTGTAAAATTTAAGGTACACAATATAAAAATTGTATCAATTCGAGTCTTTTTAGCGTCGATGTAGCACTAAGAGTTAAATACATCAATAAAAAGTGAAGTCAGAACTTACCCATTTTAAGTTCAACCCCATTGATGTACCATTCAAATCGCAAGCTGGGGTCACCTACAGGAACAACGCGAGCTTCATAATGAGCATGTTGCCCCTCCCATAGCTCAGAGGGTCCAGTGAGCACTTGCGTAAATATGGGTTTCTCGAACTCGCGTTCGGGTTCGTCGGGCCTCCTGGGCTGTGACTCTTCAAGACGTTGAATCTTTTTCATGCCTTCTGGATGTTGAGTGTCCAGTTGAATGGCTGCCTTTGCTGTTAATAAAGAAAATGTCATAGTAATAAGCTCTAACAAAATTAATTATGATAATAGTAGAATTTACATCACAGTGGTCTAACAGAAAGCTCGTTGAATCGTGAGTACTAAGTTCGTGTAGCGATGGTTGTAGCCTAGCTAGTCTAGCTCAATTGGGTATGTAAGGTATATTTATATATTTTTAAATGAAACGTATAGCTATAATAAAAAACAACTAATTTTAATATTTTTGCTTTTCCCGCAGTTGTTAATTTATTACAATTTAAAAAATATATATATATATACTAAAGTAGCCTGAATGACCTTTATACCTTTGCCTTTGCTTAGTTTATATTAAAATTTTAATTGACATTATAGGGTAATGTGCCCAAACTGTGGGCGGTCCCTAAGAGTACTCAGACCCAGTAATATCATCATCATCAATTTAAGAGCCACGCTCTTGTCAATGCAACATTTTCCAACAACCCAGTAATATAGATACAAATAAATAACATTTTGGAATTTTTTAATTTCTTTAATTAAGTGTGTATAGTTTGATTAGTGATCCTCATTATTATTGAAGTTATGTCATTAAGTTTGTTAACCGCACACTTGTAGGACACCTTCCCTAGCAAAGACCTTGTATAGAATAGACGGATAATATTTTAGAGTGACGATCAAACTATCACAGCTCTCTTTCTTCCCTATGGCAACAATCTCTGTGGAAAAAAGAAACAAACATAGACAAACACCGCTGTCTAGAACGTCAGTGTTTACCGTTTTGAGATGTTGTGGTAGTCAGCTGGATACCAAACCTGCCGTTAGTTTTTTGGTGTTTTGGGACATTATTTTAACTTTTTATATAAACAATCTGTGAAATAGTTATTCATTATGAACCATGGCTTGCGTAGCTATTGGTTGTGAGAGTAGAATGGGTGTTATAATGGAGAACGATCAAACAATGTCTCACCATGGGTAAGTTATCGACCACATAATACATGTTTGTGTGCAAGAAATACATTACCTGGTCTGGTTTTTGTAAAGTTTATTGAGCCCTAAACACGATGCAGACGCATATTTTCAGCAAAGCCGTCACATTTGTACAAATAATTGATTTCACATTTTACGTTAATCAGCTTTGACAGATCATGTACCCAAAGTGTTATAAGTAGTGTTGTCCTTTGATATCGATAACATAATATTATGTTTGAATGTAACATCTACATGTTGCGTTATTCTATTCACGTTTTATTTATTTTTCGACCTGTTTCCGATTTGGATGAAGATTACATAAAGATATTGTATTTTCCAGATTTCCTAAATATCCTAATTTACGAAACAAGAAATTAAGAAACAATTAGATTCAGACCATGAAACGAGATAATTCTCTCTTCTGAAGGACGCCTTCTCCTTATTTAAGCCTGTGCTAATTACATTTCGATGTATCTTGCTTTCTATCGAGCAGGATACCAAACAAAAATATTACATAGAGATGCAGTACCAACAATATTCACTCACATATCTCACATAAGGTGAGTTTAAGTTTAGTTATAAGTTTATAGATAAATTTGCAGCTATTTCGTTTTTGTATTCTACATTAGCATGGAAAAAATATTTCAATACAATACAAATATTCTCTATTGCACAAAATAATTAGTATGAATAACTATTTTGGTAATTACCTGTGATTATTCCTTCTATAAATAATTAGTATGAATAACTATTTTTGTAATTACCTGTGATTATTCCTTCTATGTGCAATGTGAGAAAGTGAACAAGAGGAAATATTTTTTTTTATCACCAAAAGTCGGAATTGTTCAGTGCTTCGTAGTCATTGTATTCTAACTATATTGAATAAAAATCTTATAAAGAAGTATTTGCTTTTATTCTTTAATCGCATTGAGATAATCCCCGAAATATACTAGAAGGTCGTCTACTTCTTGTATCGAGAGCCGATTCGATTTCCGGTCAAGTCAATGAAAAACGTGTATTTAATTTTTATAAAATGGTAGGTATGTGATTTATAGCAACCAAAGGGTGGCCTCAATGTCGTATTAAAATGATACTATAGTATATGTGGACTAGATGGACCGTCCTCGACCTCCTCGGCCATAACACCTTGCGAAATGACATAGATTCAAAAATGATAAATTGACCTTTAACAAGTTTGTCCATGATAATTACGTTGAATAAGTGGTTCTGAATCTGTCACCGCAACGTACGGTTCTTCTTAGGTATCTTTCTATCAGGGTACAAATAGGTATCGTTTTAACTAATTTACTTGTGGTTCTACCCACCCAGGTATGGATACTAGGTCGTTATTTCTGTATTTAATTAATCATTCAATGTGTAATGTATATTTTTTAGATCTTGGACTAACATGAAATATTTAGCCAATAATAATGTCGATAAAGACATGGAACGGCACTAGTGGTTCTGATACAAAAACATATACTATAGGTACGTTTCTATAACAAACCCGCTACACGAGTACAAAAGACGTTACGACGATAGTATATTTATCTCTTTTTAACTTATGACGGCTCACATGAGTGCGAAAGACAAAAGCTATGTTTTTCTTTCGTCTTAAATATGCTCCGTCTATTCTATACAAGGTCTTTGTTCCCTAGTGATGACTACAAATTATGTTAAATTTTATTTATTATAGACGGCATTTGGCAACGACAATTTGGATAAACAGACTACATTTAGAGGTTACATGAAGGTCAAATACATAATTATTGTTAAAAATAAACAATGCGGCTGATTTGAGAGCTAAAAATAACTAATAAAGACGCAATCTAATGTTATTAGAATTTACGTAACTTTTTTCCCCTTACATACCGAATTGGAAATATAGTCGTGAGCTATTGTTACGTTAGATTTACAGTTACATATAACAATTACAACTTACTCTTTATTCTCATGGCAGCTGTTGTAACAGCTTCACCTAGAAGATTAGATGCTCTGCACATGTAGACTCCTTCATCTTCATCCCTAACATGAGTGATAGTCATCGACACATATCCAAAGTCGTGTGTCTTTGTAATTCGAGAGCTGTCTTCAATAAGCTTTTCATTTCTAAACCATTCTACTTTAAGAGTAGGATCTCCAACTGGAATAAGTCTACAGTCGAAGTGTGCAGTCTGCCCCTCTTGAATATTATCAATATTCTGTAGAGGTTGAGTGAATACGGGGCGTTGTCTGGTCACTGGTTCTGGGATCTCAGGACGTTTGAATGGTTCAGCTGATTCCAATTCTCGGATCTTCTCTAAGCCTTCAGGACGTTGAGATTCCGATATAATACTACCTTTTGCTGTTACGGTCATGGATATAGATGAAGTACAATGTCCCAGGGCGTTAATTGCTTTCACCGAGTATTCACCGGCATCTTCAGGGACACAATGCTGGATATCCAATGACACATAACCAAAATCAAAAGTGATATGGAATCTAGACGCAGATTGCAGGGCTTTGCCGTTGTGGTAGAACTCAATGCGAAGATTAGGATCATGTACCGGCTCTACTTGACACTCAAAATGAGCTGTTTGTCCTTCATAAACGTGTGTGGTACCTCTTAATTCTGTAACGAATCGAGGTGGAGTGACTTGTGGCTCTTCGATTTCCATTCTGGTGTGATGGCCTTGTGCCTCAAGCTGTCTTATCTTTTCAAGCCCGTTAGGATGCTGACTATCCAGAATGATACTCCTGTGCCCTGTGAAGAATAATAGTAATATTATTTTTTTTAATCCCAAATCAACGCAAAGAAATATGACTGTTATTTTCGGGTTTTCATCATAAAACAATGAAAGTATTAATAAAGTTTTAACATTAAAGATTTTGGGAAAATAAATTGGGTGTTCACAATAATTCAACTGATCGTTTCATTGTATCTAAATATTCCGTTAAACAATCTGTTGACATCCACATATCCATATCGTACAAACCAAATAAAATCAAAGTAGTAAAACATACGTAAACATAAACAGCCTATATACGTCCCATTGCTGGGCACAGGCCTCCCCTCAATCAACCGCAGGGGGTATGGAGCATACTCCACCACGCTGCTCCAATGCGGGTTGGTGGAGGTGTTTTTGATCAACGGCTTAACGTGCCCTCCGAAGCACGGAAAAAAACGGAAAATTAAACTAGTAGTAATCCAAAATTCGATGACAATGAGAACACTGACCTGCAACCTTCAACGTGCATGTATTAACTGCTTCACCTAATTTATTGGTAGCTTTACACATGTATGTTCCAGAGTCTTCAGAATAAGTGTACAGAATGTCAAGCGCGACATAACCAAAGTCATGTGTGGTTCTGTATCTATGACCAGCTCTGATCTTTTTCCCGTTCAAGAACCATTCAATTGTTAGATCAGGGTCGTTAATAGGCTCAACTCTACATTCAAAGTGGGCACGGTCTCCTTCCTTCAAGTTCTCGAGACTAGTAAGAGCAGTTAAAAATACGGGTCTTTGACCTGGTTTCTCCTCCTCAACCGCTTTAGGCCTCTCGTATTTCTCGAGTTCTTGAATCTTTTTCAACCTTTGCTCATCTAAGGTGTCAAGATAAAGACCGGCCTTGGCTAGAAATAGAATAGTAAAGAAAAGTGAATAAAAATAAGTATGAAGATTCATAGAAAAATAATTTCTCTCGCATACAATCTTCGGCGGAAGCATACTATTTAGTGATAGAAATTATTTATTTTAGAATATAAATTTAGAATAAAATTACCAGAATATTATATTAATGTTAATTAATTAATAAGAAACGTTTTTATAGTTATGAGAATTAATATAGTTCAAAGTGACTTACCAGCTACATTAACAGAGCTAGTGGTGACAGCTTCTCCGACAGCGTTGGTGGCTTTGCACATGTAAGTGCCACTATCTTCAGCGTAAGCGTACAGGATATCCAAAGCCACGTATCCGAAATCATATGTGGTTTTGAACCTGTGTCCTTGCTGAATAGGTCTTCCGTTACAGTACCACTCAACACGCATCGTGGGGTCATTGACAGGGGTCAGTGTTGCTTCCAGATGTACAGGTTTGCCTTCAGGCACTTGCACGTTCTTCAAAGGTTTTCCAAATTGAGGCTTTTCAGCAATAAAACTCTCATCACGGACTACACGTTTGTATCTGCTATCGTCCTCCAGGTATTGAATCTTCTCAAGCGCACTCTCATGTTGAGTGTCTCTGATAATTGATTCCTTTGCTGAAATTAAAAATAAGTCGATTAACATATATACCCCTACCTTTATTGTGCCAGTGCTAAGTCGTTAATATGTTACACTTACATTGAACATTCAGTTTGATAGACGAAGTTGCTTGTCCCAAGTTGTTAATGACCTTGCAGGTGTATTCGCCAGAATCCTCTCCATACACAGTAAGAATATCAAGAGCAGCAAAGCCAAAGTCATAAGCAGTGCGGTAGCGGTGTCCACTCTGTAACACTTTGCCGTTGAAGTACCACTCAACTCTCATATTCGGGTCAGGATATGGCTCGATGCGGCACTCGTAATGTGCGCTTTGTCCCTCCACCAGTCTCGACGGTCCATTAAGCTGGGTGATGAAGCGAGGCGCTTGGTTGACAGATACTTCAACGTCTTCTCTGCGTTGGTAACGCGAAGTGTCTTCCAATTGCTGAATTTTCTCCAGTGCGCTCTCGTGTTGTGACTCGAGTTGAAGTGATGCCTTGGCTGCGCATAAAAATGTGATACGCATAAGCATTTTTCTATTTACACTATTAACATACGAACTTATATATAATAGTAATTTATAACACTTACATTGAACGAATAATGTAGACGACGTAACGGCTTCACCAAGTTCGTTTATAGCCCGGCAAGTGTAGGTGCCGGAATCCTCAGGGTTCACATACTTCATGTTAAGGGCTACATATCCAAAGTCATGCATTGTCGTCAGACGATTTGCTAAAATAAGAAGATTATAAATTATAACCGTTAATGATGGATGATAAATAATATTATTAATTCGTTTAATAGTTGTTACATCTAATACTTACAAGCTTCGATAGGTACGCCGTTACGCAACCATTCAACCCTCAGTTTAGGGTCACCTACAGGGATGAGACGAGCTTCAAAGTGAGCAGCTTGATTTTCAGCTACTCTTAGGTCCTTCATCGGCATAGTGAAAACCGGCGCCTGGGTAACGACTTCCTCCTGAGCACTGTGCCTTTGGTATCGGGAAGTATCTTCTAGTTGATTTAGTCTTGTCAGAGCTCCCTCGTGTTGTGACTCCAAGTAAATAGATTTTTTGGAATGTACAATGGCGATTCCAGACGTGACTGCTTCACCTAAGGCATTGATAGCTCTGCAGGTGTAAGTACCTGAATCTTCTGGCAAACAGGACAAGATGTCAAGAGCTACGAAACCGAAATTATTTGTTTCAGTGAACCTCGAACCACTTTTTAATGGTTTATTGTTGTGATACCATTCAACTTTCAAGGTAGGATCGGAAACTGGAATCAATCTACATTCAAAATGGGCTCGTTGACCCTCTCTAATTTCAATGTTTTTCAAAGATGTTGTGAATATTGGTGCCTGAGTAGTTACATCCTCAATATGGTCTGTCCTATGATACTTAGACCTGTCTTCTAAACTTTGTATTTGTTCTAGACCAGCTTCATTCTGTGTAGCTCTTATTATGTCTGCAGTTCCACGACATGTCAACCTGCAGCTCACTTCATCGGTGCCAACAAGATTTACGGCTCTGCATGTATATATGCCGGAATCTTCAGCAATCAAATCGATTATGTCAAGTGCAACATAACCAAAGTCATGAATAGGTCTGAACCTGTGGCCAATAGTTACAGGTTGACCATTCTTGAACCACTCAACTTTTAAGTTGGAGTCAGTAACAGGTTCCAGTTTGCATTCAAAGTGAACATGTTGACCCTCCTTAACATTCTCAATAGATTTGGGTTTTGTTACAAAGTGAGGTTTAATATTAACAGTTTCGTCTACAATTTCTGATTTCTTGTAGCGGGAAGCATCTTCTAAATACTGAATTTTCTCCAAGCCTGACGGATGCTGTGACTCAAATATTAAGTCTTTCTTAGCAATAACACGAAGAGCACATGATGTGACAGCTTCTCCAAGTTGATTAGTAGCCTGGCAGGTGTAAACGCCTGAATCCTCTGGATAGACGCTGAGGAGATCCAATGCTACATAGTCGAATTCATAGGCTGGTCGGAATCTATGGCCAGTCTTTATTGGTCTGCCATTACAAAACCAATCTACCCTCATAGTGGGGTCGCCTACAGGCTGTAGTCTGCATTCTAAATGTACATTGGTTCCTTCGATAGTTTCGATATTGTGCAATGCTCGTGAGAACTGTGGCGCTTGCATGACTGTAATGTCATCTTGTACTTGTCTGCTCCTGCGCGCTGCGTCTTCGAGCATTTGAATTTGTTCCACTGCTTGTTCATGTTGTGTGTCAGTCATTATATCCGATCTCTCTATAACACGTACCATCGCTGACGTGTGCGCCGAACCCAAGTGGTTAACTGCTCTCACAGTATATTCTCCAGAATCAACGGATGTAGCATGTATAATATCTAAAGCTACAAATCCGAAATCATAATAAGTTTTGAAGCGAGAACCAACCGTCACGGGTCTGCCATTATGAAACCATTCTACCCTCATTGTTGGATCACCCATAGGTTCCAACCTGCATTCCAAATGTATATTCCTGCCTTCAGATACTGGTGCGGGATCTGACAAGGGTTGCACAAATACTGGCTTTGATTTCGAAATTTCTTCAATGTGGTAAACGGGTTCCACAAACTTAGATTCCTCCATTTGACGAGTTTTTTCGTACAGACCGCGATGAATGCTGGAAGTGTCGATGCTTGATCGTGCTGTAACAAAAAAAAAATACGATGTATTTATTGTCAAAGAGTATGTTATTATAAATTAAAACATACAATTATGTCTTCATACTTACTTTCAACAGTCATTGAGGCGCTGAGTTGTGCTTCGCCTGCGGCATTACGGGCAACGACAGTGTAGGTGCCGGCATCCTCAGCTCGTACGCTGGTGATGTCTAATGCCACATATCCAAAGTCATGGTAGGTCTGAATGCGGTTGGCAGTTTTGATCTGCTTGCCATTAAAATACCATTCTACTGACATAGTCAAATCACTTTGCGGTTCCACTCTAGCTTCGAAATGGGCACTTTGGCCTTCAACAATTTTATTGGTACCTTTTAGAGGTCCCAAGAACCGAGGTTTTTGTGTTACTCTTACTTCTTCCTCAGCTCGCCTCATATATTTACTCGAATCTTCGAGATGTTGAATTTTTTCAAGACCTCCGGGGTGCTGTGACTCAGCAATGATATCTCTTTTGGATACAATTGTAAGATTAGCAGCGGTCGTGGCCTGTCCCAGAGCATTATAGGCCCGACAGGTGTAATGACCAGCATCGTGCACTGTCACAGATTTAATAGTCAGTGCTACGTATCCGAAATTGAAGAAAGTAGTGATCCTTGAGCTTGCTTCAACAGGACGACCATCCTTGAGCCACTCTACTTTCAAAGTCGAGTCGCCGACGGGCTCAAGACGTGCCTCGAAATGAGCAAACCCGCCTTCCTTAATGTTTATTTGATCCTTGATAGGTGTCTTAAATTCTGGTTTTTGAGTGCTTTCAGGTACTTCTTGATAATACTTCTGGTGTTGCATTTGTTGATAAGCTTCTAACTGCTCAGTCTTTTCGATATATCGTTTCTGTTCTGGTATGCCGAGATCAGCTGTAACCGTACTTCTTGCTGCTACTCTGATGGAAGCAGTACTGATGGCTTCGCCCAACTTGTTCACAGCCCTCACTGTATACGAACCTGCATCTTCAGCCCGTAGGTGCATGATGTTAAGGGAGACGTAACCGAAGTTGAAGATTGACGTGATTCGCGAGCTGGCTGTGATTGGTCTGCCATCTTTGTACCACTCCACTCTCATAGTAGGGTCGCTTACGGGTGTAAGCTGAGCCTCGAAATGCGCATTTCTGCCCTCTTGCAATTCGCCTAAGTCTTGCAGAGGCCTTATAAACTGCGGCCTTTGATTAATCTGTTCCTCGATTGATTCCTGGTGTTGATACCTAGAGTAATCCTCCAGCTGTTGGATGTACTGTAAACTCTCCGGATGCTGGCTTGTTCTCTCAATGGTCGCTCGAGGAGTGACTTGCAACAT
The DNA here is from genome assembly GCF_024362695.1 of Pectinophora gossypiella. Taxonomy (NCBI): domain Eukaryota; kingdom Metazoa; phylum Arthropoda; class Insecta; order Lepidoptera; family Gelechiidae; genus Pectinophora; species Pectinophora gossypiella. The sequence goes on from NC_065433.1 coordinate 15,013,841, forward strand.
GGCTTTGGTTTCAGCAACGCCAGTTGAACTAACAGCACGACATGTATATTCACCGCTGTCTTGCATGTTAAGACTTAGTATGTCAAGAGATATGTAACCAAAACGGAATATTGAAGTAAATCGGGAACCTGCAAAAATGAAATGACATATGTATTAGATTACACCTGAAGATTGCTAATTGACGTTTAATCCTTTAATATATTTTACTATACTTACTTGCTTCTATGCTTTGTCCATTTCTCAACCATTCTATCTTCATCGTTGGATCACCGACGGGTTCTATCCTCGTTTCAAAGTGTATTTTGCCACCCTCCATCTGTGTGACGCTTTTGAGTGGCACAATAAACTGTGGTGGAGGATAAATCCGGTCTTCCTCACCAGGAGGAACGTAAGGTCTTGCTCTTTCCACATGCCTCAAGTATATGATTTCTGGACCGGGAGCAGGCCTGAAATTTTCAAAACATTATTTATAAAATACTTTTCAACAGATTTAATCGCTCAAAAATCTAACTAAATTATGTTTGATACTCATTAACGTAAAAACCTTATCAATAATATAGTTCATATATCAGAATGCCACATAAGCTATTTTAGTTGCATGAAAGCAATGATTAATTAGTTCCATAAAAAAAGGTCAGCGACCGCGTATTTCCATTATATGTGGAAGACATTATTACCAAAATAGGAAATAACAAGTACAATAAAATTGGAAACTATACTTATAAAAACTAAATAAATACTTTCAACGTTTCTGTTATTTCATAAAGATAAACTTTGTGTTTTACGCTATATAAAAGAAGAAATACTAGGAGAAAGTAAGTATGCGCTACTAAAATGATTCGATCCGACGCGGCCGCGGCGGTCTAGCGCACTGGGAAGTAGTGGCGAAAAAATTCGCTCGTACTATGAAATTAAAATATGATACAAAAAGTTTCATCGCATTAATATAGATATACAATTCTTGAATCACCTTCTCTAGTTGTCACTTTTTTTTGAACACACTACTTGTACAGTACTAAGTCGACAGAAACTGAATAATTAAAAAATAGCAATACTTACTCCGGTTCAATTATCTTGGTAGGCCGGGGTAAGTGCAGACGCTTTTGCTCGGGCGGTGGCTCTTTCGGTACTTCAACGTAGAGCCTAGCCCGAGTGGCGGTGGAACCTGCGACGTTCTGGGCTGTGCACTGGTACCATGCCGCATCCGACGCCTTAGCTCGTGATATGTCCAACGTCGAGGCCCCACCATCGGTATTAATTCGTAGTTCTGGATTGGGTATAATCTGAACGCCGTCCTTCTGCCAAGTGATTCTGGGTGTTGGAGTACCGACCGCGCGCGCACGCAGCATAACAGGCTCGCCTTCGCGAATGCTTAACGTGCTGAAACGTTCTACAAACTTAGGAGCGACTACTTGCTCCTTTTCGATTACGTTCAGTCGGCACTGGAACGATGTCTCGCCACTCTTGTTGCACGCGACACATGTCACAACACCACTGTCACTAAGATCGACGTTTGTAATCATAAGTGCATGATTACCAGATTCGTTTACTAATATCTTATGATTATAATCGTCTCGTATTTGTTTATCGTTAATGAACCACGTGACTTCTGGGTAAGGTCTGCCAGTGACGCGGCAATCGAAACGCGTCATTTTGCCCTCCGTGACATCTCTATCTTGGCATACCTTAACAAATTGCGGAGCGAGAGCTTTTTCACTAATTTCTACTCTTTCTTCCACCCCAGTTTGCTGAGTATCAATTACGTACTGTGATTTTTGATCCTGTACATAAGATTCTTGGGGAGATTCAACGGCCAGATACGCCGATGTGACAATGCATCCGTTGGGATTTTCAGCTAATAATGTATAGTGTGCGTTATCAGACTTTTGTGTATTCCTTACTCTAAGAGTCGTTTGATTATGAGTCGTTACAATTTCGTGTTTATTCGAGTTGACTATCCTCTGCCCGTTTTTGAACCATGTCACCCGAGGTCGCGGGTTACCAGACAGCTGTACTTGAAACTGTGCGTCGGCTCCTTCCTGAAGCTTAGAGTTTCTAGGTTTCTGAGATATTTTCGGCGGAGACGCCGGTCCTAGATTTCTTTCGATTTCGGTGCTGATTTGAACATCAGACTCTCCGATGTACCTCTTTGTGATGGTCTCGCGGAAGGATACCTCTCTCAGAAGTCTGTATTCAAAAGTGTCGACCTTGAAGTCTTCTGTAGCAGAGTAGTCAGTGCCGTTGGTGTACGCAACTTTTTGTGTTTGTTTGGATTGCTCCGAAGAGTAACCCTGGGTGCCGTATGACTTATGTTCGACACTCTCACTGACATGGCGATAGCTTTGTTGTTGCGATGCCTGATGTGCGGGTACAGGTACGCCTTCCGGCTGAATGTACACAGAGCAGATAGCTTCTCCATACTGATTGCGCGCCGTGCATGTATATTCGCCCTCATCGCCGGGCCCGATCTGTTTGATCAGCAAAGACACGTCGCCGGTCTGCTCGTTGTAACTCATACTATACTTATTGCATTCCACCAGAGGTGCCTTCTTTCTCGTCCAAGACACGACTGGGGTCGGATTTCCTCTAAGTTTGCCCTCGAATTTCGCATTGCCGCCTTGCGCGAACCTCGCATTTTTGAATATTTGCTCGAAAATCGGCGGTGAAGGGTCACCAGGTCTGCCCGATGTAATAGGCAAACGATCGCCAGAGCTCTCGACTGTAACAAAAAGTAAAATATCGATTAGCGAGCACTACACATATATTTTAGTTTACGATTGGAAAAATATAATTCGCTAGCATTTTAATAGGATATTAATAAATTTAAACTGCCCATGTAGAACTTCGCAAGCATCATAAAAATTACTCAAATCATTAAATGAACACATAATTATTAAGAACAAGGGTAAGTATATTTGAATAGATATAATGATGTCAGCATATATATCAATTTCAATGAATTTTGGTTTCAAAGATCATTAATATAATTTTTTTATTAGCAATATACTAATTAATTTTACTGACGATGGCTGAATGGGCTAGATCCGTTAAATCTACGCTAATTAGTACGCGTCATGACCTCCCGCGGATTCCAATGGAACTAACACACAAGTCATAATATTTCTATGCAGATATAGCGACCCTAGTGCCGTATCCGCGAGACATTTTTCGTGGCTCTACATCTCATTTCAACACTCTCTTCAAATCTAAAAAAAGTGCGTTATATTATTACTTTTTAATAAGAATATTATTAAGGGCAAAAAAAGGAATTAAAATGAAGTCAGAACGAATGAAGTAAGTTGCGATTATTCGTTTTAAAATATGTTCTGAAAAAATACCAAAACTTCTAATTTAGTCTTGATACCTGATGATTTACAACTAAAACGAAAATATTTCTTAAAAAATACTACTTAACCACAATATTCTATCTATCTATATCAGCCTAAATTTATATCCAATTTTGGACGTAGGCCTCTTCCATGTTTTTCCATTTCCGACGATCCTGGGCTATCGACATCCAGCCATATCCTGCGTGCCGGACAATGTCGTCCTTCCATCTCATTGGTGGTCTTCCTCTCGGTCTTGTGAATGCTCGTGGGCGCCACTCTAACAATCTCCGGGTCCATCTTTCCTTGCTCATTCGAGCAATGTGTCCCGCCCATCTCCACTTGCGTTCGGCAATTACTTTTACCACATCCCTAACCTTGGTTTTAGATCGAACCCAAGTATTTCTCTTCCGGTCCCGTAAGGAAATGCCGAGCATAGCTCTTTCCATTGCTCTTTGAGCAACACGGAGATTCTCTGCGGATTTCTCAGTTAGGGTCATGGTCTCGGCTCCGTATACGAATACTGGCAGAACACATTGCTCAAAACACACAACCACAATATTATGTTTTTTTTATTTGCCAGCTTATATTATGCCTCCTTACACAGAAACGACTAAATTATGTTTAATAATATTGAAAGCTTCTATTATATTGTGAAATTCTATTACACCTAAATTCTACTAAATATAAACATATAAAATACACTTTTTGTTTTAAATAAAAACGGATCTTTTTGCACCCTGATAGCCAGTGCCATGCTTTTTTGGCGTGGATTGTTGTACCGTTTGCTGTTTGTTCAAAGGAGTACACCATTAATCGTATATGCAATAGCGTGCGTGCTAGGAGTCAGGTCGGATGCGGTGGCAGCGCAGAGCTGGAACATTCTCCAGTAGTGCGGTGACTCACGCGCAAGCCCCGCCGCCGGCTCGCCGCCCGCCGTCATGCCGCCGACGGAGCTCTTTTCGCGCGGCTATTTTCGTTCGCTCCACTCGGATCTTATTACTATCGCCATTTACGTGTACTTTCGTTCTAATGCATTTTACGTTGGTGCAGTATTTATTCCTCACTCGCTTTTTATGGTCCCAGAAAATGTTTAATACGTCACTGTAAGCCAAACAAATTCTGTGGAATTAACCCCACCGATACTGCTACAATTTTACATTTAATGTTGTGTAAATAATTAATATTTTATTTAAATAGCTATATAATCAGTCAGCCAATGGTTAGGAATGTATTAAGCTTCGGACTGACAATTGTTTACTAAACTCCCTCTGTCAAGGTTTCATTTTTGGGTCAAGGTCACGAAACACAAAATTGGTAAAACTCTTCAATGTCGGTGTCACAGTAACATTTTGCTATACATAAAAAGGATATTTATGATTCTGTCTGTGAAGGTAATTAAGAATTACGAAATATGGTACATCATGTATAAGTAGGTAATTGTCTGTCCTTAAACACCAGTATTTATAACACGTAAAGTTTATCATATTTGAATTGCTGAAATGTTTGCATCTACGTGTGTGCATTGCGCTTTAGCAGTAAACAAAAAAATATAATTATGAGCTTTTGAATTGAGTGATTTCGGTAAATACGGACTGAATGTAGGTTTGAAGTTTGAAGGAATGAACGTAACACCGGCTTGACTTGGCTACGAACCAAAATCGCGCGAGCAGCAGACCGACCGACCGACCATTATTTAAAAATTATGAAATACTTCACATTCCATGTGGAGATTCAATTCATACATCAATTAAGAAATCAGGTCAATACATATAAGCCATGTCTAAATCATTAAATATAGGTTATACAATAGGTTGATAGAAAGAGACTCAGGAATCATTCATCGAAAACAATAAAACTTATTACATTGTGCTAAAATTACGCAAGGAAGTAATAGGTAACGTCAAATAGAGACCAATGCACTGAGTCTTCAAATAATTTGTGAAGAATAAAATTAATTGAAGATAATCTTCTTCTACTTATTGTGTAGGTTATAAGGTGGACGACCAACCTCAGCAACCCTGGTGTCAGGGTTATTATTGAGCCGCTAAAGGCCTCTGACGTGGCTCATGTAATGACTACATATTTACATGAGTAGGTAAGTAGTAACTGAGACCACCGGCTTAACTTTCACCTTCCGAAACCTTCCGAAGCACGGTGGTGAAGATAATAAGTAACAATGAATTGAAACGGTGTCATTATAAAACACGCTACCGAAACATTTTAACGATACATTAGTAGCTATGCGGGTGAGGTGTTAACCACAGGTCGTATCGCCGACCACACCTAATAATTAGTACATAAAAGATGCAATATTACTATATTAAAATAACGTTATTACTTATAGATATGTCGAAATAATTTTAATAAATACGTTTTCCGACTCATTCATAATAAAACTCTATCTAACTTCTACATAAAACGTACTTAACAATTCAGTTTTAATAGACTGAAATCGAACTAAGAATGTCTTGTTTCGAAACTAGTCATTAATTAGTACATTCCAAGTTAGTGCATGCATTTGCTGCTAATTTTTCAATTAAATAATTTTTCACGTATTGACGAACTGATTGGATACATTTTCCAGATACTTGCATGAATTGGCGGCATTGCTCACAACGAGATCAAGATTAACTGGGATGAAGGAAATCTATTAGACAACCAAACTTGTGTTATTATGATTTACAGAATTATAGAAAGTGTAATTGACTGATATGACGCCTACGTCAAAGTACCTATACTTTGACGGCATACGCTACTTACTAAGCCTTGCAGGTAGAATGACGATAAAGCAGTATTTCGTCGATTTAATGGATTTGTGCGTGAACTTTGCAACATTTTTTTGCTTATTAGCGGAAGTTATTTTAGCAAGGCAAAAATAAAACGAACAAGAAATATTAAATAGCGGCGTAAAATGTATAATGTAGCGGGGAAAGAAGCACGCTTCGCTGCGTTATCTGCGGCGGCGCGCGGGCAAGCTTGACCCAGTCGCGCCATATGGTCACTGGCCCTCACTGTGAATCAAGCGCTTTTAAACCGTAATTAACGCTAACTTTCACGTTTTTTATAGCAAGTACCTACACATTTTATATTAAAACTACCAATAATACCTATACGTAAAGAAGAAAAGCTTCAAGATCCAATAACAATAACTGCACGTGTAACACAAAAACGAAAATTCAAGTCTCTCGTTACCTACAGAACAACTATAAAAATAATTTCCTTATCATGACTCTTTGAATTTTATGATGAAATTTAAAATCTACATGAGTCTCGATTCTCATTATAATTCTCTTGGATGTGAGTAGACACAGTACTACTCGTACTTAGACGAGCAGCGCTTTCTTGCAAATATAATCTATAGAGAAAACTACAAATATACTTAGAAAAGTAAAACTAGCAAATGGCATCAGCGTAATAAAGTCACTACCTCACTAGTCTTGCTTCTTTTTCTGCAAACTAGAGTGTTGTAATTATTAACTTTTTTGAATGTTGTGCTAAAATTTCATGTCGTTATCTCAAGTAGCGATCGAAGTTAATATCGACTGTAATTGCTGCCGTAAGTAATTACTCGCAAGAAGAAATGGCAGACCGTTTTGCGAAAGCAATTAATTTAGTTATTTTTGTTTAACCTGCTTGTCTACTGTTGCCATCGTTCGTTTGAACGCGCACCGCTATAACGATCGTATCAGCATTAACATTTTCCATGTAACTTTTTTGTTTACTGATCAACTCGATAACTTTTTTGCCTGATTAATAACAGCAGATACTTTCTTGTTTGGACGTTTACTTAGACGCTTCTTTGAATAACTAAGTTTAACGTTACAATATTCCCTGTTGGTATTTCTTATCCTCATTCATTGTCTAATCCACATGGGGTCTTAATTATACAAGCTTCCAAGGATCCTGCTTTTGGGAAACAGATGTGCTGTCAACATAATAAAAATACTTCTTTGTTAGAGCCACTAGTAATAAAATACAAAATAAACCGAGCAACATATGTATAAAATCGCGTTTCGTGGTTATAATGGACATGTGTTGGGTCACTGAATAGTGCATGCCAGTACCAGATTGTGGTGTTTAGCCATTGATGGTAAGACGTGACGTGAAAAAGCGGCGCCGGCGCAACAATAGTGGTTGTGCCCTGAGCAGACTAAACCTCAGGCCCGTATTTAGGGGTCCAGGTAATAAAATCTCAAACTATACGGGCAATGAAATAAGTAATCGCCTATCACCGTACGGTTCGTAATGTCCAGTCATGACATGACCAATATAATGTACCCACTTTAGGACTCTGTCGCACTAACATATTTGACATTTAGTGAGACTTACTGTTCAATTTGCCAAAAAAGTTAAAGTGACATGGTACCAAAGTGTATACATATTAAAGCTCGTAACCGTCCGTGTTAGGACTTTCAAGAGTACTTGTGGCACGGCACTGCCCACTCCATTAGGGATTAATGCTGTGAGTTTATGTAAAGTAACGCATGTAATACAAAATTTAAAATAAACACATGTGTATTTGAACCCTCACTATGGCACTGTCTGAATCCGTGGCTGGGCGATGGGGACCTGCGACCTCTGTCCCCACGCCGCCGCCGCTATTGCACTGTACCACTATATGTACATATTAGCGCATAGCCACCTCTATGGTTGTACGACCTCAGCTTCGCCGTCCGGAGTAATAAAATTTATACACATACTCTCCCGGTTCTTGTATAAGTATGCGGCAAGAATTTCCACAATAAAGCTAAACATAGGATTTGAACCACACTGTGTGATTTTGTGACATAGATGGTATTCCTTGTACAATTCGATGTGGCTGTGTTAGATTTAAGGATTGGTGTCTTTTTGTCATGGAATTTAATTAGGTATACTGCAGCAAACGGGTTTAGAACAATAAAAGCGCACTTTGCAAGTATTTAGATCTATAAATATATCTAGCAACACTTTGTAGCAGTTTTGTTGTAATTTTCGTAACTGGGCCTAACAAAATAACGTTTTTATGGATATTGTAGTAATATAAATACTAAAGTAACGCAATAGCAAACAGTAAGTACTTATTAGTATCAAGAGAGTGTTCTGGTTGAAGTGGCCGGTATAAAGAACTAATAATGACTTCAGAATAAAATGAAAAAACCATTGGTGTCAGCTAGCAAGCACGACGCCGTGAAGTGGCGAGATGATGACGCTAACGGTGAGAGAAAGCCGAGGACACTAAGGTGCACCGCTGGACGGTATGTCGATTAACTGTCCATTACTCGCTCGCCTTTACTGCTCCCCATTTGACCAGCCAAGTACTAAACGGCGTACGTGGATATACTACCACAGAATGAATATTGTATACGTATTGTACTACGCTATAAGTCGTGTCGTATTACACCTAACCATGTGATTCTAATGGGTACATGGTGTAATAGATTGTTTTTAGAGGTCTTATGATTTTGTATTCAGTTTCGTTAAAATCTTACATACCTGTACAGTACAGCTTACTCAATATCAAGCGAATAATAATAAATTAAAATAATAATAACCTACCTAATGCCAAAACAAAAACAAAAGACATGCGAATTATGGTTCAAGATAACACGAGATGAATTGCATTTTTGTATTTAAAAAATAAAATTAAGAAGTAATAACCTTATAACACCTACTGTAAAAGTACATTTTGTTTTTTGTCCCTAATACTTACTAAATAATATATTCCCTGATAATCCATCGAAACATAAACTTGCGAGGTGTAAGGTATCCATGTTTTTGATGAGAAGTTTTAATGTATGTAGGTATTTTAGTAGGTTTATAAGTCGTCAAGTTTACCTGTGTTTCATCGCAAAAAGTACTGTATTTCCTCGTAAGTATAGGTGCCTGTCAACATGCACGGCCTACACCAGCAGCTCCTAAGACGATTCCTAATCCGATGTAGTAATGACACAGTTACTATACACCTAGTCGTGAGTGGAATTAAGATACCTAATATCATATTTTGCTTGTAATTTGCCGGTTATAGCAAATAGAAATAACATTGGAACCACTAAAGACGTCCAACATTGGCGAAAGAAAATCCACGTTAGAACATCGAAATATTCGTATTACCCCCATCAAGAAAGTATAATGTAATCGTTAAAAGTCTGGTGTGTAAATATAGGTCGCTAAGGGGGCCCCCACCAGCGCACGCGACTGCTTGACAAGCCGTGGCCACGTGCTGAGCCAAGTACGGTGTACGTACAACAAGCAGTTATGGGAATCGGCGAAAGTGTCCGACAATCGTGCATTTTTAACTGCTCACGATTTTACATTTGGAGATAAGGCCGGTAAAAGTGAGCGCGCAGCGTTCTGTTTACGAACAACCTGGCATCAACACACTTACGCTCTTTTTTGCGAAATTGTCTTTCAGAACTTTTCAAAACGTGTATTTTATTTACTCTTTATAATTATAACGATGTAAATATTCATATTGTAATACTTATTTGTGGATCAATTGAGTTTACCGTACTCCCTTACTGGAAAATTAGGCATTTAAAGATGCAACTAATTGTATTTTCATCGAATCTAATTATTTCGTCTCGTGAACCCTGTTCATTTACTGTTCTGAATGTCTCGACAATCTTACGAATTTCTTAGTAATATTTAATAATCGCTTATTAATAATATTTTTACAATTAATGTACGCACACGAATCAAGTCATAAGATTAGGTTGATATATTTCGCTTAGTTAGAGTTAAGCCGGCGCGGACGCAGACACCGCGACGTGCTACAGTTAGCGCAGTGCGTTATAATGACCGAGATTGCTCTAGCTGCCCGTGAGCCTGTCACATGAAACTGCGTTGCTGGACCACCGGCGACCACAGGCCACCACACGACCCTAGCCGCCCACACCCAGCTCAATCTAAACTAAATCAAACCTAACGAACAAAATATTATTAAGTAAGTAGTCATTAATGATGGAAAGAAAGAAAGAAGAACACTTCTCTTAAATAAAAAAACAAAATCAAATATGAGTATTAGATTTAGTAAATAAATGTAATTTTACCGTAGGTGTAATAAGGTTTTGTTAATTTCTAAATTGAAAATTCAATTAATCTCGGAGGGGGCTGTATCAGGGACATAATAGAGTCAATGAAGGGAGTTTAACTTCTAATTTGCCAGGGACAGGTCCGATTTTGATGATTTTTGTAGGGGTAGTTTTTTAATATCATCTTGAGTGGGACAAATAAATATTATTTTTTTATTCCAGCGAAAAATTAATTTAAATTACTTTTCAGGTTCTGTACAGAGACCGCTTCCGATAATTGTCCCTAAACCGTTTTTGCGTCTCTCTGTCAGAGAGTCGTAAAGTTCAACCTTTAAAAGACTATCTTTTGAAGCATATTTTATACCTAGTTGAAATTTGCACAGAATATAGCGGATCAAGTAATAAAAAATCAGAGGACGAAAAAATTATGGGGGCTCCATACATGTAAGGTTTTTTTTTCAACGTCTTTTTCGACAACACATGCGATAATAGTTATTTGAAACAAAAATGGAGTTTAGTCAAACTAGAAATATAAATAATAAAAATCTCGAAGAGTTTATAATTTAGGGGAGGTAATATGAAACACATGAAATTATTGACTTTTTTTCTTATTTTGTAGAAATAAGATAATACCAATTAGCGTCAAACTTAGTGTCAAAGTAGTGAATATTCTGAAGTATAAAAAGAACAAAACTATATAAAATTGAGAGAGGTGTGTGTAAACCCAAAAAATACTAACAGCGTCAAATTTGGTGTACCCTCCTAAATTTTAAAGAGAATTTTATTTATTATATTATCTGTCTAGTTTACAATAAACACTATTTTTGTTTCAAGTAATGTATTATCGTACCTATGTGTTGTATTTCTTTTTACAGAGCGAGGCCAAAAAGACGTTGAAAATACCTTACATGTATGGGGCCCCTTATTTTTCACTTTCTGTTTTTTATTACTTGATGTAATATCCGCTATAATAATACATATTCTGTGCGAATTTCAAGTAGGTATCAAATACGGTTCAAAAGATACCCCTTTGAAAGATTGAACTTTGAGATACTCTGACAGACAAACGGACAGACCAAACAACGGTTTAAGGGTACTAATTGGAAGCCGTTTCTGTACAGATCCAGAAGAAAACTTTAAATCCATTTTTCGTTGAAATAAAAAATCTAACATTTTTTTTATATGGTCGAAATATTTATTTGCCCAACTCAAGATGTTTCAGATTTTAAATGCTATAAAAGAACTACCCCTACAAAGGAAAAAAATCATCGAAATCGGACCTGTCCCTGGTAAATTACAAGTTAGTTAGGAAGCTCCGGCTTTATTGACTCCACTAACGGGGACCAAAACTGTTTGTTGTCGCGGGTCGCTAGTTTTTATTATAAGTAGAACATGGTAATATAACAAGGTAAGAAGAAAATTCGCAAAGCATAATTAATGATAAAGGCTTTTTTAAACCTTAATTTAAAAGTTTAACTCCCACAAAGAAAATTTATAAAACGACACATATAATGAATGTCAAACAAACCTATACATACAATACCTGCCTACTAATAAGAAAAATAATAAATAAAGACCTACATTCGCAACTTACCTTCACAAAAAAAGTAACTGTACAAAAGCGTATTATGAGACGGGCTAGTTTTCTTTGCACTGGACGACCAAGGACAAATTATGGAAAAAAAAGTGTAGTTTACGAAGGAGTGCAGCTTTATAACCATCTACCCACTGAGATTAAAAATACTAAAACTCTAAATATCTTTAAAAAGGCATTAAAAGCCCACATTCTTAAACATTATTAATGGTTTTAATCGTAGTGTGAATCTTGTGTTGCTGGTGGATGGAACAATTAAAGTGTCGACGCATATGGAACACAGATACCTACCTACTAATTAGTATAGTAAGTCTCGGAATGTTATTTAAGTACCTACCTACCTTAGTCCAATTCCAATGTTGTTTAAACTACTATATTATGAAATTGATTGTTTCTCAGTAAGCGAATCAAATGTATTCTTTTGAGAAATAAAGTATCTTAAACCTTAACCTTAAAACAAATATCGATACATACTGATGGTATCAAATCGTTACATTACGATTCGATATCATCAGTAAAATAACTGCCGATTTGTTCCATCTAACAAAAAGTGAATGTGGTTACGATGAGGTATTATTCCGTTTCTATTGAGCGCCGATGGCGAAGAAAGAGTGAAAACGGCGCTTGACTGCATATGTCGACGTTTTTCGCCCCGTGGTCTAATGACGCTATTATTGTGAAGTTCTCAGTAGTTCTTAGAAAACCGGTAATTAAACCAGTAAACTACAAAAAACTTTATTGTAAATTGCGTATGCCACGCTCATACCGCATATTAATGTATTACTACATGTAGTAAGCCGTAATTAACCTTCAAAACTTCACAAATTAATCATCTACTTCAGCTAGTGAAGCTAAATTAAGATCTATCGCCTCATTATTTGATTATTTCAGATTAGTTACTTAATATTTATATCGTCTTATCCGCTTGATTTGTTTGTTTGTTGTGGTAAACAAAGATCGCGTTTTAAGAACTCTTTAATTAGGGGTCTCATCACGTTACAGCAGCGAGTAATATTCTTTTCACTAGCAATGTGAAAATGAGTCACGCACCGCTGTCAATTGATATTCGATAGCGTTTGCGTGTGTTTACAATTCCATTTTACATAATAACATGGTGTGTGCTTGAGTTTGAACAACTGCCGATCTTGACTGTGGCTCATTCTGTTCGCTCCGAGAATGTAGCTGTACATCTATAATTAAATCTCATATCTTCACTATCTATGCTGTTTCTTCGCGCTATTATATCGTTTCGTCTTTTTAATCTTTCACGGTACGGCCAATATCCGTTACAAATACGTTAATAATAAAAACAAGACACGAAGCACAGGCAAGTACGTAACTAATCATCAAGTTAAATTATAGTTATGATCTGAACGTAGAGAGAGTCACTCGTAAAACGGTATAGCCATTTGAATAAACTCGAGATAATAAAACATTGTGCATGATTATCATAAAGCTTATTTACAATAAGCCGTCTTGAATGTATAGGAGCGAAGAGATAGTAATTGGATAAAGCCAGCCCGTACCGTTTGTATTGCAAATGCACACTCTTCATGATTCAAAGTTTGACAATGCGTCGCGATTGGCAATTTAGATGAGTATCGCATCTCACGCAGTGAAGCTCAGACATTCCTGTATACTTGTTGCAGACGTTTTCTCTAACAACGTCAAGCCTCTGTTTATGTCGTTTTTTCACCGCGTGTAATCTGCAGTCGCGGCACGACGACGCACGCAACAATGCAAGATACACGGCCGCTCGATTTCATATTTTCATTGATTGCCATAAAAACTTCTTCATATTCATGACGCTCCGTTAATGTGCGTTCTTGGATCATCTGCATAGTTATATTCCATAAATAATTTAGTTTTCTTTTAAAGCGAGGTGTGCGTGTGCTACGTTTTCTTAAAATAATTCGTCCTAGTTTCTCGTTTAGCTTTCGTATAAAAAAGTAATCCTTGAATGGTAGCATATTTGTTCTGTTCCTATATAAGGTAAAGAGTGCGCCTTATAAGTAAACAAGTTCTTAATGCGGGAGTTCGCACTGCAACGTTTAACTGAGTGGCGGGGGAACCCGCGCGACAACAGGCTGTTCGCCTTCTACGATTTAAATATTCCACAAAAAGCAGCGGCTCTGCCTGCAGCGACCTCGACTCGTTCCTGCACGTGAGTTCACCCGCTCTCGGTGTTTATGAACATGCAATTCGCTGCCAAGTAATAACATTTAACATCGAAATTTTATCGATGTCGAGCAGAGACAGTGAGATCATTTCTCAAAATGTAATACGAAAAACAAGTGTGAAAAGTATAAAAGCGGGAGCGCATTCCTGTCCCGGCGGCGCGGGCGCTGCCCGCCCACTCGCGCCCCAGAATAGCCGCACTATCTCGCTCGGAGGAAAAGCGCTATGCACAAATAAAGTTACGCACCAGGAAGAAACCAAAGACACTCGCAGGCGGAGAGCCGCGCGCGCCGCCTCGAAGCGATCCGCGTCAGCCTCCTCTATCATTATGATGATTTTCAGGATGGCGGTGCATATGCCGAATATAAACAAAGTTCGCAGGAGCTATTTGTTAGGTTTGATAATGATTCATGGATAATGTCAATTTGAGCAGTGTGATTGTATAAAAGAGTAGAGACTGACCTCGCTGCTGCATGAGCATCTGGCGCGTGTAGTGGTGCTCGGTGCGCTGCTGCGTCTGCTGCGTCTGCTGCACCTGCTGCACCACCTCCTCGCGCCGCTCCACGCTCTGCTGCTGCGTGCTCTGCTGCGAGCTCTGCTGCATGCTTTGCTGCACGCGCTGCTCCGACCACCTCGACTGCTTCTCCATCACGCCGCCACGCAGCACAACGCACAAAAAAAACTCTCACTCGACGCTACAGGTCCTTATTAAACCGTCGCTTCGGCGTTCGCCCAAAAAGAAATAAATACGCCACTGCGAATAACTGATACTAGTCCACGGGTTCATTTAGCAGAAGTTAAGTCATTTTAACCCAAGTCCAACAACCAAGACGTCGGTCGATTGCGAATAGTTAGCGGATAGTGCGGAGCCGGCGGCTCGCGTGCGCCGGCGCTGGCTGGGCGGCGGCGGGGGGCGCGACCGAAATACGCGGTTATTTCGAGCGCGCACTCCCGCGGCCGTGCCCCCGCTCCCCGCGCTGTCCTCCCGCAGCCATCTGTGCACCCGTACTCTTCGCATAAGAAAATTTCGCATAACTGCACAAGTACCTAAATAATCAGGTCCTTTATGGAATATCTCTATTTATCTGTATCCGTATCATTTATCTGTATAAAAGATGAGAAAGGTATACTTGCTTACAAAGCAAGGTGAAAGAAAATGAAAATATGAATAATTACACCGTTCAACGTTTTCTTAAAACATAATTTAATCACAATAACTACATACTTAGTACAGAAAAAAAGTTTTAAAGAATTTTAATATTATGCAATCAAGATACCTACCTATCTAAAAAAATATCGTGCAGGTAAATTTAAAATGAAACCGCTATTTTAAAAACTATTGTAACGAAACTCATTGAAGCAATTAATTGAATTTTCCGGCTTATTATACGAAATACCTACCTAAAAGAGCAGGCCCAAGTTCACATGAAATCACCAGTCCTAATAATGGTACCCACTTATGAAATTCGCCCATATTCCTATTATGTATTGTATCTATATAATGAATAATAACTGTATAGCTATCCATAATAAGGCCCTACATTACTACTATCCTACATTTATATTATTATGTAATTTTTTTAAATGTCTGGAGCTGGATTGGCTTGAGAATGGATTCCTACGTTTAACACTCTAATTTCATGGATAACAAACATATTCACGTCTAGACCTTATTGTTACAAGGATATTTGTTGTGAAAATTACGAAGGCTACTTTTCAAAGGAACTATGTAACAAAAAGTATGAAAAAAACCAGAATGCTTTGCAGTGCCTATATCTGCAAACTCTGCTAATGCCCCGCCGTGGTCATAGGGTGGAACATGCTGTTCGGGCGTCTTTTTACTTGCACAGACTTCAGAATTTAGATTCGAACATTGTGTGTAAGAAGTCTAATTATTTTTATTATACTACTTTGTTATTTTGTACTTTTAATATAAGTAGTTTAAGGTCGAGTAGTTACCTACCACAAAAAATATTATTAGGTCCTGTATCCTTATGTTACGTTACGTTATCAAAACATTCGAAGTACTTATAACAATCTTAGGGGGCTAAGCATACGAATAAAACTATGCTTACCTACCAGGGAGTGCAACTTTACAATAACCTACCTGCTAATATTAAAAGTATTGAGTCTTTTGGGTCATTTAAGGCGAAATTAGCTAGTTATATTCTGGAAAAGTGAGTTTAATGTGTTTTTGTTTTTATTGATATTTACTGTGGTAACAGATGTTTCTAAAAATTGTACTTACCTATCAAACGCAAATGCATACCTACATACTCATAGTGTAAGCGAACTAAAAAATCTAATTTACCTACCGCTTGTTTCTTAAGTAAAAGACATTGTAACTGTCGTTATTAAGAAATAAATATCTTTAAACTGAATAGCCCCAAGCCCAGCATCCACCTACCCACAACCCCCAACCAGCGTCAGCACCCGCAACCGCGTTGTTAATAAACGTCCAAAACATTCTTGACAGTTTTTTTTTCTTTGGTACATCAAAGCTCGAATAATTTATAATTAACAGAGTTCATGACACTTATACTATTATGTGACCGACCACTATCTGCTTCAAGTTGCCTACTCGTACTAACACTAATAAGGCTTCCTTCAAACAAAAGACATCAACCAGATTATTGTTCCAAGAGTTGTGTTTCTAAGAGTTGGGTAGACAAACATACACCTGTGAATCTTGGCTCACGTGTTTAGTAGCCCACTTAAGATTAACATTTATACAATACACTCAATTGATAACCACTTTTTGAAGTCGGATCAAAAAATGAGTCAAATCATCGAAAACACACCTACTAAGTAAGTCAGATAAATCAAACCTGAAATTCGATATCAGTTTCTCCTCTTTGCAAATTACATAATGTGCTTCAAAAATGTTAAGAATAACATTTCTTCTAGGCACTGTAGAACATTCGACGTAAGATAACAAACAAGTCAGCAGCGAAATATAAGACTAGCATATGTTACTCGTACATTTTCGCTGAAGGAGGCATCCGGGCTCTATGTTTAGATGAACAAAATGCTTCGAACCACAAACCATAGATGTTTTCTAATTGAAAATATTAATTTTATACTACACCTACTCAAAAAGTGCATTCTTCCTTTTTTGTAAAGGGGGCAAAAAGTACGACCATACTGTCATACAAATTATAAGGGGGAAGAGGGAAAAAAAATGTGAAATATAAATATGACCTTTTTACTTTTAAATTTTGACAACATCGGTAGAAACTTCAAAACATAATTATACTTCACTGTAAAAATTAAGAAAATGCCAACTAGATTTTAAAACCAAGATCGAAATATAATACTGGCCATTTGTAGTTAAATTGAACTCATTCTCTAAGTTGATTGATACTTAATCCAATAAAAAAGGAATGATATACTTACTATTAAATGACCTCTATAGGCTTCACTTTACCTTGTAACACTGAGAAGGGCTTCTATTATACAGAAGACATCAACGACTTCATTGTTGTTGTTTCATAATATTTTTTTAACCATCCGGATTCCGAAGAAACTTACACTATTCTTAAGTTGAACGATACCTACTTAATGAAATAAAAAATATTTTTTGAAATACGATTTGTAATTTCTGACAAATGCGTGGACAAACGTAATTTCTGACAAAATACACACGTACAAATAAATATACATACACCTGTGAAATTCGAAACACTTGTTTATTTAAACTAATGTTATACTTAAGGCTTAATAATAATAAATAAATAGATAAATAATAAATAATAGAAGGCCCATATAGATTTACATATATACGAATAGTGTGCAATTTCTGTTGGAATTCCAGGGTGCAATTCCAACAATATTATTTTCAATTCCATACATATGTGTTACCCTAACTAACATCCTTCATATCCTATGGATATGAAATTTCGGATCTGGAAACGAATACGAAATTATTTTGGATTATCCGTTAGTTTTGGTTATAGAATATAGAGAATATAACATAAGCTTTCAACTATATTTTCAAAATTGTGTTTTTCAGGGGTACATCAATCGCAGGATGAACTAAGTGCCCACACTTCACCGAGCTTTTTGTTAGATAAATTGTATGGCTTTCCGCATGACTCGTTTTAAAATTGTATTGTAAGAAATCCCAAAATGATTGGCTAGTTACAAAACAAAAGAAAAAATAAACAATGTAGGGGAAGCGGTTCGGCTAGGCAAAACCTATCCGAAATTATCGATATGCGATACGATATGGAGGTCCATAACATCCCTGCCCCTGAGACAATTGTACAATGTGAGTACATACATACAAAACAAATCATGACATCGTGGATCTATGTATTGTGTCAACAAGTATCAATCCATAAATATCCCGATGCGTCACAGGATCGTCACTAAAAACTTGTCGCCTAACATATTGATTCATCGGACATATCGCTGCTATAAGCAAGAGGAATTATTCTTGTAAATAATCGTGAGATCACTCATGCGCATGACGCATATTTGCGTGTATATTTTTGGGCTGAAAAGCAAGCGCAAGTCAGAGGAGCTGAATTAGCTGTGAAATAGCACATATGTACGTGTTATTCACCATTGCAGTTAGTCTTCACAATATGCATTTCATTCCAAATTTGTTTTTTTATTACAGTCCAGAGAGCCTAGACTAGCTATAGTTATCTTACTTAATATAATAATAACAAGGAATATAGTAATGCTGATGAGTCTGCTACTTACAAAAAAAAATAACCCAAGGGTAAACAGAACAAATATTCCCGAAGCTACCAATGATGTAAGTGCTATATTTGAAATACCTACGTGACTGAAAATCAGGACCCATGTAAAAGAAATATTTAAAATATATTTCTAGTATGTTACACTGAAATCATCTCATCACATAAAAGCTTTTTTAAACTGGAGATCACATCTGAAAGTGCCATCTGCACTGAAATACAATTTGTCATGAGCGTTGACGTCAGAAAGTTGTATAGCTTTCCCCTTTTTCCATAAATATTTTTAGAATTCAAATCGCAAGTGACCTACTTTCACATACTTACCTTCATTTCATTTGCAAAATTGTACAGGGTAGATATATGATGAGTATATTGATAAACATATTTCACCTTATACAGGATGTTAATGACATCATAACGAACCCTGAGGGGCATCCCCCTCAGACCATGATTCTGAGTTAATATAAAGTGGAATTATCAGTCGGAAAATTCTTTTTTTTTTTTTGTTGTCTGTAACTACATTGCATTTAATGTTCTTATTGGAAAATTAATTTATATTATTTTCTTATTTATTAGATTAGAAACAGCACAGGTCGGAGAGTTGTGAAGTAAGGCATTTACCCAGCAGTGGGACACGACGACGGGCTTGATAAGATATTTTTAGTTTTTTGAGAAAAAAAGGAAAACAACTGTCTGACGTCAATACTCATGAAAAATTTATTTCAGTGCAAATTTTGCTTTTAAAAACCTTTTGCGAAAATGTATGATGATAAGTCCTTGCTTAATTTCAAAGGAAACTCAGGTTATTTTTCATGCGTTTAATGCAGCATAATAGAAAGTTGTAGTGAGAATTGCCTACTGTTAGATAATGAGAGCGCGCTTTATTTCCCCGTCTCCGACTTGTTTGTAAAGATGCATTCCCATTGCCTTGTGAAAACGTGCTCATCGATAACATTAAATAAAACCAACAAAACATGTCTAAGAAATGTATATTGCCTTCTGAAATGCCAGATAAGTACTTAATACAAAAACCATTTCTAAGTACATACTTTCTGTTGTCTTGTCATTTGAAATCTTAATCATGCAGTCAGGTGCAGTCTTAACATATTACTGTAACACGCCTTAAACACACTAAAATGGTCTAAAATGGAATAAGGATTGCATCAATTAGTGTCTCACTAATTTATGACGACCACTTGGCGGTCGCCCAGAGACGGGTTATGGTCGTCGGGAATGAGTGTAATCCTATGTTTAGTTTTATATTCACATAAAAACGACTGACACAGACTAGAACATACTCGTGCCAAAAACAACGCAAAAAAATTGGTCATTGGATCACAATAGTGCGGGCAACTGGAGATGTGTGTTGGCGGAGTCCAGAGCTATTTCGGAACTCGACTGCAGGCAGGTAGCTTGGAATTATGCGATGCGAGTCACTAGGTGAGCGAGATATTAAAAGCACGTCTATATTAATACCACTGATGTTCGCAAGATCGCATCGAATTACCTGAGTGGGACGCTTCGTGTTTAAAGCAAAATTAAACAAAAAGAGGAATCTTTGGAAAAAAGAAAGTCAAAGGAATTCCGAAGTCTGCAATAAGTATAATATTATATTGAATCAAAAGTTATATATATACCTACATCATGAGCACACGCAATATTGCAGTCAGAAGAGAAGATAATTATGTGAAAGTACTTAATATCAACCGGAGGGGGAATGGATCATACTCCACCACGCTGCTCCACTGCGGGTTGGTGGAGGTGTTTTTACAGCACATATAATTAATTAATAATTTATGGAAAGATTAATGACAAATCATAGCTTTACTTTTTTCTTTACAGTTCAGAAAAGTCTTGATGTCCTCCGCTGGTACAAAGTATGTCCGAAAAAGAGGTCACCAGTATTGCGTAAAAGTTTAGTCACTGAATACCAACAGGTTATAGTCACCGGTGCTGAAGTCAGCCGTCCGTGGGCGAACTGTTTTCCTCTCCTCCGAGAATATCGACCACCTACAGGCAAATGCTGCCAAGTACTCGATTTCGTAAAACACACTGCAGTTTACATCCCAATTGATTTTTCTTTAAACCTTTGACTTCAATTGGACAGTGCTATAAAATAAACCGACAGTATCAGAAAAGATTATTTCTACCAATCTTCCCCAAACAGGAAAAAACTGTCGTTAAGGCTTAAAACTTATATTATAGTCTTTGCCATAAAAAATATACATCAGCTTTACGCACCTAATAAAAATGACAATAATCTCTACTACGAGTTAACAATAAAGTCAAAAATGGTTGAAACTGAAATAATTTATGGATTCGACCTCCAAATATATTTGGGTTAAAATTAAAACATCAATCGACTATTGTATTTTAACTTGTCTGACATTGATACTTTTGAACTGCAAAATTATATAATTTATTCTTGTTTCAGCAGCACAAAACATTAATGTGTAAGAAATACCAAGAAGTATCATAAAAATATTATGATCATAATTGCAACTGGGTAAGCTTTGGAATTTAGAGTGTATGTCCTCAAAGAATAAACTGGGTCACATTGACGACAGTTGGTATGTGTTTTTTAAAGTATCTTTTAATGTTGTTATCCAATCTACAATGTTTTTATGAATTTAGCACAGCAAGATTCAGTTTAACAAAACTCCTACAAGAACAAGAATATCCACAACCGTCAACGACAAAACTGCACATCACAACTTGCTGGAATATCAAATATAGGATTTCTTATAAATTTCAATTAACGCGGAGTCATATACAGAAACGCCGATCAATATTTTCCGCTGTCAAAATGATGGAAACTTTCATTTAAGGTCATCATTTTGTAAATATAGCGATCCATTTGTGATGTTACAATTTTATTATATATTAGATGTCCCTAGAAGGTAGCTAGGAATTATCCGCATATTAAATGTTCTGTTCTATTATAGGCGAATACACCTCCGAAAGATCTGATATTGCATATTTGCATGTATAAATACATACATTTTATCATCCGCAACCTTGTCGTTGAGTATTTCGGTCTCCGACAACTAGAATAGGTTAAGAATAAAATAAATGAGAACTTACTGTAGTTTGCTTTTGCTTTAAATTTTACATTGGTGTTGATGCTGAGCCACCATTTTATTTTGTTATAAGTTGTGCCTATCATTTTCGTTTCTGCCGAAAAGGAAAGGGATGGGTAATCGTCAGCCTAACACAAATATGGAACACATGTCAATTTCAGGCAGGATCCTAAAACATCTTTTAAAATTTTAACGTTGGCTTATTACCCGATAGACTTACGTTGACAGCACACGTCAAACAGGTTGCATACCAGCGAGATGTCTATTTGATTCGCCCGTGTTATTGGTTCATCATCATCATCATCAGCTCATTAACGTTCCCACTGCAGGGGCACGGGCCTTCCCTATAGATGGATACGGAGATCGGGCCTTAAGCCACCACGAGGGCCCAGTGCAGATTGGTGGTTACTAACGACTGTTAATGCAGCCGGGACCAACGGCTTAACGTGCCTTCCGAAGCACGGAGGAGCTCGAGATGAAAACTTTTTTTTGTGGTCACCCATCCTATGACCGGCCTTTGCGAAAGTTGCTTAACTTCAACAATCGCAGACCGAGCGCGTTTACCGCTGCGCCACCGAGCTCCTCATACATTATTGGTTCATACACGCACTTATTTTATCATTAACAGCTGTAAAACATCCGTCCCTTTTCTTTTAGGCGGATAAGAAAATTACAGACTGCATTTATAACATAATAAAATAAAATAAAATAAAACAGAATTAGAGGTGTTTGCTGAAATCAGCACCAGCATAATAAAAATTAAAATATTTAAGTGTACACAATGTACGTTAATCGCTAACCTGTAGATAATTAGAATGGGTTTCCCTTTGGTTGGAATGTCCTCCATACTTAGTCGTTTCTGTAGTGAGTCAGTTATGCAGATAACACATACCATGCACTCAGAATCTTTACCATAGAAAATCCATAACAAGAATCACGTGGGCTTTGCTTGCTTGTAGAAAGGTTCCCAGATAAGGCCTAAGCCTATCTCCAGCGAAATCGTAAAGACGCGCTTGGGCGAATTCAAAGTGCCCTCAAAATTAATGGAAATGTAGCTGTAAATCGACAGAAAATTTATAGGGCAGTAAAACAATAATTGGTCGAGTATACAGTTCAGTAATGCGCTTTCATTGTGATTTCGCATCCATTATGAAAATAATAACAAGATGCGTGTGGCACGTCTCTGCTCCACCGATCTGTCGACAGCTGCCAAGAATGTTAACGCAAAGAAAACCCGCTTCTTTGTGAAACCACAGATTGTCTACCTATTACTGTTGATTTCGCTAGTTTCGGCGAACGAGACTAAGATAACATCCTGGTGCATGCTCGCCTCGAAATGTTCGTGTACGCGGTGGCGTCCGGAAGTCGGGTCGCACCTTTCCCTCAAAAATGTGCGATGGGAGCGATGGCTGGCTTTCGCGTCAACTCGTGATCGGGTGCTGCGTATGTGGACAGGCCTGCTTCTGTCAGGGAGCTCATAAAACACTGTTTCTGTGATAAAGTCACATAAACTCTTTATGTTTCACTTTCCTTCCACCGACTGTAATTGGAATACCATTGTATTTAAGTCTATAAATTATGTAATACAAACTGGATTAAAAGAAAACAAAGGAAAACATGAAACAGTAGGACTAGGGCCCTGTGCTGGGAGGTTTTCTGGCCACGTCTTTCCCTCAGCGTTACAGATTCCGATGTGGTAGTAGTTTTACAGCTAGTTACATAATATGTAATTTAATTATGTTTGACGTTCAAAAAGCGCTAACTTTGTAAGCCAATTTTGAAAAATAAATATTTTTGAATTTTTTGAATTTTGAATTTTCCTTTCCGTATTAAAAATAGCCAACTCCACGGTGTGGCCTGGAGTACTAATCGAAACTTGGGAGAAATTAAAGGCTGTTTCTTCCAAATGTTTAAAGCCCTACTTGAGACTTAATAATCCCTAACTTAACATTGATTATATATATATTGATCTTTATCAATCATAGGTAAAACATGTTTTTGCTCTTGCCAAGTTCGTTGTTTATATCTCCTGTTAACCTACCGGCCGAGGTTGTTCAGGTGACGCGAGAGCTGGAACTCGTTAATTTTAGATATTTCTTGCATTCCTGATGTTATCACAGAAAATTTAAAAGTAGAGGAAAGTACATACAGGAACCCCGTAAGGGCACTACAACATAGTCAACACAAGTTGATTTACTAAACTTAAAATTTAATGCATAATGAAAAGAGAAAACGGAGAACAAAAATAATCATGTTTAAATTAAAAAAATACGTACCTACATTTCTCTATTAGTACCTAACAGATTCGTTAAAAATCTCCTGCAGCGTATAGAACGATTTTTAAATTGAGTATTTTTAACGACATTTTGAATAGATGTATTTTGTTTATAACAGTTATGAATTTAGGTAATTTGTTGTATATTCTAACGGACTAGACTGAGGGCCGGAGTCTACAAATTTTAAATGGGAAGGGAGTTTGACCAGTGCGTTCCGAGGTCTTAAATTATTTGGTTGAGTATATTGGAGGCATGTTCTTGTTATTCCTAATGAAAATATACACTCGAGTATGTAGCGTGATGTTAAGGTTTCGATTTCATATTTGATAAAAAAAATGTGACAGCTTGTCCTTTGTCCTATATTAGCTAGAATTCTTATATATTTTTTTATAGCATGAATAAGTCAGTTGCATCTGTACTATTGCCCCAAAAGTTTTACCATAGCGTAGCCAACTGTGCGCATAAGTATGGTATGCACAGGTTGCTGTTTGCAAGTCTGTGGTTCTTTATTTAATTCATACAATGCATAAATGTAACTGGACAACTTACTTGATATTTTGTGAAATAATATTACATTCAAATGACCTTATTTACGACCATGATGAAAAAATTCCTTACGATCGTGCGAAAATGGGTCGCTGACGGAAATAAGTGCGTGCTCCTGCAAGCCCGGATTATGTTACAACTAGGCTATAACATAGTTTGTCCTCGCTACCGAGGAGTGTCCAATTTCAACAAATCTGCTTTCATTAGACACTTGCGTAAGAATATTATTTTTCGGCCAAGTAGTTAATGCCATATGCGGCAAATCACGTGAAAAAAGTTTGAATATTAAGACACCTCAAACTTAATACAACATTCAAACAGACGAATTTTTAAGGAGTGACTTAAGTCCAACCATGGACTACCTAATGATGAAAAAAATACCAACTTTTCCTTAGTCGGCACCAAATAGAAATAAGTAATTAGAACAGATAATTTCAACTGAAATGTATAAAGGAATTTAAATCACGAAGTTTTTCTACACCTAGCTAGACTCACGATCTAATGTTTGCTAAATGCTACTACTAAGTTGTCAACTATTAAGTTGACACAAGAAAAATTAAGCATTGAAATAGTTGATATCTCATAAGTTCTGATATCTTTCGTAACAGACACAACACACGCCCTTAATTACTATAGGAGTGGGCACGGACGAGGCCACAACTCGGCAGAAGAAAACATGCAGCCATACTTGGTTATAAATATCCATTTTAGGAAAAATGGATATGATGTACCACAATGGTAAAAGGTTACCAGCTCGCCGCGTCCATGTTAATTTATATTAAGTTGGATAGAGCATTTCTTAATTAGCATACATTTAAAGACCTTGAACAAGTGGCAGAAATTACGCACCTCTGTCGCCAATAGAGTATTCCCTGTTTCATTCCTTGTGATACAGTAGGTGGCAGGAAAAAGAAGGATAATGGGATGATCTTTATGACGGTCCATACCCCCTCCGATTGATTGAAAGGAGGCCTGTGCCCAGCAGCGGGACAGCAGATTATGATTATGATGATCTTTATGATGCTCAGGCAGTTATTAAGCACTCAAAGTAATGTTACAAGGTTTTCTGTCCAGAACCAATTCTAGATTCATCATTGAATTATAATCTCACTAACATTGGAAAATTGCCCGTTTACTTGGCATTTGTTCAAAATATTTTGCGTTGTTGTAAAGTGCCGGTCTATAACTATTTTAAAGATTTGTCACGAAAGTATTCGAAAACTAAACTTGACAAACTTTGTTACAGTATTTAGCGGGAATAATTAATATTCATACACTCTTCGATCCCGCTTTTTAGCATGACGGTATTGACGTACTTTCTGTATTTCTACCCCGTTTTCAGAGGAAGAAAGCATTTTCCGAATAGGTATAGTATAAATGTAAGGAATTATCTGTGCGGCAACGAATTTATCTTACAAGAGTTGCAGTATTCGTTTACTTTGTAGATTTTTTCGTAGTGTGTTTTAATAGCGACGATTATTTTTTAAGATATTAATACATTACGAAACCTATGGTTACCTATATGATATTGTATAAAGTTCAATATTAAAAAGGTTGAAAGTTGTCATAATATAGGTAAATAAAAGTAACAATATGGGCTACGGGATCACATCGCACTGATACACTAACAAATACAGGATTTCAACAGTCCAAAGCAACTTGCTACGAATAAAAGTACTCTGAGCAATGGCAGTATAACGTCGATTTCATATTGATTGCCGAAACGATCCTGATCCAAATAATCTAAGAATAACTCTACTGTTACAACACACGCAATCTAAACCCGAACATCGTTAGTTATAATTTATCTAGCGAATACATTCAAACCAGTAATAACAGTAATGAAATTGGTTACTTAAGATGAAATATCTACATTAAATATGATACCGGTCTCAATAAATAGTCGAGAAATAGTAAAGAAAAGTTAGTTGTTTAATTATATATGTTAGCTACACCTATCTAACAGAAATACCTATCTTAGAGGAAAGTTAGCCAAGTACCATGAACAAACTTTAGTTAAAGCCAAGTAATGGTTGTTGTCCGAGGCAAATAAATAAGTTACTTCAATACCGGGATGTTCTTGTCTCAGGCAAGACTAGATACTGATACTCAGAGATCGCGAAAGAGTTTCATTACCCGCTCACAGTAGATCAACACAGTGAAGTAGGTACACTTCGAACGGGTTAAAATGTCCCATCGAAGCAATTCATCTAAAAAAGCCATATTGCAATTTGACATTTGCGCATATAAAAGTAAGTGCGCAATGCAAACAGACGTCAAATAGCATTATTCCTTTTTTAGATTAATTGCTTCGATGTGGCCTTTTTAACCCCCCTAGGTAAGTTATGTACTTTAGTTTTCACAAAAGGAAATGTAGGAGTTTTGTTACAAGGACCGTATGGTACATATAAGAGAACGGAACACGCCTAGCGGTGTGATGTTTCAACGTCGAGGAAGCTATCCAAAAACCTCACAGATTAACCAGGATACTCAATCCTGGGGCCAACGTTCAAACAGGTTTGACCTGGTGATACTTGAAAGAACGAAAGAAAACAGAAAAATACCTACTTGCGTGCACTATCTATCGATACTCTACTATTCTACTTTCACCACCACTGGGACAAACATAAAATCGGGAAACTTTAAGCATAATTACAGCCTGTTGACGTTTTGTCCTAAAGCACCTAATTATGGTAGTGTAGAGTGTAGGTTATTCTAATACTTAATCGCTGATAATTAGTCCGACATGCACTTATATAATATTCGGACCCTAAATGATTGTCAGTTCGCGAGAATAATCCACCAAAATGTTACTATCCGTTTTCCTGTGATATTGTATCAACTTTGTATGAAAAACGGATCACCGTAACTTCCACGATTTCCCGGAAGCTGTTTGCTCAACCATTCTTGGAGTGCCTTAAGAAAGCCTTTTCCAAACCATGGAAATACAATAGACGCAATGTCACCTTGACGGTGAGTGGTGGTCCGTGGTCGGTATTCGAGCGTTGGCGATCATCCAGCGAGATGTAGGTCGAGCGCGATGCTTACCCATCCCTCTGACAAACATGTTTTTTGAGGTTTGCGCAATTTTATTAAACACTTTATTTCATCAGTCAACACAATATAAGCAGCAATGCTTATATTTAGCCAACCCAACCCTAATGCTGTAACTAAAGTATCTACCAAGCATCCTTAGCAAATCAAAACGAAAGTCAATAAAGAAAACTCAAAAAGATTTCGTGATGACCTTCAAACTGCCATAACATAGATGTTTAAAAGAAATAGCACCGACAGACATCATAGTACCACAATCTTATTTAATAAACAAGGGAGTTATGGAGTTTAGCTCGGAGCCAAAAACAAAACTGGCGTCCAGTGCGACTTGTGCCCCACATAATATAAATTATTACAAGTTATGCACTGGTTGATTAGCGTGTGGTGCGCATGCGTGACATCTAACAGATTTATACATGCACCTGTGCAAGTGAAAGTGTCATAATTGACTATTCATTATATGCTCATGCAGTCTCAGCGATGGGAACAATCGATACATATTGCATCTGATGTTTTAAGATGTTTTGCAATAAATAGTTGATGATAAATTCCGACAATATCTAAATATGATCTTCAAACTTTATTAAAAATAGATTTGCGTTTGATGAATCTCTCCTGGTTTGTTGTCTAGCGCCTAGGGATTGCAATCCGGAAAAACGGATCCGGTAATCCGGCATCATTTAATGGTTACCGGATCCGGTACCAATATACCGGATCCGAAGACCGGATGCGGTGCTAGCAGTTTGAGGGAAAATAATATAGCTGTTGCATGAGTAGGTACTTTAAAATGCGTTGTGCGTAGTGTTCATGCGTGCGAGTCGTTCGTCGCAATTTTTGCCATTCATTCGTTCGTCAGATTCATCAAATCATGATGGTATCTGTCATAATTTATAAATTCAAATTCAAAAATATCTATTCAGTAGGTAACATAGTTACACTTTGAATCGTCAATTTTTACATAACGAACGTCTCATCCGCCTAAAACTACTGCAGCTTCTCACAACCTGTATAGCCGGGGAAAAGAAGCTACAAGAAAAACCTCGGCACAGGGCCCTAGACGTTCTTTAAAAAAATAAAAATAAACATAAAATATTGGTATACAATTGAGTAATTTAGCTGCCTAATATCAGTTCTCAGACAGTTAATCCCATGCATTCATATCTTATAAATAATCACTATTTTGTAAAGTTTTTGTTTAACTACAGTCTTAAAACAGTTGAAAGGCAAATTCTGAATGTCAATGGGAATCTTATTGTAAAAACGTATACATTGCCCCTTAAAAGATTTAGTAATCTTATGTAATCGACTGACTTGTAAATACCTAAGTCGATTTTATATATTTGTGATTTATTTTTTATAAACTACCTACATATAAGTGCAGTGACACTTGATTAACTCACTTATTTTGTACTAAAAAGCGAAAATCATCTTGATTTAATCAATCCGGCCGGATCCAGTCGGACCCGGCCGGATTGATGGGAATCCGGTCGTATCCAGCCGGACTGAAAATGACGCCGGATTGCAATCCCTACTAGCGCCCTCTTAGGTCCATAATGAACGTTTGAATGTCAGAAGCGAGTAGCACTAATTAGTATACAGACGTGATAGAGCACTGTTAAAGCAATGAGGGACTTTCCAGGCTACGTTCCCCAAAAATAATATAGATAGCGCTGTTCAGATTTAACGGGATAATTACCTATTTTCTCATTACTAAATACATAATTATTCAAAAATACAATGCAATGGCAGAAGCATATTAATAGATTTGTTACTACTACTGCTACTACTATTATACTAACGTATTGCTTATATTGCTTCCCTTTATTTTGATTAGAATAATAATGGGTGAAAGATGTAATAAAAAGGGTTATCGTTTGTGCCCAAAAACAACGATAAAAAATGCATATGTCTCTTATCCATGAAACTGGAAGGTTAAACGAAGGAAAATCTTTTCTAGTTTTTAGTGGAACGTAGCCAGAAAAGCCTCTCATTGGTTGTTTGTGATAAGAGCACTCACCATATTCAGCATTTGTCATGAATAGAAATCACTAATTTGGCCTCTCACTGAAAATAACTCCTCCAGGCATCATACTTGGCGACATGGCTGGTTGGAAGGTAGTCGAAGCCTATCACCAGTACTTATGCTTTTTCTTTCAGCATCACGCACAATTGGACTCCCATCAGTGGAGCCTAGACTTCAATTGAACTCTTGCCTCAAATGGGCACACACAGTTGAAGATGGAAAACTGGGAATTTAATTTTCTACCCTGTACTGAATATATCTAACAACAACACTACTATCAACTTGGCTGGACATATCATCATCGTCATCAATTTAAGGGCCACGCTCTTGTCGGTGTCGCATTTTCCATGCCAGTCTATCAAAGGCCAATTCCTGCCTTTGCCTGGACATATACCGTATCTAGATTCAATATTCTTTATTTGCATACTATGACGGTGTACAAGTTGGTAAGTTACATATGAGTTTCATATCACAGACCATTTCGGGCACAAACAAATAGAAGTTTAAAATAGAGAAGAACGCTCTTCAAATTATAACGTCAGTATTAATAAGATATTCAGTAGTGCTGTAGCAACATTTGTTTTAATACAATTTTGACGCTTTTTGCTTCTTTTAATATGTTAGGCAGTTTATTATATGGTGGACAACACATATGGGCTAGAAGAACGTAGGGCCAGTCTAGATATAGGTAAATTTAATATTCTTTCATGACGAAATGTGTATTTTACAGGGAAGTCTTCGCGGTGTTTAACAAATCATGCTATTTACGAACAAATTTCTAAAATATATAGAGAAGGAAGCTTAAGCATTTTATGATTCCGGCAGTGACAGCTATCATTTTTAAGTTTGATTATTTTTTCTGTAGGATAAATAAAGCTGGTGTTTCGGTATTATTATGCCACAATATAATGCCGTAAGTAAACCATGAGAAAGCATTCGCATACTAAAGGGTAAGAGCAGTAGAAGTCTTTAGTTTATTTTTTAATTCAAAGGAGTGCCTACTTACTGAAAACAAAAACAGCGCAAGTACTACATTTATTATTTATGATCATTTGTGAGTGAGCAAACAAGTAATGACGAATCTGATCTATAGATAAAAGAGGACCACAGATCCTAAATGCTTCGCTGATCGTAGGTCAACGTACAGACACGACTGACTTCAACCACCTGTCTTTATAAAGTGTAACCAACTAAAAGCAACGATCGAAACTTAAAATGCATCTTTGAGATTATATCCAGTAGGTCAGTACTCTAAACAATTCCAACCATTTTCGAATGTATGATGCTTATACGCTAGATTCGACTTAATGAGTTTGAATTCATGTTTGCATTCTCAAATAACAATTTTACTAATACATAATAATACTAGAAAAAAAACACAGCACAATAAAAAATAATAATAAAGGAAAATATACAAAATCTATTCGAACATCCCTCCTCTCAGTGACCCCTGTACAAAAGTGCCCATAATGCTGGCCGCATTGCCTCGCTGGACGGCCAGAGAGAATCTTTGAATTAAAAAGGACCCGGACCGGGGATCTCCGCCTTTCTTATCCTCCGTCCAATATTGGATGATTGATATCATCTGGTTTCCAGGATTTGTGCTCGGACAATGACTATAGGCTCGCGTCCTATTAAATGGGACTTAAAACATACCTGACGAGGAAGTATTGCACTTATACATTATATATATTGCGCCTCTGCCTGCCCTTGCGGGAATACATGCGTGATGCTATGTTTGGTTATGTGATGTACGCTAGAATTTGCACAAATTACGAACAGCGTTTAAGCCCAGATGCTAGTGCAAATTGGAGTATTCTCTAAGTGGCAGTTGTTGATTTTAAGCTTTTTATGTGTAGGCCTATGCATGCGACCTCATTGACTAGTATTTTTAGTAACTCCCGACAATAACGCCACCTATACGTTCGTTTGTGTATCACTTCGGGAAGTACATTCGTCGATCTATAAACAAACTCCACCCAGAAAACAAGCTCACTCGAATTCAGCGTATTTTAGTCTTACAACTGAAACTCTGTTTCCACAACTAGATGGCGTTACAACCAACGATGATAAGTGTATAAGTTCCTTAAATCATTTCTTACCTCTCACTCCATTTAACATGGATTCATATTTTAATTTTCGCTTAATTGTCCAACAAACAACTGAAAACATTAC
The DNA here is from genome assembly GCF_024362695.1 of Pectinophora gossypiella. NCBI lineage: Eukaryota > Metazoa > Arthropoda > Insecta > Lepidoptera > Gelechiidae > Pectinophora > Pectinophora gossypiella. Next base: position 15,045,812 of record NC_065433.1, read on the forward strand.
ATCAAATAATTAGCAGTGCCAATTATTTTGGATTTATGATCATCTTAATTCCTGTGCCAAAGGTCGTAACCCATCTTCGAACGTTAATGAAAAGCTATCGATCACACGGATCAAGATCGCATCCGGGCGGGCGCGCGGAGAGTTATTCCTAGCGCGGGGCGCGGCGCGGGGAACGCACGCAGGCGAGCTCAGTGTGTCGGCGCGCGCCGCCGCCGCCATGGGCAACCAACATTCCGCCTCACACGCAACTCTCAAGCCCCGAAAAAACGTTCACTGGAAGTCTGCAGGTAACTGCCATCATTCGCCACCGCTGAACCCCGCCAGCCGCTGCTGGCCCGACGGTCTAATCAGCCGCGCGAGGCCCCTGTCTCTGATTCTATTTTTAAAAAGATTGCGCGCTGCGATTCCTATAGCGTGGCACAACAAAACAAATCGTAAGACCGTCCGCGTTCATGTAACGATTATCACACGTCTAATTTTGTAAAGTGTTTTATGCCAAATGCTTCCTAACGGCACCGACGAAGTGGTCACCGACGACCGATTCTTTGCGGGTTGCTGACAGTATTGTGACTTGTTGTTCCAGGACGCCCGGCGGTGCCAGGAAAACCGGACATAATCCCAATCCTGTCGGATGATGAGCCGAACTCAATCACGCTGCGATGGGCGGCGGCAGCGCACGACGGCGGCGCGCCGCTGCAGGGCTACCAAGTGGAGTGCAACCGACTCGGGTCAGCCGAGTGGATCCGAACCTCACCGCCACTCGTATTGCGCCCCGAGTTAGTACTGACCGGTCTAGAGCCACCGCATCGTTATCAATTCCGAGTTGCTGCTATCAATGCGGTCGGCCGTTCCGACTACAGCGAACTCAGCGACGTCCTCAATGTCAGCTCCGACCGCGGCCTTCACGAACCACCAGTCTTCCTCCAGCATCTCGAAGATGTCACTGCTCTCGAGAACGATAAGACTGAGTTCCGAGTAACCTTCACTGGTGCTCCGGCTCCTACTATTGCTTGGTTTAAGGATGATTATGAAATCTTTAGTAGCCGACGGACGGCTATAACCACTACAGAATCATCTAGTGTGCTGCTCTTCCACCAAACTCTTGCCAGCGACGAGGGCGAAATAAAGTGCACAGCTACAAATCGTGCTGGACACGCAGTCACTAAGGCACACCTTGCGCTCGAGGCCGCGCCGAAGTTGCGCTATCCGCGCCAGTATGAGGATGGGTTACTTTACGAAATAAACGAAACTGTATTCTTGAAAACCACAATTGTGGGGAAACCGACGCCGACCGTGGAATGGCGGCACGATGGACAACCGATAATTCCCACCGAGAGAGTGGAAATCACCAATACGGCCAAATTTTCCATACTAAAGATCCACTCGGCGCGGAGAAGCGACCGTGGGGAGTATCAAATCCATGCGAGAAACATGATTGGAGAAGATACGGCCGCGTTTCTCGTCACGATAACCGCGCCACCAGACCCGCCGCGCCGCGTGTCAGTCGCGCGACAAGTCGACAAGTCTGTCACGCTGGACTGGGAGCCACCCGAAGATGACGGAGGCTGTCGAGTGGGCAATTATATAGTGGAATACTACCGCACTGGCTGGAACGTATGGCTGAAAGCTACTACGAGTCGAAAGACGAGTGTTACTCTTTTTGATCTTATTGAGGGTAGCGAATACCGATTTCGCGTCAAAGCTGAGAGTCCGTACGGAATGAGTGCGCCATCTGTAGAGTCGGCTCCAGTGCGCATTCCAGGCCGCGCGGTGGACATGGAGTTCTTAGCGGTCGAATCACGGATCATCAACGAAGAGCTGACGCGGGTGGAGGGCGAGGAGCCGAGGGTGTCTCCCGCGCCACGCCGCAAGCGTGCGCCCTCGCAGCAAGGCGCGGCGGCGACACTCGCGCCGCCCTCTGCGCCGCGCCGCCGCCGCAGCTTGTCTCCCGAACGGGACCGCGGGGGAAGCAACGAGTTCATGCTCGTACTCTACCCTGACCACAAGAAAGAATCCGCAGACAAAGCTGGTGAGAATTATTTTTTTCCTTATTTTCATCTACCCAACTAAATCCTGGAAAACTTTGGATACTGTTATTTTTTCTATATCCCATAAAAAAAGAGTCAAACCCCCTTGAGAAGAGTAACTCCCTTGTATATAACTAATGTTCCGAGATACCGTTGTTTTTCGTATACCCCATAAAATAAAAAGCGTCAAACCACAACTCCCTTGTGTATAAGTAATGTTCCGACATACTTCTAACTGTTTGCGCACTTTGTGAATGTTGTTTCCGGCTTTTGTGAATGTTAAGACAAGAGAGTTAGTTCCAAATTATAAAGGCTTCAGTATTATGTGGTGGTCAGAATGACATACAAACAGAAAATAACTTGCAGTCACACAAGGATGTAAGGAATATTTTTCCGTTACAATAATATTATAATTTAAAAGGAATTGATCTAACAATGGAAATACTAATTAATCAATATCGTTTTTTATTAGTTTGAATTCATATTTGATCATACATATTTTTTTACATCCCGTGGTTTCCATGACTTGTTAATAGCAATAGACTCGTTGCACGGGACATAAACATAGCTGGCGATGAGTCGGTGTACTGTACACCTCTGCTTGCCCCTTCGGGGTATACAGGCGTGTGGCGTGGCTATGTGTGTTACATTAAATCATAACAGCTCAAGCTTAGATATAGGTAGGTACGTTCATTAAAAAATATCGGGCGCGTTGTGGATGGAAGCCGGAACAGTGGTGTGTTATTTTTGGTCTATAAATACCGAGCTAGTTCAGCACAACCGCGCCGTCGCAACAAACGCTAACCCCGAATCCCGAAACCACAATAAACGACTGCAGTATTCGTATGGCTTTCTAAAATGAGATGCGACAGCGAGTTTTACTATTTGTGTTTCGAAATACGTTCAGAAGAAGCATAGCGAATTCAGTTTATATACAAAAATTGGCTTAGTGACTGAAAATTTCAAGAAAAGTAATGGACGAGGACAATTTAAAAGAAAAAATTAAATGCTTAGCGAAACTCTTCCTATTTGTAATTATAATTCTCGTTGTTTTATCGTTCGTGACAAGAATTTATTATTTCTATTTCAGAGAAAAGGAAATCATTTCAACTAGACCTAGAAGAAGCGCTGTCACCACCCCCGCTGTCGTTCTCTGCGCCCGAGCTCAGCGCGCGCTGCGCAGTCCCATTCAAAGCCTTGCGCTATGCCGTCAGCTCTACAGAACTGTTACATGAACGCGCCATGGCTCGATTCTACAAAGCTGTAGCACTAGAAGAAGAACACGCCAAACTCAAAGAAGCCAACAAAAAAGAAAACAACATTCCGTATAATACTAGACACGACCGCAACAACGAACAAATAAAATTAACACCTGAACCGGTCAAAGCACCAGAAATCTTCATCAAATCCGATTCCGTTGAGGATAAACAATATAAGTACAATTCTAGACAAGCCTCTCACGATTCTGAAGCCTCTGACAATAAATGGCAAATGTCATTCGATGAGGATTATACTGCTAGCACCGTATCTACGGATGGCGAATACTCGGAGGAAGAAGAGGAAGGTAGTCTAAATGGTGATTTGGACAGACGCGACTATAGCAACGATGAAGACACGTATCATCCTCGCGACAAACTCCCCTGGCCCTCTGTAAAAGAAGATGTCGAAGAGGAAGAAGAAGAGTCCGAAAGGGAACCTCTTAAACCTCTGCCATTACCAGATCCTAACTTTATTCCGAAACCCATACTTAAGCGCAGAGAAGCAGACATTCAAGAACCGAAAATAAAACAAGACAATGGAACGACAAACCCGACAGAGAAACAAAAAATCGAAGAAAAACCGAAGAAGGATGAGAAAATGGGTTTGTTTAAAAAATTCACGAAAATGCCTGTTCAAAAACCATTTCCATTCCCGAAAATATTGAAAAAGGTTGAACCTGATAAATCAGAGGCAGAACATACAGAAAATGAAATCCCCAAAGTAACAAAGAAAGAGGAAAAAATTGAAACGGAAGATAAAATTTGCGACGAGGGCCGAACTGTTATCGATTATTATGGTAGTATAGTAAAAGAATACGGTAGTCAAAAGAAGCCGGCAACTCAACTTTACCTTAATACTGAACAATTAAAAACTGTAGCAGAAAAACAACAACAGGAAAAGAAAGAAAAAGTAGGAGAGAAAAAAGTAACTAAACAAAAGAAAACTGTCAAGAAGAAAGCTACTCCCGATATAGCAACGCCTACAAAAACAAAAACTGCCAATTCAATAGAAAAACATGTCAAGACAAAACAACCTGTCAAAGTGAATAAAAATAAATTAGAAAAAAGTGATACTGAGAACACACCTAATGCACACGACAAATCGAATAAAGAACCGCTAAAGAAATATACACAGAAAGTACTTTTAAAGACGACAGAGCGAGCCACTATTGTTATTCCTATTGACTATAAAGAACTGGAAGAGAAAGCTAAAGAAAATGTAAGGTCGGCTATAGATTACGCAGTAGACGTGTGCCTGTTACTGCTTGCTTTTTGGGTATATTTCTTCAAAGATGAGAGGCTCGCGATTCCTTTCCTGACACTCATTATTTATCGTCAACTACAAGAGACTCTGCTAGACATCCCTCAGTGGATCCGGAGCCACACTCCAAGCTGGCTCAAGAAGAAAACTTCTTGACTATTTCCAAAAGACAAACTGTGTGATTTTTGATTGTGAACATTGTACGTTGTGTGATATTGTGATTACTTATTGTAATATTATATACTTACGCATACTTATAATTAATAATACCGAATTGTTTTAAAGAGTAAAATGCCCCAAATCCAGTTGGCGACGCCGTCAATAAGTTAATATAATATTTTCGAAAATCTGTTTTTTACAAAATTACTAGTTTAAATTGAAGATGTTTCTTTCACCTGCTACCAAATCATGTCGTCTGCTGTTTGCGCCGGGTATCCGTTTCGTGTCCCAATTCAGAATACAACAGAACGATTGCATTCCTTACGGACCACCTCGACGAACGAAACATCCAAATGCTTGCCCGAACCGTGACAGGGGTCTTGTTTTAGGAGTTTACTACAATGAAAACTTACCCGTCTCTGACAGAGCTATTCTCACCGCGAGCGCTGAGAAATATGATAAGGAAAATAATGGAAAGCTATGGAATTTACTAAAGCTCTCTCCCATCCCCCGACTTGGTGAGTGCAGAGTATTCTTCGACGTAGATCCTAAATTTGGATATATTGCTATTGCTGGGCTCGGTTCTGAATGCTTAGCGTTTAATAAGACTGAGAAACTTGATGAAAGTAAGGAAGCAATACGCATAGCTGCAGGAGTCGGTGCGAAAGCACTTCAACAGTTAAACCCTACAGTTATTCACGTGGAATCGTTCGGATGTGCAGAATCGGCCGCAGAAGGTGCCAGTCTAAGTGTCTGGCAGTTCAACGAGTTCAGAAGTCCTACAACGCTCCCTGTAATCAAACACCCCGTGTTACACCTTTACGATGACTGTGACTTTGAGGGATGGAAAATAGGTAAAGCGAAAGCGGAATCTCAAAACCTGGCCAGGTTTCTTCAAGAATTGCCCGCTAATATTTTAGACCCTACTGCTTTCGCCAAAATCGCTGTTGAACTTTTATGTGAATTAGATATTAATGTAGAAGTGAAAACAAAAGGCTGGGCGGCACACCGTGAGATGGGTGGTTTCGTAGCTATTGGAAAGTCCTCCATACAGCCACCACTGTACGTAGAAATTAGTTATTACGGTTCTAATGAGTGCGAACGTCCAATTGTACTAATAGGGAAAGGAGTCACATTCGATAGCGGGAGTTTGGATTTAAAGCCTCCAGAAGACTTGAGATACATGAAAGGCGACATGGCGGGAGCCGCCTGTGTGTTGTCCATAACAAGGGCCGCAGCAATATTAAAACTACCTGTTAATATCCGAGGCATATTACCCCTTTGCGAGCTTATGCCAAGCGGCAAAAGTCCTAAATTCGGTGACGTGATTTGCAGCGCCAACGGCAAGTCAATTCGTGTGCGGTTACCATCACGAGAAGGCAGACTACTGATCGCAGATAGCCTTGTTTATGCGCGGAACTACTGGCCTAAGTTCATAGTAGATATAGGAACAATGTCTAAGGAATTAATTGTTTCATTAGGTGGCGCGGCTTGCGGCTGCTATACTAACTCTGAAGAGTTGTTTAGTTACATAGAATCGGCGAGTAGCCAAACAGGTGACCGGATCTGGCGTATGCCGTTATGGAAGTTCTATGAGGACCGTGTCTTGGACTGCACGACCACCGATATAGCCAACACAGCCCGAAACAAATGGGGCGACTCACCTGACTGTGCAGCTTTTTTAAAACAATTTATATGTGATAGCAAATGGATACATTTAGATACGTATAACGTATCCTACACAAAAGGCAGAGACTTCCCTTACCTCGGTCGCGGCATGACAGGCCGTCCAACTCGCACCATCATTGAACTTCTCTACCAAATGTTAGCCGACGAAAGAATATAAACACCACATAAACAGCTGTATCTTGTACTTCTTGTATAGTGTTTGTCCGTAAGAAACAAATTTTCGAGATTTAACCGTATGTGGAAATAAACCTTCTAACAAGGTCTGTGGTTTCATTATTGTTTATCATGCAACTGAATGTAACTTTGCCAGTAAGAATTTGTATATTTTATACTAGCGTCGCCGTTGCACAGATGATTTTATTATTTGGTCGAATCTTAAGAAAAAAGATGCTCGTCAAAGAAATGTAATATATTTGTTATTCCGATTTCCAAGCACCAATTTATTTTCTAGTGAGCATAAATTGTTTTTAAAGGTATAACTTATTTAAACACCACTTATTATTATAAAACGTAATGTATTATATTTCTGTAATAATAAAATATATCAGGGTACAAAAAGATACTTATAAATTATCGTCGACGAAAGACTTCGAACACTGCTGCGCACACTCAATGAATTCCTTCACAGCATCTGTACAGTTAAGTACTTTGGGGTTTTCATTATTGTAACAAGACTCAACGGCTAACTTTTCTTCACGGCATAAGTTTTTTGGTTTTTCTGTCTTGAGGCGCAGCTCTTCAACCATCCGATCCAATGAAGCAGCGCAATCTGTCATCTCTCGATAATGATCTTTGAGATTTAAACTAACTTCATTGACAATAGCATCCTTATTTCTTTGAGAAGCATATTTCTCACCAGCTTTCTTGGATATAAATATTTTTTTAAATTCATTATTGCACATTACACTTGTTAATTTTACGTTAATAGGAGACGAAATTATATTGTTATCAGGTTACCGTAGAAACATCGTTTAAGATTTAAATTAAAGATCTTATTGGTCATGACAGACATTTTATTATTGATTAATTTGAATTTTACAAACATTGATGATATTATGGCACATAGACATAGAAACTACTTATTATTTAATTCTTTGATTTAATTTGGCGTTAAAAATAGTATAACATTTAAATGAGTAAATACGTAATACATAAAAAAAATATTATATAAAAAATAAGTATAAGCACTTAAAAACTAATAAATGCCATCAGTAAATATAAATTTGACTCATTACAACCTAGCTAAATTATAAATAGACAGTGGCAAATTCATATAAAAGTCTTACTAAAAATATTTATAATCATTAATATTATGTTCATTTTATAAAATATATAAGTATAAAAACGGAGGTTTTACCTCGAAAATCTAACCTACTCTATAAAAGGGCTTTTAATGTGTAAATTCATCTAAATATGTAGTATATAATAGGTAAGTATATAATATAGTGTCATAAATAGTGCAGTTAGCATTTAATTTACTATTCAAATATAATATTATTTAATATACAAAACGGCCATGATGAACTAACGGTTGAACCGTAAGAGATATTATTCCGAAGCTCAATAAGTTGACCAAGGGCTCAACTACTACTCGAGCGTCGCTAGTATATCCAATATATTCCTGTTACTACAATGCGATAAAATCTACGAACTTCCGTCAGTACACGAGAACTGTGAAATATACTAATATAATGTTAAAACGCCCTCCGCCTGATTAAGGGAAGGCCTATCCCCAACAGTGAGACATAGTTAGGTTGTTTATGTTTGTATGTATATGTTAATAAAAATCTGCTCAGGAATAAGTAAAATGGCAATCAATAATAAAATTACAGACGTCGACTCAATCCGTGAAACGCATTTTGGGTAACTCGGCTAAGAAAACAACATTAACATACAAATACAAAACTGGTAGTCAGGAAACTTGTCATCCTCCAGTTCCAATGCTACTAGAAACTGAATAATCAAGAAAATAAGACCTAATGAAGATAATAAAAGTTTTACCAATATGATAGCGAGCGTTCAAAGTTCACTATTTATACGACCTATGATGCGCGAAGTGGCGTGGTCAATGACGATCCTGCCATCGACGAAGGCGGAGCCATCGAGCACGATGGAGTCCTCTGTGTCGCTGACGTACCCCTCTTGGCCGGTGTAGTGCGTAGGGTGGACCAGAAGAGGAGCAGCTGACAGCGCCTTCAGGTCCCGATTCGGAAAGTAAGACTTCCAGGTATCACTGCAACAGTCATCATCATCATCATCATCAGCCCATTAACGACCCCACTGCTGGGGCAGGGACCTTCCCTATGGATGGATAGGGAGATCGGGCCTTAAACCATCACGCGCGCCCAGTGCGGATTGATGGTTATTAACGACTGCTAATGCAGCCGGGACCAACGGCTTAACGTGCCTTCCGAAGCGCGGAAGAGCTCGAGATGAAATTTTTTTTTTGTGGTCACCCATCCTATGACCGGCCTTTGCGAAAGTTGCTTAACTTCAACAATCGCAGACCGTTTACCGCGTTTCACTGCAACAGTCAGTTCATAATAATATTACTAAAGTATTCTACTACTACAGAACCGTATTTCAACCTATGATGTTTGAATAGTATTAGTTTTTACGTATATTTTTAAACTTCGTGCGAACTACGTATAGTGTGTACATTAGTATTAAATAAGTAAAGACCATTGCCTAGGAACACTCTTTCATAGACAATTAATGAATTATTATTTTCCATGGAATAGACAAGGAGAAGGCAGTATGACATACAATCATTTGGTTAAAAGTTAACTCATACCTGCTACCAAAATAAAGTATGAAGTAAATATTATCTAATTTAGGTGCTTATTTATCAAATAGACAGTTGTGTCTTTATGATTTTGGGACTCACTTAGGGTGCTCGTTGAACATGATGGGCAAGAACTCGTCAACTGGTAGCATTTTTTCTAAAGGCTTGGCATTAATCAGTTTCTGTGCGCCACTTTGATTGAGGATGTAGCCGAGTGTCCAATACGTGTAGCCGGGTCGTGAGGTGTACCGGCTCACCATCTCCTCATCGTCAGTCATGATCTTCCTTCCGATGTAACTGTGGAGAAAAAGTACATCAGCTTACTGTGTAGAAGTCTAGACTCTTTTCGTGATCGCATAAAACAAACCCAAGTTTTTATAGAAACTGTACTACTACAGGTGCAACAGTTCTTAGTATAGTTAATAACATGTTATAAAAGTAGGTATAATTTAAATTATAATAACAAGTTGTTCAGAGTGACGATAAATTAAAAAAAAACTATTTAGTGATTAGAGCTTCGCAAAAGCATGTAGGTAAGTCTGCAGTTGTAGCATACAATTTTAAAGTATAAATAGCTAACAAGTTCAGAACAATTTAGTTCGCATAATGAAAGCTTGCAAATATTTTGCTAAAACTCTACCTTTGCCAATAACTCAGTGATCGCTTTCGTTAAATAAAATTACTTAAACCATCGACACGCGAAAACTGAAAATGAGTGCTTCGAAGTGTACGCCCTCTTCTTTACATTTTATTTTGCGAGGAGCTCGGTGGCGCAGCGGTAAACGCGCTTGGTCTGCGATTGTTAAAATTAAGCAACTTTCGCAAAGGCCGGTCATACGATGGGTGACCACAAAAAAAAAGTGTTCATTTCGAGCTACTCCGTGCTTCGGAAAGCACGTTAAGCCGTTCATCCCGGCTGCATTAGCTGTCGTTAATAACCATCAATCCGCACTGGGCCCGCGTGATGGTTTAAGGCCCGTATAGAACAGTTCAACAGCTTTTAATAGTTTTGCTTTAACACTTGACGAAGTTCCACTGCCGGTCAGGGACTATTAGAAACACGCTGTAAATTACTCTCTGATGACATACGGCTCGGCCCATCCATCAGCCATTGCAGGGGGGTTAAAAAGGCAATCCAACACATCAGAGCAATTCATCTAGAAAAGCAATATTGCTATTTGACATTTGTTTGCATTACGCACTTCCTTTTATATGCGCAAATGGCAAATTGCAATATTGCTTTTTGAGATGAATTTTTTTAACCCCCAGTTGGGTATGTTGCGTATATTTAGTTAAATAGAGCAACCCATCGCATTTTATTACAATCGCACAGGCACACACGCATTGATCACATATTTAAATTTTTTTTTAAATTTTGCATTGAGGATCAATCAAAATTATATTTATGAAAGTGCAACACATATATATATAACATAACATAAACTGCCTATATACGTCCCACTGCTGGGCACAGGCCTCCCCTCAATCAACCGGGGGGGGGGGGGGGGGGGAGTTTATATATATAAACTTAATTATGTACCTATATTTACCTACATGACTAAAATCTTTAAACAAAAAGTACTCACACTAATTCCCAATCTAGGTCTTCCAATTCCGACAACAAAAGTAAAATCTTGATTCGAAAGTATGGTGTAAAATGTATGTCGTCTTCTAATACCAGCACTCTTTGATATCCTTTTTCCACAACCTAGAATTTTTATTTTTTATTTCTTATAGTCTTTTGATAATGAAAATAGGTACAGTTTAAGAAATAAATCAAAAATATGTAACAATTACCTCTTGCCAAATGTAGTAGTGACTTAAGAAGCATCCTATCTCACCAGTTTTCATAGGTCTGTAAGAACAATCAAGCAGTTAAGAAACTCAAAATTAAAAATATCTACCTAATTAAACACCTCACATTACCTTTTGTGATATGGGTCTTCATAATTAGGCATGAGGGTAACACCCAATGCCCCCAAGTTAGTAAAGTCCAAAGTACTGCAAAAGATCATTCGTTATTAAATTGCATGTCATTTTATAATTGATTAATAAAACATATAACCTACTAACCGGCCATCTACTCCTTCAACTAATTTTACGTCCATAGCAAGTTCCTTGAAGCTTTGTTCCATTAGTTCCCGACGTGTCGTCCTCCTCGCAAGGTTAATCATATATATCTCATCTAATCCATATTTAGACGGAGGTGGGTAATCCACAAATTTTGAAAAGAATGGGTCCCAAAATAAAGGGGTGCCCTTACTTATAGCTTCTAATTTAACATTGACTAATTGCTCTACATCGCTTTGAATGCCGTCGTTCTCCTCCATTGGAACTTGCACGTATCCATAAACATAATCATTGCAGACATAAAGCTCTACCCCTGTAAAAGCATATAAAAGAAATAAAATTGGGTACCAACTTAAATTGGGTAGTTTCCTAGGTCAAAAATAAATTATGAAATTCTGATTACTAAATATAGACAGATCTAAAGGTGACAAGTTTTCTTTTTTCTATTTAACTTATTTATGAATTATAATAAAGAAAAATGAAATAGGTGCGACATTTTGTCACGTTTTTCTATGACGTCACAGGTTGCTTTTTCATACAAATTCCATAGTAATTTCATGTTTTGATGTTTAGGGAAAAGTAACTGATTTGACTAGTTGGAAACTACCCTTTTGTAAAAATCTGTGAATATAACATGATAATTCCACTTACCATTCCATTTAGCACTAAGAGCAAAAATTATAATATCATCCACTGGTCCATCATAAGATTGCAGATTTGTATGTGTATAAGTGAGCTTATCTGTAACCGTACGCTTCAGATTGATTAAGACTGCAGTATGGACCATTGGAACAGCAAAACAGCCAGTCTTTTCACGTTCTCTTATAGGCTTATATTCATCAGTCCTCAAGTAATAGTAATTTTCAGTCATTCCACACCTATAACAGTAATTCATTCTTTTTAATAGTTCAGTGACACTATATTTGCAATTTGGTATTAATATTTTAGAAAATGGTATGTAGGTAATGGTGCTAATTCCTGTAAATACCATCTAATTTTATTTTAAGTTATATCTGTCATTTTCTTATCCGCCGAAAAGGAAAGGGACGGGTAATTGACAAGCATAAAATTTATGGAACACACGTCAATTTTAAGCACAAATCTAAACCAACCGTCTAAAAATTTTACATCAGTCAATAACCCGACACATTCATTTACTCATTCTTCCTAAAATTAAGAGCTGTGAATCATCCGTCCCTTTCCTTTTCGACGGATATGAAAATGACGGATATAACTTAAAATAAAATTAGGCGGTGTTTGCAGGAATCGGGGCCAATATGTAGGTATATAAATGGTATAGGTTTCATAATCACTACATTGTACTATGAATGTTCTATAAAATAACAGTTATTTTGATATAATATTTATTACAATAAGGGACTATATTCCCAAAAAAAATATAGGTGGCACTAGTGAGATTTAACATGATAATTACCTATTTTTTTATTGCTCAGGGTACATAATTATTCAAAAATATAATCTTATGGTGGAGGTATATATAAAAATAATTGTTGCTGGATATTTGGATCAGATATGTATAGAATTATGTTGCTACCTAAAGCTTCTCTTTATTTTGATCAGAACAATAATAGTGTAATAACAAGGAATATCATTTATACTCAAAAACAAACATAAAAGTTGAGTGTGTCTGTTATCCATGAAATTAGAAGGTTAAACAAAGGCAAATCTGTACAGTGCATCTATTTTTTTTTTGGGTAACATAGCCTGCATAGTCCCCCATTGCAGTAAGTAAAATTTAAAACATGCAAGAATTATAATATAAGCATACACAAAAAAACATTATGAAATAAATGGAACAAGTATGTTTGATATTTTTGTATAGGTATAGGTTCCTAATTGAATCAATCATAAACATTAGTAATATACCTAATTGTGGTAGGATTATTTAAAAATAAAGGAAAGCATTAGAAATAAAAATGTAACCTGGCTCATAATGTAGCAGCATGCAGACAATGTCGCACTTGGCTTAATAAATGGAAAGCTAACCAAAAATTGGAGTAAAGTCCATCAGATAGAAGCATAGGAGCAACAACAGTCAACTTTTTCCCCAATAAAAGTTCAAGGGTGTCCGGATTTGTCAGGAAAACATCTGCATCCACCATCTGAAAACATGTTTCAATTAATCAGTCTGCAGGTTTTGGTACTTGTATTACCATGGGTATAGCCAACTTATGATAATGGATGGGGAAAAATAAATATCTAAATTAAGTAGTATATACCAAAAACTAAGTAGGTACCTACCTAATTATTGACTTCAACTATTAGAAATCAAGCAAGAGCACACTAGCCAAAGTAGCTATCCCATGTATTATTACAATAAGTTATTTCCCATCAAAATATCCAATGAACTATGTATATATCTTGAAATATCTTTTAAGCCAAAGCAAATATGTTAACTAACACATGAAACAAAACTTACAAATAGGTAATCCGCCCATTGCTTTCGAGCAAAATCTAGGGCTTGTTGGCGCAGCTTTATGACATGGTTAAAATGTTCAGGAATCCATTTAACATAGTGTTGTTCACCACTATGCAATGGTCCACTGGAATTGTTTGTAGTAATATACATTCCATTATATTGGGATTTGTATTCCTCTGCCCAAGCCTCAATGATTTCAATGCTATTGTCTTCATTAAAGTCGCTGTGGATCCTAGGTAGACATAAAAAGTTTAGTAAATAATTTAGTTATTATTTGTAAGAAAAACATAACAACTAAACTTATTCAGTTATGAATCTGTATCTATAGTCCGTTCAAAAATGATCTTCATAAAAGGTAAACAAACCTGTTACTACAAAGAATGTTCGAATTTCACCTAAACTACGCAAAGTATTCTTCTAATAACATCCGTAGCACTCAATAGATGTATGATTTCTTAGCTCAATGTGAAATTAACGTAAAATAATGATTAAAAAACACATTTTTTCATGTAAAAACAAAAATCAAACAAAACCTCACACAAAAAAGTTGACATCATAAATTCTTGTTAATCTGTGGCTAGCTGTCAATTTGACGATTAGTGATGAGACATTTCATTCAGGTCAGGAAAACAAGTCAGTTCCGTGAATAACTTAAGTGAGTGTACTGTACTTAATAAGCCGAAATACGCAGAAAAAATGACTTTCAAAGTAAATTAGTGTAACCACAAAGAAACATACAATATATATTTTAATATTATCATACAAAATATTCAAACAACCCAAGAGAGTCAGTTCATTTTGATAAAATAACTTGAGCTAAAATCAATTCAGCACTTCACTAGTATGAAGTTTGACACAGATAAAAAATGTCGGCAGCCATATTTGTTTACCTTTTATGAAGATCATTCTTGAACGGACTATATATTTCAATGTATTCCCCAGCTAATTTTGGGGTCCTTATCAGCCATAGTTGATAAACTTTGGTCAGTCTGTGATCACACCCACTCAAATCCATTGTACTATGCAGAATGTGAATTAATTTAACAGATGTTTAATCACCAAGTATAGAATATTAGAATGATAGATCAGTAAGTAGTTCCAGTTATCTTGACGCCTATTGTTTTTTTTTTTACATCCATATCAGTTGATATGTAATCAAAAGCAAAGGGATAAAGTGAACTACCCCTTTCCAGAGATAGATGCACTATGTGTGTACAAGAGAGATTGATATAGTGTGTTTCTTTATTGATTTGCACCAGAAATGCAGTTTCAACCCCTACCAATGAAAGTAGGTATGTACTATGTAATAGGTACATATTTGAACAAATAAAAACTAAATCAAAACTACGCATTTATAAATAAAACAGCACGTAAATAAGACTTACCAGATATACATCCTGTCTTTGGGATACGATAGGTTAACCAAATACGTAAAGAAATAGGGTAAACTGTGTGCCTTATTACGGATTAATACGGAAACACCAATCGTAGGCAACTTTTCATCTTGATTTGTAGAATCTTCACTAATACACAAATAAAGGCCGAGTAACGTTGTTAAAAGGCATGCTTGTAGATAAAAACGCATTGTTCATATGTAGATTATGATCGTTATGCGTGAAATACCAAGTAATAAGTGACCGGCGTTCCTCGAGCGCAATCCCAGGTCCCAGCACAGACTAATAAGATACTACTCCCTCCCAGACACGCTACTGACTGGTCAATGAGATCATTGACCAGATAGATACAAAATACTCTGTGTCACTGACTGATTGTGTTGTGAGTCTGAAACTCACAGACTAATAAGAAGCTGAATCAGAACTGAAAATTGAAAAATTAAATCAATATCTCAAATCCGTTAACCTGTCTAATCTCTAATATTGAACTGTCAATGTTGATTTTTTTTTTTTTTTTTTGTTTTGGTTTTCCCCGAAGGGTAAGGCAAAGGGAACTATGCCCATACAGCCATGTCTTACGTATTTTTTTTTCTTGATGATTAATGAAATGATGAAAGGTGATGAATGATGATGATGAAACCTAAGCCCCCACCCTCGGAGTAGACTCCTACTCCGAACCCCAAACGAATTAACTCAAAAGTCCGCATAAACTTTTGAGCTATGAAGCGGCTTCCCAGCACGAAGCGAAAATAGGCAGATACACTTTGTTCATTGAATACTCCAATATAATAACACTCGCGAATGTCTTCTGACTAACTTAATGCGATCATTAACCACAAAACACCACTTCGTATTAATTATTTAGATTACTCAATGAAGAAAGCAACTGTCCCGTTCCCGTTTCCCGCCGAAAAGCCTGTCAATGTTGAACAGGGTTGCCAAAGTTGCCATTGCCATTTTTTTTTTGTTTTGGTTTTCCCCGAAGGGTAAGGCAAAGGGAACTATGCCCATACAGCCATGTCTTACGTATTTTTTTTCTTGATGATTGATGAAATGATGAAAGATGATGATGATGAAACCTAAGCCCCCACCCTCGGAGCAGACTCCTACTCCGAACCCCAAACGAATTAACTCAAAAGTCCGCATAAACTTTCGAGTTATGAAGCGGCTTCCTGACACGAAGCGAAAATAGGCAGATACACTTTGTTTATTGAATACTCCTATATAATAACACTCGCGAATGTCTTCCGACTAACTTAATGCGATCATTAACCACAAAACACCACTTCGTATTAATTATTTAGATTATTCAATGAAGAAAGCAACTGTCCCGTTCCCGTTTCCCGCCAAAAAGCCCTTGCCATTGCCAACGACAGAACTTTTTCGTACATAACAAAGACCATTACATAACCACAAATAAACTAAACTGACTAATTCTAGTTACTAGTTAAAAAAAAAATATAATATTATTTTATTGTTGAGGCTTGTGTGTCACAATTTCACAAACATGTCACAAACGGCCACAATACGAGAGTTTTTTTTTAACTAGTTAGTTTTATTACTAAATACACATTTTTTTTTTTGTTATATTCGTTAGAATATAACCGTAGATGAAATGTCTAGGAATTGGTTTATAAAATGAAACAAATATTTACAACTATAGTAACTCTTTATTTAGAACTTACCAAATATTACTACATAAATACTAAAGCGTAGTACTTACAAAATATTGTTAATTAAATAAAATAATAATCGTCCTTATTATTACAATTATTGTATTGCGCTAAAGACGCTATACGACTTGCACTTGCATTGATAAAATTTCTTAAATCACCAGTCAATATACGTTTGGTGACAAGTAGTTAGAATCGTGGTATGAAGTGAAATTATCTACGCATTTTATTAGAGTCAAAAAATACACAAAACCTTATCAGTATTATTTAAAAACGAATTGGCTGCGAGTTGAAAGGGGTTAAATGTCGACTGGCACTGCAGGCTGGGTTAGGTTTCGTTATTAGGGTTCCATAGCCAAATGGCAAAAATGGAACCTTTATGGATTCGTCATGTCTGACTGTCCGTTCGTATGTCCACTTTTTTCCAAAACTATAAGAGCTATACTGTTGAAACTTGGTAAGTAGATGTATTCTGTGAACCGCATTAATATTTTCAGTTTCCGTTTGGGGGAATATATCTACAGGGTGTAAAAAAATGAGCGGCAGCGGCCATGAAACTAAACAATTTTTCCAAGGAACATGGGTCGAAATAGGTATTATAAAAAAATGTTGGTCTCCCATACTAAATACGCGATTTGCTGATACGGTTTGTATGAGGAGATGACTTTTATATATTAGCTTGTTTAGCTATCACAACCCTATATGGGCTCGCATATAGTTAGATCTAAATCCCATCATTAAGGTACTTATGTTTACTTATCAATAACTTATTATTATCATTAGCCTATTCGATCCCACTGCTGGGCAAAGGTCTCCCCCAAGTTCTTCCACAATACTCGACCCTATGCGACATCCATCCAGTCAATAACTTAACTTAAAAACAATACACAACATTAATAGAGAGGCTCTACCTTGCAAATGGGTTCTACACATCAAGAAGAATCCTGATAGTACAATCAACAAGTACAAAGCGCGCCTTGTAGAAAATGGCTATAAACAATGAAAAGGACAAGATTACGACCAAACGTTCAGTCATATGGCCCGACTAGCTACAAATAAGAGCTCTTTTAAGTGTCAGCGCACAAGAAAACTTACACCTCATACAAACAACCAGAAGGTTACGAAGATGACATCAATTATGTTTGGAGACTAATCCGAAGGAAACAATCTCCGAGCTGTTAAAACTCCTGCTTTGTAAACGTATTGCTTAGCATGGGATTCGGACAAAAAGAAGCAGACTGCTGCCACCAATGTGATCTGTCACCAATTCTCTGATACCCTCTGGAGTATCTGCAAAGTTGAAAGGTCATTACGAAGGATCAAGTTTCGGACTATTTCTAAAAAACACTGTCTCGTCCGACTTTCGCCTTCACAGTTCTGCGCCAGGCGCTATGACTGAGTGAAGTGATGTAAACATTTAGGGAAAGTGTTAAGAGTTAACAGCTGGAGCTAAAACTCTTTAGACGAAACATTTAAGCAACAGTAAATAGACAAAATCTCTCGTGTCGTAAAATGAATTCGAAACTTTTGATCGTATCGTATTTGAAATAAATTCGCACCTGTACTATCCAATAGCATATTCCACAAAATTCTACTACGCGTAAACGGACTGTTTTATTAAATCTAGTTTTGATGCGTCAAGATCAGGCAGGCCGTAAATTATGTATAAAATAATTATACTTTGTGAATTCGCACAGCGACTTAGCATAATACAACATTGATTGGATTATACTTAATATTAAATAAATAGTAGGTATTAGGTAAGCAACCATAACAGACTAGATTTGAATACATGAAGAATAAACTTCTCTAAATTATATATAAAATGGCACAATTAGGTATACATAATTCTTATGATTACTTGCTACTTACTTACTCCTCGAAATACACAAGAGTAGTGTTCTCCACATAAATAGTGTCTGTTTTCCGGATTTCTGAAGGAAGGAAACAGAAAGGGGGAGGGTGGGACCAGAAACCGGTCTCAGTGCATACGATGGATGATTCGCCAACAATTTCATAACCTTCATCGCACGCATATATTATTAGGTCTCCCACTGGGTGCTTGTCTTTAGTTGTCATCCCAGATACCAAACGGCCATCCTCTGGGACGATAGGGTCTGGGCAGTAGATAGCTGAAACAATTATAAAGACATTACGTTAATCTACGAGGACAGTAGAAATTGCTGGATAAAACGTAGAATATGTTCAACTGCTGTAATGGCTATCAAATAGTTTATCAGGAGAAGATGAAAACAGCTTGTCCACACCCTAGACATCCTATACAAAAATATAACGCGTAAGTGCCAGGCAGACAGACTGTCCGCTTGCTCCCCCCTTACTCCTTAGCGGTTTAGGGCCTTCATTTAAGTGTAAAGTAAGACCCAGAAGGGATGAGTTCGGCGCCAAATAAGAATTAGTTAGCGTTCTACACGTAGTATTATTCTTAATTCTATGACGTGGCGTCACTCACGAGTGCAGGTTGGTATAGCTCCAGACCAGGTGCCGTCCTGTTCGCACTCGAGCCCTGGCGGCCCCACCAGTCGATAGCCCCAAGAGCATTGGAACACGGCGCGCCCGCCGAACGACGAGTTATACTCCACAACACTCAAGTGAGGCCCCAACGAACCCAGCACTGGACAGAATGTCTCCACACACGTCGGCGGCGGCGCTGACCACCTTCCTGGATTAATATTACGAAATTCACAATACAATAGCAAGACTGTCGCTTATAAGTACCTATAACAAAATATAGAGGTAATACGTTACGTACAAAATAATACGTTTGGAACGAAACATAAAAATTAAGTACAATCGGGATTTATTTTCTGTCACATGTGTCTCTCTCCATCATGGCATGAGCATGAGTTGTCTATCTATATTTTCTCCCGACTGACACTTTGTACAGGTTTTATAAGAGATCTACAATTGACGGTAGGTAGGTAAATGCTGCATGTGAAAATACTATTAAATGTTATCAGTTTAGATATAGGGTATAGAATTAAGGATATTTCAGCAAACACCTAACTTTATTTCAAGTTCTACACTCACCGTCGCCCATGCAAGTCAGAAGCGCAGAGCCATTGAGATGGTAACCGGGTTGACAGCTGAAATGTGCGGCGTGACCGAGCCTGGAGCCCTGCGCGAATTGACGTAGATGCTGCGTTGATGCATTCAGTGGTGGGCAAGTCACGCCTACAACATAACAATTCTTGTAACAATGCATGAAAATTGATTAGCTGCCTACTTACTCGTCTACCAAAAATTCGAGCTCACCATTGAATAAGTGAATAACTGCTCTTTTTTGATTAAGATATATATGATATGCCGTCGATACGAAACATATTTGTTTCGTCCTCTCCTTTGAAGACTTGTACTAAGAGATTCTGCATAGAAGTGCAGGGTTTGTACGACAACCGAATAATATCGACAACTTCGACCAATAAACGCAGCGAATGCTATCTACGTGTCGTACGACTATGGGTCGAATCCCTACATATAATTCGCGTGTTACCATTACCCACCAGTGCCAAAGTTATGATAAATACCCTAATTCTTCACGGTACTGTAGATAACACCAGTCCAAGAACTTGGAGTAACTTGAAAACTATAACTAGCTTTAGCTTCCCACTACCCTTGAAGAACCCAATATACTAGTCAGCTGATGAAAAGAAGTTTACATACCTACATGCTGATCATAAATATGTTCTTCTTTAGGTATTAGAGCATAAAGAGCATTATTCCAAACTCACTAACAACTTTAATTGTGATGGTGTTGGTGTGTCCCCCAGGCGAGGTGCAAGTGTACTGGTCGCTGTGACGTGCAGACATCTTGTTCAGCGTCACGCGGTAGTGCGTCTCTGTCTCGGCTGTCTCGCCCTCGTCCAAGGACCAAGCTGCAATCGTATTCGTGCATAACTGTACTCTACTTGTCGGTACTCCGAACCACTGAAGACAAAGTAAGTTCTGAGTAAATAGGTCTTTTTTGTGATGTCCTTGGTCTGCATCATCAATGCTTTCCATCAGATGGCATGGTGGTGGAAACCAAAGAAATTAATTACGAAACTAAAAAGATTGTCTTTCAGGTTGTATGTTAACATATTATATACACAAATGCTATCATGCTTAAAGTTTTCATTTCAACTTAAGTACAATTGAGGTGAAAATACCTTTCTAATTACAGACAAGTGAATCCTTTTACCAAAACAAACTTAGTATTTTATTTAGTAACTAAACTAGGAAACTAGTAACCGATAAATAGTAAAGACTAACCTGCACTATGATGTCCAAGGGCCTGAGTCCAGCTCCACTCAGGGTCACCAAGTGCACGAGGTGAGATGCAATCAAGCCGCAAAGTGCTATCAGGAAACACCAACAGCTCTCCTGAAGGGTCCACTACAGCAGATCCACTGACCACAGTATACTGGATTGTTGGTGGTGCATCACCTTAAAAATCATAACCACAGAAAATGTAATATACCTATCCATACTAATATTATAAATGCGAAAGTAACTCGGTCTGTCTGTCTGTTACTCTTTCACGCCTAAACGGCTGAACGGATTTTGATGAAATTTGTTATGGTGATAGATGATAACCTAGAAATGGTCATAGGCTATAAATAATCACGCCATCGTTCGTAGGGGGTAGGCAGTAGGCAGATAACTAAATTGAGTTAGTGATTTTTTGTCGTTTTTGTTGGGACTTTTGCTCTTTCACGTCTAAACGGCTGAACGAAATTTGATGAAATTTAGTGAGGTAATAGATGGTTACCTAAAAACGGATATAAGATCAAAATGATCACGTAATCGTACATAGGGGGTAGGAAGTAAGTAGAAAACTGAATTGAGTTAGTGATTTTTTATGGTTTTTGCTGGGAGTTTTGCTCTATCATGCCTAAACGGCTGAACGGATTTTTAATGAAAGTTAGTTAGGTGATAGATAGTACCCACCTACCTAGAAAAGGATGTGGGCTATTAATATTCATGCTATCGCACTTAAGGCGTAGGCAGTAGGCAGAAAACTAATTAAGTTAGTGATTTTTAATCGTTTGTTTTAAAAGTTTACCTCATTCACGCCTTAATGTCTGAACAGATTTTTATAAGACGTGGTTTATTTAAAGATAGGATCCTAGGCACGGACACAGGCTACTTTTTACGGCGGGAAAATGCTTCATTCCCGCGGAAATCTAGCGTGATCGTGTCAAGAAGCGCATGACGCCATAGCTACTGAAATGATTTTGATGTTTTTTTTTTTTTAACTGAGTGTTACTAAGACTTCAAGTTAGTATTTGATCACTTTTCTAACTTAGAGAGTAGGTAGGCGCCATAATTTAGGGAATCCCTACTAATATTATATATGCGAAAGTAACTCTGTCTGTCTGTCTGTTACGTTTTTCCGCTTAAACCTCTCAACCGATTTTGATGAAATTTGGCACAGACAATCTTTAGACCCTGAGAAAGAACATAGGCCTTTATTGCGAAAAAAAGGGATGCAGAGGTTAAAATAGGGGTTGAAAGTTTGTATGGGATATTTTGCGTACGGCTGTGCAGCATGGTTCAAAAAGGCATATATTGGGACCTACATTACGGACCTAACCAGCGTCCAAAGAATGGCTTGCATGATAATAATGTGAGATATGTCGTCCACACCAACCTTGGCAATGGAGGCGGCACTAAACCTGCGTCCACTCCATCTGTACATAATCGGGGAAGCTAGACTCGCTATGCTCCGAGCTAAGGAAAGGGGTAAGACGACATGGGGATCAACTGTCATGAGAAAACTCAAAGAGGACCTTATGACTGACCCGGTTATGGCGATGCCCTCAGACGTCATGGTCGGGACTCATAACTTTGTGAGTTACTTCAAGGTGGTAATACCAGAGAGAGAGGAGTGGTCTAGAACTCTACCCTCGCCCTTTCCCAGTGCGGATCGGGTGTGGTTTACCGACGGCTCTAAGCGAGATGGGCTTTCAGGGGCGGGTATATAAGTGCCCCAAGCGAAAGAGGGTAACCAACATGGGGGCACACGCCACAGTTTTTCAGGCTGAGATGTATGCCATCATTGATTGTGTGCACCAAAATTTGGGGAACATAAACAGTAACATTCTCATACTGTCGGACAGCCAGGCTGCTCTTAAGGCAGTGGCGGCGACTGAAGTAGACTCATTACTCATTCTAGAGTGTATAGATAGTCTGAATAAGTTGGGGGCCTCAAATTCGGATCGGATCGGATTCGGAGAGAGAGATCGGGAACAAGTCTAATCGGACCCGAACCCTTCTGCGGGATCTCGAAAAGCACCTCTAGATATCATCTGGGGGTGCGACTAGGAAATGAATCCAAGGAATTTTGGCCCAACTCAGTTGGCCTGAAACATTCGAAGCAGCTGATTAGACCTTTTTCTAAGAAATTCTCATCAGAAATCGTTACTCTCACTAGGGGGCAGGCTAGGATTTTAATAAGGGGGCATTGCAGACTCAATAAGCACATACACAGAATGGAGCTGACCGAGTCTCCTTTATGCAGATTCTGTTTAGGGGAAAATGAGACGCCACTACATTTGCTGTGCAGCTGTGAGGCTCTCATACATAGTAGAAGCCGTGCACTTGGGGACTACATAATGGATCCCCAGGAAGTTGTGCAACTTTCTCCCAAAAAGATGTTGGATCTCTTCGAACGGATCGGTCTAGAGGAGAATTTTTAAATGTAGGGATTTAGGTCACAATAGATCTGACAAGGTCGCAGTGATCTCGCGGGCTGCATTCAGTTCGGTCTCCACAATTCTCAAATAATAAATAAATAATACCCAAATCTATACCGTCCCTTTAATATAATCCTTAACATTCAAATTAAAAGTACGCAGACGAAGTCGCGGGTACCAGCTAGTATTACATATTTTCACAGTTACCGAATTGCAAAGAGAGGAGGGATGTCTTTGCTCTGCGGTGGGACCTAGGTAGGTACATTAGGCTATTGAAAAATAAGTAGGTTTACCTGTGAAATTTGTTATGACTGTAGTTGGCACACATTCAGGCAGTTTAGGTTTCCACTCTCCATTTTCACAATGCAATAAACCATCCCCTTTCATTTTATAGTGTCCAAAATGCTTGCATCGGGCAGTGATCAATGAGCCATGGGGAAATGATGTGTGTTTCTAATGAACATACAAAACATTGTATAAAAATAATCTCCTAAACGTGGTTCAATCAAATACTCACTATTTATAACTATTACTTAAATAATTACTATTATTATAATATTACATTACTAAATATAACTTACATCTATAGAAGAATTTTTGAATGATATTGCAAGCAATGGGTGGTCATTACGATACACACATTCCCTTAGTATTGGCTGGAACCGGCCATCTGAAAAACATTTTATTTTCTCTTTTATATGTATCCCTTTTCAGTCATTTATTAAAATATTTGATTTCCTATATTTTTTCCTTGAAGGTTACATGTCAACAAACCTGGTGTGTTAGAACAGAGAGGTCCAACCCAATTGCCGTCGATGCACTTAATTTTACAAATTAAACGCTCATTTAATGGACCAATTAAGCCAGGAAATTTCACCTAAAACAACCCCAATTGTATTAGACTATTAATTTTTAAATTAATTCATAGAATAGTAGAATAGTAGTAGTAGCTATTATATATTACATACCTCAGAAATCTTAGAAAAATCTGACCTGAATCTTGTTAGATCAAGATTGTCGTCAACACTTTTAACATCTGGCAAAGAACATTTGAAGTCATCTGAAAAATATTTTTCGCTCACTAAATATTCCCATGAAAATCTTAAGTAAGCAGAAAATAAGGAATACTACTACGTTTAAGTGAGTAAGTGGTTTAAATTATTGGAACAACAAGAATTATGGACAAATATTTACCAGGAAAGGGTGGAGTGTTTTCTTCATTTTCACAGAACACCACAGGTATAAATAAAATAAACAGTACTAAATAATTCATTTTACAATTTGAACTATTTTTTTTTTCAATTCATATTCTGGATTAATTAATGAAAGGAAACATACAATTATTATTTAATTTAAATATTCCGCTGTTTCTTCTAATAAACGAATAGCATAGCATTGACTTTTGTGACTACTTTGACAGGAGCAGGGTTGCCATACCATGATCCGCAGTTTATAACATTTACATAATAAATACACCACGCACGATACATTGACTGTACATGAAGGGACGAGCAAGGGATTATTCCGATCCGCGAGTTATTTAAAACGTAGTGGACTAGTGCAGCCACTCTTACTCTAATCCATATTTTGGGTAGGGTCCAGTGGCCCTACTGGACACTGCCAGAAACAAGTCTTCTATGATTTAGATAATAAATGATATTAAAGCTAAATCTTGTTTGCTTAACAAATTAAACTGTGGAAAACCTATTTATAGGACTAAAGTATAAGATGTGGCATAATAAGGAACTTTCTAGGCTACGTTCTATTGTCTCATTGCTTGAGTCGAGGTACATAATTATTCAAAAATATAATCTAATGGCTGGCAGAAGTATAGGTACTTATATAAAAATAATTGTTGCTTGATATTTGGATCAAATACGTTAGAATTAATTGTGTTGATACCTATAAGTACCTATTGCTTAACTTTATTTTGATCAGAATAATAATGGATGGAAGATGTGTTGAGCCTGGATATCCTAATAACAGGGGTCATTATTTGTACCGAAGAACAAAGATAAAAGATTATGTCTGTTATCCATGAAATAAGATTAAACAAAGGCAAATTTGTACATCGCCGTCTATATTTTTTTTTGGGGAACGTAGTCTGGAAAGGTACCTATTGGGTTTGGATCTGATTATGACGACTACAGCGCAAATCAAAGAATTGTAGGTATTATTATTGAAATCAAACGTTAAGTATAAATAAAATTTATTAAAAAAGGCATAGAAGTTTACTACATAAATGGCTTTAAAAGTAAAGACAAAATAAGTAATTGAAAAAGTTCTATTACAATAATTAATTTCTAACAATTCCGGTCCACCGGAGATCTATGTTACTCTATTAACACAACATGCTCTAAATGTAATCAAAATCAAACTTAATATAAATTAATTTAAACACATCACACACCTGAAATCCAAATTGCGGTGGACACGTGAAGCACATTTTAATAAATAGATGCACAAGAACACAGTAAATATATGTACTATATCTACCTACAAAGTTGCTACAAAGTATGTAATGTGACAAGAACGAGCAACATGGCGTTCATCAGCGATTAAGACCAAGTTTGGAGCTCTTTGATACAGAAGTTTGTTACATCATTTTTTTCCTTATTTTCTACGACAAACAAATGGCCCACGTTCAGACACGATTCGATTGCATAATTTTTACAAACGGTTAGAGTTATCCACGTGATTGATGAGGTTCCTAGTGTCTGAACATTTATTGTGAAGATCCTCACGATCATGTTGTGTTCTTTGTATCTATAGGTAGGTACAGCCACCAGTTTGAGAGCCAATGGCCCCCAGACCATCGTTATTTTGTAAAAGCCGAAAGTTTGTCTGCGCATAGTCTCTAACCCAGGTGTAACGATCAACAATAAGGGACGTTTTGAAGACTAACTCACGATTTATCACTCAAGATTTGTCATTGGCGCATCGCTAGCCGCGGAAGCCAGAAGAAAAAAATAAAAAAAAATAAGGGACGTTCCAGGCTACGTTCCCAAAAAATGTAGATGGCGCTATACAATGTTGCCTTCGTGTAACCTTTTAATTTCATGGCTAACAGTCATCTGCATCATTTATATTTTTTTTTAGCTATAAATGATGACCTTTGTTATTACAACCAGGCACAACACATCTTCCACTCATTATCAGGCAACAATTATGTATGCTTCTGGCATTACATTTTTTTTTAAAATAATTATGTACTCAATCAATGAGAAAATAGGTATATTCGCGGTAAATCTGTACAACTCTATCTATATTTTTTTTTTTAGGAACGGAGCTTAGATAGTCTCGTATTATGAAAATTGTATCATCGTGGTTTTGGCAGATAACAGGTAAGAGTACCTATCTCAACGGAAGCCTTGAAACCTCTGGAAACCCTTCTAGTTCCTGGAATTACCTATAACGGTTAACGTTTTTAAAACAATCGACAACAGACGAACCGCGTGGGTTGAATATTACACGACACAACGCGTGAGTCGGAATGTCAACAGTCACATAAAGTGCGCCAGTACAAAAATTGCGGAGAGCGATGTAAATTATTAATGTGAACGCGGCTTACATCAAAACTCTCGAGATCAACATTCACAAGGCGAACACCACTACATCAATGGCTCTATGAAATTAAAATAAATTTAAAATATTATATGTATACTTAATATCTACATCCTAAATAATCCTACGGAAAAATTAGACAGAAAATTCCACTTGATCAGAATTAGCCCCTCATTATTCGGTACGCTGTCACAGGTCAATTTCATTTATTATTATAAAAACAATGACCTTTTTAGGTCAAAACAAGTGCGGTGCATTAAGTATGTATTCCCCCTTTTCCACACAATCAGTGACCAATCACAAATACATGCAGTTCCATAACGAAAAACTATAAACGCACTGCACGTCGTACCTACGCCTTGTTGCGTCGGCAGAAAGCTCGGAAAAGCGTGGGTATTTATAGTTCATCCTGAGATGTATATACCTCTGACTAGCCCAATGGGGAATATAACTTTTACCATTTTTTAAAACTATAACATCAATAAAGGTTTACATTACTTTTATGACCACAGCAAGATCACGGGGATTAAAAAGGCCACTTCAAAGCAATTCATCTAAAAAAGCAATATTGCAAATTGACATTTGCGGATATACCTAGAAGTAAGTACGCAATGTAAACAAATGCCAACCAAATAGCAATATTGCTTTGTTAGATGAATTGCTTTGAAGTGGCCTTTTTAACTCCTTAGACCTCTTAATACCACAATATTATGTTACATTATCTAAGCCTATGAATGACTTATGGCTTAGGGAAATTTAAAATACTGTAGAGCCTTACGTGAAATTCACTTGTTTCTGATACTTATACACTTATTTATGCGTAGGGCATGCGCATTTGTAAACGACAACAAGACACATTTGTTACGTTACGTACTTATAAAAATGTAGTAAGAGTAAGTAGGTAATTTGATCTACAATATTATAGATATATATATAACAGATAAAGCTTAGTTATTATAAGGCATTATTCTTACATTATAAGGTACAGTAGATAATAATAAAATACACTTTTATAAAATTTCTTGTTCACTTATGTAGGGTATGTGCCGTAAATTCATACCTACTTGAGTAGATTATTGATCATTCTGTTGTGCTACTTACCTATAATATATTAAAAAAAAACACCTTCAAATCAAGTCAACTGTGTCATTAAAGTAATTAGAAACAGACACTGTAGTATGTAGGTATCTGAGGTATGTACCTATGTGATGTTATATTGTATGTGTCCAAAAATATTTAAGTAGGTAAATGACTGAATGAGCATATCATATTCGGCGAAAATGAAAATTATGTGATTTACCTAAAACAACAAATCTAATTCACGACACCCATGAAACATACACTTAGGTAAAGTAAATATACTTATTTACAAAAGCTCTTCTATATTCACAACATTGAAAATAAAATATATTCATGTGAGTAGGAAGTAATAGAATATGATTTATATATTATATAATCACTATAATCACAATAAGGCACAAACCTAAACATCAAAACTGTAGACACATCTGGAAATAAAGATTGTCGGTAATATTAATCAGTCTTACATTTAGGCACCATAGAGTCACAACATTAGAAAATAATACGTAAGTAAAAATGCAGAATTATAATTACAGTACCCATTCTCAAAGAATAACAGTTATTCTGAGTAAAAATAGCCAACATTATTTGTTAACTTGCTGTTTTTAAAGTTGCTTAATATGATAATTAAAACACATAATAACGGGTTCTTACCGCGTTTAAATGGGGATATGAGACTCCCGATATTTCGACACTGTTGCAAGTGCCAGTGACAGTGTTGTCGAAATATCGGGAGTCTCATATCCCCATTTAAACGCGGTAAGAACCCGTTATTATGTGTTTTAATTATGATAATAACCGCGTAAACTTAAAACAATTGCTTAATATGTTTTCACATTTTAAACATGAGAGTAAAAAAGAGTTTTCTTCACCTCCTATATAATGAAATATTTGTTATTTAAATAAATTATACCATTCACAGGCTCACTAGAAGCTACAAAAGTTATATGCTACTTGAATTTTAAAAATAGTCAATGCACTACTATTTTGCAGCACAAAAAAAAAGTAACACTAGCAATAACATCTAACATTCCTTAATATCAAGTTAATAGTAAAATGTTCTAAGATAATTATAAATAAAATATTTGAAATAAAATAAATTTTTTCACATAAATCTCAGTATAAAACACTGTCTTTGAAGTCTTCTATTGGTAAATTTATCAAATGGACGACACTACCTACATTATACTTATTTGTTGGTGAGAAGTGAACAGTGAACATAGATAAGAAGGTATTTAATTAGGTATTTAATTACTTTTCATAAAACATATTATCTTAGCCTGTATTTTATTTTGAGGTGTCTTATTGTAGATTTGCCAGTTGCCACATATGGCATAAACTACTTGTCCGGACCAACTACTTTCATTACCAACTGCTTAACAGGCAGCTGGGGTCACGAGGCGACAGCCAGAAGGCAATCAGTTTGAAAACAAATAGGTAGGCAACTAGGAGCTATGAGTATTAATCACAATCATACTTCATGTTGGTACAGAGCAAATTAACATTATCAAATAGAGAGGGCAGTTCAGTGTCAGCAGATGACCCTGTGATTGTACACAAGGCTGTTATTGTAATGTAAAGAAATATTTTAAAATATAAGGGCATTAATAAAAATAAAAATGTTTGTGCCAAAAGTAGGATGACAAGTTTGCTCTCAAGTTGGTACCTATATAAAGAAAATATTATTTTCGATAAAGATTAAATTAAATTAAAAAGATCTGATGTGTCATTTCATAGGTATTATATAACATTGTACCTGTTACATATTTACTGACAAATGTCACTTCTTGGAATTGGCAAAATGTGCAAGACAAAACACAATAACATAATTTACCACAATAAAAGCCATTTATACAAACATATTAAATAGGCAAATATTCTGTGCAAATTAACTAAACTAAGGTCAAAGTAGTTACATTACATACCTATATTTTTACTAAACAGGTAACAAACTAAAACTAAAATTATTTTATCATAAATTATTTTTAAACTATTGTAAATAATATAAGAAGTCATTATTTGTTTAAAAGGAAAACACTATATTTTCCTATTATACCATTCTTTTCTGCTAATTAGCCTTATAGCAATTTAAAAATATATTATTACATAACATTTTATATTCTTATTCTGTGTGGACTTCATCTGTGGATTTTATAATGAAAAGATCATTTCATTCATGTTGTCACTATTTAAAAAAAATGGAATGTTTTATGATTAACTTTTTAACACTTGTTCTTAAGAGCATGTTTACAGGGAGAGTAGGTGTTTGTATTGGTGCTTCTCATGTGCATACTTTAATAGATGTATTTTTAATTACCCAAAAACCTATAGAATATGGTGGCATTGAAATATGATTACCATATTTAAGATGCTGAGGTTCAAATTCAGGCACAGATGATTCATAATACAACGGCCAGCCATTTAAAAGCACAGTTTTGCTTCTTCTATTGTTTGAAGGGGCACTGATAATAAATTCATCAATTTGCAAATTATCTCCATGAAGTGCTGTGCCATTGAGAAGAAATTTAACTTTAGCCATTTCTAAATTTACGGCATAGATAGTAATTGCAGTGGAATCATTTGTATATTTTTTATTAGTGCAATGTGCGTACATTCTTTGGAATCGAGAGCAATGGCAATCTATATGTAGTACTTTATTCCCTACAAGTTTCTTATAAAGAACACTCACCCACCAATCAGGCAGTGGCTCTAAATCTTTATCCACTAAACTGTAATTTCCACCAACAAAACTTTGTCTTATCACAGTTGTGATGTTATTCTTGGCAGACAGTCCAAGTTTGTCTACCCAAATAGGGCTTCCAGCATAAGAGTTAGATAAACCTGGTGCTCCTCCACCATAAGCACTGCTAGTTTCACTTAGCCACATTGGGATATGACTGTACTTTAAAGTATGATTCTTCATAGTCTCTATTTGACCCCTCAATAAATCAAAAGTATCAGGATTCCAAAAATCTTCTATTTTGGCTTCTCTTCCATTGAGATAATACTGATGCCAAGAGCGAACATTAATAGAATGAGAGGCATTTCCTAAAAACTCCTTCATATATTCCAGGCATTCTGGCCGGTGTGGTTGAGGTCTAGTAGTATCAGGTCCAACTATTAGAGATTTCTTATAACCATTACGGTTTAGAAGTTTGCGGAGATTTTTAAAATCTTTTGCTAACATGTTAGGAGTAATACTGATATTAAAAACGTGATGAAAGGAATTGGGTTCATTGCCAAGCTGCCAATCTACATCATACCCATTGTGCCTGGAATATTCCAAAATTTCAGCAGCATTTATTTCACTCCACTCATTGTGCTGGTCTCGAAGAAGTACATTAAAGCTGAACAGTAATTTTATACCGGTAACTTTGCAGAACTCATTTATATCACTCCACTTTTTGCCTGTCATAATGAAAAATGGCAGAAATTTGTGTTTGCACAGTCTTTTTATAGCATGGCAGAAACTCTTTGTAGTATTGAATGGACAGTGTTCGCAAGAGACAGTAGTAGTATCATCTTTACTGAATATGAGGCGCTCAGACATTGTACCGCCGAGTCGGAGCCTAGCCGGCGCCAGCGCCCTCGCGAGTTTTCTCAACTTATGCTTTCCAAAGTCTACCTGATCATAGTTTTGTATCTCGGAGGCATCTATGCCAAAACTGAGGAAATCATCTGGAATCATTGCAGCTACTACATGGTGCTCATCAATAGTGGCATAACAGCGATCACCAACATTGTATTTAACGAAAAATACCAATCCAGCTATATTACAACAGAATGCTATGGCACAGACAGCCACCAATCGTTTGTTGGACAGCATTTTGTTTCTTTTAATTACCTAATGTATGTCCATTTTTCACTAATTCACTTTTATACTATGAGCGGAGCTTGCACTAAGTAAACAAAAAAATAAATGTACATGACAAGTGACATTATTTTTTTTTGCCCCTTTCAGAAGGAGCAGGCAAAGAAAAATAGCCATAGAACATGACAACTGACTGACAACTTCTTCAACGTATTCAACTTGACAGCAATGTTGCCAACTTTTTTCCCAAACTCACCAAAAAGAGTTTTGCATAAACCACCAATAAATTACTAAAAAACCACTATCCTAAGGGAAGTCAAAACCAGCAAGTTTAGTAGTTCACAGGTATTTACTTGGCACACCCATTTGTTGATTTTCAAATCTATAGGATAGTAAAAATATATATAGATGGCGCTGTACTGATTTGCCTTTGTTTAAGCTTATTATTTTATCTTTGTTTTTAGATTTAATGATGACCCTTCTTATTACACCCAGCCACAACAAATCTTCCACCTATTATTATTCTGATCAAAATAAAGAGAAGCAATATAGGTAGCAACTTACTTCTATGCCATATCTGATCTGAACGTAGCCTGCAAAGGCCATCATTGAGCCATACGTAAACTCACGCCTATTTCCCACTGGAGTAAGCAGATACTAAGTATAGAATACAGTGTACGGTAATAATCATACAAAACTACCAATAAGTATAATAATGATACGCCGCCACAGCCTTCTCATAGCCACCTTTCTATATCGTTCTTTAAGTAATAATAATTAATAAAAACTATAATTCACTGATTGAGACCATGATTCTGGGTTAATGTAAAGCGAGAATTTTTTGTGTTTTTAGATTATTCTCAGTTCTATACTTTTGCGATTGAAAATTCTACTAGATATCAACTCAGAATAACTGAATCATCTGATCTCTTAAAAGTTTTCATAACGATGTCACTAACACCCTGTAATAAGGAGCCTGCGGTCGTAATTCTTAAAAATTGTGTTACCTACGCTTACGTACGGTACACACTTTATGAATGTAGGAACTTCAATATTTGTTCTGCCTGAATCTACCTACCGGCCGGTTACCACGGAGCCCGATAATCGGTCGAGACTGGTATCCCCTTCGGGCAGCGCCTTAGCATAGGTACCTAACGTCAAAGAGGTCCGTGTTGCTCTATGAGTAACGTAAAATATAAATAGCCTAAGTACCTACCTACTTATAAGTGTTCGTCCAAAGAGCACCCTTTGTATTCGTCCCACTTGGCATGCCACCTTCTTAATAAACAGGAGGGAATATTGAGGATACTCCTCCATGCTGCTCCACCTATCTACTGCAATTTGTAAGCAGCCCCAAAGACAGCTCTTGACTATCATTAAAGGCGGAGATCACATCAAATTAATCATTAATTCGCATAGAATTCATGGTTTTGTAATGATCGCTACGCATGTTACCTACATTCCCCCTAATTTAAATTATCTTATTTTTCAGACGTAGTTACCTATACATAGTAGATTCTTAGGTACTTATAAGCAATCTAAAATGTGTTTCAAAGAAGTACGAAATAAAATAACAATCAATTGGTATAAATATGTTTATTGGAAACACTGCGAAGTAAACACCAATTATTAATTTGTTACAGTAACATACAGATGCCTACAATATCTATCAGAATCTATTAAACCATAATATAATGTATTTTGAAAAGAGTTTAGATTTTAGGACATATTAAATGATTGAAAGTCCCATTTAAATGGCATCCGTAGATATTATGCTGTTTTCTTATTAATTGTACATAAATTAGTCTAGTTATTTTTATTTTATTACACAACAAAGTATGGATACACCAACAACATAAGAAAACTAAGTACAAAAAATCAACAAAATTGCATAAAATGCCTCACATACACCTTACATTATAATAACCGAATTGGCTTACGAATGCGAGCTTGGTCTCATTATAATGTGAGCATACCTACAGTAAAATTTTGAACAATTATTTTATTTAGGTAATTTACGGATAACACTCGCGCCACTGAAAAGTCTTTATTGAATCAACCTCCCTAGATTTATTTAGCGACGTTTGAGCTCGGGAGGTGATGGCTGGATATTTATAGCTCGTCATGTTTGGGGCCTGAGAACTCCTCATGGCTGATGAAGCCGTTCTTGTCTTTGTCTTCGTGTTGGAAGATCTCCTCGACTAGCTTGTCGTGGCTTTCGAGCATCTGCTTGATGTCGTCACTCATCTCCGCGCCATCAGGAGGCACCATCTGCTTCTTCAGGTACTCGCTCACCTGCGTCACAATCAAACATCAGACATCTGTCTCAATAAGGATAGGTACATCTACAGGGTTATTATAGATCCACCTCTAATGCTTTCTAGGATCAATTTGATAGATAAAGTGTGTTGTTTGCCTGTGTTGTTCACATTCTTTGGCACATTGATCTTTGAGAATGGCACAAACAGTTCAATAAAATCAATGCCTATATTTAAATTATATTTTACTATAGGAATATTCGATGCAAATAATAAGTTTAAGCAGGTATTGGCTCATGCAAGTTGTGTACTATGCTTCGTGCTGAGTTAAGATAAGGAAAATTGCGGCTAGATTTCATGCAGTTAATGACACTTCGTATTAAAGAACTATAGTAGAACTAAATATTTTTAATATAGTTTAGGTTATTTAAGGTAATGTAGGCTTTTTTCATTTAAAACAGTTTTGTAAATAGGCAGGTATATACTTACGTAAGCACCTACCAACTTACTAAATACCTACTGAAATGAATTTAGTACTAATTTATAATAGTTAAGTACTACAATTGTGTAGGACCGTGTATAACTAAGTAATAAGTATTTAAAGTAGAGGAGAAAGTAGAGAGACAGGGTAGTTGTGGCCCGCCACCTGTGACCGTGTGCGCACTGACCTCCTCTCTGGACAACTCCCCGTCGGCGTCCCCATCCATCTCGCGGAACGCTAACTCTATACTCACTTCTTCGCGCGACAGCATGTTGTCTTTGTCGGCGTCGATCTCCTTGAACACGTTGGTGGTGGGAGGGGAGTCGCCGATGTTGATCAGCTCGACCTCGAAGTGCAGCGTGGCGTGGGGTGGGATCACGTTGCCCGCCCCTCGCTCGCCGTAACCCAACGAAGATGGGATCGTCAGCTTACGTTTCTCACCTGCGAAACGACGCGACGGATATTAATTTCATCTCGTAACATTTAGTAAGGACAATACAAGTACAAATATAAAACCTTGGAATGTTCCAAAGATCATCCCGCATAATGTCGTACCTACTATCGTAGAAGTCGATTACTATACAAGGGAACACTACCTCATCATCATCATCAGCCCATTAACGTCCCCACTGCTGGGTCACGGGCCTGGATGGATAGGGAGATCGGGCCTTAAACCATCACCTACACACTACACACACTCACTACCTACACACTACCTACTTACACTTAATTGTCTAACCTGTTGTAGGGTCAACAGTAGTAGGTACTACAACTACTACCAGTATCGAGGTGATGGACTAGAGACCTGTTGCTAATGAGTATACCTATAAATATGTACCTATAAATGTTACTTTAAGTATACTCAGATGGCATTTTGATTAAATACATGTCAAGCATGTCATCAATAAACATACCTATATAATTATTATTATGTATAGCCGGTGTAGGTAGTCTCAAACCAACTATTGCGCCAAGATTGAACCCGGGAATCAAGGCATTTCCATTCCGAAAATATTTTGGGGGTACCATACAAAATGTAATAATATAAATAACCTATATACGTCCCACTGCTGAGCGCAGGTCTCCCTTCAATCAACCGGAGGAATCACCCGCAGTGGAGCAGCGTGGTGGAGTATGCTCCATAGTCTATAACCCTCCGATTAAAATGTGATAAATAGTTAGGCAAAGGTTACAGGAAAACTAAAACGATGTCTCTACTTTTTGCAAAAGGGGCTGAAAGTGGATCATATTTTATTTTTGTCGCGTTATTGTATCATGTGTCTTCATAATATTATTATGTAAGAAGTAAGTAAGTAGGTATATCATGAAAGAGGTTTGTTTGCACATTCTAAAACATTTTTCTATTAAGCCGCGTATAAATACCGTTCCCCTCACTTAACTTCGAACTTACTGATCTGAAATTATAGCATATGGCAGAGAACACAGATATTAGAAATATTCTGAGGTAGAGAAGGTAGTGAATTAGCTTAAGTTTACAGCCAAAATACATTAGTTCCACTATAGAAAGAGAGATGGTGAATTGGTGATGTTGAACGAAATATGTAAGTAAGTACCAAATTCTTTATCGCACAGTTTTCTATATTTCCTCATTCTTTCCTTCGTTCGGAAATGTTTTTACTTAAGATTTGGGTTTTTGTTCGTTACAAGAGTTTCACAATTATAATTTCGTTTTACCTAGGTACTCGACAGGTTGTTTTAGGTGGTTCGTACGGAACCCTCGGTGCGCGAGTCCGACTCGCACTTGCCCGTTTTTTTGGTAGTCATGCTTCGAATATTGGATTGAATTTGGGTGGTTTCTATTTATCGAAGCATCTCTAACAATTGTATTAACTTTTATATTTTCTAATATAGTGTTGTAAAGAAGTTATTTTATTAATCGAACGTTACCTGATGAGATCGTTATGTAACTGAATCATCAATCTAAGCCACACGAGTGCGTATGGGTGTTAGTGACACCGTAAAGAAAACTTTGGGGGATGATTCAGACCATGTTTCAGAGTTGATATCAACTGGAATTTCCTGTCAGAATTAATGTCAATTTTATTGCTTTTTAAATTATTTTCAGTTCCGTCATTTCAATAGATATCAACTCAAACTCATGGTCTGAACGGTGACACTCTAGCACCCTATATAATCAAACGTAAGTATGGCGTTTATAAAACGTCGCTCTGCACTGCACATGTGTAATTTAAATAAGCAAGTAATACCTTTAACTTGGAAATCGCGCGATACCTAAAAAGTATCAGCAATTTATAGAAATGCGCAGAAGTTAGTAAAAAAGTGACCTAGTTGTTGTTGTAATTTTGTTAGGTTGTGCATTTTGCTTATACCGCTTATAAATATTGCCAGTTAAAATTAATAAATTTATTTTATTCTTCTTCTTAATAGCCATAGAGGCTTCAATCAAAGCATAGGGGAAAAGAATAAAAAAAACTTATTTTATTCACGACCGTTAAGTAACTAAGTCATGCATGCATTTAATGTCATGCATGCAGGTATTTTATTAGTGTGTGGTATATG
This sequence comes from Pectinophora gossypiella, assembly GCF_024362695.1. Classification (NCBI taxonomy): domain Eukaryota; kingdom Metazoa; phylum Arthropoda; class Insecta; order Lepidoptera; family Gelechiidae; genus Pectinophora; species Pectinophora gossypiella. Next base: position 15,082,999 of record NC_065433.1, read on the forward strand.
TATTAACAATTTGCTTACAATTTTAAGTAAATGCTTATTAACAATTTTCTTATTTCTCTTTTTCAATTAACATTAATGTTCGTCTTCGACAACTTGTAAATCGAGGATAGGTAGTTGGCTTACAAATTTACTTTTCCTACTGTTTTATAACCTTATCAAGTAAAGCTGTTAGTATCCCTATGAATGAATATATAATATATAAATAAACTCAACCTTTAGGTTTCTTTTGACATGCATTCGCAGAATTCGCTTATCAAAAGTTAATAAAAATGTTTTTCTTACCGACGCACATGTCGAGGAGACCTTGGTCCCATCCCTTGATGACCTGGCCAACGCCAATTTGAAAAGTGAAAGGCTGGTCGCGGTCGTAGCTGGAACAATAACAAAGCAAGGTTACAGCAAATGAGACAACATTTTAAACCTACTTTTATACTTACTACAAAAAAATGACAATGTTTATTTTTGGAGTTATAAGTAAGTAGAAGGTGCAGGTCGTGTCGTATCGGGAGGTGAAGGTTTTGGCGGGAAGAAGAGAGGAATGGCGGTTACTCCACCGACAAGAGCGCAGCTCTTAAATAGAGAGAGAGAAGTAAGTAGACCTGCTTAGGTATTTACTTCTTCCTGGATTTTGTTTTAGTTTCTACCAGGACCAGGGGTCTTAGCCGAGTTGGGAATGATTATTATGTCAATAAGGTGAAATATCTATGCCATAATAATGTTTACCACCGTCACTGTCGATTATCCCAATCGTTTGAACCTTAGCTAAGCTTCATGTCATATCACAGGTTCGAATCTCGGCTCGGGATCTAAACTATTGAATTCGACTTTATGAGTTTCAATTAATGTTTGGATTAGATAATCGATATCCGTGGTTTCCAGGTCTTATGCCAGTTTAAGTGGCAATAGCTTTCTTAAACATAGCTGGCGAGGAGTGAGTGTAATACTCTCTTCCCCCTCTACCTACCCATTCAAGGATACAGGCAAAATACTATGTATTGTTATACTTACCTCAGAATAATAATATCTAAGTACTTAAAGATTGTGATAATAGTGAAGTAAGTACCTTTTTTTTGTAACATCTGTGAGAAGTGCACGCTAATAGAGAAAAGAAGTAAGTACCTAAATGTAATGTTGACACCGAGTTCCGAAATTTTAGGCAGAAATTGAAATCACAAGACGCTAGGTGTTCGCCAGGATTTGATACATGATAAGCTAAAGGAAAAAACCTATTTTAGGAGGTTTACTGTCTTGTTCTGGGAACAATACCTACACACACATGTTACGTTTAACGGCTGTACCGACACAGAATGCCCAATATATTGCGGCAATGTGACCGAACATCAGATAAATCGGCGCGTAGAATAACACTATTACATAGGCCTTTGTTCGCACTTCGTATGCGCCATCATTAAGGTTTATCACGGGCAGGCATTTGCCTAGTTTGTAGGTGTTAGTATGGGAACATCATTACTTTTATAATATAGCATTATAAAAGTAATGATGTTCTTGCAGATAAACCATATTCAGGTTTACTTATTTATTAGTGTTCAAAAGTTTTACTTGTTAGCTTTTTATTATATTAAAAGATATTACATGTAAGTGTAAGTACCTACTGGTGAAGGTAAACTACTTACATAGTTGGTGGAACACCATAGCTGTTGCACTATTCCGTGCTCCAATGCATAAACTTCTTTCACCCTAAGGTTGCCTGGCAGAAATTGCTGTTTAGCAATAAGGCCGCCTATTGTGCTTATGTTTTTATTCGTATGTTTATGTCCTTTGTATATGTCGTTGTGCAATAAAGTATTATTGATTGATGGAAAAATGAATATATTTTATGTTAACTACCGTTATTTCAATCGATACAGTTTAATTAAATCTTAGTTTTTCAAGCAATTAACTTTATTATGATTCATTTGTTACCACAAAAAGTAATGTCCTTTGTTTTTTAGGTAAGTACGTTGTAAAGTCTACAAGTTTGGGTTTCAAGAGAACACAATGAAACACGTCCGTTCGATACGACACATATATTCGGAGAGAGAGGAAGTGAAAACTACCCTCATAACAATTATAATAATAAACAACAGAAAGATACCCACATACATTACACCCTCACCCTTAACTAACACTCATAGTAACATTTATAAATAACAATACAATTACTTACATATAGGTGACGCAGACACTGATATCAAAAATTCTAAACATATTTTACAAACAACCGTCCCTTACTTAATCTATATCTAAACCATATCTATGAACTGGTCTTAATAAATGCCTAGGTCTAAGTGTGGGCCCCGGGATATTCACTGGCGGCGGCGGTGCGGATAGCACGGACGCGTCCGAGCTTGCTGGCAGTACGGAGTGTGCGGGCACGTCCGAACCCTCTGCCCTTTCTGTCCCTGGACTCGCTAACAGAGTATCCATACAGTCTGTCTCACACGGTGTGGGCACTGGCACATTATAAGTCACCCCTCTACTTTTTATTTGATCTACGTGTCTGTTGAGCGGTGGACCGTCTTCCCTACTGACAATATAATTACGTGACCCGACCTTTCGTTCGACCTGTCCTTCTAACCATCTCCTTCCTCCTGCATAATTCCTAGTCCAGACGCTATCCCCAACACTAAACTCCCTATTAGTACCACCCGCGTTCAGCGCCTGTTTCCGCTGCGCTTCCCGTACCTTATCTTCAACTTGTCTGTCTCCTTTTAGCAAATCTAACCGTGAGCGTAACTGTCGACGTTGTAAAAGCATAGCTGGGGATGCCCCCGTCGTGCTATGCTGTACGTTCCTGTACGCCATTAAATATGCTTGCAACGCAACGTCAACTTCGCACCCGTCGCGCAATGATTTTTTTACCGCTCGTTTACATAGTTTAACGGCACCCTCTGCTGCGCCATTCGATGATGGATGATAAGCTGATATTAGGGTTTTTTTAATACCGTTACCTGTCAAAAAGTCGCCATATTCTTTGCTAGTAAATGGGGGTCCGTTGTCTGATGCAATTTCTTTTGGTAATCCAAAACGTGCAAATACCTCCCTCATCACTTTAATAACCGCACCAGCCGTTGTTCTTTGCATCTGGTATACTTCCAACCATTTAGTTGTTGCATCTATCATTACTAGAAACATACTGCCGTGAAAGGGACCTAAAAAATCAATATGCAGCCTCGTCCACGGTTCTGCTGGATAAGGCCAAGGTTGTGGCGGCGCATGTGGCGGCGCCGGGTTCTCCAACGCACATGCGACGCACTCCTTGCAGGCACGCTCGATGTCGGCGTCGATACCCGGCCACCACATGACACTGCGAGCTAAACTTTTCATTTTTACTATACCCATATGCCCCAAATGTAACTCTTTTAACAGAGTTTCCCTCAGTGTACTAGGTATAACTAATCTATAACCCCATACTATACACCCTAAATCCAAGTATAACTCATTACGACGCATGAAAAACGGTTTTATGTCTTCGTCTGTACACTTTGCAGGCCAGCCCGTTCTCACAAAATAAATAATCTTCTTCATGGTTTCGTCTCTCTCGAGGTGTTCTTGTACAGTTTTCCTAGTAATCGGCATAAAATTTTGTACGAAATTAAGGTAAGTTATCTCCGAGCCTTCTTTTTTTGCTAACCCTACCGGTAATCTAGACAACGCGTCCGCTGCATTCTTTTCACTGCGTACATACTCAATATTGTAATTGTAACCAGCTAATATCACCGCCCAGCGCTGCATCCTGCTCGCCGCCATCACCGGTATCCCTGTTTTGTCTCCGAAAATTGTAACGAGCGGTTTATGGTCTGTGCGCAGTGTAAACTTTCTACCGTATAGGTATTGATGGAACTTCCGTACTCCATATATGATAGCAAGCGCCTCCCTTTCTATCTGCGAATACCCTTTCTCCGCGTTGTTTAGTGAGCGCGATGCGTACGCGACCGGGCGCTCCCCAGCGGCTGTGAGGTGCGAGATGACGGCGCCCACCCCCACGCCGCTCGCGTCTGTAGTCAGCACCAGCGGCAGTGCGGGGTCGTAGTGCGCCAGGACCTTACTAGAGATCAGTAACGCTTTTACCGCATTAAAAGCTTGTTCCGCTTGTTCGTTCCAAATAAACTTCACCTCTTTCTTTAATAGAGTGTATAGAGGAGCCAATAACGTGCTAATATTTGGTACAAACTTTGCATAGTACATTACTAGTCCTAAAAATGAACGCAACTCGTTTACATTAGTAGGAGTTGAAACATTTTTTATAGCCTCAATCTTCTCCGGCAAAGTATGAACCCCTTTTTTACTAATTACAAAGCCCAAATAGGTAACTGATTCGGCAAAGAATGTACACTTCTCTTTTGCTACCTTTAAACCGTACCTCTGTAACCTCCTAAACACCTCATTCAGTGTCGCGAGATGTGTGCTATCGTCAACTCCCGTTATGATGACGTCATCGAGGAATACACCCACCCTAGGCAGGTCCGCAAACATCTCTTCTAACTTTCTTTGAAAGATACCCGGACTCGAGGCTAAGCCATAAATTAAACGGTTATACCTAAAAAGACCCTTATGCGTATTAATCACTGTATATATCTTAGATTCATCTAATTCGAATTGCGCATAGGCCTGCGACAAATCAATCTTCGAAAACTTATCGCCACCATGTAGCTTAGCTAGTAAATCCTCGACGCGCGGTAAAGGAAAACGATCCACCTCCACACATTTATTCAAGGTTATCTTAAAATCGCCACATACCCTAATAGTGCCATCTTTCTTCATGACTGGTACTATTGGCGTAGCCCAGTCGGACGAGCTCACCGGCGTGATCACTCCGTCCCTCACCAGCGAGTCCAGCGCGCGCTCCACCGGCTCGCGCAGCGCATACGCCAGAGGACGGGCGCGAAGGAACACGGGCCGCGCGTCCTTCCGCAGCCGGAACCCCACCTTTCCGCCAGTGAATCTCCCCAGTCCCTCGGCAAACACATCACTGTATCTGGAACTAAATTCCTTAAAATTAAAAACCGTTTCTAAATTATTTAAATTATTATGACTAGTCATTTTAGGTGTCACTTCAATACCTAACTCGCTCAACCATTGTCTACCTAACAGATTAGTTTTTCCTCCATTTATAACATGTAAATCTAACTGTTTACATCTTCCATTATAACCAACACTAGTTGTCACAATGCCTACCGGTTTTACAATCTCCCCAGTATAGTAACGTAAACACAAACTACTTTGTTTTAACTCACAATCCGAAAACATTTTTCTATAACAATCATTACTTATACAAGAAATCGCACTGCCGGTATCTATCTCCATAGACAGGTTCTTATTGTTTATCATGACGTTTACAGTGTATGGTTTAAAATCTGATATTTTTTTAATGTCTATAGAATAATTATTTACCTCGTCACTGTCACTGCTACCACTGTCTTGGAACTTTATCTGTTCTTCATGTACATTATAAAGCGACGATGGCGATGCTCCATTCAAAACATTAGGACACACCTTTTTTAGATGTCCCTGTTGGTTGCAAATTCTACATACGTAAACTCGAAATCTGCACGTATTAGTAGTATGCTGCCCTCCACAGGCTGCACAACGACCCGCGGCTCCTCCCGCCGATGTCACCTGTTTGGTGAACTGACGCTTCCCGCTCGCCGCTGCGCTTGTGCCACTTGCACTACCGCGCCAAACTGACTCACGCGTAGAACGACTGCCGTTAGCTCCGGCCTCCCCCGGCCCGCTGCCGCCGCGTTTGTTTACGCGGTGCTCTCTGCCTACTGTTAGCTCCCGTCGGCGCGCTGATGATAACTGATTTACCGATGTGCTAGCCAGTGGTATACCGTCACCTCCCCTGGTACGGCCTTCTACCATGGCTGCATCCGTCTCAGCCGTCTCCATCGTCACCGCCAGCTGATATGCCTTATCGAACTCGATCCCGTCCTCCGTGAACAACCGTTGGCGGATAGCGTCACTAATTAGACCGCACACAAACTGATCACGCAGGTTCTCCTTTAATGTAGACGAAGTAAACCCACAGTCCTTTGTCAGTTTTTTTAACTCGGCGGCGTAGTCCGCAACCTTTTCACCTCTCTTTTGTGATCGTTGCCTAAATTTGAACCGCTCTGCTAATAGACTTGGCCTAGGTTGTAAGTGAGCCTTCATTACTTTCACTAATTGCGAAAATGACTTTGTTGATGGTTTTTCCGGTGTACATAAATTTACCATAAGCTCATAAGCGTCACTTCCGATAACAGTTATTAAAGTTGCCACTTTCACCGCCTCTTTAATGTCATTAGCGATAAAATATTGTTCTAGTCGATCCACGTATAGATCCCAATTGTCCTTGTCAAGGTCGAACGGACCTAACTTCCCGATCGACATTTTCGCACACTACAACCCGTCCCCGATCACCGTAATCGTTTCCTTTAAGTATTATAAGACTCGCGTGTGAACTTTCACTTCTCGTCGCCACTGTAAAGTCTACAAGTTTGGGTTTCAAGAGAACACAATGAAACACGTCCGTTCGATACGACACATATATTCGGAGAGAGAGGAAGTGAAAACTACCCTCATAACAATTATAATAATAAACAACAGAAAGATACCCACATACATTACATCACAACGCTAACAAAATGCGCATTAACAAAAATAAAATAAGTAAGTAGTTCATTTTATTCGCGTCTTGTTAATTAGCTGAAACCAGTGAAATGAATAATAAACTATGGAGTTGCTAAGACAGCCAGCGACACAGCCAGCCATCTGAGAATGGTGATGTATTCAATGAGAACAGAGGGATTTATCCGTAAACAATTATCTATAACAATGATGTTTGTAATAATAGCTGTTGCTTATTCAATCCGAGTCTGAATGAATACAAATAATAAGCGTGTATTATTTAACTGCCCGTTTATTTACTTTGTAGGCTTATAGGTATTATTAGGGCATTTCTACGGAAGGGTCTATTTTTTCTCAATTCGGTGCCGAAATTGAAATTAGGCTTTTATGAATATTTTAATGACAAATACTGAACTTTATTCCATCTTGAATCTAATGATGCAATTGGGACCAGATTTGGTGAAGTGGTTTATGAGAAAAGTTAATCACCGAATTGGGCAACCATCGAATTGAGAAAATGAAACATCGAATTGAGAAGCGGCTCAGTGAATTGAGAAAATGAATCACGGAATTGAGAAATAAGCCAGCGAATTTAGAAATGCTGTCAGTTATTATAGAAATAATGCAATGAATGACCAATAATGATGTGGTATGGGCATCTGATGAAGAGGAATGGAAGTCATATTAGATGGTATGTGGTGAGTATGAATGTGCATAGACATAAGGGGTAGGAGACGACCGAAAAAGGTGTGGATTGGATTGCGTGAGGACGGATATGTGTATGAAAGGTGTATTAAGATGACGAAAGACAAACAAATGAATATCGTAAAAAATAGGAAACTTTTCCCCACGAAGGGAAGAAAATGATATATTTCATGTCTTGCCTAGGCTTGACCATGTGAGATTACACCTTCCTCACTTCCCTTTGACCTGCGTATCCACGCTGGTGGAGGAAATACCCAAGCTAGGTCGAAGTCCCATGTTTTGCTGAATGCATCTATGAAAATAGCACCTTTGTCCCTCACATCTCAAGCCACACAAATCGGAATTACTTTCGAATGAGAAGTTGCGAAAAGGTCTATCTGAAGAATTCCCCGCTTTTTGAATAGAAAGTTCGTCACTCGATCCGACAGATGCCAGTCCGCTAGAGATTTCTGCCGCGAGAGGCTGTCGGCAATCTCGTTGAAAACACCTAGAATGTATTAAGCAAAAATTTATATTCTGTTCCTTTGAGCAAGTTCCAGAAGTTTTGCTACTAGGTCTGTTAAGAGACTGGATCTTGTTTCCCCCTGATTCCTTATATAGGACACAACCGTTTTGTTGTCGGACTGAACTCGTCTTTCTCGTAGTTGGGGTAACGTCATCTGAAATGCTCGGTATACTGCATACAGCTCTTTGCGATTTATATGCCACAAGGTTTGGCTCTTCTCCCAAACTCCGCTGATTAGAGACTCGTTGACATGAGCACCCCATCTGTTGTCTGAAGCATCTGTTGTGATGAATACTGTGCCCTGACATGTGAAAATTGTTCGTCCTTTGTGAAGGTGTTCCAACCACCAAGAACATTCCTGTAGAGCTTTTGTCGGTATTAGAAATTTCCGTATTTTCTGGTGTTGAGGAAGACAAATGGCTGCACGTTGAAGACGTCTGATATGTAATCTTCCTAGAGGGACCGTGAAAGATTCAAAACCCAATTTCCCTACAAGACTTTTTCCTGTGACCCAATTCCAAGTTCCTGATTTCAATACTTCCATAAGGATACTTGTTAAGTTGTCTATTCTGCTGTCCGGTATAAAGGTTCTGTTTTTCTCTGTGTCCCATATTATACCCAAGTAGTCTAGACAATGGGTTGGTGGGTTCAGAGATTTATTTCTGTTTATTTTCCATCCAAGCTTTTCCAGATAATTTACCACGTATAAGGTGTCTTCCTCTAACTGGTCTTTCTGTTGATTGGCTAAGAGGAAATTGTCGAGGTAAACTATCACTCTTATCCCCTTATACTGGATCGCTGCACAGCTAAGGGTTTTCCCTTAGCTGTGTTTGATACCCTTGCAAATGTGAGCGGTGCAGTCGATATGCCGAAAGGTAGGCAAATAAACTGAAGTTTTCTGTGTTGTGTACTATTGTCAAGAATTTTCTATGACCTGTCTTTATAACTTTATATCTATTTTAATGTAGCATGGTATTCATCTTGTGGCAAGATAGCATTTCTTCTCTGCTCAATAGCTTCTACCTTGCGACCGCATACATATTGTAGGACATCATCCGATATATTTTTGAAACCTGAGTTTGATCCCAAAAATGTATCCTTAAGATCCTGTTTCAGAGTAGGATGTTTGGTTCAAAGTTCCTTCATAGTATTGCCAAGCGTTTCTCGTTGCAATAACAAGCCGTGTAAAGTCGTCCCGAAACCGGTTTCCTGCTTTATCAAAAAATCAGCTGCGGCGTTTGACGAGTTAAACTTCTTTAAGCAAGGGTTAACTCAAAAGACGTGAAAGACGAATAACGTATCTGCTTTTATGCTAGTTCACCCAACCTCAAGCACTTGATTCCCTCAAGGATCTTGTTCCTTAGTCATGGAAGCCAAATCAAAATCTTCTACATCTTCTTCAGGTAATAGATCCGGAACTTTTCAGGTGAATGATTTCGTTGTATCCTCCTCAAGAAATCCTTCGTGCGAACGACATTCATCGTCTGAAGTATTATCGAGCCTCTTTGAGTTGTTGGAAAGCATGTCCTTCATCTCACTAAAGTTCTGTTCTAATTTATCGACCTTGGACAATTTCTTTGACTTCGATGATGAGGACCGAACTGTAGATAGATCGTCTGTATCTTCACTATCTGCTAGCTCCTTAGACGCATCCTTACGGCTTAAAAGCAGTGGTTTTAATTCAGCGAGTGAAGCCACTATCAGCTCATTTAGAACAGCTGATCCTCTGATCCTTGAACTGATTTAAGGTGTGCCAATTATGAGACCTACACAAAAGGGTATTTTAATTTTCATATCCCGGTGGGTCTTCTCCAGGAGGGATGTACATTCTGAGCAATATGCTCTTGCAAGCTCGACTGTCGGGAGAGTGAATCTAATTGTGTTCAGAACAAGCGGGTCCAAGTTTGGGCCTAAGAGGTCTTGTCTCGTGTGAGGAATGACTTTCCACTGGAGCCATCCCTCCGGCAAATACGTTCTGGCCAACTGCTTTATTCGCTTTAAATTTTGATTGAATTATTACATCTAATACTAATAATGTTCTCATAATAATAATAAACTAACCCTCTCCCTAACCTACTCCTTCGGAGTAACAGGCGTGATGCCATTTGTTATGTAAACATTATGAAATCTCAATTCGTTGCAAGTAATTCTCAATTCGGTGCCCCATTTTCTAGGGAATTGAGACCCATCGAATTGAGAAAATATCACATTTCATCAATTATCTAGTAAAGTTATCAATTAATACAAAACATACAGTCAAATATCACCTAAATACTTAATTAATTTAGCACATATATTATTAAATACTTCATAAACAAAATTAATATCTTCCACCGATTTTAGAATTGACCCTACCCCAAAAAAAATCAACGATTTCGACCCTTCGAAAAACTCTCCTCTATGCAGCAGTCCGCCCATCCACACATCTCGGGCACTCGGGCGCACCTGGCTCTCCACGGGAACCGGGTAGTGGTGATAGTACTGCGCGTAGTTAGTGATGTAAGTTGACAAAACTTAATTTCACCGAATTGAGACACATGCTGGCTTCAAAATTAAAATATGTTATTGTACTAAAACTAAAAGGTTCACAATAAACACAATTACGTATTTAGCTTTATTAACTATCCCTTGTTCTGTGAACGTTGGAATTATGTTTTGGAAACTAGTAGTTTAGAAGTTATGAAGCAATAACGAGTCAATTCTGGAATGGCTTCACGTCATTTTAAGCCAAATTCTGCCCGTTTTCAAACTTCGGGATTTTTTTTTGACGCTTTTATAAAACTTTACGGTCTTCTAAATTACTCTCCACGAAGCCAAGAGTCCTATAAATACGTGAGTATTTTTTCCAAGTACGTAATTAGATGCTACAGGTACTTTTTTCACTGGAATCACTCAATCGGCTCTTCCCGTAGAAATGCCCATTAGCCTAGAAGACACGGAGTTGCGTTTTTTGGGATGTTATTAGAATAATATAAATCAACCTTCCTGTTGTGTGATTAGGTTACTACTTATATATGTTTATTTATTTTAGTGTTTATAGTTTCAACCTCACAAAATACAACAGAACTGAATATTTTAAGTCATATACTTATATGACTTATTCTTTTGTGACGGAGTAGATTTTGTTCTTGGAAACCCTGTGTTACTGACATTCAGGTCCTCACTCTCCAACGAATCATTGATACCAATAGTATACCTAGGTACATAGAGTAATTGGAGCTCGTTGCTAGAATCGTAGCTGATTAGCAAAGAGGGACTTTCCAGGCTACGTTCCTCAGAAACAATGTAGATGGCGCTGTACAGATTTAACCTTCAGAAGGACGTTTAACCTTCTAATTTCATGAAAACAGACATATGCATCTTTTATCTTTGTCTTTTTATTACACCCCGGCACAATTATATCTTCGACCCATTATTATTCTGATCAAAATAAAGAGAAGCAATATAGAATAGCAACATAGGTAGGTACTTAATTCTATACCATAATGTGATTAAACTATCAAGCAACAACTATTTCTTATATAAAGCTTCTGCCATTACATTGTATTTCCTATAATGATGTACCAGAATTCCTAAGGAGCAAATACACAACTGTACAACGCCATCTATACGTATATTGTTTTAGGTGAACGGAGCCTGGAAAGTCATTGTACTTCTCATCAATAAAAATATAAAATAAATGTTAGTTTACAGTATGTATTGTAAGGTTTTTAATTTTCTAAATGTTAATGTCTTAAGTTAACAATTTTTGAACTTGTGTTAGAGAGATGCAGGTATATTTTTATATAACATGCATGATGTTCACTCATACGTTACGTTCTCATATAATTTACCTAAGTATATTAGATAGTATTTAATGCATAGGATATTCTAGAAATATAGGTTACCTACAAAAACCGTAGAGTTCGTACTACCTATGCGAGGAAGTGCGTGGCATTGCGCCAAAGAGCTTATAATAAAAATTAAAGGGCAAATAGTAGGTACCTATTTAGGTATTTACTTTTAATATAAATAAGCAAAAGTGCATTAACTTTTCTTCGAGTGTAGTCATCCGACGGGCAATGTGGATAAATATTATTGATTGTCTATACAAAATAATACACAATTATCGAGTTTAAAATAACAACTATTGTCCAGCAGCTTGGATCAGCTTTGCTGTGCCCAACAGCGTATATAGATAGGCTATTTATATAACGTACCATAATCCTATAAGATATATACCTACTATAGGATATTGTATTTCAACGGGTGATGGTTATTTCGGTTGGACTGATTCATTCAGATTAGAAGGTAAGTAAATATAAATATGAGAAAATTATAAACACGTGCATAACTACCTACGTAACCGATAGTCAGGGAAATAATCTATGGACCTCTTAGCCTAAGGCCATAGGTACCTAAGCATCTACTTTCACTCATACTGTATGGTTCATGTAGACATATCCTACTATGATGTAATTTTAAAGTACCTAAGCAAATACTTGTCCAGATGTTGGTATAAAGATGATTCAGTTACGCAATGCATTACGTTAACATCTTTATTCACTGGCAATAAATACTTATTCCGACTTTTACGTATAAGTAGGTATATAATATATATTCTCCAAACATTTATTATTTTTTATAAGTACTCATTTTTTTCCATTTGTATAGGTGCAACTCGACAGAAACGATCCAATTCAAATTTGTATTTTGCATCTGAATTTAGTTGCCGATAGGTTCGATAGTCGACAGACTTAAATAACAAAATGCAAAATTCTCCGTAATTTCCGGGAAGCTAGTATGTAATCTTGCTATCTGCAATTAATTGTCTCGTCTGCCCACATACCATCGAGGCTTTCATAAACGCTGCCGGAGAGCTGCGCAAGATTTAAATTGCGTCAGCTTCGCTGGCATTTGTGAAATCGTCTGCGAATTTAAATCGAGACAAAACATCGATTACGGAAACTTTCCCACGAACTTTTGCTGACCTCAACTTATTTTTGGAGTTATAAGGAAGTTTGTCCACTCTCTGAATCATCTTAAAAACAGAAACTGCCTCATTCCGTAACCATAATTTTGTTAGATGTAAGTATATCAGATTGTTTCCGGCTGATGATGATCTCTTCTTATCGTGTGGCTTGTGAGGTGGAATACCAACCTCATCAACCCTGGTATCAGGGTTATTATTGAGCCGCCAAAGGCCCCTGACATGGCTTATGTAACGATTACTTACTCACATCAATATGTAAGTAGTAACCGGGACCAACGGCTTAACGTGCCTAATGATTTAATGATGATGTCATTTAAAATTTGTTTAATAGCAGTACCTACTTATCGTGATATCTAAATAAAAAATAGATAACTGAATTACTAACTTATAAAAATACGACTGTTAGGAGTATGTATACCTACTAAGTTAAAATTTTTGAGTCTCGAAAAAGGATATGTGAAAGCAAGTACGTGTAAGGCGAAAGTCAAGCGCCAGTCATTTTGTAGTCGTGGAGTGACCTATTGTGTCAGCTCTCTCCGCTAGGCACCACCGCACCCGTAGCCATTGTCAGACATTCGGCTTACCACATCAATACTTGTACCTGAGTACTTCGAATAACAATTAAAATTAAGTTATGCTATAAGGAACCATTTTTTATTTTGGGATTATAAAACGATGCGAACTATGACAATTACGTATTTGATGCGTCCCTTCTGGCTACTTTGACATATTATATCGTACTCAAGCACTTTCATACATGAAATTCTAAAGGCACTGTAACAATAATTAAAAAATAAATTATAAGTAGAGATATACAAAATGACAGATGTCGCTGAGTGTACTGCCTGAAGTATTTGGTACCTAAGTAACTCGAATAACAGGTATGTTTTTTAAACATTTAGGTATAAATAAATACTTATTCATAAATGAAAGGTGGATGATGGTCATTTAATATTTTATTATTAAAATAAGACTAGAATAAAAGCATATTATACACTTCGCTATAACGCGGAATATTTGTAAGAAAAAATCTTGCTACTCTAGCTAAGTCAGTAAAATAATATAAAAAGAAAGTTATTTGTATTGCGGTATAAGTATTTTAGGTATGTAAATAGTAGATATGTTATTGTAATAATGTATGTGGTATTTTAGATAAGTTAATTATATTATGATTGTACCCGAATAGAAGAAACGAAGCAGGTATTGGGTAAGTAGGTTAGTACCTACTAGTTTCTTAGTATTAACTCTAGTGAGTTAAAAATAAATCTGTTGTTGTGGATTGTGGAGCAGCAAGGTGGAATATGCTCCATACCCCCTTCGGTTGATGTAAGGGCCCAGCTGTGCGAGGTACCAATAAAGGCTGTTTAAGTCATGCTTTATAATGTTTCTTTTCAAACTTACCCAATTAAATACTAGATTGGGTAAGTTTGAAAAGAAACATTATAAAGCATGACTTAAACAGCCTTTATTGGTACCTCGCACAGCTCATTGTTTGATAGAGCTCTGCACTTATCTAGGAACTTCTTTCCCAATGTATTAATAACAAGTAAGTACGGTTTTTACTACATTTCTATCAAAGTATCGCACCCACAACATATTTTAATTACTTAGTAGCTAGTACCTTACTCCGCGAGTCGTTCAAGTGTTTCTTGCTTCTTCGAAAGTAATTAAATCTGTAATTAAATAATTTTCAATTTCCCGCAGAGAATCAAATCTCCCATCGTTGCGGCATCAGAAATTTGCTCCAGCACGTGTGAACGTTGTTGCGTAAATTGATACCTAATTAAGTTTATTAATTCATTTTTATATCCTAGCAGAATCAACAAACCTTACAATCAGTTAATTTTATTGTATCATCCTAATTCTTTTCCTATTTTCTGTGCACGAGTATTTAACTAAAACGTGTCGCTACCGCCTTGATAAATCAAATGGCACTTTTGCAGACAAATTAAAACCAGTTCAATATACCTTTCTCTTTTCAACTTTTTACAAGTATGTAGTAGGCAATAAAAATATGCAAATATTTCACGTCTTTTTAAGATTTGGCACCTACAACTTATTACCAAGTACCAAGACATGAAAATTATTTAAATTATGCAATATCACATAATTATGTTGTAGCAATAATGGCTATTATTATGAGTAGTAGTCGAACACGAATAGAAACTTATGATTCATCAAGATAGTTCTGAAGTAACTTTTTCAATGGACATTTATGTAAGATGATCACATTGCAAATAGCGGTGCCGACTTGTTCTGATGATGCATGGTGTTTTATTTGTCTAAAGTACTTGCTTATACATAACTTATACGCCCAACTGGGCACCCTCAGGCCTGTTGTCTTAAACGTTGTACCGGGTGAGAGCCTTCAGCGCTCCCCATTTGTCCGGCCAAGTAGTTAATGCCACCTGCGGCAAATCTACAATAAGTCACGTCAAAAAAAAAACATAACTTATCTTCATATAAACCTAAATTAATTACTTACCTACTAACTACATCGTGTAAGAAGAAAATCCAATAAAGCGTTATTTATTTCCTCGATAAGTAAACATGTGCGGTGACTCGAGATACCCTGTTTAAAGCTGAGGTCAAAATATTGTGTAAAGAGCTATCGGCTTCCTCAAGAGGAGAAAGTGGAGGGACCAGTCACCGGCAGCCATGCACCGGTCGGCGCCGCAAGTACACTTACACTTTCAAATACTGATATGATAACGTCATTGACAACTTTATTACAAGTTTTCATGCAAATATCTAGTCTAGTAACAAACAATTGAATAATAGTAAATGATGAAATCAGAACTTCCTCTTTTTTTTTAAAGTAAGTACGTAAACAATTACCCTTACCCTTTATAGTTATTTACTGTCACTTTAGTAACCGCGGAAGCCATTGGCAATTCCGTACTAGAAAAATACTTATACTTAAGACAATCCTGTGATGAATCTATAAAAAGTAGATTAAGTGCTCTGTAAATAGTATGGTCTAGCTCTAGCTAGTCCAGGCATCTTAGAAAGGTCTGGAGTATGAAGTATTTGTAGAGTTTTATGTTTTAATGGGCTTGTAATTAGAAGGATCCGAAAGATTTTAATGGTTTGTAAAATAAATACGTCATGTCAGTGGGTGTTGAGCTGGCTGAAAGTAGGTTGTTGGGCTCCGCGCTCTCAGATGCTACAGGCGGCGCTGACATAGAGCTGTGGCAGGTATTGCTGTGCAATGTCATAGACAATTGCCGGACATAAGGCAGCCGCGCCGACACTCCCTCACGGACCCAACCGCCCGCGTGTATCGCACGCTGTAAACGACGACGCAAAACACCGTATAAAACAGTTTATACCCTTCCAAGGAAAAGCCAACATGATAGACAAGATGCGATTGATAACACGTTAATTTCATCAATTATACCCACAGCTCTAAAAACGAGAGAGTATCGTTTCCTAGAATATGCTACAAGTAGCATATTACATGCTACAAGTAGCATATTCTACAAGATACAAGTAGCATATTCATTGCCGTTTGTATGGCAATAGAAGCAATAATAATACGAGTTCGTGATATTCATTTATGTACATACTTACATCTAGGCTTAGGTACCTGCACATGCTGAGTGCATACGAGCTTAGCCTGCAGTTCAATAACAGGGCGTTAATTGGTTTACGTCTGCAATACTTAGTAAAACCGCGATCTATTTGCAGAGGAGTGAGATAAATGAGCAAGTTGGAAACTGTAGTAAGTATATTTAAAAAGGCTGCACCACGCGCGCTATTGCAAGCGAACAGCTAGCAGTCGGATGCGGCGGCGAGCGCTGAATTTTTCACGCCCATCCCCCCCTCATCTTCACCACACCACACTACGAGCACACCCCCACACTTAATAAAATATAAGACTCACTTCGTCACTCATAATTATTAAACGGTCTACGGGACTAAAAGTAATCGCTTTCGGTCATGTGTAGGAGCTCAGATGATCGCGAGTGACTGATAACAATCACTTCGTCACATTTCAAAATACCTATAATAGGAACTTGCACATGCTTCCTCCTCTATCTAGGTATTTGTTCTCAATGTGTATTTCTGAGGACTACACATGAAAATTCTTAGTGTCTTCAGGGAAGTTGGGTAACGGCGTCCAGAAACGTTTAATAACAAAATGAGCACCGCTGCACTGTGTCGTTGTTAACTTAAAGTACAAACTAAAATTAACCTTTTTCAACACCAAAACGGCTCAACGGGTAACTATTAATATCGCATATATATTTTATAAATCACGCCATCAATTCCTATCTGAACAGGTAGAGTCATAAATCAGTCAAGTCAATTTTCAGCAACTCTTGAAATTCGTGTCCTTTTTAAAGACATTGGGTTATTAACTTATTATAGCGGACATCCTAATAAACTAAATAATAAGAGGTATTCGAGGTCAATAAGTATTGTATACTTAATAGAATATATGAATTTATAAATAATTACTTAAAATCGCGATAGATATTCGAAACACTTAATATACTTATTTATGTAAAAAAATAACTACCACCACATTAAACGCGAACATTATTGTAATGAACATTTATTTTATTACGTTGATTCAGACTGAGCGGCAATAAGAAATCAATGAGAATGTTCTTATTAATTTCACGCCGTAATCTCAAAAGGTACAAAATATTGCGAAATGATGATCATGAACTATTGACATCAATGTGCGTTATTAAACCGCGGCCGACGACGCACCTTAGGGTGATGGATATTTATGAGCTTATACCACGATTAGTAGTGGTGAATTACGAGCCCCATAAATATCAATCGACTAACCTACTGATATAATATAAGTAACTTGCTATGATGTGGAGATTTTTGATTATTAGTGTACTTATTTACACAAAAAAATGGCAAATAAGTGAAAAGACTATGTAGGTAGGCCAATAATTATGTAAACCTCCCATCCCTCCGCCGCTTGCGTCCTGAGATACAGGGTGGACAGAGAATGGGGCGTGGGGTGGGGCGCGTATAACCGTTTGTATGGCAAACTTTGAAGGGCTGTGTCTTTTGACCCGTAATAGCTTATATAATCTTGTTCAATTTATCACATAATGTATGTTACTATACCTAGTGCATATTCCAATAATTATAATAAAATTATAATAAAAACACCTTTTGGAAGCACATTATCTTAATAAATAAAACCCAGAATAATATACGTAAACAAAAATACAAGTTTAAAAACAAAAACTCGACTACTAGAAAATAGGTATCTGGAGGCACGGGGGGCATGACGAATAAAGCGAAACGCAATAGTCTTCTTCTATCGTATGGGTTGTGAGGTGAATTACCAACCCCATCAACCCTAGTGTCAGGGTTATTATTGTAACGACTACTTACTTACATCAGTAAGTAGTAACCGGGACCAACGGCTTAACGTGCCTTTCGAAGCACGGATCATCTTACTTTTTGGACAATCAGGTGATCAGCCTGTAATGTCCTAATCAAACTAGGGATCACAAAGTGACATGTCCCCACCGGGATTCGAACCCGGGACCTCCGGATCGTGAGCCCAACGCTCAACCACTGGACCACAGATATTTGGGTGATAGCCGTGGTCGTATGCCGGCGTGGTAAGCAAACACTTAGGACAGATTTGTTATTTGCCGTAAGTAGTCGTTTTTGTTTTTAAACTTATCATTATTGTTAAGTCGGTAGAGAAGTATCAAGTAAGTATCTTATTGTTTTTTCGTTTACATTGCTTTAAAAGCGTTGTTTTGTTCCAAGGACAAAGCAAACGTGTTCATTCTACGTGTTTAAAAACTTAACGAGATTTTAAACGTTGTTTAACAATGTTGGCCAAAATACGATTATGATTTCGTCTATTTTCTTATTACGAAATTGGCGAAGTAGAAAGGTCTGGCTTATCAATGTAGAAAGTTTGTTTGTCGAGTTGTCAGCTATAAGTTCTGGGAAACTAGTCAAAAGTTCCGCGAATATTCACCGTCTTCGAATTGTCTACGTTGCAATTGTATGAAGAACAATATCATACTAATACTTTTAAGAATTTTGAACTTAAGAACCCACTAGCTTTCCGCCTGCGATACCGTCCGCATGGACTCTGGTTATCGCGCGCGGGACACACAGGGTATTAGTGACATCGTAACGTATACTGAAGGGGATGATTCAGACCATGATTCTGAGTTGACATCAAGTGGAATTTTCCGTCGCAATATTCATGTATTTTTTTTTAATTACATATTTTCAATTGTACATACTGGGTGTTAGTGACATCGTAACGAATACTTAGGGGGATGATTCAGACCATGATTCTGTGTTAAAATCGAGTGGAATTTTCCGTCGCAAAATTCATTTTATACTTTTGCGATCGAAAATTCCACTTGATATTAACTCAGAATAATGAGCTAAATGAGCTCCCTCAGTATTCGTTACGATGTCACTTACACCCTGTACCAGTACATACAGGTAGCCATACAAGTAGGTATGGGTGTTAGTGACACCGTAACAAATACTGAGGGGGATGATTCAGGCCATAATTCTGAGTTGATATCAAGTGGAATTTTCAGTCTGAATATTCATGAAAATTTTTGTGTTTTTTTTAATTATTTTCAGTTCCATACTTTTGCGACGGAAAATTCCAGTTGATATCATCTCAGAATCATGGCCTCAATCACCCCTCAAAGTTTTTGTTACGATGTCACTAACACCCTGTATATACGTATACTTTTGTAATGGAAAATTCCACTTGATATCAACTCAGAATCATGGCCTGAATCATCCCTCAGTTTTCGTTACGATGTTACTATTTTCACCCTCTTAGGGGGTGATGTCCGGGATAAAAACTATCTCCATTACAAATTTAATCTAAATTGTTTCAGCAGTTTAAACATGAATAACAGACAATAACAGACAGACAGCGTTACTGTGGCATTTATATCCATTAGTATAAATATTTTAAGTAGGTACTTAGAGATAAGTACAAAATATAAATACTTACCTAGGAAAGTACCTACGTAAGTAAATGATCTGTATTATTGTAGGTAATTCGTGATTGGTAAACTCGAAGAGAAAACAAAAGTTTTAATTTAGAAAAAGCCGCGATTGGATCAGGACAAAGGCTGGCAAGAAGATAACGTCTCGTTGAATTTTTAACAGCGCGGTTAGTGCAGGAACCAGATGTGAGCCGACAAACTCGCGGATACGGCAAATTTAATATTTATAGCTGGCAACACACCTTGGTTTTGTGGCGTTATGAGACATTGCGCAAATAGGCAACTATTTTTGTGGGACATCTGAAGTGCGACAGAGTGCTTTACAGGACCTATGGGGATTATTCAGTTGACAAAGGGGACAATTGATTTCTAAAACAAAATCAAAAAGTAACATCACGATTTCGCTTCCTGTTGACATGAGATCGAAGAGATTTTTTGAAACGATCATGAACTGATTTTCCGGAATCAGAGCACCCACTCTATACCAACTAATTAATAAAAAATAAACACAATAATCTTTTAACAACCATACAATAATCTTTAAGTATTATATATATAAAGGTTTAAACTGAAACAATAAGCTACGAAGTTGGAATTTTATAAGCCGATGATAATAAGTTTGAAGAGAGGAGCAGGCCACAGGAAAGTCTGTTCAATATTTTCTGTTGCCGGCAAATAGCCGTGAAATGAACACGTCTCTTGAAAATTGAAATCAGTTCCTGATGGAATTTTCAGTATCTTTCAGAAAACGTCGTAGTATCTGTCTAATCTATGTCTAAGGCTGCCATCAGACGAACTGCACCGCAGCAACTGCACGCAGTCGAATCAGCAACCGTGCGCAGTCGCTACATTCAACTGCATGCAGTCGTGATTTCAACATCACGCAGTTGGCTGCAGTCGTGTGAAATATTCCTTAGTTAGCCGTTTACGTAATCATTAGTATAAAATGACATAGTATAACGCGCCTGTATCCCCGAGGGGGTTGGCAGAGGTGTAATCACTAGCGATAATTTAAAAAGCATCCGTTTATTCATAATATGAGTTTAATTTAGCACCTGCAAGTGCTGCTGGCTTCTAAATTCGACGTGTTGATTACACATTATCAAGCGGAAAATGAATAATAAATTGTCAATACATGAAACCGATGTATCGATGAGCTATTATACCTCTAATTGCGGGACTCAGCGGACCAAAACTTTCACTGTGTCAATATGGCCACAGTGTTTAATCAAACACTTTTTCACGGTTTGGTGCACGGAATATGCCAAAAATTAGATTGTATTGTTATGCCCTTATGGTTCACCAATTGCTACATAATCCGACATTATCCGGTTTAGTAAAATGTACTTATTTCGCTCAACTGTTAATATCCATGGATTTATTAATATTATTTAATTACTCATGCTGTTTAAGATTTTTTATAAGTAAATTAATTTCATCTAACGATGCGCAGATGATGGAATTATTCTCAATGAAGTCAAATGCCCTTTCATATTTTGTAGTTTTTAAACATTTAATTAGGGAAAGTACCTACTCGTTGAGTTCCACTGACTGCATCAGTCGGAGACAAAGCCCACTTAAGTGTTGGGAAAAGCGTAGGTAAGTACCCACCTAAAATTTTTATAAAAATAAGTATTAGACGTCGTTCTTCAAAGCTTTTAAAAGATATTTGAAATAATTTATTTTCTAAAGCTGTTTGCTTTCGTAGAAAGTCCTAAGTACACGCGGATTTTGCTGCGAGTAATAAGCAAGACTGTATAGGTAAATTCTTTATATTTTGGTGTGACCTACTAGACGCGAGGCACCGCTTTTGCAGAAATTAATGTAGGTACTTGATAAGTAGTTCAACAAAAATGTTTAATGGAATTTCTGCTGATCTGTGTAATAAGTAATTTTCTTATTTATTTTTTATAATAAATGGAAATACGAATGTTTGCAGTCTGTATTGGTTATTTATATATAAGTTACTTATGACATAGCTGTAGGGGAATGCTTGGGGTAGCATCCGTTTATCCGGGAAAGACAACGTGTATGACGCTCATAGCAGACCGGTCGCTAACAGGATTACCGCACCGCACAAAGACTGAAGACGACCCACAAAGGACGTCCGCCGAACACATTTTTTATATAAATGATGTAGAAATATCTTAAACAAGCAACTCTTATAAAACACCCACCGGCCTCTACTTTGTTTGTCTTATAAAAGCGACTGAACAAAGTGAAATTTCCGAGGAAATCCTATGCAATTTCTTGATAAAACAAGTTTCTATTTAAGGCGGTTCTCACACGACACCGCACACCAACGCGGTTGGTGGTGATGCGGTCGGTGGAACCTTACCACATTAAGTCAATGCAACCGCACTGATTTCATATGTAATATATATAATGTAATCCGGTGATGCCTAACATGCACCGCTACAAAATCCGGATTGTGTGAGAATCGCCTGATATATAATATAACATGATGCGAGACTTCCTGTCTATCTTGAATTTATACAGTTAGGTACTTATTTGGAAATAGTTAATTACGAGTATTACAGTTTATGTAACTGAAGCTCTAGCATCTATAGCTTCCAATATTTACTTCGTACACTTAACATTTTCTTGAACCGTATTCATAGACGATATCCCAGCTTAATGGAGGACTGTGCAAACCTTATTTGCTGTGTATATTTTTTATTTTATAATGCCATGAATAGATATGTTTATATTTTGCAAAATAGCAGATTTTGAAATTCGTTAATATGTGATATAAAATATATGGTTGGATTTAACAATGATAAATAATTAAATATCATCACTCGAAGTGCAAACGTAAGTCAAATAAGGTAAACTGTAACGAATCGAAACTACTGCAAATTTGTTAACAAATTGTACCTTGGCGTCTTGGGGTTAAAATGTGGGACCTGTCTATAGGTGTTGCGCCGGCGGCGGCGGCCATCGTCACGCGCGCCCCAGCTATAACCTGAAGACCGATGCATCTCCCTCCGTATTAATATATCATTTCATCGTAACTAAGTGAGACGGACAAATTGCTACAGCTTTATTTACTATTTATTGGACAGAAGGGTACGCGATCAATCAGCCGCTAGAGGTTCAACGATCTCGAGATGCTGCCTTTTTTATCTAATTTCATGTTTTTTTTACTAATCATGTTTAAAGGAATACTTATCTTTGTTTCATAAACATCAATACCATATAAATAAATATTTAAGTTACAAAATACATAGACTTGTCAGTGTACCTACTTAGGTATTGAAAAGGTTTGAACAGAGTGGTGAAATGTTGAAAATACGTAGACGACAAACTTCAGTATTAACTTAAAAAACTTTGCTACAAAAACCGAAGTTGCAACATCACAAAGTTGATGTTTACACCGGATATATTTTTAATGCTTTTAGGCAATACAGAGCCGGTAGTGTCTGAGCAAATAATTTGTAGTCTGCCGGTGTCCACGGTATATTATTGGGGCTAAGTCTAGGTTTTACTAGGCTCAGATATCGCCTTGCGGTCAGACTTTTAACTAGGTTAAAATATAGAGCGCCGTTTCTGTGGATTTTTTCAGATAGCTACCATTTTTGCATGAATGTGTTTGGGTAGCTACTTGTAACTCTGTGTGTTTACTGCGTTTGTGGATGTGTGAAATAAAAAGGCAGAGTATAGTGCTCTGCAGAAAGCGGCGATGGTTTCCTTCACATACGGGCGCGGCAATAGAGATAATATCACTTGTAGTGATCAACATAGGTGTGTACCATTTGCCTGTCATGTTGTTCTTTTAGTTTACACTAACAAAGCACGCCGTTATTGTTCGAAAATCCAATTACTTGACTACTACTCTAAAAACACAAAGGCTAACATGCTACAATAAAAGTTTTAAACCTTGCAACACCGAAACAAAATTCATAATGTTGACAACATCATAAAATCCAGGTAACACATGAAAAACTGGTAGTCATTCCAAAACAGCTTACGTTGGTACGCTAACGTCATATATCTTTTTATCTTTGTAGAAGCCCAACATAAGAAGGCATATGTTTTTGTAAAAAAACATACACAACATAAACAGTGTGCAAAATAACCGTTCATCTTAAACATTTGTCAAGAGCGGCTTATGTTAACTTAGTAGGGAAATGCGTAAGGCTGAAAAAATGCCAACCCCTACCTTATTCGTGCTTTTGAGATATTTACCTGTTAGGATATGCGAAACCAGGCGACGCTGCTATTTATTAAGAGAAACCGTCACATGAGTATCTTTTTCTGCATTCACAATGGCAGTCTGTAGTCTGTGTGGCAAATACTTACCTACATATTAATATAGATAGGTGAGAACCTACTTAAGTCATTCCTATTTAGGTCCGAAAAGCCTTCAATAATCGCAACTGGAAGCTTTCTTTATCACGTTCACAGGTTATTTAGATTTAGCTTTAAAGGCTGGGATGAGGTCGGTCGAGTGCGTCTCGGCGCGTCACCTATCGCGAGCTGCGACGGCGTCTTGACTCAGCGCGGGCATCGCGAGCGGCTGGAGAGCCGGCGGGTGCGATGCGGCGCCGCGGCAGGCGCAGCGGCTGTTTGCCGACGTGTTCACCGAGGCCGTCGCGTGGAAAAGTGCTCTTAATTATTTACGCCGGCAGCGCACTACGTAAACGCATCGCAGTGCAAAACTGAATCGTAAAAGATAAACGGAATTTTAGACGGCTCTCTTTATTTGCACGTTTTATTTTATGTTTATTTTTTAAATCAAACCGTCGAGGGTTGCTACTACTGGAGTACCCGAAATTCTGTAGCCAATCGTCCGCTATAAAACAGGCGAAGATCGCAGCCTCAAACAACGTTCGTATATTATTCAGCGAGGGTGGAGTTGGGCACATGTGTCCACTGACAATTCACGGCCGACCGCGCTCGAGACACGCTGCAAACTATGTTTTTGTATTAGTCTAGTAATATGTAAAATGTTGATTTACCTATTTTGTATTTTTGTCGAGGGCTGGAACACTGATCGCTCCGTTACCGCTGGCGGCGTACCATCGGATTTACGTTACTGGCCGCTGTGAATAATGTTAGGCACGTAGAACATGCTTGCATTTAAGATATCGAAACGTAAAATATTACGCGTTACGCATTCAGAGAGCAAACTGTGGGTCTATAGATATGCAAATTTTCTATTTATGACTCCATTGGGACGAATCGAACTATTCGCACTACTGGCGATGTCTAGGTGACGAAAAAACCACTATACCTACATTTGAGATATGATCAGGAGTTCCGGATAGCAACTACATTACTGAGATGTCAAAGCGTGAAGTTCCTGTTTTAATTAAGTATAATTACGGCAATAAAGTGCATGCGGGCAGAACCTTGTTAAATTTGACGATAATCTATTATAACCTTTGTTGTGCAAGGCGTGCGGCTAAGCCCAAGCCGAATTATTAGGAGCTTACAACACAATGTGTCAGGCTGACGCAGATTATTGACGTTCTGGCTTTTCCACTTCTATCTAGATCTTTCGCATTTCAACGTAACGTTTACCTTGATTAACGTTACAAAACTTTGCCGTGTTAAAATGAAACAACACTGAGTTTGGAGGCTGTTGTTGGAAACAGCGCGGCGAGAACCCCATTAATGGGTCTCCCACAATGGTCTGAATTGGGAAAACAACGTAAGTAGGTGAAATATGAAAGAGGTCGGTAAGTTTTAATTCTGTCGATTCAAGTTCTCGGATGGCACGTGTTAATAATTCAGAGTCGGGGGAGAGACCGCATCGTTACCGCCACGGCGGGAGGTTACGGCGCTCCTGCAAATGTAAAAACACGCTAGAAACGCCATTTGCATATTCTCAACGTAGACCATTAATGACACTCCACACTTCTTCACAAATTATTACTCTCCGAAAAAATAACATCTAAACTTGTGCATAACACAAATCGCATGCATAATGAAAATTACGCATTTTTATATGCCATTCAGCTACTGGTAGGTATTTATATTTTTTATGTCTTTAAGTTTTGGTTTAGGGTTATCAAACTGTAAGGCCTTTTACACACCGCGACTTTTTGCAGCGATACAGTCGCGATACGGTCGCGATGCAGCATAATATGTATATCAAAACATAAAACGAAAACCTTTACTAAAAGCAGCAAACTGTCACTATGCAGTAGCGATACAGCATCGGGACTGCGCTTATCACTGCCTGCTTGTTCCTGCCCCCTCTATTACTATGTAATAGGTGCTTTAACAAACATAATTGATCGGTCAATGTTCCAGTAAATTATTTTCTGCAGAAAGTAATATCCCGTTATTTGGAACGAAGAAACTAGTGCCAGTCACGAGTATCACAAGAGGGCGATAATTTGTCTCTCTCTCAGTAAGTACCTACCTAATAATACTCAGTCAACGTTCGAATTTTACGAAACGTCTGACTGGAAAGCTAGGAATAGAAAGTTGGATTACTTAGATTTTTGGTACTCGGTTGGAATTTTATTTAGGAGGGTGTGGATAGTGGAACAAGGGCTGTGGCTCATCTAGCACGGTTGCACGGTGAAGCTGGTTGTACATGTTACGTTTTACGACTCTTTCGCGCAAGTTCCCGAGCGGGGCGAGTGCCGGATCGCACGTGAACTCGCCTCGATTACCTTACGCCTTTTTGTGCGGGCGGTAAACGAAACCGTTTTGTGGCCACCGTGCACTACATCGCAGACATTGTTTCAGGAGTTCGAGCTTGTCTTACTAGAACATCGCCAGCTTTACGATCATGTACTTAAGTGTTCACAGCAAAATTTTGCAGTTCTCTGATGAACCGGCTGAAATAATAAAGTGACAGCTACTTCCGGAAACTTTTACGGTCAAATTAATTTCGTTTCTGTAGCGGTACTTAAGTATAACTTTCTAAAAGAGCTTTTAAAATCCCATTGAATAAGTAAGTGCACTTGAAATCTTTGTATAGGGTCCGTATCATTCGATCAACCTCAAACGTACACCCATAGCCGTTCTTTAAAAAGCAATCACTTGGTACATCCTATCGAGTATTCTCCGCATTCGTGATACATCTGCGCGATCCATCGACTCCGGCGCTGGCGCTGCCATAAACAAGTGCAGATTCGACACAGCGATGGATAGCTACTGTTTTTTTTTTTTTTCAATATTAAATATTAAAGGATGGGAAACCTCGCCTCGGCTATAAAGTTTGGCCGCTATGTATCACCTGGGCCTTCGTATCCCGCAACCGACAATCTTATTTTATTGGCTAGTGCGGAGTGAGAGCGAGTTTGTCGATACCAGTGGGTGAGGCAGGCACACGCACGTCTGGTTAGATATGTACCTTCCAGCCAGTACCTCAGACAAACCGTTGTCGTGTTATGTCAATAACCCCTACGCTACGTACATACATCGTAGGTAAGTGGGAAAATTTCACTCTAGAGACCTCATTGTTTGCAGATTTACAAAAAAATACACGAGGCAGATGTACAGATACAATCAAAGGTTGATTTTCAAGTCCACAGACTGGGAATTAGAATATGAAACATTTTAAATAAGTACTTGGAACTGATATACTGAAATACCCGGAACTGACTTCGAAAACAATCTATTATTACATACATAAACATAAACAGCCTATATACGTCCTGGGCACAGGCCTCCCCTCAATCTACCGGAGGGTGTATGGAGCATACTCTACCACGCTGCTCCACTGCGGGTTGGAGGAGGTGTTTTTACGGCTAATAGCCGAGACTAACGGCTTAACGTGCCCTCGGAAGCACGGAATTATCTTACTTTTTCAGACAATCAGGTAATTCAAGCCTAAAAGTCTTTATCAAACAAAGGACAATCCCACAAAGTGATTTCGACAATGCCTCCGTGGTCTAGTGGTTAGAGCATTAGGCTCAAGATCTGGAGGTACGTGTTCGATTCCCGATGGGGACATTGTCGAAATCTATTATTAAAAAATAATTAAAAATGTTGGTGTTGTAAACATTTTATTGAAGACCTAATACGTAGGAAATGTGATTGTAATAGTTTAATCAGTCAAGGTGGCTAGCAGCAGATCGCCCACACTGTCTGAATACCTCAGAGGCTGTAGGTCCACCTCATATCGCTGGCGGCACACATAAATCGCACCTAATCTGTATCATTCGAATTTAAACACCCGAGCTGGGGCTCAACGATCCGGAGCAATGTAAACAAACTAGAACATCCGATATACCTTAGTGTACTTTTACTTCAATATATTCTCCGCATATAAAGGACACTCACTTTATATGGGATAGTTACTAGAATTATTGACATGTTTGTGATTATTGCATGTTAGTTTAAAATAGCGAAGGCAGTTTGAAATTAGCCGTGCTAGCCCTAAGTAGGTAAGTGTACCTAAGAGTGATCTTCGTGATCCTCGTGAAATCACGAGGAATCGGGCCGCAAATCATTTAGGCAAACACTGTGTTAACTTTAAAATGTGAAGGTATGTTTAGACAGAATACACTGCTTTGGAGTGTGATAGACACATTTATTATTTTTGCAATGTGAGCAGTCTACCTACCTTTGTTACCGGCGAGGCAGAATATCCACGGAGCACCAGGCGCCGCAACGCCATCTAACAAAAAGCATACATCTGAGTTTTTACGAGTGTTTCAAATCAAAACGCCAAGCCATTCAATTCGCAATTGCAGCGTTCGCAGCGCGCCAGCTCGTGTATGCTTTTTGGTAGAGGCACGTGAATAGCGCCCAAATCCCGCGGCCATTTTACGTACAGACTTAATTTATTTTGGAAAATAACTTTAGTAAGTATAGGTATTCAAGTTAAGTTAATTAGAAATAAAAAAAGTAAATCAGAAACAATACATAACTAAACTAAATCGCTATGTTTTTCTCGATCGGTTAAGCAGGTACGGAAGCAAAAATAAGTGTTTTTAAATAAAACACGAGACAAACAAAATATAAAATGAAATACCTAATTAGAAATCGCAGCTCTGGAGAAATCAATATTACGTTATCTAATCTACTTATAGCTGACCACCAAGATAATATTTTATTATAACAAACTGATAATATGATATTGCAATAAATTTAAAAAAAGATTTATTTCAGCGAGTAGTCATTAATGAGCAAGGTAACTTGAATGACATTTAAAAAGTTTTAATCGCTAATGACCTCGATCGGGAGATAGGTCCCTATCTGAACAAAATACGTACCTACCTAGTAATTATTCGGGGCTTTATCAGTCACTTGTTAACCTTGCTGATACACATATAAGTAGGTATTGCATGTAAAGGAAATTACTTTCAAATCCAACCGAATATACGTACTTACCTACATACTTATAATAGTATATTATACGTGTATATGTGTAGGTACGAGAATCTGATAGATAGGTTATTTTTTTTGAAGGATCTGTTGATAGCAGAGAAAAGATAAGGTGGATTGTTGACTGCTATTACAATTTAAAAATTTACAGATTCACGAACACTATTTGCACGAATTAAAAAAATATTTTTAATTATTAGCATGAAAATTTAGTCGTGGTCATTCGTATCGATAAGAAATTATCGCTACTTATTATATTATAAGAACGATGGTAGGTAGGACGAACCTACCTTTGGAAATTATCTACAAAATATTGTGAAATACTATACTCTCATGACGGTGTTAATAGATGCATTCATTGCTGAACGCTGTACGTAGTTGTATGAAATCGATTGTACATTCAATGAGTAAAAATAACTTTTTAATTACCTACGTGTTGAAACTTATGATTAAGTGTAACTCAAGTAACTAAGTACCTATTATGTGGATCGTAATTTTTATGAAATGTTAATTATGATTTTCATTTCTTCTGCATCTTGAAGTCAAAGCTGTGTGGCAGTCACCTAACTACTACAGCGCGTCAATATGTGAAAAGTTGCTAAAGTCCATAAGTAATAAGATCTGCCAGATTGTAATATTATTTTATTGGTTCCACCAACTAACGAGCATAACTTGCCTTATCAATCTTTACGGCTGTTACGCACTGGTAGCGGTGCGGCGACGCCTGTGTGCACCTACCGCTAGGTGCCACGTGGTCCACTTCAATACCACGTCTCCGCTCGGGAAGCACACGTACTGTACGCAATCAGTTTGTCACGGGGCTCACGCTATGCCATAGCGGAACTAATCATTTCACCACGCTAGGATATTTGAAACAAAACCCACGTAATTAAAACTCCCTTTAACATGTCTTAATCGTATCCAAACATCCTGCTTATAAGTAAACATTAAACATTTTTTTATATTCTTCGACTATCAACTTTCAAGGAAAACTGCCTCTCTACGACCTTTTACCATGTCTATATTTATAAATCACGAATTACACTCGCAATTAACTAACATCTTACGTTACTAAACTATTCAGTATGAAATAAATCTTCCTAGTAAGTAAATAGGTAAATGCTTGAGTATAGTGTGACCTCTGCTCATGTATGCAACTTATTATAAAGAATTCCGATCTGATAATGCAAATTTAGAGAATCATAATCATATTGCATTTATCAAATGTAGGTACCTTGTGTGAACAGTGGCTTTGTTCCCGGACACACAATAGCCGATGTAGCACAATGCAACACATTTACCTACCTATTATATAAAGCCGAATCATTGGCAAAAGACGTAATGTAGTGACCAACTAAATATTACACATCGTTAACTTAATAAGGTTTCATTCCGTGATTATAATAAATGTGTTCATTGGCTGGCATTGCGGTTGCTGGAATAATAAAAGTATTATTAGTAGCAATCGAACAAATTGCCGCCAAGTAAATTACTTACCTATTTTTATTTATAAGTAAGGGTAGGTATTAAGAGAGAGGGTAGGCTTGAGATTAGTGCGAGCTTTATAAAAAACTACTTATATTTTTTGTTATTATTAACACGCTACGCTTATGCTGCAGTAACTTATATAACTTAGCTTGCTTATGCTAATCGACAGTGAGGTTGTGCATAACGTGTACTTAGGTACTTTATTTATTGTATTAAGTACTTACCTATACACAAACATAATATTGGATACGGGAAGCAAGCCCGCAGACGACAGGGCGCGCGTGCGCCAGCCTTCTCGTGTTTGCTTAATTATTTGAACCGTTTTCGGTCGGCTATCCTCTACATTCAAAACTTAATTTTCTTTTAGCTGATAGGAATTTCTAATTAAATCTCTATCAGCGGCGGGGAGCTTGCCGATCGTTCGACAAACACACAAATACAAAGTAATCGAAATTGTTAATGAAACGGCTTGTACTCGTAAATCCTAAATGTAAATGAACGAAACGCTCTTCAATCGGATTGCGGTCGCAGTTTAGATGCTGTATCTGTCCTAGTAGGTAATTGGACACACACCCAATGTAATTACACAAATAATAAAATAATGAAGTCAGTAATATTTCTCCTATAAAGGAATAAACAGATCACTTACCATTACCACCCACCGACCAGAATGAGTCTGAGTGAGTGATGAGTGAATTGGAATTCGTGAAAGAACTCATCGGTATTCGTGGTATGAACTTTAAAGTTGCAATTTTTCTAGTTTATAAATAGTTTATAAAATTATGGATTTTCATAATCACGGCAAGTATAATATACTTAGTACTTATATGTTTTTGTATTATACTTTCCATCATTAAACGTTAATGACAAATCGGTTAATAATTTTAAAAATAGGTGTTTCATTTATATGTAATTTAAGAAAATCCCACTAAAATAAGTAGTAACTTTGTCCACCTATTCCGGACTAGCGTGCTAGATTAAGATCCGTGCCCGAACTAGTAATAACTTGCCTAATAAGGCAAGTCCTACCTCCACATACAATAAACATATGTTTTGTACAATGGGTGTTATTCTTACTGAATTACCTACAGCCTACAGGTAACTCTATCACACAAACTAAACGGCAAATCGCATGACATTAAAACTGATGCGACCAGAGGAGCTCTCAAAAGGCTAACAAGGATAAAGGTCAGAGCACACCTCATCATGTCGCCACAGTGGATATTTTACACCGAAATTTCTTATTGTAAGAAATTATTAAAACAACACTTCATAACGAAAGCAAAACTATTGTAATTGCAATAATTAAGTAACAAAACTTTATGTAGTCTTGCCTTTGTAAAAGTCAATATTTTATATCGTATTAGGTACAACATACAACTACAAAAACAAATAAAGACGTCCTACTTTAATGTAGTAGGTACCGTTGTACGTACAACGAACTATTGTCGCGGTGCCTATGGGAGAACGGTACAAACCGAATAACCAGCCAGTGTGGAGGTATCCTTAGTTTCGCCGGGTAAATGTGGACCGAAACTTGGAAGTGTAGGGCAAACTTAAATTGCCGTATAATACGATTAATATATCTTCGACGTATCGTAGTGGGTTATAAGGTATCAGCATTTACACTTCGGAATAACACTCACACCACCCCTTCATTATTAGTTCAAAGAATAGAAAGCCGAGTACGTGCGCGAACTACGTCTCACGAACACAACATTAATAGATTTTTTAAAGGTGCTAATTAACAATTTATATTACCTACTAAAGTTGTCCAATCCTCTATGTTGTTAGTGTAAACACTTTCACCTCGCGGTGCCTACGCCATTGTTTTATGAAATTAAATGAGTCTACTTTCTAGGGAAACGATGTCAAGCAAAACCTCCGTCGACTGACAATGGTATGGAATTAAATTACACAGTTCCGTGCGAGATCGTAGACTTTGTAGTGGTAACATTAGAAGCCATTCCACAATGCGGGAAAAGAAAGTGCTGATTAGCACTGTTATTTAAACAGCAGCCTTTAAAAATAAAATATTAATTTGCGAACTTTGTCGCAAATCCACGTCGGGGTTTAGAAAAAAAGGAATAGTTAGTCTAAAACTTATTTTAGAACTACGCTTCCTCGTGAAAACTGCGGAAACTGTTAGGTATGACCGGTTATTGATTTTTGTTTTTATAGCACTTACCCGTGCTAAGGGAAAGTCATAAAGAGAATATATACTTAAATCGAAAAAAAATCTGACTCGGACGGGACTTAAGCAGCAGCTCTAATCAAGCTGGGACGAGCGTGTTAATCATTACACTACCGGATCCTCCTCCTGTCCGCGAAATGCATGTGAAATTATTTCGATCTATGTGTCATCACATCAATAACACAACAAGTGCTGTCGGTTGAAGACCCGTCCCAGTAATATTTTTCTTCGATTTAAATTTTCTCTTTGTAACCGGTTATTGTTTATAGTATCACAGCTACGTGATAGACCAATGCTTATCATTTAAGGTAATTGGTTAGTAAGCAGCTGCAGAATTGGCATCGAAAATAATAATATTTTCAACAGCTTACTGACCATTTGACGTAACTTCTTACAAATATGTTTTTATTTGACCAGATGAACAAATAACATGTAGATATACAACAGAAATTATGTTAGGCAATAATTAACAAAAATGAAACCGGAATGTGTGTATCGCGGTGGTTCATCGTCCAGTGAGCAAAAAATGCTTAATTGAGTCAGCGAAGTAAATAATTTAACGAAATTTATTGGATAGATATAAAGATAAAACCTTTACGTGACTTTCAACCCACTAAGGACTTCATACGTGTCTGCATGCTGCATGGTGTCTCATTTTCTATTTACTAAACTACTTTCTTTTTCTTTTTACAGCCTGTAGATAAAATTTCAAATAATAGCTGCTTTGACATAAAGTTATAAACTTGGCTAACTTAACTTAACAAATGTTAATAGTCTTGTTACAAGCAGTTATTGCTCCAGAAATTCTTACATTGCGTCAATTGAGATCTATCTAAGCACAAGAAAATATTTATTGATCAGTCCTATATATACGAGGTCTTTACCTATGAAATTGCCGTTCTGCAGTACTGGGGGGTTAAAAGGCCCCATCGTAGCAATTCATCTTAAAAAGTAATATTGTAATTTGACATTGGCGCATATAAAGGTAAGTTCGCAATGCAAACAAATGTCAAATAGCAACATAATGGCCATTTCAAATCAAAATAATTTTTGTATGGCTAAGAATTCTAATTTCAAATTAATTTTATTTAAAAAAAAAAACATGGAATTATTTTTTCAAAAGTAATTATTTGTTTATTGGTTAGTTACATTTTCATCGCATTTCAATCTTTTTCGTTATCATAGATACGTTAAAAGTTTGAGTAGTTATGGAATACGAGTACCGTCGTGGCAGCAACCCGGGACATGCGGCACGCAACAAACGACGTCTACGGAGCTAACACTACAAACCAACACTCTTCTGGAAATTTCGATCTGAAAAAAGAAATTCACGGTCTTCTGAAGACTTTGGTCGACAATGACGAATTAAAGGCGATTGTCGAATCTACGGCTGAATTAGCAGCAGCTTTCGATGTTAGCGTCCCCACGTTGGTGCCCTACGAACTCAATGATCGCCAGCGCGAAGTACGCGCCGAGACCTGCCTTGCACTGCTCAACAGACACACAAATGAAGGAATTTTGAACCGCATTGTTACCTGCGATGAAAAATGGATTCTGATTGATAGCCGCAAGCGCTCAGCAAGTTGGATGGATCTTGGTTCAGTACCTAAACATTGCCCTAAAGGAAAACTTACCCCTAGATAAGTGATGGTCACTGTTTGCTGGTCTAGCGCAGGTGTGATTCATCACAGCTTCTTACCAAACAGAGTGAGCGGTACTGCAGATGTGTACTGTGAAGAACTGAACATAATGATGTAGAAGCTGCCACATCTCCAACCAGCATTGGTCAATCGCTCGTCTCCGCTGCTCCTGCACGACAACGCGCTACCTCATACTGCAAAGCAGACGGTCTCCAAGTTGTACGAACTGGGGTTGGAATCTCTCCGTCATCCGCATTCACCAGACCTTGCGCCTACAGACTACTACTTTTTCCAGAGTTTGGATAACTTCTTTGCGGGAAAAAAAATCAATACCCGAGATCCTTTAAAGAAGTTGTTGATTGTTTAAGAAGAGCATCAATAAGCTGCCACAGCGTTGACAAAGATGCATTGATTGCGTGTGTGATTACTTCGATTAATGCAAATAAAAAACATTCGTTTATGTTTTTTTCATACAAAACGGCAAATTCATAGGTAAAGACCTAATATTATATCTTTTATAATTATTTTCAGGACTGAAATGAAGCGCAAATTGTAAGTAGGTACATTATTTATTTATATAAGAAAGCATACATGAGAACATTTGAGGCAAGAGAAAGTGGCGTGGACTACTAAAAAGTAAACTCCTTCGTACGGATGAGAGCAACGTGAATAATGTACACTCCCTAATCGCGTACAAGCTTTCTTCATTGCGTTCCGATGTGTGACGCGCGGTGATTACCTAAATAACGTAAGCCCGCCATACCATATAGAATACCATTGCGTGCGTATGTGTCTCATTATGTGACTGTGCAGTAAGTTTTTATTTCTTAGGTTTAAGGGAAAAGGACACTCCGGTAAATAACTTTCTTCTAAATGGTAAACAGTAAGTAGTAATGAAATCTATAATAGTAGCTAGGTATCTCCTAGAAATAATAAAACATTATGATCGTAAGAAGAAGCAACAGCAGCATTTTCGACCTGACTAGAGTGAAAAAAATCGAAGATTCAAGAGTGCATAATAGTTGTGCACTTCTGAATCTCATTCCCGTGGTCTTGGCATTACCTGGCGTTCTTTGCACTGTACCGACGTGTGTAGCTAACTTTAACGTGGACAAAGTTACCTAAGATAATTAAACGGTAAATTTTCGCACACATAAACGGTAATAACGAAAGTTAGGGAGTTTATGAAACAGGCGCAACTTTTGGCTGCTAATCACAAGTCTTCGTTGGATTTTAGCATTTCTCAAGGCGCTAGGCGTGAGCTAAAGATACGTTTAGCTGGTACAAAATACACATTCTAAAGCGCATTCAACACGAAAACATGCATGTGATTATTTTTGTAACCTGAGGTTGTAACAGTGACGAAAATACTGAACGATTACGGAAAGATTGTAAAACAGATAATAAAATTGTAATTCTTAGAAAGCTAAGCGGGTACAGTGCTTCATTATGATATTTTGACGAAGAAGCGAAAGTGGTGTGTCAGGATCGTAGTACTTAAGTGGAATTCCGAGGTCTTTGTGTACGCCAACGGGAGATAGGCATGATCTTATATAATATATTTAAGTATATAAGAGTTCAGTAGAAAGTAATATAATACGTAGTTTTACCCGCATGAGGGTTTCATAACTCTTGGGTAAGTAATGCGCTTATGATGCATTTTGTTCTCTTCAGTGACGTAGGAGTTCTTGTTATTATAATTTAGATAACTACTTAATGAGAAAATAATGAAACTAAACTTCCACTAGATTAAGTTACACTGCATTTGGATTACATGTTTCACACTAATTGTGTTAAATCACTAAGTAGAGTACTTATCTTCCTTCTGATAGATGATGGGAGGACATTTGCCTGATAGTGGAATATATATGGGCTAACTATTTATAAAGTGCCTATTAACTCGCAGGAATCCTTTACCGCAGTTGCAGACTCCTGGACTAGTCCAGGACCTAGTACTTGAATCGTGGAGGAATTATTCAGGACTTATTTATAAAATCACTACAACCGCACATAGACGCGCACACGCTGCTTGCTGTGGTAGGCAGAAACACAAATCGTCAAAAAGATACAAGTATTTTCCACTGCTTTCTAGGAATTTATGTCTAGGAATTGTACATTCGGATAGAGTTTACCGATACTTTTAAGTTAGGGTATACTACTTTGTTTATTGAATGAAACTTTTTTGTCCTAGGACATACCTATTTATGCCATGCCTACTAGGTATTAGCAAATATAATATGATAACGGTTTGATATAAACATCGCATTTATAATAACAGGTCACCAACCTAAACGTTGCCAGCCTTCCTTATCGAATCATAAAATGTTTGAGATTACAAAACTCACACATTACCAATTTTATATTGTTTTTAATATAAATAATATTTGTAACATGCTCCATATTCCTACCTCTCGGGCTAATTAAGGGGAAGCCTATGCACGGTAGTGGAATACGTTCAACTCAGTAGGTAGGTACCTACCTACCTAGATTATTTATGAAATAATATTGCAATGGAGTTCTTATAGGAGAATTTGATTATGGATCAAAATAAATGTTTAACTACGACAAACTAAAAATAAATAACTAGGTGTATAGGTAGGTAGGTAGATAATATCTTAAGAATGTCAGAATAAATATTTTTCAAACATTATACCGATTACACCTACCTTAGTACTACTTAGTTATAGGCTACAAAAACACAACAACAAGGTAACTAAAAAAGAACTTATTAACTTACCTACCTATAAAGTCTAGGGCATATTTTAGTCTAACAATTAAATCGAAAGTCGTCAGTAACTTTCACGTGTCCGTTAACTTTACCGTGCGAGGTGTTCCTAATTCAAAGTTTTATTACCGGGTCAATGGCGCATGTCACATAACGTAATTGTGTTTATTTCCGCTTATAATTTTATGGTCACAAATTATTGTAATTGTTAGCACGTTATCGCTTAGTCATCGAGCAGTGGCGACCTACAGTTAGGTTTCGACATCAGTATCCGTATCCCTATACAGTCTTGCCTGCTAGGTTTTGTCAGTTCCGATACGTCAAGTAAACAATTCAACATTTTTTTTAGTCAAGGTAAATACTAAAGTTACAATTATAAATAAATGTTGAGTCAGGATTAGGTTGAACTTACCTCGAGTCGAACTTATGCCCGTCGTCCAGCGTGCCGGTGTAGTGCATAGTGAGCATGTCGCCGTGCTTGGACTTGGTCGTGCATCCTTCGGGCACGCTGACTACGTCCACCTTAAGTTCGGTGACCTCCTGACCAGCAAACGTGGCCCCGGCCAATGCCAGCACCGCAAGCACGCAGCGCAACGTCATGGCGAAAAGTTATTCGGTTCGGTGGTCAGTGGACGCGTGCGGTCCTAACTGCGACTGAGAATCAACTGAGCGGGTTCCGGCAACTTGGAATTTGTATAAAGTTTGCTGTTTGCGGCAACTGTACAGCCCGCCAGTTGCGGCTGTCTCGCTTAGATAAGCCGACCGTGGTAGGTTGGAGCGAGTTAGGTGTACTTCAGCAAGTGTACCGAGGCGGGTGACGCGGCGCCTCTTCGCGCCTGCCACGCCACGCGAGCGATGACGCGATCGCTGCTTCAACGTGTTCTACTTTTACTCAAAACTTGCTAACTTTTAAAATCCTCCTAATCAGATGTCACGTCATTGACGATGTTATTTGAGAGATTAAGTAGTTCGACACCAGCAGGCCTTGCCAATAAACAGCGCTACTTTGTTGTGCGATTTAAAGTTAAAATTAACTTTTATGCGACTGCAGGCCCTTTCGTAAGGAATCCGAACAACACAATTTGA
Source organism: Pectinophora gossypiella (assembly GCF_024362695.1). Taxonomy (NCBI): domain Eukaryota; kingdom Metazoa; phylum Arthropoda; class Insecta; order Lepidoptera; family Gelechiidae; genus Pectinophora; species Pectinophora gossypiella. Next base: position 15,121,203 of record NC_065433.1, read on the forward strand.
GAAAACAGATAAAGAACAAGGAAGAGAGCACAACAAAAAAAGCGGCCAAGTGCGAATTGGACTCGCCCTTGAAGGGTTCCGTAGCAGCAAGTAACATAATATAAAAGTTCTTGTAGTTCGTTGTAACTATGATCGATGTTTTAATATTGTGTATTTTTATAGGTAAGTAAGTTAAGTTATTGACTGGACTGGAGGCCTTACCTAAGGTGAATTGTTCCTCTTTTTTGGTCTACAGAAAAATCCGTGATATTATTTATATCTATGCCTAACTTTTAAGAGTAACTTACCCTTAGGAAAACTGTGCTTCTTGCCGTTTAAGAGATAATCGGATTTTTCATACCAGCTCTATACACATTTTTCGTAAATAAAATGTAATCCCTTATTTTTTGTGCGAAAATGACTCAGTTGTAAATTTTGTGTATAGTAATACTTAATAGAAGCAATATCCGGCAAAAACAAACCCAAACGAAGTCAAGAGCAAACCCACCTTAATTTAAAAAAAAAACCCTACCACTTGAAAATTTAAATCCCTAAGTCTATGAAATCCGATTTTCAGACCACCGTGCGGCGGTGACTTTAGCGGCTCCTAAATACCTATATTTTTTTAAAATACTGGTAGAGTTTCGTGTGGTAAGTACCTATATAATATTCATATTATGCGGTGCAGTATAAAATATTTTTTTTACTTTGGAATAAGGACAACATGTATAACATATGACGTTGTCTGATTCTACCTATTATTTAAGATCATGGAAGATAATCCGAAATGTTTTTATCCGTTGTAGGAATTCTATAAAACCCGGAAACTGATGTGAATCAATTTAACGTTCTGGTACGGAATAAGTGCAAGGGAAGGGAGGAACTGTCTAAGTACCTACCTAATGAAAATGACCAGTGCTTTGGACTTTGTGCATATAGTGTGTGCATGACACAGCAATTTACGGGAGAAAATAAATATTTTACTTTGGTTGTTGTGGCCTCAATGTGTCTCCACTCAGCGGGATCCCCTGTCTGGGAGACATAAGAGTGATGCAGAGAATTAGATCTGAATTTGTTCTACTGAATTATCCTGAAAACAGAATTTGTTCCGTTAAAAAAACGGAAATACAAAGTTTTCTAACCGACCTCCAGCCAGCGGGATATTTCCCAAAGTTAAGTCTGATGAAGTATAAATTGGTATTAACTTTTAGATCTGTATTTATTCTGTTCAACAAAACAAAAAAAATACTTCTGACGTCCTTACTTCAGCTACAATCAAGCTGCAATGAAACCTCCAGTCAGCGGACTTTTTCTCTCAATGACATTCTTTTGTAACTTTTACACTAAAATAATAAAAAATAACCTATTTACGACTATATTTTCACTTAAATTACCTATTCGTACATCTAGTGCTTAAATTAAAAAGTATAGAATTTGAAAGATATTATGTGAGTGGAATATAAAAAAAAAACTATGTATCAGGTACAAATTGAAGCTGTGAGAGAAAAAGTCCGCTGACTGGAGGTTTCATTGCAGCTTGATTGTAGCTGAAGTAAGGACGTCAGAAATAGTTTTTTTTGTTTTGTTGAACAGAATAAATACAGATCTAAAAGTTAATACCAATTTATACTTCATCAGACTTAACTTTGGGAAATATCCCGCTGACTGGAGGTTTCATTGCAGCTTGATTGTAGCTGAAGTAAGGACGTCAGAAGTATTTTTTTTGTTTTGTTGAACAGAATAAATACAGATCTAAAAGTTAATACCAATTTATACTTCATCAGACTTAACTTTGGGAAATATCCCGCTGGCTGGAGGTCGGTTAGAAAACTTTGTATTTCCGTTTTTTTAACGGAACAAATTCTGTTTTCAGGATAATTCAGTAGAACAAATTCAGATCTAATTCTCTGCATCACTCTTATGTCTCCCAGACAGGGGATCCCGCTGAGTGTAGACACATGTGGCCTCATAATGGAATGAAAACCAATCGATGATAACTTGTTTAGGGGCATATAGGCAACGAAATGCTGCAACTATGATGACAAGTCACCTCATTGTAACCCGAGATGAAGATAGAGAAGTAGGTATTTACGTGGACTTGCAATATTGGGCGATAGCTGTCGGGTCAATCGTGTCAATGTCACAGATACCGGCTTGTAAAGTAGGTACACGTATTACAATGTCAAGTTATTTTGTCAACCTTTTACCATTTCAAGTTGGTGTATTATGTTAATAATCTTATCTGCCACTACTTACCACTACTTAATAGGCAAGTGCCTTTTATATTATTGTTGTGTAATGCTGATTTCTGCTCCTCAATTAATTAGTTAGTAAGTAGCTTCCCGCCCGCGACATGGCCTTCATGCACTTCGATTGTCTCGTTACACTAAGTTGGTCCTTGTAAAGTCAGGCGTTTTAGTGTGAAGAGGTAACAGAGGAAATTTCGGATATGTAAATATTAGTGACGATTATCAAAAAAGTCACTATGGTCCTATGTGTAGCCGGTTAACATCCCATTCGGGGAGCACCGGTTCGATCCCCGAAACCGGACTTGCACCAATGAGTTATTAATTTATCTAAAGTGCAATTTTCACTAACACAGAGGTCCATTATAGACGGCGATACGGCTCACAAGCTATCACGTCCAGAAAGCTCGGTGAAGCGTGCGTACGGTACTCGCGATTTATCTTGCTATGGATATACCTCTGACTAGCCCAATATGAGATATAGACGTGAACTTATATAATATAACATTGGCCTACCCGCACTCTAATGGTCCCTTTACAAGAGGCTTTACGTAAGATAATCCACTAAGCCCATCATATTGGCATTGTGTAAATGGGAAGTCCATTAAATGAAATATCTCCCAGCCATTCCATTAACATGAATTCTGATTAAAAGCTACTTACCTACGTATAAATCGATCATAACAACTGCGCACGAAAGGATTTCCGATTGTTAAATGAAAACGTAAACTGAGTAAGTACCTATATCAGCGTTTAGTGGTATTTGTTGGATATAGTGACTAATAGTTAAGAGAGCCTTTGGCACACCCTGTTTGTCCAGACAAGCAGTCAAAGCCTTTCGATGCAAATCTACAACAAAATCAGTGCATAATAAGCTAGTTATAATAGATTTCCAAAGTTATTAATTAAGTTCTTGACATAAATGTACATAAGATCACACTTATTTCCTCGGAATTCCGCTTAGTACGATCCTGACTCCTGACACACCACTTTCTTCCCTTATTTGGTTTTTTTTTTCAAGTTACTGTCTTCAGTATACGGAGTCAAGTACCTACTTAAAATTTAGGTATCATTACGCTGAGATCACTATTGATCCACACCAATTGCAAGTATGTATAGCATCTAATTATTACAAAAAATAATTCGTTTACCGAAATGTGGCTCTGTTTACCACCGTACGCACGTAAATACGGAAAATGAATGACTTATTTAAATATAGAAAGGCTTTTTGAACATAACTACGAGAAGGAAACCTACGAGTATAAAATAAAAGTTCCCATATAAAAGATATCAACGAGCGCACTCTTTATAGCTCTTTAAACGGTATACACATTTTTACACGTTATTTGTTATAAAATGAAATAAATATTTAAGTATCTAACGTTTACAAATTTTGATTAAAAATCAAGTAACAATATGTCAGTACTAATGTTAATACAGATTGCTTACTCGTCTTGTATTTAGGAAAATTAACTGGGTTTCTTGTTTCTAAATAAAATTTACAACGCGATTGCAGTGGATTGCCGTCAAGCGCTAACCTTTTACCGATTTCAACATGTGCCATAGGTCACAAACATGCTTTCTCAAACTGCACCATGCCACCTGCAGACACCCGTTGCCTACATTTCAAACTATCCTACGTGATAGTAACGATGATTCCGTTGATACCCATCATTATAAAAATATTAAGTACGTGCCTTAAAAGAAGGGAGTTTTAAGTGAAAGTGTTCCTTTTTTCATTGACGTGACTCTTACAGATTTGCCGTCTGAATAGAGAACTACTTGGCTAGACATATTGGGAGCGCTGAAGAGCAAACGCAGTGCACACGCAGAGACGATTGTGAACATTGCGTGGCGCGAGAGCGCGATCGTGACGCTCCCGATGCAGTCTCTATGTGCATTCGGCTCAAATGTGCAAGGGTACCACAATTCTTATTAGGTATAAAAAGATGTCGCGGGATCATAACCGGTAGGACGAAATATGCGCAAAACGATTATATTATATGGGTTAACAATCGAATTATAAAACTTTCCACAACATTCATTGCGTCTTTGGTATCGCGCAACCTCTAGCTAGCACTTGTGTTACTGCGCAATGACCGATGGGTAATTCGATGTAGCGGTCCAACTAGAAATATCTTGGTGCAGCCGCTTCAAAAGCGTGACGCGGCGTGGCATAATCTCTCTTGTACCTTGACTACTTAATACTAGGCGTAATCAATTGATCGCTAAATCTTCTTTATTCAACACCAGCTTTTACAGATTCTTCTGCTTTTTAGGTCCTTTTTTATACAACAACTTCAGCGTAATCTTCTCATCCATTCCCTCTCAAAATAAATTTGCAAAAACCCTTCACTGAATACTTGCAGGGATTATCTTATGATAAAACTAAGTATTTACTTAACCTCGTAGGTTAATCATTTTCCAATAAATTGAAGTTACTTTCTTTATAAAATACACATCCTCACACACACATACGCACACACACACAAGACTCTTTTTAAAGCGTCGCTTTCACTATTATTTTTAAGTTTTTAATTTACATCAGTAAATAGTAATCGGGACCAACGGCTTAACGTGCCTTCCGAAGCACGGATCATCATCATCTTACTTTCGGAAAATCAGGTGATCGGCCTGTAATATCCTAACCAAACTAGGGATCATAAAGTGATTTTACAGATCAACTAGATATTTCTATCAAAATGGCATCACGCCACCCTACAAAATGAGTGAGTTGCATTACATCCCCTGGACAGGACGTAAACACTCTCAAGAGTAAAATCTAAGGAAATAATTGTAAGAATTCACACGAGATACAATACATACTTAGCAATGTACGGATATTCTGATGAGCCGATTGTATTTACAGACGTGGAAACTTAAACACAACTGTTACATTGTATTGTTGTTTGGCGAATTTCACACTTTGAATTATACAGGGTGTTAGTGACATCGTAACGAAAACTTTGAGGGGTGATTGAGGCCATGATTCTGAGTGAATATCAAGTGGAATTTTCCGTCGCAAAAGTATGGAACTGAAAATAATTTAAAAAAACACAAAAAGTTTCATGAATATTCAGACTGAAAATTCCACTTGATATCAACTCAGAATCATGGTCTGAATCATCCCCCTCAGTATTCGTTACAGTGTCACTAACACCCATACCTACTTGTATGGCTACCGTATGAACTTGTGCGGGGTGTAAGTGACATCGTAACGAATACTAAGGGGGATGATTCAGCTGATTATTCTGAGTTAATATCAAGTGGAATTTTCCATCACAAAAGTATAGAATTGAAAATAATTTAAAAAATAAATAAAAAGAATCATGAATTTTGAGACGAAAAATTCCACTTGATATTAACTCAGAATCATGGTCTGAATCATCCCCCTCAGTATTCGTTACGATGTCACTAACACCCTGTATGTAAACTCGTTAGATTATTGGTAACCTACATTCAACATAATTACGTACGTGTTATGTAATATAATATTACTTATCCTTTATGCAACAGAAAAAATATTAGTCCAGTGAGTCTTTTGTCGCAGGCTGAGTGCGGTATCAAATGTCGTCAACAACTGCAAAAACCCTCTCTCCTATGAAGCGAACACAATAGAAGACTTGACAGTTTACTTCTGCAAGCAACATCTACTACTTAGACGTGGAAAAATATTCAGAATTTTAATTAAAACAGTGGGATTATAATAATTTTACTTTCCTTATTCCGTATTTGAGATGCGTTCAATAACGTTTTAAACTATAATTTCCGTAAGTTATCTTTTAATAAGAATTGTATTAGGTACTTACCAGTTTTGTGCCATAATGGCATAGAACAGACAATAATACTAGTCGCAGGTTACCAGTCAGTCGCCATTTTACAAGAGGGCATATACATACGAGTAGCTAATGTTCCTATTTCTAATGTAAACGGAAATAAAGACGTGTCGCGAAGACGCATTGTCCTTGACACCAATTGTTTATTTATCTCGAACGAGTTAGCGAATGTAAAAATTAATAGGAACATTTGCCCCTTGGTTAAGTCCTATGAACAAACCCTAACATCCTCCTAGTATTATCCCGTTTTTAACAGAGTCCGCTTACCTACCTATCCCGAAGATTTGACAGGTCCGGTTTTTTACAGAAGCGACTGCCTGTCTGACCTTCCAACCCGGTATGGGAAAACCAGCCCAATACAGGTTAGGTCACATACCTCCGAAAATGCATATCTCAGGAATGTGAGTTTCCTCACGATGTTTTCGTCGGCCGCTGAGCACGTGATAATCATTTATGATCCAAACATGAATTCGAAAACAAATTCGACAATCATTGGTTTAGGCCTGTGCTGGAATCGAAACTGCGACCTCAAAGTGAGAGGCAAGCGTTCTACCAACTAGGTTGTCCTCTAAGTTCTACTCGGGCGTAAGAGACAAGCTGGACAGGAACCGGTGAAAGTGGATCATCCGCTCCAGGTGCAACCCTGATGCTGACCACGTTCTTCCCGACGTAAGGCACCGCCCCTAGAGCGAGAGACAGAGAGAGAGAGAGAGAGAGACCCATCGCCCACCTAAGCACAATTTTAGAACAGTGTTAGATGGCCCTTATTTTCTTTTGAGTAGTAAGTATATAAAATAAAGCTGTGCCCGAAGACTAATATTTGAATAATAGAGCAACCTCGAGGTAGTGGCCGCTCAGCTGCCACTTGCATCGATCTAAAGGGGGAACATGTACTACGCGCGGGGCGAGGAGCGGGAATCATGGAGATTTCAAAAATGAGTAAAACGACGTTATATTCACTGAATATTACTTTTTCCTTACATTAATTATTATACTAGTGTTTTACAAATTTTGTTTCTGGCTTCTTTTGTTTCTGTTTGCCTATAAAGTGCAGGTGGGTCGTTCTTCTTTTTTATCGACAATAAAAAGCCATTTTCTCGATTTATCGGATTTAACATCTTTAAAATTATAACGGCAATAAATATTTTAAAACATCATATAAAGATGTGTCTGTAGAGGACTATTTAGTGGTTCTCTTTATCTTGGTAGCATACTTTTCTTTGCAGGCGCATTCCAAAAAATATTGTGACAGAGTGGCCCTTTTCATCGGAGACAGCATTTCAATTTACCACTCTGTCACATAATTTTGTGAAAAACGATCAAGCTACGTTAATAACTAATTGAGGAACCGATTAGTATTTTGCTTGTATTTTGAGTATAATAAGATAACTATATTTTTGGACAATCAAAACATGAAATAAAATTCTAAAACATAACTTATCAGAAGCAGAACGAAGGACAGATCATTGTCGATAAAAAAGAAGAACAACCCAGGTACGATTTTTTTTATAAACAGGGATCGCGGCAATCCTTTTACCATGAGCGCAGATGCAATACAATAAAGAATTTCCATCGACACGAAGAAGAAAAATGATTATTCGCAAGGCCGCGTGCGTCTATCCCACCGTGTCGCATCCGCTCTAAAAGCCCGTCTGTGAAATTACAGGCACTACCGCCTTCCCCACTTATAACAGAACTTTTATGGAATCGTAAATTGTTTAGAAGTGGTTTGTGTTAGTCGACGCCAGGCTCCTGCTGGAATCTAAACCTTAATTCTGGACACTTCTTATAAGGACACAATATATCGACATGTGCTATTCGATTTAAGCGATTAGTTTAGGTACTACTTCAAACGCATTGTCAATAAAAGGAAAACAGCTGACTCATAATTATGGAACATATAAATGTATAGGTTTTTTAGGGTTCTAAACCTCAAAAGGAAACACGAAACCCTTATAGGATCACTTTGTTGTCCGTTCGTCTATCAAGACAAGACCTTTTTCCCGTTTGTAGAGGTATCAAGTTGACACCTACTGTTAACATCTATTCTAAAGTATCTATTACAAGGACCGTAAACTAACTTATGTTTACGTTTAGCTTGAAAAAGTCAAGCTTCTAAATATAATCAAAATCAACGCAATCCAAAGATACATATGGCCATTTTTAGCCTTACTTTCGTACTTTTTGTAGAAGAACAAAAACCTATGGAGTATTTACTATACACCTAGAATCATGAAATACCTATGGCAAGAAGGTCTTACAGCACAAGTAAAGAGTAATCCAAAATACGTAAATTTTTATTTCATAAAAAAACTAATGTTTTTGCGATTACAGTCTAATTTGCAGTTGGTAAAACAATCGCGAACTATTTCGATGTATGAGACAATAATTATTCAACGGCAAATTCAAGGCCTTGCAACCCTCGGCTTTCTTAATTTTCCTTCATGAATTATTCAGGTAATCCAAATATGTTTCTAAATCTTTTCTCACGCGCGGCGATCAGAAACAAACCTGACTAGGTAGGTGTATAACATTCAAGTACGGCCCCTTTACTCAATCTCCAATTCTTTATAAAAGAGAAGGCAACATTCTCCCCAGACAATTGTAGATTTTAAACTTGTATATCAAAAAGACAAAACTCGCGATGTTTGCTCCTTTAGTAATTTTATTAGCGGCTTAGAATTGGGGACAGGACGCGGTAATTCGTTTTGTAACAGACAGACGGGAATATAAGTTAATCAGAGGCAAAAATTCATGTCTCAGGATTTGGTTCGTCATCAACTGATGAACGTTGGGAATTGTTCCATGCAAAATATAATATTTTAGATCCATAAATTGATAACTGCTGTACCTTCTACCTAGGTAGGTACCTAGGTACGTTTAGGTAAACGTGTTTCAAATTGTAATGCAAAACGTTGTTTTGGAAAAAGTCAAATCTTACTATATACAATTTAAGTTATGGTTCATTTGCAAATTAATATTCAAATAAGTAGGTACTTACACAATTTCTTGAATGGATGCCAGTCGATGTTAATAATTTCTACTAAGATTGAATTTAACTCTTACGAAGCATTATTATAAACACTTCGATGAAGAATAGGCCAAATAGTATGGAAAATTACTTACTGACAGAATACCTACTTACCATCACTCTGTTTAGTTACTAAGTAGAAGAATAATTGCAAGCTTTTACTTTAAAATAAAAATGTAACAGACCATGTTTCATATTAGGGAGAAAGCAGAATACCTCAATGTTGAAGTGAGTTACAACAATATTTTACTTGTAACGTAACATATTCAGAAAATAAGAGGCAAAGAAGCAAGTTTATGAAACAAATTTATGAAATGGATCAAACGGCTCGGAGGGCCGGATAAAGCGCCGTTTAGCTTACAGCCCAAGTTGCGAGGCATGGCGAGGGAAGAACTTCAGATTCACTCAGTAATCTAAGTAGGTGTGAGTACCTAAATATGAAAGACTCGACCTCTATATAACAGAAGCTGTATTTTCAAAGGGCTCAATATGACGACAATGAAGAATATAGACAAATAGGTAGGTACGTGAAGAAAGGAGTTAAGTATATTATTATTGTAATACCTATTCTAGCCAACTTTTGTGACAAAATAGGTAACCTGGGTATTTCCTGAGTACCTATGTAACTTTTCATTTCTAATTACTTAAATGTGCTAATGGTTGAACCAGATAATCCATTTCGACTGACTGTTCCAACTTAAACTGATTAAGTTTGTAAGTTCACCACGAAAAAACCAAAACGCAGGACGCATCATTAATTCTAGGTCTACGCGACCAAAACCACCTTTTTTAACGTAACGTTATTATTGTAGTTTTGGCGCAAATGGCCGGACAAACGGGGACCGCTGTGGGGTCTCGCCCGGTACAAAATTTAACAGGCCTGAGGGTACCTCAGGGCGTCGCGCATCGTCTAAAGGGAAAATATTTGAAAGAATTAATCGACCCTAGTGAGTCGATAACGATGAGCGGTGAATGAGGGAGACCTAAACCACTGAAACGACATTTTGTTTTTAATGTCATTGTAATATTTTTTCTTATGTTAAGGCTTAGGGTTATTGTATTCGGCGTTGTTGCCTGATATAAACAAATAAAGATTACAAACCGCTTGAACTTGTGAATCGAGGCGCTGCCGACGGTGATCCGAGCGGGCCATTCGGCGAACTTCAATCACTTTACCCGAGAGCTAGAGGTGTAGCGCCTAAAGTACCGCCAGCTCCTTTCTATGACCAACCCTGCCATTTTCTGGCTGCCTACAGACTTAAACAATATCTTAATACTAGAAAGAATCAAAGAAATTACTCACGGATTTTTTTCACAGCAACACTGATATTAAAAACTATCAATATGAAATTACATAAAAGCAAAAATAAAAGATGAGGTTCGGTTTGGATGTTGATTCCCATATACTAATACTAATAACTGTAAGTATTACAGCTAATGCTCAGTGGTGGACTAATTTACATCACAGCTTAATTAATTTACGTGATGCCTATAAACTACAATGGAAGTAACCTACCTAAATAAAATACCTACCCACAAACAATACAATTTGAATTTGATCAATAACCATTGCTACAATTTTATATGCATAAGTACCAACTATGTAAGTATCTAATGTTAGAATACTAATTGACTGTAAAGCCCTGAATCAACAATGCACCACGCCTCAGAAGTTTTGAATGAAATCAAATCAGAGCCAGTCTTCGTCTAAACATCACCACCGTTCGATGTATTGACAAAGTCCGATCAGAGTAAATAGATTAAAAATGCATAATTTCGGTTTTGTGGTGGACGAACAGCTGGCGGTGATAGGTGAAGAGAAAGTGTGCTGTGACGGGCAATGCGTGGCTGTGTACAGAAGTGGATGTCCACACCCTAAAGCCAAGTCCGGCGCGTGCGCAGCGAGACAATGCCACAAGGCCATAGTCGTGCCTGTTTACGGATTGTAAGAATTTTCAATCTTTTATAAGTACTTACACACGTTCATAATTCTTATTGGGGTAGGCAGAACCGAAAGGGTAAATATAGTTTTTATTAAATATTTATTCAAAATATTTCCTATCTTATCAGTAACTCCCTTCAGATATGGAAGAAACGCTGGCTGACGTTCAACACTGGGTACGGTCGTCTTGACCTTTGGTTTTGGCTGCAAGGCTCCAACATCTATCCTATAACCATTATTGCGAAGAACCTTCTGTACATGGCTGATTTCAGCGTCTATGTGCTCATTGTCGCATATTATTATGTCATATGCTCGGTTGGTTAAAGATGTTACTACCGCATTCAAATGGCGAGGGTGATGATGAGGGTGATGCTTTAATTATGATAATAACCGCGTAAACTTAAAACAATGCACAAGTCAACAAGAAATACTTGCAGCCCTTTTTTTGGTACTTTTCCGTGAGTACCTACATGAACCCACCCTACCTAACTACCCACTTAAGTAGGTGAGTGGGTTCTTTAGTGGGCTTACATTTTTTTAACTAGACTCCTGGTGAGTCAGAAAATCATATCTCTAAATTGGAACCGTCTTTTAATTTTGTTCCGATAAATAAATACTTATTTATTTATATAACTTTACGAGTATTTCGGCTACAACTATTTTATTATTTTTTAACCAGTCCAACGGAATAGTACCTGCTTTGACTACCTACCGGGTATTGGTGACATTGTAACGAAAACTTTAAGGGATGATTCAGAGTCGACATCAAGTGGAATTTTCCGACACAAAATTCTTTTTTTTTTTGTGTTTTTTTAAACTGTTTTCAATTCTATATTTTTGCGATTCAAATACACTAACAACTCAAAATCATGGTCTGAATCATCGCTGCAAGTTTCGTTACCACGTCACTAACACCATCAGTTTATGTTGGCGTATACAATCCCGTAATAGGTATTAAGTATATCTAGGTACCTACTGCAAGATTCTCTCACCTTTTCTCTATTGTAGGCTAGGACACTAAAAAAATACGTAGGTAGGTAACTCTGATTATCTTTTTTTTACCATAATGAATCAAAACTGCAGCTGTGTATTGAATGTGTCAGGCATTTAAAATGCATTCATTACGCTACTGTTACCTAACTAGAAAATATTCCATTAACAGTATTTACTGAGTGAACAAAATTAATCCACTGATGGCACGTGTGTATATATTGCCTACACTAGACACCATAGAAGTTAAGGACTTAATTAATATGTGTACGTAGTATTATTCCTCATTCTATACTTAAGTGGAACAAACAAAATACCTACCGAAGTATCTACAGCTAGTTCCGCTTTCCCGGCTCTGTGTGTGTAAAAAGGAGTGGAAAAGTTTGTATGAAACTTCTATAGTTTTAATAGAACGGTCACATTAAGTACCTACTAAAAAAACTTATTATTTAAAGAAATTAAATTGTATTTGTATTTTTAAACAAACCTTACAAAGGTGAGAAAAGGGGGTGTAATTTTGTGTTGATATAATTTAATTGGATACTTACTTAAATTTAAAAACTGAAACCCGACTACTCTAACAACGCGCTCTAAGCCACTCTAAGCAAACTCTTATGACAGATTGGCACATAACCACGGCTATCTACCTATAAGAAGAATTTTAAAGAAATATTTTCTTGTTTCATGCTTAAGTATTTTTAGAACGCGATTTTACTGCAGTTGGGTTTTATTATTTAAACTTATATTTTTATGTACTTAAGTATATTTTTTGGTTTCATCACTTCCATTATGTGTTATTATGCAAGATTTGGAGATACTTAAATAAATAATTTTTTTGGGGAACGTAGCCTGGAAAGTCCCTCTTTACTTAAACGTAATTATCGAGTAATTACAAGCAAACCCACGGGTAAAAGCTAGTAATATGTACATGTTTCAACTATTTGATACCCAACCTGTGTACCCAAAACACAACCCTTAGACAAAAGTTTTTTTGTCGTTCTTAATTTATGTCCTCAAAAGGGCGCCACATTGAATTAAGTGTGACGTCACAACATAATAATATGCCCCATGGTATAAGAAAACCAAAAGTTTCAAATCAAAGGAGTTCTTATACCATAGCCTATAAACCTATTCAAACCTTTGCTATTACCAAAAATAAAAGAATGTGCACAATTTTTGGTCACTTGACGTCATGTTTCGTATTATTAGTTTATAGTAGGTTTATAGAATATCAATAAAAAGTACTTATAGAAGTATTTTATCTATCTATCTATAGAACTAAACACGTCAAGTATATAATTATCAATAACACATTTTTTTTTTTACTGTTGTAAGTAAGTAGTCGTTACATGACCCATGTCAGGGGCCTTTGGCAGCTCAATAGTAACCCTGACACCAGGGTTGATGAGGCTGGTATTCCACCTCACAATCCACACGGTAAGACGAAGACTTATTGAGTGAAAAAAAGTTTAACCAAACGCCAACGTGCAAAATATACAAAATAATGCATTATTTATAAGAACCTATTTAATACGTTGTCGGCTTCATAACTTTTGAGTCAGAGCCCTCACATTAACTTCATCAATAACACAGTTTATAGGTAAATACTCCGTTATATCCCTACCTCGGTAAAATTAAGAACTGTACTTACTTAGTTATAATAATTAAGAAAAACATAGTCGTCAACAGCAGCCGTTTTAAACCGAAATAAATGGTTGATTATAACGGCCTCCGTGGTCCAGTGATTGTGCTCACGGTCCGGAGGTCCCGGGTTCGTCTCCCGGTGGGGACAAATCACAAAAATCACTTTGTGATCCCTAATTTGGTTAGGACATTACAGGCTAATCACCTGATTGTCCAAAAAGTAAAAAGATCCGTGCTTAGGCAAGTTAAGCCGTTGGTCCCGGTTATTACTTACTGATGTAAGTAGGTACGTAGTCTTTACATAAGTCATGTCAGGGGCCTATGGCGGCTCAGTAATAACCCTGACACCAGGGTTGATGGGGTTGGTAATTCACCTCACAATCCACACGATAGAAGAAGAATGGTCGATTTCTTTTTAAACGGATTGGTTTAAATGGTTTTAAACTGGCCTGACATCTATAATCAAGACGCTTCTTTTGTCACTTCATTTGTTAAATTCTGATGGGAGGTTTAGAAGTAGGTGGGAACGTACGTGCATACACACACACATACATACATAGCGGTCAAACACATAACCCTCCCTTTTGCTTCGCCGCAGTCGAAATCAAAATCGCGAGTTGCTAAAATACTGAACGCGCCATCTATGCAGTGACATACGAACAGCTGAATCATACCATACTACTTCTAACAGTGTTGTACTTTTATGTACCACATCATCTTTACTTGAATAGCGGCATGGCTACATAGATGGCAGCAGTTGCAATAATAAGAAACATTTCTGATGTTTATGGGGATTTTGCGTTACTTTGGACACCAATTTGAGACTAATGCCTCAAGAACTTAGAAAACATTTAGTTACCATAATTACTTTTACTATCCACTTATCATTTTTATTGAAAGACAAGGCTGTATTATATTTTTTCTACTCCTCTACTTTAATCTGGCATTTAAATAACCAAAAAGTCTAATATAAGTACATACATAATTAAACTCTTTGAAAAAGTGTACGCTCTATGGCCTATAAAAGCATTGTTTACAAAGTGTAACTGTACTATAATGTCGCCAAAAAAGCATTGTTGTTGTTTTTTTTTTTTTTTGACCTGGAAACTGGCACCTTTACTTTGTTTGGTGCCATAGATATACTATAAAAAAAAAGTATACATTTGCCGCCATTTTCCCGCGCGTTTGAAAATAATTTTTATAAATAAAATTTTTCTTTGTATAATTTTTGTTTCATTTAAAATTACGTCGTCGTAGAAAAAGTATTGTATGCAACGTTGTATAACTAGGTCAAAAAATGCTCGTGGCGTCTCTTATTGCGATGTTCGCCAAGGCTCACATCGCAACTCACGCCACTCGCATTTTTTGACCCTTCTTATACAACTGTTGCATAAAATACTATAAAAGTATTTACCTCGGATTGTAATGAATAAAACAAAAGTTTTTTGTTTTAACGTTTTTAGCTTGTTTTTAGCCGGTTCAAGCCGGTCTTTGATTTTTAGTAAAGATAATGTACTCAAGAGTATATATAGTAATGAAAACTAGGCAGCATGGTCTTGCGATCTTAGCCTGTCTATTAAACGGACCAAAAGGGAAAAAATATTAAACTGTCAAACCAAAGACCTTGTATAGAATAGACGGATAATATTTTAGAGTGACGATCAAACTATCACAGCTCTCTTTCTTCCCTATGGCAACAATCTCTGTGGAAAAAAGAAACAAACATAGACAAACACCGCTGTCTAGAACGTCAGTGTTTACCGTTTTGAGATGTTGTGGTAGTCAGCTGGATACCAAACCTGCCGTTAGTTTTTTGGTGTTTTGGGACATTATTTTAACTTTTTATATAAACAATCTGTGAAATAGTTATTCATTATGAACCATGGCTTGCGTAGCTATTGGTTGTGAGAGTAGAATGGGTGTTATAATGGAGAACGATCAAACAATGTCTCACCATGGGTAAGTTATCGACCACATAATACATGTTTGTGTGCAAGAAATACATTACCTGGTCTGGTTTTTGTAAAGTTTATTGAGCCCTAAACACGATGCAGACGCATATTTTCAGCAAAGCCGTCACATTTGTACAAATAATTGATTTCACATTTTACGTTAATCAGCTTTGACAGATCATGTACCCAAAGTATTATAAGTAGTGTTGTCCTTTGATATCGATAACATAATATTATGTTTGAATGTAACATCTACATGTTGCGTTATTCTATTCACGTTTAATTTATTTTTCGACCTGTTTCCGATTTGGATGAAGATTACATAAAGATATTGTATTTTCCAGATTTCCTAAATATCCTAATTTACGAAACAAGAAATTAAGAAACAATTAGATTCAGACCATGAAACGAGATAATTCTCTCTTCTGAAGGACGCCTTCTCCTTATTTAAGTCTGTGCTAATTACATTTCGATGTATCTTGCTTTCTATCGAGCAGGATACCAAACAAAAATATTACATAGAGATGCAGTACCAACAATATTCACTCACATATCTCACATAAGGTGAGTTTAAGTTTAGTTATAAGTTTATAGATAAATTTGCAGCTATTTCGTTTTTGTATTCTACATTAGCATGGAAAAAATATTTCAATACAATACAAATATTCTCTATTGCACAAAATAATTAGTATGAATAACTATTTTGGTAATTACCTGTGATTATTCCTTCTATAAATAATTAGTATGAATAACTATTTTTGTAATTACCTGTGATTATTCCTTCTATGTGCAATGTGTAAACATGCAATGCTTGTGTATTTGTGTGCTCCACGTTAATATGTGCCATTCTTGCAGGTAAAGTTATAACGACCAGAGCCGACACTATACACTTCTAAAGAAAGTGAACAAGAGGAAATATTTTTTTTTTATCACCAAAAGTCGGAATTGTTCAGTGCTTCGTAGTCATTGTATTCTAACTATATTGAATAAAAATCGTATAAAGAAGTATTTGCTTTTATTCTTTAATCGCATTGAGATAATCCCCGAAATATACTAGAAGGTCGTCTACTTCTTGTATCGAGAGCCGATTCGATTTCCGGTCAAGTCAATGAAAAACGTGTAAGTATTTAATTTTTATAAAAGGGTAGGTATGTGATTTATAGCAACCAAAGGGTGGCCGCAATGTCGTATTAAAATGATACTATAGTATATGTGGACTAGATGGACCGTCCTCGACCTCCTCGGCCATAACACCTTGCGAAATGACATAGATTCAAAAATGATAAATTGACCTTTAACAAGTTTGACCATGATAATTACGTTGAATAAGTGGTTCTGAATCTGTCACCGCAACGTACGGTTCTTCTTAGGTATATTTCTATCAGGGTACAAATAGGTATCGTTTTAACTAATTTACTTGTGGTTCTACCCACCCAGGTATGGATACTAGGTCGTTATTTCTGTATTTAATTAATCATTCAATTTGTAATGTATATTTTTTAGATCTTGGACTAACATGAAATATTTAGCCAATAATAATGTCGATAAAGACATGGAACGGCACTAGTGGTTCTGATACAAAAACATATACTATAGGTACGTTTCTATAACAAACCCGCTACACGAGTACAAAAGACGTTACGACGATAGTATATTTATCTCTTTTTAACTTATGACGGCTCACATGAGTGCGAAAGACAAAACCTATGTTTTTCTTTCGTCTTAAATATGCTCCGTCTATTCTATACAAGGTCTTTGCTGTCAAACATGCTGTCAAAATTGTTCTGAAGACTAGGCAGCACGGTCTCATGATCTTAGTCTGACCCACAAACGGGCAAAAGAAAAAAAAAAGCTGTCAA
This sequence comes from Pectinophora gossypiella, assembly GCF_024362695.1. NCBI lineage: Eukaryota > Metazoa > Arthropoda > Insecta > Lepidoptera > Gelechiidae > Pectinophora > Pectinophora gossypiella. Next base: position 15,138,682 of record NC_065433.1, read on the forward strand.
AATTTTCACTTTTTTTCAAAGTTTCAACGGTTAGTAATTTTACTAGTTCGTACTTATTAGGTTTTGTTTATTAAATAGGAAGTCCATGAAACGCAAGTTCCATCCATAGTTTATTATAGATGTCAATGTTTTCAGAACAATAGGACGGCGGTGTTGATATCTGCTGTAGTTCCTTCGTTTATAAACACTTAGGTACGTGTGTCTCATAACGTGATTCTGGTACATTACATACAATTTGTATCAAATATAGTATTAAAAAAACAATTGTTTGTACACTGCCGCTCAAATTCATTTCTACGATTGACGTATTGCAGTACGCAAGCGCTTTAGGTTCGCTACGAAGTGAGGCGCGTTTGTGGGAGTGTGCTCACTCCGCAACCCAAGAGCCAGGCAGAGTCTAGTCGCTAGCACTTGTTGGGGTAGGCGCTACGTGACTTGCCAAAGGCACGACAGTTCTAGTGGTTACACTTGGAAAACAAGTGATCTTCAAGGAATACTACATAATCTGAACTTTGGTAAGTACATTTTAGAATCAAAACTACTATGCAACCCGCTCAGCTGATCGCGCGCACTAACTCTAGTTTTAGTTTCGCGTCGAAGTTTCCGACTGTCGTAACTTTTCACGCGGTTATGTGTTTCGAGCTTTAAATTTTTTTCTAACAAATTTTGGGGCTGCATATTATTTTATTTTGCTTTGTGTATGTATGTTATGCTTATTTCATTTTATCTTTTCTGGATGTTAAGTTGGCATGAATCGAGATTTGTCCTGTGGCTCTTACTCCTCCCTGGACCTGGACAGGTCAGTGTATCGCGGCACGACACTGCCAAAAAAGAATAATGGGAGAATGAAGAGAATGCTTCGTTTCGGAGGAAAAGCCCGGAGGAAACTTTACCCATTCTTTAATAAGATAATGAATGATCCTATGGAGTGAGTACTGTGTTGCATGTCTGCCTTAATGCTGGCTTCTCTTGCATAATCATAATACTTTTTAATAACATGTTTTCTAATAATCATCCTAGTTAAAGAATGCCTGTAAAATTAGGTTTCGAAATCTAATCATAAATATAATCATCTAGTTAATTTGTTTGTGTGGTTGGTGGTTGATTTGTTTTGTAATATTGGTGAAAGTTAATTAGTAACATTGTCATTAAGTTGATTCTATTCTAAAATTATTTCTTCTTTTTCCTTGATTGTGTATAGAGTAATATAGTTACACTTCACTGCCCACATGAGTAAGCTATGTACACTGCACTATTTCAGAAAGAAAACACTTACAAAAGAGCAGACACCTGGGATCATGCCTTCAATGAATGCAGAGGAGACTGCACTCCTGGGGTAAGTGTGCCTCAAACTTACACTAACTTCTGTGTATCTAATTATATTCTTTCAAAAATTTGATTTACAAATGTACCTGAGAAATTCTTCCTTCATAATACAACACTTTTTTAGATGCCTTTATATGAAATGAATTTTAATCACATAATAATCTCTATGGTCTATTTTAACAAGCAGAGAAAACTTAAACATCTTTTGCAAGGTTTAACAATATTATGTTTTATAATTGTTTGATATTGTTTAAAGTCCGTTCATTTCTTTAGCTAAGTAGTGAATTGTTTGCTGAGCGAAAACATTAAGAACCAATTATATTTTCAGTATTGTGGTACTTGGTTTTGAAGTCTTAAATTGATCATTTGTATCCCCTTTTTAGGGTTCCGTAGCCTAATGGCAAAAAACGGAACCCTTATAGATTCGTCATGTCTGTTCGTCCGTCCGTCCGTCCGTATGTCACAGCCACTTTTCTCCGAAACTATAATAGCTATACTGTTGAAACTTGATAAATATGTGTATTCTGTGAACCGCATTAAGATTTTTACGCAATGATAGAAAAAAAACAATAAATTTTGGGGGTCCCCATACATAGAACTGAAACTCAAAAAAATTTTTTTAGTCAAACCCATAGTGTGGGGTATCTATAGATAGGTTTTCCAAAATGGTATTGAGATTTCTAATATCATTTTTTTCTAAACTGAATAGTTTGCGCGAGAGACACTTCCAAAGTGGTAAAATGTGTCCCCCCCCCCCCCTGTAACTTCTAAAATAAGAGGAGGATAAAACTAAAAAAAATATATGATGTAGATTAGCATGAAAACTACCAACGAAAATTGGTTTGAACCAGATCTAGTAAGTAGTTTTTTTTTATACATCATAAATCGTCAACCATAATTTACTTTTCATTCAATCAACTCAAGTATAGGAAAGATAAAACTAATTGGTGAGTAAGTTCATCTATGTATGTATAAAACTATTTATTTTCCCTTTTCAGTTGTTATTCATATCTGTCGGGGTTAGAAGTCTGTTTAATTTTTTAAAATTACTTTTTATTACTCAAAAATTACTTTAAAAATAAACAAATAAAAAATCGTTTCATCCGTTTGCGACCTACGATGCCATAGTTAGACTGACACACAGACACACTCGTCAAACTTATAACACCCCTCTTTTTGCGTCAGGAGTTAAAAATACACATAGTTAAAACATCAAAAGTTACTACGAACTAAAAAAAACTTTTATATTATGTTACTTGCTGTTACGGAACCCTTCATGGGCGAGTCCGACTCGCACTTAGTCGCTTTTTTGTACCTCTAAACTACCATTCATTTTTCTTCTCTCTTACATTTCAAATTAATTGCGTCTCATCCCGATTTTCTTTTCATTACTTTAAAACAAAACACAAACACAACACACTTAACATATGACATGTCAATCCCACAGGTTTTTATCACTGTCACTGTCGTTTTTCGCCATCGTTAGCAACCTGGCTAAGGCCACTGTATTTTTACCAATTCCTTTTATTTTTCAGTTTATGTACACAGTGGTGCTAATTCCTGTAAATACCATCTAATTTTATTTTAAGTTATATCTGTCATTTTCTTATCCGCCGAAAAGGAAAGGGACGGGTAATCGACAAGCATAAAATTTATGGAACACACGTCAATTTTAAGCACAAATCTAATACAACCGTCTAAAAATGTTACATTAGCCAATAACCCGACAGAATTAAGTTGACAGCACACACAACGGTTTGCATACCAGCGAGATACCTTTTTGATTCGCCCGGGCTATTCATTCATTTACTCATTCTTCCTAAAATTAAGAGCTGTCAATCATCCGTCCCTTTCCTTTTCGACGGAAAAGAAAATGACGGCTATAACTTAAAATAAAATTAGGAGGTGTCTGCAGGAATCGGGGCCAGTGTTTCTGATTCCTGTAGACACCATCTAATTTTATTTTAAGTTATACCTGTCATTTTCTTAGCCACCGAAAAGGAAAGGTACGGGTAATTGACAGGCATAAAATTTATGGAGTTCACATCAATTTTAGGCAGGAATTTTAAAATCTCTCCCAAATTTATATATCCATTTTTATATTGGCCAGTTACTTGACAGAATTAAGTTGACAGCACACGTCAAATGGTTTGCATACCAGCAAAATGCGTATTTTATTCTCCCGGGTTATTCTTTCATTTTTCAATTAACAGTTGTCAATTATCCATCCCTTTCCTTTTTGACGAATAAGAAAATAATGGATAATTTAAAATAAAATTAGGAGGTGTCTGCAGGAATCGGGGCCAGTAATATTATAAAATATACCAAACTTAATTCCAAACTACTCCATTATCAGATAGATACCTACTTATGAGTTGACTGTGGTGTTAAGTTACCATTAGCTATATGATGAAAGTACAAAATAGAATAGGCAGGCAGTTATAAAATAAATATTCACTTAGTTACTCGCGAAACAAAGTAGGAGGTAGTATGGTGGCCATAGTTGCCTGCGGAAGTAATCAGTTTCTTTTGCGCTAGCTGTTTCAAGTATTAAAATATTAGTTTTACCCTATCTTCAATATGTAGAGGTCTTAGTCGCGAACCTTTTTCTTAAAATAACTGAATATGATTTGTTGTAATATCCTGTGTCATGACATATCCTGCTATATAAGTGGTTTAACCGTGACACCTAATATCACGTTACTGGACACTGTATTCTGAACTTTAACGTCTCACGGTAGAATTTTATTTGTTTTATCGTCGATGCTCCATCGATGTAGCATAATCGGCGTTGTAGTATTTTTTGTGATGCTTGCTGATGCACTTGTTAAAAGAAATTATGTGCATGTACACCTGATTTTGGTACCTATAGTTGCAATCTACGTAGTCGGTCCCAAAGTTCTGTCATATATGAAAATAGTGATAAAATAAAAAGTACCAATAAGTTTATAAAAATTTATATATCAATTTAAAGTATATTTATTAAGAAATTAAAATAACTTAAAATTATTCGAAATGACCTCCCTTGTTTTTAATAACTTCCCTCAAACGCCGCGGCCAGTCATCTATCGCAGCACGCACCATATTCATGTCTATTTCAGCGACGGCTTTAATTATGGCTGACTTCAGGCTCGCCAAATTTTTGTGGGGTTTAGCACAGACCTTGTTCTCTAAGACCTGCCAAATTTTATAATCCAGAGGATTAAGGTCCGGACTGGAGGAAGGCCAATCTTCGTGTCTAATAAAGTCAATTTTTTGATGGTCGAACCAGGCTTGAGTAGTTTTGGCTTTGTGTGCAGGCGCAGAATCCTGCTGGAACACGAAATGATGTCCTGAAAATAGCGTGTTGGGCAGATCTTTGACAAGCCGATTCAAAACCGTCTCTTGGTACACTTTTGCACTGGTTTTGACACCTTTTTCGCAGAAATGAACCTCCGTTGGCCCATAGTAAGAGACACCTAACCAGACCATCACTGAAGATGGATGATGCCCATGTTGAACCCGCGGAACTTTTTTTCCTGCTTCTTCAGAGTTTTCTGCGTACACTCTATCGTTTTGCTTATTGTACTTTTCTTCTATATCAAAAATTTTTTCGTCTGTAAAAAGTATGTCACGGTGTCGGTTTCTCGCGTACCGTTTTAATAACAACCGGGATCTTTTGAGTCTAATTGCTTTCAGGCGGGCATTAAGTAAGTGTCCACTCTTTTTCTTGTATGCTCGCAACTTAAGGTCTTCGTTTAAAACCTTTTTGACTGTTTTTCTAGTGACCCCCATCTGCAAAGACATCAGTTTCTGTTTTCGGACAGGATTTCTTCGTATGCGCGCCTTTATCGCTTTGATCACTGCTGGTGTTCTTGCGGAGCGAGGCCGGCCAGTTCTTTTCTTGTCCTCAACACTTGAGACTTCATTATACCTATTTATGGTACGATACACAAACCTAAGTGTTATTTTCAAATTTTTGAGCAACTTGAAAATGGTACTCGGCGAGTGTCCACAGCGATGCAACACTAAAATTGCGATTCGGTTTTCTTCCAAGGTCCACTCCATCGTAATAAATCACGGCAAATGATCATTTTTTGTTTTAAAATAATTGTCAAACATTCAAAAATGGAACGCCATAAAATTTTTCTAAAAGCATGTTCGAAATTTAAAAATAATGTGCCTGTGACAGAACTTTGGGACCGACTACGTAGAAGCTAAATATTGCACCTGTTATTATAGTAAGTAATTTTAGCATTATGGCTAGCTAGCTTGAGATTTATCCTAGTACCGAGCGGTACCTACAAATCATGTTTACTAGATTGTTTTTTGACTTATAATAATAGATATTTAAAATGAGAGACTTTCCAGGTACGTTCCGCAAAAAAATATCAAATGGCGCTGCACAGAGTTACCTTCGTTTAACATACTAATTTCATGGATAACAGACATATTACTATGCATCTTTTATCTTTGTATTTGGGTATAAAAGATGAACCTTGTTACTCCCTGGCGCAACACATCTTCCATCCACTATTATTCTGATCAAAATAAAGAGAAGCAATATAGGTAGCAACAAAATTCTATACCATATCTGATCCAAATATCAAGCAACAATTATTTTTATACCTGCCTCTGCAATTACATTATATTTTTGTATAATTACGTATGTGCCCGAGCAATGATAAAGAAGGTCATTTTCACGTTAAATCTGAACAACTCCATCTATATTGTTTTTGGGGACCGTGCCCTGGAAAGAACCTCAATCACACTGATTTTACGTAACATTTCCATGAACGCACGTTACGACTTTAAGGTGGAGTACATTCTACTAATATGACATTAAAAACTACATTCGTGGCAACCAAATTAGGACTTAGATACTAATGTCGACTCACAATCTTAAAATATAGGTACCGAATGTAATGATCACTTATTGGTTTTCGATATAGCTTTCAGAGTTTATTAGATTAGAAGAATTTCGCTACAACCGAGGAACACTGAGCTAAGTAAGGCTTTCCCCTTAAAGTGCTACTTAGCAATAAGGCCGCCTATTGTACTCATTCTATTTCTCTTTTGTTTTTTCCTGTTTGTGCAATAAAGTATTTGTTATGTTATGTTATGCTACCTCACCGCGAGCGTACACCTATAATGTAACGTACAGATCGGAGCATTACATCACTGAGGGAGAAGGGTTAGGTTAGGTTAGGACAATAGACAAATTTACTTACTACGAATTTTGTTCACTTGGTGTCGGGCCCAGTGAATGAATTAAAGTCGATTGCCCATTTACAGAACATAAAAAAATTAATCAACAGCAACGACAACTTTCTTTAACTTTTCTGCACGTATATCTGGGCACCTACCTAATTTTGAAATTAGAGCACTTGTTCCTTTGATCGGATAGAGATAGAGCACACGATATCATGTGAGTAGATATTGCCAGGAACCTGCGAATTTAGTGGTTCAATAGTTTTCCACCAACCGTCACCTCCACACATATTCTGTAGTTTTATTTAAGGTATGTCTGAGCTAAGTTTCACCAATTTTGATTTACGGTGTTATGGCATAAGTAGTTGAGAAAAAAAATACGTCGTTTGCGCTCGCTATATACCTACTTAGGTATTTTCAAAATTGGCTATTGCTTATACTTTATTGTAAGTTCTTTAGACGCCCTCAAGTAAGAGCATCTTATCAATGCTTTTCAAATACGTATTTCAAAAGAATTATTGTTTGGACCTATCTCTATACCTTCGACGACAACAATAGAAAAACATTTCCAAGAAAATTCTTTATCATGTAGTAACGTTTTCAATAAAATTCTACAGCCAAACAAAGATAAATAAATTATAAACGAATAAATATTTCATATAGACCTTGATCCTCTTTCAGAGTACTGATTTATTATAAAAATAAGAAATTGACACCTATTCTTATGTAAAATATTACTTGTTTGAGAAGAAAATCGTCGTTTCTTTCTAAAATAAATATAAAACGGCAGCGAGATGGCAAGTTCCCTCCTGACTCGGTTGCGTTCAGTTCCAGTTCGAGTTTGAGCAAAGCAGGACGTGACATCTCCCTCGGATGTTATCTATAACGTGCCAGCAATGAGTTGAATATAAAACGGGCTCCCCTAACTTTGTCTGTTTTCCTTCGTTACACAACTTACTATTATTAAGAAGTTTCTTCGACAGCCACTGTTCTTCAAGTGATAACTTGCTCTTTTACATCCTTTTTTGACGTAAAGGAAATTAAAAGTTTCCTTGTTCTAGAAGTAACTTCTTTTATTATACGTGAAGTGTGAAGAAATAATCATAATGGAGAGTTATTATCGTGGGGCATGGAAGTGAGCTCCATGAGAGGTCGTGCTTGGTACAGTCGTTCGCAGATTGAAAGTGGCGCTGTTGCCGGCCGGTTCTTGTCCTGGCCGCGTGCCAAGAGTCCGGGTCGATGGCGTACCCCCGCCGAGGGGGGCCAGGGCAAGACTCCAACCGTCTCCATTGCTCAACAGCACGACCTTATTTCCTAACCAGCGTACATATTTTTTTTAAACTTACTACGACTACCGTATGGTTATGAACAGCTAGGTTCAATTATATATTTAAACCCTTTCTTTCGTACTAAGGTACCACGGCACCAACTTCCTTTGCGACTGAACCGACACGAAATTAATTTATCATTTCTTTGACGCGCTCAGTCCCACCGCTGTGTCACCTGTGATAAATGACGATTGTAATCTACAACAAACTCGCAGTTTTGTTGCCGTTTTTGAAAGTCCCGTTGTAAAATCAGAGTACTAGGCCCTGTAGGTATACTTTGCATAATTTAGTGAAACAGCCAAATAAAAACGTAGGCCGACACAGTAAACACATAATTACATACTGCCTTTCTAATTTTTTTGGCACCTATTCAGCACGTGTCTGCATTAATCTATATGTATATTACACGAATTAATGTATATGACTTGTATGGCCTCGACGGGGTGGTGCGGTATCTAGCGCCACGTGTCAAGGCTGGCGTCCTCACACCGTAGCAGACAGGCGCGACAGCAAACATTGCTACTATAATACGTTTCTAATCAAATTAAATGGAACCGACAACTCGATGCCAATAAGTCCCGCTGTGAGAGAAACAAACAACAATATTGATGTTCCCAATTAAATGGCCAGAGTAACATTAATATTGTCTTGTTTCCGACTACAACATTCTTAATTAATACTTCACAGAATTGACTATTCTGAGCAATGTACGGAAGTCTCACAGAACGGAAGCAAAGCTTTTGTTAGTAAATTGTTTCAAACAGCCGGAATATACCTCGTTTTCCTTACTATTAAATTGTTGGAAAATTCTGAAAGGTTTTACAGTGATTGATGGAACTGTCGCTCAGTAAAATTAAAACTTGCCTCTCATTGAATTTCTTCACTTAACCGGTCAATTTAAAAGACGTTTTCATTTGTACAGTAGAAGTTTCTCGAATAGTTAAAAATGAAAAAATAGTGAAGAGGAAATATCTTTTCTTTTTACTTGACAGCGGTCGAGAATTTGGGTAGACACTTCGATTTATGATGTACTTGACGTTTTATTTAACCTCTTACGCATGGGTTGCAACCTAGGCCTTTCAGGTGCTACAACACGTCAGCAAGCATGTACATAATAAAGATATAATACGAGTAAATACATAAAAAATGTAAATGTGTGTGTGTATGTTGTAAATGTATATGTGTGTCGTAGATTTTACATAAACAACAAAAAAGGCGTCGTTGTGTTGTACAAATGTCGATGATTGTTTATTTAGTTTATCATGAGGTATGAAAGTGAGCTCCATAAGCGGTTGTTCTTGGTATAATCATAATCTCTGAAGAAACTTAGTTCCGAACAAATAAATATATCCTTGTGTCTCTCATCCTTGTAACAAAGCTCTTAACTTTGTTAAAATCTTCTTTTCTACACGCGTGATAGCAGCTGACAAGTATAAAAAAAATAATACGTATTTCATTATAGTTGCAAAATAGACATAAATTGATAGCCAAATGTGAAACCATAATTGAAATTCATTGAAAATTGGAATAGTTACAGCCATCCGAAATCAGGGAGTCAGAAATAAATGGCAGTAGAAGCTCGTGACGTCACGTGTTCCTAGTGATATTCAATAAGCTACATTTCTACAAGTACCGTTTTGCCAGAACGGACGAAGCATTCCACCACTGACTTTAAGTATTAGTATTTCCGGCGTTAAACAAGATAGATACTGAAAAAATTCAGATTAATCCGCATGTTCACGTGATTAGATTGGTGAAAAGACAAACAGACGAAGTCCCTATAACAATGCACATAGAGCAACATTACATTATGTTATGTTTGTTTTTAATGTTAATCCCTAAATAATGAGTGAATAATGTTTATTCATTTGAAGTACCTACTTGATATTTCTACCAATCAATTCAATTGAATAGGTATACGGACACAGAACAGATAAATCCTATATCTCACATTTTACAGATTCACGCGAAAAAAGTTATCGCGATAACAAATAGTAGACGCGACGATTAGTGCTACCGTTGAGCTATAACGTACATTTTGGTGTATTATCACTGATTTCCGTCTTGGCTATTAATTATAGTATGACCACGTTCGACCGACAGAGTTCTAAATCGCTAGTAATATAGCTAACGTATGGTAAACTGCTGTCATTTTACTTTTTAAAATTAGGCAGTAAGTTGCTCCACTACATCATCCATCATAATGATCACCATGTATATTTGTCTTTTGGATGCTAAAGTATTGTGTGCATTTTATCTTCACAATATCTATTATTTATTCTCCATAAATTTTGAATTATATCTACTCGAATATTCATTTCTACCAATAGAAAAGGAGCTCTGTCTTAAGTTATTAATAAAGTTAGCCAAACAGAAACAGATGTCTGATGTTGCTTTTAGGTACCTATAAACATTAATCAATAGTTGAATATTGCCTTCATTTATTTTACATAAACATAAGTAATGTTAAGCAAATTTCTGAGTGATCCTATCCTGTGTTTATCAGTGGCGTTTGAACCACATACCGCAAAAAACATTAAAGAATGCCGTCTAATGTAATCATGGTGCGGTCAACAGTGTGGTGCCCTTGGACAACATGGACGACATTGAGCTAAAGAACATCCAGCTGCAGTTTCCAAGCGGTTCGCGACGACTGAGCGGCGAAGTGCGCTGCGTGGAGACGCGCGTGCGCACCGACCGCGGCGACATCGTCGTCGCCGTGCAGGGCGACCACACCAAGCCCGCCATCCTCACCTACCACGACATCGGCTTGAACCGTAAGATTTTTTTAATTTTTTGATATATCCGAGATGGCAAACAACTAAACTTTCTGTGCTTTCCTACAGAAAAGCTATAGAAACTATAAAATGGGTAAAAAATAGATAGGTATTATATCAATTATTTCGAGGAATGACACTGTTTTAATTTATTTGTAAATTTTGTGATATGATTGAAAACGAAATAAGATATTGAAGCCGTGAGGACGCACTGTTGCTCACGACTGTTGAAGCGCAGCTGGTAATTAATTAAATCTGATATTTTCCTTCGCTACGCTTTACTAACAAGTGGAAAGTGAAAACCAGAAAATTAAATAAAGCTACTATAGGTGGCACATTTCCGTACAAAGCAAAGGTACATTAGTAAAGAATAGAAGGTAAACAGGCTGCCACTTTTGGTTGTTCTGGTCATTATGACAGGATTCCAGCTCAGTATACAATAAGAATGTCCAGTCCGGATAATAAGATCGCAATACCAAAACACATCACCTTGAGGGTGATTCCATCATCTATCGTCCCGTCCTTCAGTAGACTAAGATTTTTAAATTCCGCGTGATCCAGTACATAATTACTAAATGCTTCTAAATTCCCTCCCTTTCCGCCATCGTGTTAAGTGTCGACAGCGACGTCGTATTGGGTCTGATCAGATAATCGGCGCCACTTACATCTCAATGAAACGGAGTACATTTAGTCTGATCTGACGCCCACAACGCCTAACTATAATAAAGGGTATTAAAATAGCTCCTAAGAACATAGTTATACAAGTATTAGTATATTGAGAATGATTATTTCTCTCTACATGTATTAGAAATAAATAAAGAGTAAAATACGCTGAAGTAATAATTTGACTCGTGCTTGTATATTCATGGCGCTGCAATGTGTTGCTACGTCAACCTAACGTAATCATCTTTTTGGGTCACTGAACGTGTTGTTACAACAGCCTCCAATTTTCCCTCATCGATTTCATTCGTATACTGCTTCAACTTAAAATTGCCATTTTCCTTTAAAATAAAATAAATGTCGTTTACGAAAAGTGATACACAGTCGTAAACAAGAAAACATCAATGTGATATAATCCTGTGTGATTATTAAATAGATGTTATTTATTTGTTGTCCCGAGAGGCTTAGCAACCCTCGTTTCCGCCGTGGAAATCTCCGATGTTGATCATGAAATCGCTACAATTCATCGTCGTATATCAAGACCTGGTTTAAAGCTAAATCGATTGATCCGAATTACGGCATATTGATTCCCGTATACTGATACTTGTGGTACATCCCATTCCATTTAATTACATTTATAATTATAGATTACAGATTTGCAGGCGACGTAGAGTTCAAAAAAAATGTGTTTAATTTAACACGTTACGAGTGTGAATCACATTGTACTGCAGACTTTAAAAGGAGCTGTCACATGCATGATCATTACTATCTTTGTAGTTAGATAATATTATTATTATCTCAAACGAGCGTATCAGCCTTTACAGAGTTCTTGTCTATTTTACCGCGACTCGCGACGCCGCGCGTCAACGTCGCCTCCGTTGCTCTTAAAAGTTCAAAAAGCATTAAAAAGCAATTTCATTTCAATAGCAGCAGGTGGGTTTTTGCGGACAAAAAGACAACAAAATGTTTTAAACGCTTGACAAATACTTATGTTATATTTATCCCATTATTAATATTAATTCGAGGTTACGTTTCATGTGGTACAAAATAAAGATTAACAACAACTGTGGTGTTACTTCTTTCAAAATTAAGAATTCATAATGATAGATAATAAAAGTCATAGAAAAATATTATTTGTGCTTCTCTTTACACTAATGTATTCATCCTTGTTATTCTTTGTTTTGATATATATATATATATATATATATATATATATATATATATATATATATATATATATATATATATATATATATATTATGTTGTAAGCTCAGGTGTTAGACGAAGCTAATGTGTATCAAAAATAATAAGCGAATCAAATTAATGTACTAACAGACAGATGTATAGAACCTAGTAATAATGAGGTGCAGTAAACTTTGTAAGCACGTTTCAAATTAATAAACTGTCATTGATTAATTTCGTGGAACCCTGTTTGATTGGTAGCCAGATTTCTGACTATGTGAATCGGTGTTACTGAATATAATGCTTTACTGACGTGAAATATTCCGCACAGCGCAGCTGTTTCACTTAATTAAGGACGTAATGAGCCTCACGTTCCATACCATACTTCGAAACAAGTCTACCTTTGTGGTTTACGTGCATTGTAAAGGAGAAGTTTGAATTTATATATATGATATATATATATATATATATATATATATATATATATATATATATATATATATATATATATATATATTATGTTGTAAGCTCAGGTGTTAGACGAAGCTAATGTGTATCAAAAATAATAAGCGAATCAAATTAATGTACTAACAGACAGATGTATAGAACCTAGTAATAATGAGGTGCAGTAAACTTTGTAAGCACGTTTCAAATTAATAAACTGTCATTGATTAATTTCGTGGAACCCTGTTTGATTGGTAGCCAGATTTCTGACTATGTGAATCGGTGTTACTGAATATAATGCTTTACTGACGTGAAATATTCCGCACAGCGCAGCTGTTTCACTTAATTAAGGACGTAATGAGCCTCACGTTCCATACCATACTTCGAAACAAGTCTACCTTTGTGGTTTACGTGCATTGTAAAGGAGAAGTTTGAATTTATTGATGTTTTCTTATAAGCCGTTGGTAATTCAGAATTATCCAAAGTAAAGTAATACCTAATACCGCAGCCCGGGTACCTCATACAAAACTTCGTTCTTTAGTTTACTTCCACGCGCAACTGCGTGTGTGACGTTTAGGGCTAATACAATATTTAACCGGCATGTCTTACTGAGATACTACTACGCTCAAAAATCGCACGAGGTGCGCCTAGCGCGTGCGACCGAGACAGTTGCGAAAATAGTTTGTATGAAAAAAATATTCCAAAGGTCATTATCGCTACTTACTAATCGAACACACATATCACAAGACACCGTATTAGTCGTTAGACAATGAAATCCGTGAAAACAATCGTCCGCGCACAGCCCTTAGGTTTACAATCTAAAGTGACTCCCGACGGGGAAAGGGGGCATTGATAATGAAAGGGGGGTTAAATCTAGCTCGCATCGGTATGGGGCGGAGATTGTCCGTTCTATAGGTAGTTTTATTCCACAATCTAAGCTAATACTAAGGCCAATTGTTCAGAGTTACTGCTTTGTAGGGAAAGACTTTCTGGGTGGAAATGTACATATGAAAGTGACGAAACTTTGAGCCACATGTACATAACATGAGCAATATATTGACAAACAAACAAATGGTTACCAGAGATTTTGACTGATGTTTGTAACTTACGGCAATGATATATACGAAATAAATATTAAGAAATATATTTGCTTTCGTGCTGTAAGAACAATAAATATTGTTTAAACAGGTGAGCATCAGAATGACTGCCCAATGCGACAGATCAGTTTTAAAATATTACTTACATCCAATACATATTAGCTACTATTTAATACCTTTGTATAGATATTTTCTACCTAATTAATAAATAAGAAAATTTATTTAAAAAATGGCCAGTCATTCTGATGTCTGAATGACCACCCACATTTAGAATCTCCACAAAAAGGCTCCGAAATGTAATTTCGCCTATACACAAATTTAGTACCTATTCAGTACCTACCTAAACAAATATTTTTTTTTAGATTTTTAAAACAACAAATAAAAAAATATGAGCAAAAAAAGTTTTAACAAAAATGTTAATTGTTTATTGTTTACAACTCAATTATGCACATAATACAAATTATAGAAAAGGAACAAATGCAATAAAAGATTAATATGTTAAATATGTTGAATATGTAGGTACTGAATAGGTACTAAATTTGTGTATAGGCGAAATTACATTTCGGAGCCTTTTTGTGGAGATTCTAAATGTGGGTGGTCATTCAGACATCAGAATGACTGGCCATTTTTTAAATACATTTTCTTATTTATTAATTAGGTACAAAATATCTATACAAAGGTATTAAACAGTAGCTAATAGGTATTGGATGTAAGTAATATTTTAAAACTGATCTGTCGCATTGGGTAGTCATTCTGATGCTCACTTTAAACAGGGGTGCTAAAAAGCCCATATCAAAGCGTGTCATCTATAAGCATGTCAAATGTCATATAGTGTAATAATTTCATATGATAGTACCTCTATATACAATTTTTAAATCAATAATATGTATTCGCTGAACGACGCCTGGGTCATGTTCTAGGAAACTTATTGAATCTGTAGCTAAGAGGATTAATTAAGTGCTATGAGTGAACTAATGGGTGTAAAAGAAATCATAATTGAAGTGCCTTTTATGTACTGTAGTTACGTATATCTACACTGATAGTTAGGTAGATGCAGGCATCGATTGTACAAGTGGCGTAAGCATGGGACAGAACGAACACGCCAAGCTTGTTCCTCACGAGGTATGACGCACTAAAATAGTGCATCGTGTATTCTCTGCAAGAGCCATTTTCGCCAGTAGATATATACTCGTATAATTAAAATAACAAAAAACGCCAACTGTATTCTTTGCTAGAAACATTTGAACAACTACCACTTAAGGTCATTTAAACGAAAATGGCTAATTGTAAGACTTGTTCATAACCTGAATTCGTAACGCATCAAAATCGGAAGTGAGTGACAGTCGTAAATAGCTAGCACTTGACAACTGACGTAGTTTGATGACGTACGGTGACGTCACGTATTGCCTCTGGTTACGTAAACAGCTGTTCATAGAAATGCGGCGAAAGGAGTAGAGCTATTTAGGAAAGTCATGTCGATTTATAACTGCCCGTTTTTCAGGGCGTAATCACACGTTTCAATTTCTAAATACGCTAACATATAACCCATGTATATTTTAGGTACAACAGAAACATATTTTTAGCTTGCCCAGCATATTGCGGACATTTAAATAATGGTTTCAGTTTATAAACTGAAACTTTTTTTTACCTTATAGATAGATAATATCGCAAACTTTAGGATAAAAACGAGATTTCAATTATACCAACGGGTTAACATTTTTTTTACCTTATTTCTGGCTTCACTTTACAGTTACGGAGACAAAGATTTAAAAGTCATAACTGATGTTATCAAAATAGTGTATTCTACCAGTTTCGTAGTCACGTAATAAATAATCGAGGTTCTTTATTTTTATTTTCCGCTAGTTTAATATATAATTATTGCTACACGATACCTAAAACATTTTAATACAATAAACATAATAGTTTCATCAAGGGCTTATTTTTGAATTCTAAATTTTATTCATATTTTGACTCTGATCACTTATACTTTTTTAACTAGTAGTTTAATTAATTGGGTCGTGTACTAGGTTCAAGATAAGTTATGAAATTCTGATTACTAAATAAAGACAGATCTAAAACTAACGAAATATATTTTCTTTTTTCTATTTAACTTATTTAAGAATTTTTAATAATAAGTCCGACATTTTGTCACATTTTTCTATGACGTCACTGTGTGCTTTTTTTATGAATTTGTATGCAAGTTCCATAGTAATTTTGTGTTTTGACGTTTAGTAAAAAGTAACTGATTTGACTAGTTGGAAACTAGCTTATTATACTTGAATGGTAGCTACGTCACTTCACTATGGCTGCGGTCACAAATTTTCAGGCAAAGCCGGAACAGCTTCACTGAAGTACCCTGCATCACAATTTCCCGTTGAAATAGTTCACATTCGTTATCCAATCATCAGCAATTTGCCGATCATTCCACAATGCAAATAATAAAAGGAAACGGAACATTAATTAAAATTCTTCAACCAATTTATATCATATCGGATTACTGAAATTTTCTCATAATGGATTACACAAGTACAAATAATCTGTTATCTTTATAACATTTCACCATTAGAATACCTTAAAAAAGTTTTATAATTATATTACATGATATATACCTACATACTAGGGGAATCCTAAAGAAGATAATGGAACACCTACCGAATACCTTTTATTGAACCCCATAAGTAGAAAATGATTACAAATTAATAAGTGTTTATTTTAATATGAACAGAAATTTTTTTGGACATATTTTAAAAGTGAATGATATTGAAATTGTTTAAATTAAATTTTATAAATTGTTACCTACCTATGCGAGTAGTTCCAAAAATAAATGCCTAAGTTCGCGGAACCCTGGTGACTTTTCTACTGAACCCCCTAAAACCACGGTACCCACTTTAGGAATTGCTGTACTAACATACACAAAGTAGTAACATACAGTCTTGCCGCCAATGCCGCCAGTCTGGCTTGGGTGGGAGCCCCCTCCAAATAAGTAATATAATAAATAATAATTCACCTTAACTGCCAAGTGGCAATTAAATTCTAATTATTGACGGCATTGTATCAACATGAATTAGTTTGCTTAGACTCGAGTCCTTTTGGTGACTCGGGATTTTCCATTGTTAATTCGGTGGCCACGTCCGGGCCAGTCAAAGTACATTATCCCTCGGAGTCCGAGGCGCGGCGTTTACGTAACAGCTTCCTCCTCGGACTCTCCGACAAACATGCCCGAAACTTTCCCTGCGCTCTTTTACATCGCTGCTCATATTCGAACCGGTCACATTAGGAAAATAATAAAACAGGCGTGTAACGTGAACTACGTAAAGATATCCCACATCTTGCAGATAGCGAATAAAAAGTGTATCTCAGGGATTTAATATATCCCCCAGTCTATTTTACAAGACAAGAATTTGTTATTCTGTATTCTCTGTATATTTCCCTTTGTGAATGTGTAAGATGTGATTATTTGCAATATCCTCAGGCTAATGCTGCGTCTTGTTTTATATGCTACATAATATATTCCTTTCATGACTCGGGGTTTGTTAGGCAAACATTTATATTGTTTGCATTGGTTTCAAAGCCGTTTGTAAAGACTAGGTATAGATCTCTGGTATAACATGCCAACTACCCTTTGTGGCTGTGTAATTATCTACTCGGTGCACGTCCGGCGCGGGTTGCGGGCCTGCGAGCTTGCGGGTGAGCTGCGCCCGCAGCCGTGGACATGGATCTAATGTCAAATGTCGATATCCAATCCTCTGATTGGATATTGGCTACACAAGCCTCATGTGCTGACTGTAATTCGAAACACCGTCAGCCTTTTCCTCTTCGATGAGCTTTCAGTACTTCCGCACATATCAAATAATTTTATTGAAACGAAGGTATTTTTAGACGCGATTCTCCCATATTGCCTCGCTCTCCCGTATTCCCTTTTATACGATTTACACACGTCTGCAAAGACTTCGTAAAATATTGATTTACGGCATGTAAATGTACTGTTCAAATATCTATTTTTGTAGACGAACTTACGTAAAAAAAGTGCTAATATTACAAAGTATAACGTCTTGCTTTGTGTGTGTTACTTGCCCCTTTAAATCTTTCCTTTTCTAGAGTGAATCATAGTTTTGTTCGGCGTGGAATTGAATGAGGGTCACGGGCTATATAAATAGGTGTAAAAGGGTCTGGGGGCAAGAATTTGTTCGGTCACTTAGCATTGTATTAGATTAGCAGTTTAAGTCCCAAACGTTATTGTGAAAGGAAGTCGATTCTAATCCCCATTCTGTATACGCGCTACGCTTTGAGAATGTACCCGCCATACTCATATACCTTATTGACCGCTCCGGGTTTATATATGTAGATATGTAATTACATTATGAAGCTTAGGGTACTAATAAAAATGTAAGTAATATGCAGCCATCTTATAACAAGAGTTGGAAGTTGAAAAATTTACCTTATTGATTAAATTGCCGTAGTTCATTGCAAATAGAGAGCGCAAGAAAATTCTTCTCTTTTTATTTCTACTCGAGTGAGTATTCGATTTTTACGTTATTTATGACACAACAATACTAGCAAAAAAAAGTTCATGTTTATGGCGGGCTGTCATTACGAAAAATACAATATAATTTTCAGAGAACAAATTAGAGAGTGTTAAGAGCTTAAAACAGAAAACAGACAATATTCTGAGGTAGATTCAGGAACAAATAGAACGTATAAAATTCAAAACATTTTAATGTCTGGTGAATTACTGTTACCGCATCTCCTTCTTAAGTATATTTCCTTACTAAACTCCAGTTAGTAGTGCAGTGCATTTACCCTACAGAAATGCTCTATTTGTGTCTGTGTACCGTAACGCGACTACGCCTAATGCTACAAGGAGCTGAAATCGTCGCAGCTCTTAAAAGAAAATAAAAGCCGACATGAAAGCCTACGTTCGTCTACTCAAGCTGCACGTCATTTTCATGTCGGCGAGGCGAGGCCAGCGCGAACTTTTGGTGTAGCCAACATGTGCCAGAATTTAAGCCTCTCAAAGAATTTTGTCATTTGCTATTTTTATACCTGTCTGCAGTCTTACTAGTTTATATACCAACAACAGGAAAATGGAATCTTTCAAAGCCTACATTCAATTTATGTACAGATTTTAAGTAGAATCAATTGTCAAAGCATTATTACCTATCACAGAAACACATAAACGGTTGGTTTGATAAGTTGGAGCAAGAAGCCAACTAAAAGTAAAAGCAAATCGCAACATGATGAAAGTTAATCTATTGACCCGCCTGGTGAACTTTCTTCGCGTATTGTTCATCGTATCATTTTTTATGGCTGCTATTTAACCCTTTCACGGGCAGAGACTATGGGTCATTGATGATTCATAATAGATAGTATGACACCTTGGAATCGGAACGTTATTAGACTGTCCTTGAAAGTGTTAAGGTCCGACGACTTGTGTCTGTGCTCACTCCTATACGAATTACGGATGTGAATTATGTATCTTAGTAACTTTCATTAAGCACGTTGCTCAATCTTCAAAAGTGTACTTATGCATAATTGTCCGATGCAGGTCAAAAATATACTGTCTCCTAAAAAACTAAATGTAGTCTTTAGGGCTTCGGGCCCTCACTCTCGTTAGCATGTGTTGGGCCCTGTGCCGAGGCTTTTCTTGCAACTTCTTTTCCCCCACTATACAGGTTGTGACAAGCTGCAGTAGTTTTAGGCGGATGAGACGTTCGCTATGTAATAAATGACGATTCAAAGTGTAACTATGTTACCTACTGAATAAAGATATATTTGATTTTGAATTAGGTAATGGATGTTTCTTCACCAGCGAGCGTCTCATTGTTTCCAGGAATTAATCAAGAACTCACTTCCAATCCAAATCACGCGCATGCATAATTCATTTATCCCAGATTTCTGTCGGTCTACTTCAACATATTGGTGAAGCTTTGTAAATTGTAGGCTTATGGTATTATTGATAAAGAAGTTTGTTCACCTTTTTATATGTAACCGTTTATATGTTTAAGTAAAACTGGGTAAAATATTACTTTTTACTGGATAAAAATATTTCGCTCCAAAAAAGTAAAAATGTGAATGTCATATTTGTATGGAGAGGCTAGAGATAATGAAAAGTGGCGATCTAATAGTGTCAACTTAATTTTAGTCTACTTAATTAAGTAAAATTTCGTTTTCTGGCGGATACATAATATGATTGTTATTAGACACTTATATCTCACTTATGCGGCAGGTAACATGGCTGTTATGAGCTACTAACCTAGCAGATAGTATTACTGCTATCAGACACTATCTCGAAAACATGATTACTATTTTCAAAAGTGCGGTGTACAGTATGGTAGTATCGATTATCGAATTTATACTATACGTATTATAATGGATTAATCATGTTTAGGTTAATACGCTACCGAATTTACGACCGATAGTAATGACATGACCTCCACTTTATCTCCATAGTAATAGAGTTGTTTCCAACTAGTCAAATCAGTTACACGAAATTAATTACTGTAGAATTTGTAGGAAAAAGCCATCGACGACGTCATAGAAAATTTTGCACTTATTATTACACTTTTCTTTATTAAAATTCATAAATAAGTTAAATAGAAAAAGGAAAACGTTTTTTGTCACCTTTAGATCTGTCTATATTTAGTAATCAGAATTTCATAATTTTTCTTTGACCTAGGAAACTACCCAATTTTGATCCGTCAAGTCCTTCCGCTTCGCTCGGATTACCAACCATCGCTTTGGTCTTTATCTGCTCTGTCTACACTGCCGTTACTGTTGCAGTAATGCTCATTACATTTTTCTCATTTATCATTCCAAAAGTCTTAGTAATATTCCCATTGTAGGAAATCTACCAGCTTTTTCAATAGAAACAAGAGTGTACGTGTACTGATTTACACGCAGAATGTAGAGGGTGGTAGGTATATTGGAATAGCTCGGATCTGGGACACGCTTAGTCTGAATCAGCCCCTTACATTCATTGAAGCAAGGGAGACGTGAGACGAGATCTCAAGAATATTGAAAAGGATACCCCACACGTGTTGAACCTGTGAATACTGGTTGTAAAGCCTGTTTTATTTGATCGACCTAATTTCGCAGAGAGGAAATGCACTCAATAGTAATTTGGTGGTAAACGAAATGTAAAAGTATAGATCACTGATAACTCAATCAACAGTACGCCGCCGCCGCCGCGCCGGTTGCACTTCGTTACCGAGTTAAAAACTGTAACACGTTTTTTTTTACACTTCCCACTTGGCTGTATGGCATACAGGTGTGTGCCTACGCGCCGGGAAAAAGTTATGTTCGTTTGACATTTCGTTTACGCGATGACGATGGCAATTTAGTCCCGTCGCGATTATTTCTTTAAAGTGGTGTATAAGCCACATATATTATGAGGAAAGGATGGTGAAGTCTTCTGGTGAGTGTTTTGATGGTTATTATCGTGGAACGTTGGCAATTATGAGCTACATAATGTTCATGACAATGACCTAACCTCACGTTCTTTCTTTCAGTATAAAAACAATGGTTTAGTCCATCGACTAGGGGGAATGCTGTTATAATATCGTCCCACGTGATGTGGTGAGTGTTTTTACCTTTAATTCCGCGTCGTAACGGGGTTGACAGAGCTGTAACATGTCATTTTGTTACAGGGGTCAAAGTACACCGGCAGAGTCCAGTGTCAAAGTTCAACTAGAATGAATAAAGTCTAACTTCAAAAATCAACTTCAAGGTCTTCCTTCAGGGTCTGGTTCCCCAGCCATGACTACCATTGGTGTTCATGGTCTGCTTTTGCCGTCAGGGACAGTTCCTGCTGCGGTCATTAATGTAATTCCAATTTGGGTGTTACAACCTCTGGATACCATCTGGATATCTCTTATTCAAGGTTAATTTAACTTATTATGGATAGTGCCATTCTCTCAAGGTGTTATTCTGCTAATACATGGAGTATTTATCCTCAATATATACTCCATGCCTTTTGTCAGGACCTGCCGTCCTGACACTTTACTTATCCTCATAGGGATAAAACCTAGTTGTTTAGGAATAATACTAAGTTAAGATACCATGTTATAGTAAAAGATTTGTTTCTTAATTTACATTAGGATGTTTTGTAACCGACTGACTTCATATTGTTTTATTGTGAAATTGTTGAACCAATTATACCATTGTTAAAAGTGAAATCTTTATTATTTCCAACACCTTGGCTTTGTTTGCAATAGGAGGGGATCTTCTCTATGGCGCCCAACATTTTTAATCATATTCTCCCCCTATTCTCTGAGTTTGGTGCCTCATTCCACGCCCTGGGAAACTAATATCTCATTATAAGACAACATCTATGGTAACAACTGCCCCACGCAGTTTTAGTCGTTACAGTGGCGCCCAACGTGGGGCTCAGAAAAGCAAGGTTGGAAATTAGTAGGTATTTCACTTTCTTTGTTCTTTGTAACATAACCTAGTTATAAGCACATGGTGTAACTTTATAGCAAATAGGGTGTGTTTTCTTTTAATAGGTACACATTTATGACTTTACTTTTCTACTTATAAGTAGGTATGTAAACTTGAAATTTAGCATATCTCCAGTTGTTGTTGCATAGGGACATAGTGATAATTTTATTGACAGGACCATAGTATCTCTCAGATTTCTTTTTCTTATTTTAAGCTGAGTTAGTTTACATAGGGCCATAGTCATATACTTTTAATATCACATAGGACTATAGTGACACAATTTCCTTTTCTAGTAATTTATACAATTATAAACATAGTGACTCAGAGCACATAGAAGTTTTTACATAGACATAGTAATAGACTGTGGGTTTTTATCTTATTTTATTTGTTAGTGGTTACATAGGAACATAGTATTCATAAATTTGATACATAGGACCATAGTAGCATGTAGATAAGTACCCTATAGGGGTGTTACTTATAATTTTTTTTTTCTTCATTACATTTTGTTAGTACTTAGAGTACTATAACTGTATTCACATACATTAGTGTCGTAACCATAGTTCTTCTTCACTTATCTGATATTCTGTTCTTACTTTGTTTACTCAGAATGGCGGAATTCAATGCTAATATTAACTTCTTGTTGAAAGATGAACTTATTTATGAACTTTCTATTCGGAATGTAAAGGTTGACCGGGATAATACTGTTGAGCAATTACGAAAATTATTTAGACAAACTTGTAAACAAGCCCGTCGCGGCAGTATAGTTGTACCATCTGAGGGTTTTGAGAGTGATATTGATGATGAACATAAAACTTTAACATTAAAAATAAATGAAATCATCGCTTGTTTATCAAGTCCTGACAAATCTCCTTCGGCCCATCAGCGTATTCTAGGCCGTGCTCAGTATTTGCTTTTGCGGTTGTCTCGCATAGAACGTCCGGCCGATGACCTTGAAAAATTGAAAACTTCTTTATTGTTATCATTGGCTAATAATGATATCACTTCGGATTCATCTTCAGATTCCGAGCATGAATTAAACCGTCCGTCGTGTATTAACAAATA
Source organism: Pectinophora gossypiella (assembly GCF_024362695.1). Classification (NCBI taxonomy): domain Eukaryota; kingdom Metazoa; phylum Arthropoda; class Insecta; order Lepidoptera; family Gelechiidae; genus Pectinophora; species Pectinophora gossypiella. The sequence continues at coordinate 15,162,187 of NC_065433.1, forward strand.
TAAAACTATTATTTCTCATGAAAAGAAATATAACCTCAACTCGTTGAATTTGAAATTTAAGGGTGATTCCTGTGTTCGCGTTTTCCTGGCTCGTTTGGAGGAGCTGTGTTCGGCACGGAACATTCTTGTTGATGATATTTACACTGGTTTTACTGACTTGGTGGATGGTCCCGCTTTATGCTGGTACCGCGCCAATAAATGTCGTTTTTCTAACTATAGTGAACTGGTTTCTGCTTTGAAATCAGATTTTGATTTACCTGACTACGACTTTCGTCTTCTTGAAGAGATTCGTTCGCGAACACAAGCAAAGGATGAATCCATTGTCATATATTTGTCCATCATACTAGGTATGATGTCTCGTTTGAGTAAAGAGCTTTCTGAAAGCGATAAACTCGACATCATCTTGCGGAATATTCGTCCTGAATATAGTAGGGAAATTCGGATGATTGATGTCACTACCATCCAACAATTACAACAGATAGGTAAACGTTTGGAATTGTCAAAACATAGGATTGACAACTTTATAGAACCAAATTTCTCTAAAAATTCCGTAGCTCCGGATTTCAACTTTAAATGCAAACCTAAATCCTCTAGGGATTTTTCTAAAAATATTCCTGTCGCTTCTGTTATTCGTTCTTCGACTTGCTTTCGCTGTGGTGGAACGAATCATTCCACTAATCGGTGTAATGCATCTAAGGAAGTAGTTTGTTTTAAATGTGGTAAGAAGGGGGTAAAGACTCCTCTTTGCCCAAATTGTAATTCTCATTCTAATTCAAAAAACTAGATTGCTTAGTCTCTCTGGGATCTGAATCCTGCAGGGAGGCGATATTTAATCCTAATTCTAAAGACTTTCGCCCTTATTTAACTGTTAAAGTCTATGGTATTAAAATTTCTGGTTTACTCGACTGTGGAGCCGCTTGTTCTATTTTAGGAAACAATGCTCATAAATTCTTTAAAAATCTTGGTATCCCATTGTGTAATTTAAAGTCCCCTGTATTTTTGAAAGTGGCGAGTGGTCACGAATACATTTGCCAATTTTACATGGATATTCCTATTGAATATAACAATGAGGTTAAGCTCATTCAATTTTACATTCAACCCGAAATCAAACTTCCATTACATTTCGGAATTAATTTCTGGAAATCATTTAACTTAGCCCCAGAAGTTCTGGCGTGTCTACCTGCAATAGAGCCTGTCGATTTATACAATGTAGCAAGTGTCAAAGAAAATGGCTTGCGCAATTTAGATTCTCTTTCGGATTTTCAAAAACAAGAAATTGATAATGTTAAACAACTTTTCTCTAATATTGATTCAGAGTTAGTCGGCCTGGGTCGTACTCATTTAATAGAACATGTTATAGAAACAGGTGATGCGAAACCCATAAAACAAAAATATTATCGTATTAGTCCTGAAAAACTTAAACTTCTAGACGGCGAGTTAAACCGAATGCTCCAACATGATATTGTTGAACCATCTTTCTCTCCTTGGAATTCTCCAGTAACCATGGTACCTAAAGCCAATGGTGAAATTCGTCTGTGTTTAGATAGTAGAAGGTTAAATTCAGTGTCAAAACCTGATGCCTATCCACTGCCATATATTAATTATATTATGGACAATCTTCGCGATGCTAAATACTTGACTTCTCTTGACTTGAGTGCTGCGTATCATCAGATTCCTCTCTCTACCTCTTCGAAAGAGAAAACTGCTTTCACGGTTCCTGGCCGTGGGCTATTTCATTACAAGGTCATGTGTTTTGGTCTTGTAGGAGCCTCCGCTACTATGCAAAGGCTAATGGATAATCTTTTCTCCTCTCAATTTGATAACAAAGTGTTTTGTTTCATTGACGACATCATTATCTGTACCAGTTCTTTTGAAGAACACGTGAAAATTCTAAAAGCGGTCTATGAAAAACTAAGATTCGCTAATCTCACTATTAACGTGAAAAAGTCATTTTTCTGCCGATCAGAACTTAAATATCTCGGTTTCGTAGTTGATCGATATGGTCTTAGGACCGATCCTTCTAAAGTAGATGTTATTGCAAATTTTCCAACGCCAACTGACGCGAAGTCAGTTAAACGTTTCTTGGGAATGGCGGGTTGGTACCGTCGTTTTATCCAAAATTTCTCTCATGTTGCTAGACCTTTGTCTCGACTTACTAGTAAGAAGGTACCTTTTACATGGTCTCCGGAAGCTGAAGAAGCTTTCACCCAACTTAAATCTGCTCTTATCTCGTCACCTATTCTACAATGTCCTGATTTCTCTCAGCCATTTTACATCCATACGGATGCTTCCTCGTTTGCTATTGGTGCTGTTTTAACTCAAAGGGTCGATGGTATTGATCACCCTATCGCTTATTGTAGCAGAATATTAAACGCCCAAGAAATCAATTACTCAGCGACAGAAAGAGAACTGTTAGCTGTGATTTATTCTCTGGAGTTATACCGTCCTTATGTTGAGGGTAGCAAATGTTATATTATAACCGATCATGCCTCGTTGCAATGGTTTCAGAATCTTAGTAATCCGAGTGGTCGTCTAAATAGATGGGCATGTCGTTTGAGTCAGTTCGATTTTGATATAATTCACAGGAAAGGTAAAGAACATGTGATACCTGATGCTTTGTCTAGAATCAAGATTGACTCAATTGAAATTGATCCCTACACTATTTCTGATCCTTGGTATATTAAAGTCTTTAACGGTTGTACTAAAAATCCTCGTCGTTATCCTAATTTCTCGGTAGTAAATGGTAAACTATGTCGTTTATCTAAAAATAAATATCATCTTATTTCTCAACACGATTGGAAAATCGTTGTTCCCCGTGAAAAATATGTAGAAGTTCTTCGAAAATATCATGATGAGCCTTCTTCCGGTCATTTCGGTGTGGCTAAGACCCACAAGAAAATTTCTTCCATATATTTCTGGCCTTCCTTATTTAAAGATGTAAAATCATATGTTGACAATTGTGAGGTATGTCGTTCATACAAGCCGGTCAATACTGCTAGGCCTGGTCTGATGGGTAACCCCCGTCAAGTTACTAAACCTTGGGAGGCTATATCATGCGATATATTAGGTCCTTTCCCTTCTTCTTATTCTCGCAATCAATACTTATTCGTGGTCTCTGATTATTTCAGTAAGTATGTTCTTTTATTTCCTTTGCGTAGTGCAACTTCTAAGGCCATTGTGAAATGTCTTGAGAAACATGTTTTTCTAGTTCATGGCGTATGTCGTATCCTGTATACCGACAACGGTCCTCAATTCACTTCTAAAGAATTTAGAGATTCTTTAACTTCTTTCGGAGTACCTCATATATTCTATAATCCTCGATACCATCCTCAGTGTAATCAAACTGAACGCGTGAATCGTGATATTGTTCGTGCCATTGCTTCCCTCGTGCGTTCTGATCATCGTAAATGGGATCAGAACATTCAGGAAATCCGGTGTGCGCTCAATACTTCGGTCCACGAAAGTACAAAATATACTGCCTTTTATCTAAATCATGGTAGAGAGATGGTCATCGATGGTGCTACTTATACAAAAGATTCTTCACCTTGTGATGGGTCTACCATAGTAGTAGATACCCAAACTTTTGCTTCTCGGTTGCCCCGTATGGCGGAAGTCTTCAATAAAGTTGAATGTCACCTTAAAAAGGCATATCAACACAATGTAAAATATTATAATCTTAGGAAGCGTCCTTTGGAATTGCGGGAAGGTCAAATTATTTATAAAAGATGTTTTCCTTTGTCCAGCGCTCCCAAGCACTTTTCTGCTAAACTAGCCCCTAAGTTTGAAAAATGTGTAGTGCATAAAAAGCTAGGTAATGTAGTTTATTCATTGAAAACCTTAGAAGGTAAACCTTTGGGTTCCTTCCACATTAAAGATCTTGTTGTTCGAGGTCCTAGTGAGGAAGTTTAGGTCTTCTCTCACTTTCAAGGTTGTGTTCTAAGGACATTACCTGTTAAGTGGTCATCCCTATAGGAAGGTGATCCATTTGATGAGGTTTCCCTCGTTCGAGTAATATCCGTAGGCCTTGTTTATGCATTTGGTGTGTGTTTGATTGTCACCCAAATGACGCCAAGGATATTCACTCTTATATATAAAAAGAAGATAGATTAAGTTTTTTAAGTACTTAAGTAGTTTTTACTTGGAATAAGTTTAGTGTCATGGCCATGACTAAGTATAACGTATGCATAAGGTTTAGTCTATTATTTTAAATTTAAAAGTTAGGTAGGTGTTCCTTTGCCATGACTAAGTATAACGTATGCATAAGGTTTAGTCTATTATTTTAAATTTAAAAGTTAGGTAGGTTTTCCTTTGCCATGACTAAGTAAAACGTATGCATAAGGTTTAGTCTGTTATTTTAAATTTAAAAGTTAGGTAGGTCTTCCTTTAACTTGACTATGTTCAAGATATTTGTATGTTTATTTAAGGTTAAGCAGTGTTAGATTTAAGTCTTAGAGTTGTCGTCTGACACCACCAGGGTGTTTCTTTGATTTGTTTCAAACATATGTTGCCTATGTGCAATGTGTTTTCTTGGGAGAATCCCAAATTTTAACTCAGGTAAGCACGAGGCTAGTGCGGAATGTACTAATCTTTTCCCCTTGGGCTACATGAGATGTGTTTTTAAGTTTGATACATGGTGATCATGTTTGTTTCTTTCCATTCTTTTACCTTTGTAAGGTAAATGTACGTTCATAACAAGTTAACTCATCTGGAGTCGCTTGTTATTTCTCTTTCGTTACTAGAGTGTAGCGAAAAATTTTATTTAAAAATTTTAAATTTTTAAATAAAATTTTTCTTCCTCAACTAAAACGGAACTGTAACACGTTTTTTTTTACACTTCCCACTTGGCTGTATGGCATACAGGTGTGTGCCTACGCGCCGGGAAAAAGTTATGTTCGTTTGACATTTCGTTTACGCGATGACGATGGCAATTTAGTCCCGTCGCGATTATTTCTTTAAAGTGGTGTATAAGCCACATATATTATGAGGAAAGGATGGTGAAGTCTTCTGGTGAGTGTTTTGATGGTTATTATCGTGGAACGTTGGCAATTATGAGCTACATAATGTTCATGACAATGACCTAACCTCACGTTCTTTCTTTCAGTATAAAAACAATGGTTTAGTCCATCGACTAGGGGGAATGCTGTTATAATATCGTCCCACGTGATGTGGTGAGTGTTTTTACCTTTAATTCCGCGTCGTAACGGGGTTGACAGAGCTGTAACATGTCATTTTGTTACAGGGGTCAAAGTACACCGGCAGAGTCCAGTGTCAAAGTTCAACTAGAATGAATAAAGTCTAACTTCAAAAATCAACTTCAAGGTCTTCCTTCAGGGTCTGGTTCCCCAGCCATGACTACCATTGGTGTTCATGGTCTGCTTTTGCCGTCAGGGACAGTTCCTGCTGCGGTCATTAATGTAATTCCAATTTGGGTGTTACAACCTCTGGATACCATCTGGATATCTCTTATTCAAGGTTAATTTAACTTATTATGGATAGTGCCATTCTCTCAAGGTGTTATTCTGCTAATACATGGAGTATTTATCCTCAATATATACTCCATGCCTTTTGTCAGGACCTGCCGTCCTGACACTTTACTTATCCTCATAGGGATAAAACCTAGTTGTTTAGGAATAATACTAAGTTAAGATACCATGTTATAGTAAAAGATTTGTTTCTTAATTTACATTAGGATGTTTTGTAACCGACTGACTTCATATTGTTTTATTGTGAAATTGTTGAACCAATTATACCATTGTTAAAAGTGAAATCTTTATTATTTCCAACACCTTGGCTTTGTTTGCAATAGGAGGGGATCTTCTCTATGGCGCCCAACATTTTTAATCATATTCTCCCCCTATTCTCTGAGTTTGGTGCCTCATTCCACGCCCTGGGAAACTAATATCTCATTATAAGACAACATCTATGGTAACAACTGCCCCACGCAGTTTTAGTCGTTACAAAACAAGTTGAAGTTTTTTGCAGACGAGTCACAAGTACCTGGGAATGTCAGTTGGCTTCCGCCCAACCACATACTGCACTTAAAAAAGAGGTGTTCCAACATAAGCACCTCGACCACAGGCAAATATAAAATACTGTCTGCTCTATCAAAATACATACGTACATAATAAACTTTTGTTCAGATTGTATTGCCTAAATCTTACGTCGTTTTTAAACTTAATAACGTAACATTGAAGATTTTTTGTAGTCGTAGCCTTTCTAACAAAATATGATATGATTACGAAAGCAGAATATAAAGCGTAGGTGTGTTGTAGAGTTGGTAGAGGAAGACCTACATTGATCAAATTTGACATGTCCTTAGAAAAGATTCTGTACGATCTACTCTGAATCGTCGTGCGCGTATTTAACGATTGATGAATGTGGAGGAAGCAAGAGACGCGTATCATGATCGAAGCAAATGGAATTCCATAGTCTCTGCTTACCACGGTGGGAAATAGGCGTGAGTTTATGTATGTATGTATATTTTCTAATAAAGTATCAGGCACGAAAGCCAATGTTTATTCAATATTGATGTCGATCAATATTGTAAAATGTCGGTTATCAGTGCCTGTATCTATTGGCTGTACCTTGTAATAGTCGCATGCTACAATAATGCTGTCAGGCTACCACGTATATAATTTCGTTACATTAATCATATACCTACAATAGAACTTTAGTATTATGGCATGAAGTGGTTCACACTATGATACTCGGTACAATATATCTCTTTAACCAACATGAACTACAGTTTGGACCAAAGTACTTATAAAATTACCCGACTTTTAAAGCATCTTGTCGAACTAACTACGAAATCAATTAACTTCTTTAATTACTACTGAAACTTTACTAAATGGATTTTTTTAATGTACCTACTTCCATTTAATGTATTTGTTATTTATACACAGCGTGATGCACATTCACAATACATGTATATACATATAAAAGTCTTACAAAGGGTTAAAAAGGCTACTTATTAATTTTTTTAGGAAGATTATTTTTATATACCCAAATTTCAAAGCGCAACATTGCTTTTTAGATGAATTGCATCGATGTGGCCTTTATAGCCTTTAAATATTTGTATACTATATTTCAGAATAGTAGGTATTGAAATGACTATTTTATCACGTATTCTCACAGATTACAAGGCTTACAATACCATTAAATGTACGAAGTTTATTTTGGAGTTAAAGAAATGTACCATAAACAATAACCTACTATTTAATTTTTATGATTGTTGGCCTCCAGTGACTCTACTGTCGTAACTACTTAGTACCAATGCTTAGCGAGCAGCTTAGTCATTGTGATACAAAACAATATGTTTTATAGTCTTCTCGCACACAGCATACGCACTTATGTTTGTAATATTGTAATTTAATAAGCATATATTTTCTACCCACACACGCCTACTCATTCAACCGAAGGTTTATCGTAAATGTGGGTTGCATAGTTACGCCTACGTAGGATACGTAACTGAAAACACAAAAAAAAATCGTTAGTAGATCAAACGATGTTTTGACTGCGGTGTTATGACGACACATTGATCCGTTTGGGACCCGATTTTGGAATATCATAAATGCAAGGCGCGTGTTACCACTGGACCAACTAGGCTTCTCTTATGATGTAGTAGTAATTGTAAATAATTAAATCAGCTCTAAGACTAGTGGGGTTATGATATGAATCACATTATGCATAACCTCGTACGCTGAAGTTAACTCGCGTGTCCAGAATGTTGACTTTTCCAGACAACTATGAAGCGTAGCTTAATTATTATTAGTATCATCTCAGCTTTACTGAATCAAAGTGCAACGTGATCTGTTTGTTTTTCATGATATGAGACCTTCGACAAGTTTATCTTTGATAATTGGAACGAGGAATAAAGTTTGAACCGACTTCTATATGGATGGATATATACTGTTCGGTCATTACAGGTTACTGGAAAAATTCTTCCAAAAATTTACAAATTCGTTGTCACACTTCTCTTGTCTCACCTTGCAGCATTCAATTATGAATTATTTTGATTACATTAAAATTACAATATCAAACGCTGAGCTTCGTGCGATGTTGCCACTTTGCTGCTTCGTAATTAACGAACCTGCGTTTTGTTATTTAGCATCCTTTCTGTGGACCGACCAACCAAGGCTGAAATACATGATAATTTATTTAAGTATCTTTACATTATAATTTTACTTTTCGCGGTGAAAAATGATTGCGGTGTTTACGGAAGATAAATGTTTATAACACTTCAAATATCACATTTGGAAACAATAAAATAATAAAGAATAAAATTGTAGGCACTGACACAATTTCAAAGTAATTCCACTGAAGTGTGCTTTATTATAGAGAATTGCTCATTAGATTTCCTTCTTCAATAATGTTCTTTTTAGCTTGAAGTCATTTTAATATTCAGCGAACGCAGTTCAGCTCACTGTCTATTGTGAAACTCCCGTCTTTGTTACTATTTTACTGATTACTAAGGAGCACGTATTTTATATCAACCTGGAGCTTTATACCAGTTTCGCATACGTATAATTAAATTAAGGACGAGTTTAGCTTTCATTGCGTTTATAACAAGACCAGGTCCATATATGGGTGAATACTTTTACTTTGAATTTATAGCCTTACCAGTGATGTGCCGTTTCCGGAAATGTTCCCAAAGTGGGAATATTCCCGTTGTAAAAACTTTTTAATAGTAAGGACACTGGCAGCTTTTCCTTTCCAAATTGTTCTTTCTTGTACTCTGTTCTTATCTGCCTACAGGATAGGTAATACTCGTAAAGCTCCTTTTAAATATATTTTGCGCCTTTCTACTGCTAGGAACGTTCCCAAATGAATGTTCCCAATTCATAGGGAATGTATCATAAAATCATTTCTTTTCAAACAATAAAACTCTATTGTACTTCGGTAAGTATATCTATGCGGTATAAGCATGACGTGAATTATGAATTTTACATGAGGCGAAAGAAGTGTGCAAGGTGGATCGATAGATTGATTATTTCTGTGAGGAAATAAACTGAACAGACCTAAATAAAATCCGTTGTGTTATGATTACTGAGAAATAGTCATATGACTAGAGAAGGCGGGACGGGCAGCGGGTACGAGATCTAGGAACTGCAATATCTATTTTCCATTTAAATTCTTTGTCATTATTTTTATTTAAAAAGGAATCTTGCCATTTCAATTTAGTTACTCCCACCAACTCAGCTCAGGGTTTTGATGTTTATATTCACAAGAAAAATATACTTCTACGTGAAAAAGTACTACTTAAATAATAAGAATATAAAGTTACATGCATGACCTCGGAATAATATAAAGATTTATTTATCCTAAAATGGTAGTTCAGTGGTTAAAAATAAAAGATTTTCTTCTTCCTTTAGACGCAACAACAACAACCGGCCGTAGTTAAACTTAATACTGTTTACAACTCGTTTCTATACGTGGCTGCTAGGTGAGCTAATGCTTTGCGAACTCTACTAGTACACCGCGACCATATCAAAGTAACTTTAAGTAATAAAGTTTTATCTAATTGTTTAACAAATTCTACAAATAAAAATAATCAAAAAATACATACATTAAAACAAAAATTGCTGAACACTGATTATTAACTGAGGGTCTTAAGTCAAGACTCCATATTTGATCATGGGCTTTTTGTTAATACTTTATGATATCTTTATGGTTCATCATAACCATTAACCATCTTAGGATTTCTTGTTCAAAGCAGCTGCACGTTGTCTTCTCATTATTCGATGCTATTATTCGATGGCATGGGATTATGCGTGTACTTTATGATATCTGTGAAATTGCTTTGCGATGTGCTTTGAACTTATATGTATTGTTCGGGATTGAAGATGATTTATTTGTCGACAGATGTGTTCTTCCAACCGTTCTTCAACTTCGTGGACATGCGAGCGCTGCTGGAGCACTTTTGCGTGTACCACGTGAACGCGCCAGGCCAGGAGGAGGGCGCCCCGGTGTTACCGCAAGAGTAAGTGCTATTAGTTACCTTAGACCTTAAACTGGATACCCGTAGCGGAGCTGCGCGTTTATGTTTATAAATTTAAGTGTTCTTGGTCGCGGAACAGAGTAGTGCACTCGCCGCCGCTGCTGCTGTCATCTAGTTTGCAGCCTTACCTAGTTACGACACGCATAGCTTCAATTGTCAATGTCGATCAAATATCACACGGATTACATCTATCGAGTATATCGCGTAGCACTGTGACTACGGACTCTTAGTAATTTTCTAATGTACCCTTACTATAGCCAACTAAAGTCCAAATCGACTACTTTTCATATCATTTAATTGTGAAGAAATGTTTCTTGGCTATTTTGCAATCTAGTAATTTTATTCGAGTTTGTAGGTTCGTTAGTTTATCTTTTTATTTCAATGTGTTTGTATTTGTTCTTCCAACGTTTAATATACCTAATATATAATAACAGATCTAGATTAGTTGAACAGAATAACAGAACTATGTTTTCCCTGATTGTAAATGTTGACGTCAACTGGTTCTGATAGCTGCCAAACCTTGCCACTTAATTTGCGCCCGGATTTCAATTAAACTGTTGTTGGTTATACTATGTAGGACGAAGCGTTTCTAAACGTTGATATTAACTAGCGTAATAATATTGCTTGACAATGTACTGGTTAAATATGTTAATTGGATTGACACGGTGTAATATCCATTATGATTGTTAACTTTATTACTAAATTACTTGAAAGGACTATTATAACTAGGTACAAAGTAGGTACCTACTGCGGCTAGCATTCGCTACATACTGAACAAGAACGAAGTCAACATATTGTGTTATGCTTTCTTATCCGATTTATGCGGGAAATCTCAGTTTCATAGAATTTTAGAGTTGTAACCGGAGTAGATCTTTGTTCTCCTTGTACGTTTATCTCGTCAGCTCCCCGAGACACGCTCGCCTCTAGTTTGCTGTACACGCGGTATCTCATTCGCAGAATACCTCATTTTGTTCGCTATTCCCATACATCCCCGCTAACTCACTCGCAAGTTATTTGAAATCCGGTGCGTTGACACGAGCGCAAACTCTTTTGTATACTATAATGTTGGTATCTCGTTGGTACGAGTATCTTCATACGTATGTTAGTATGTTAGTGACATCGTAACGAAAACTTTGAGGGCTGATTGAGACCATGATTCTGAGTTCATATCAAGTGAAATTTTAGATCGCAAAAGTATAGAATTGAAAATAATTTAAAAAACTAAAAATAATTCATTAATTTTGTAACGGAAAATTCCACTAGATATTAACTCCGAATCATGGTCTGAATCATCCCCCTCAGTGTTCGTTACGATGTCACTAACACTCTGTATAATATTATTATCTGATGGTGATGAAGTATTCTGAAAAAGAATTGGGTAGAAAACTGGGTCAGAGATAAATTATAAAATGCTAATCTAAAAATATAAATTCACCTAGACTGAAATGACCAAAAGCAATCTCACTTTAACCGACTTAAAAAAGAAGAAGGCTCTCAATTCCACGTGTGTGTTTTATACTCATTTAATAAGACTTTTAATAATCATTACTTGACTATGAGAATCTGACGTTTCACAATGTTTTGTCAATATAAATTCACTCACGCCCGCACTTGTATGGGGTAAACAGAGTCACAATTCGACAGACGACTACTTACAGACTCTCGTAGTATCATCTCCTTCTAGATGGATGATGATTTAATTAGGACGGGGTCCTAAGCAGCATAGATGTATGATTTTAATACCGTTACCAGCAATGCGTGAAACATATCGTTTCTACAATAGTAGGTTTTTATTTTTTCTATTGTATCGATAACAAAACTTGAGACATCTTAGAACGGATAGGATTTCACGTCTTTCTTGAAATACAAACGTCTAACACTATTGACGGCATGTACTACCCGAGTAGAAAAGAGGGAAGGACTTTGAAGATGAAATCTAACGGCTAGTGAACCCATTCAATTCGTTTTCACAAAGCAAGAAAATACAATAATATCTCTATCCTACTTTAGATATTGAAAAATCTTCCTACTTTAGCTAGGGATGCTGGGATTATAATAAAAGATATCTATTTGTTCAACCATTGTTGCTACATTACATCGCAGTTGAAGCCGTATTTAATATCCTCAGCCAATCATGTCCATTTTATACCCACGCACTATGTACGTATACCGTTCGACACAAACACAAGACGTGCAAACAGAAACACATACCGCCTGAAACGACGTTATTTTACTGTCTTCGTTTTTCCATTTTCGTTGCTGATTCCTTAAAACCAGTCTACCGAGCTCGGCTTCTAGCTCAAACTAATAAATTTTATATAAAGCTCACAGAACAGTAGGTAATATTACATTGCGATATGCAATGATCTGCTTTTAACACATTTGAAAAGTAAATTTTCCCGTTTCTTTTAGAATACCTATTCTATTTTCCAGCGTAAAACAACGATAAAGCAAACTATTAAAGTAATGGAGTTACGGGGAACGCACACGTTATGCTGTAATGTCATAGACGTAGCTTGTCATCTGTATAATACATACGAGGGCATTACTTCCAGGTCAGGGCCCCTGGAAGATTTAGTTTTTATTCGTGGACGAGGGCGTAGCGCCGGCGTCGTCCTAACGCGTCGGTCATAATGAACGTGAGCAACGCAGTAAGTTTAAACAGGTCGTAAATTGAGGGCATTCCTCATAGTGCGGTCGCCCCTGTGCTCGCAAACTATGTAGGTAATGCCAGCCCACCGTCTTAAGCTAGCGTACCAAATACTTTAAACTCCAGGACTGTAGCGCTAAACTTTAGGCGTGATAACTGAGAATCCTATCCTAAACTCTACCTAAACACGCATTGTCAGTAATTATATTTCTCTAGTACAGATTATACCTAGATTATACCTACTACCCTCAATAATTACCCTCAGTATTTTTTTGGTTGGTAGTATTACTTCTGCATTGTCTAAGTACAGACACAAATAAACAACAACACTAAGTACGCAGGTGGTCGGATAGACGGCAGGATGTGAAGCGATTACTTCGCAGAAATAGCTAAATATACTATATTAGTAACCTTTGGTTATTTCACTCGGTTTTTTTTAATTTGAATGCTATTCGCGGAATTTAATACCCGACATGTGTAGGTGTAGAGCGCAAACAATTCAGCTGTGCATTTCAAAGGATTCCTACAAATGGGAATAATAAAATGTCGGGAAAACCGGCATACTGTTCTAAAATTTGATTTAATTAAACGATTTTATATGTAGAGCAAGTCATGCGATTGGACATGATAGATAATTTACTTGGTTACATTTTTAAGTCTAGAAATGAGATAAAGCGCCGTAATCTTTTGATATACAAGAAGTGATTACTAGCTCAGACGGTCTTCCCCATATAGATCTTACTGAAAAATATTAAAAAGGTACGTAAATAGATATACAATAAATCGATATACAATACAAATAATTTTCATAGTTTTTACAATCCTTTTGATGAATTTTATCCCACTATTTGAAACTTCAATGTACCAATACCAAGCAGATGGCATGCCACGTAATTAATGACATGAATTAATACGAGTACTTAAGTGTGTTTTGGTGCGTCTACGCAGTCCAAATCTGTTATGAATTTAATATGCTTCATGTAAAATTGCAATCTAATGTTTTGATTATTGAATTACTAAGTAGCATAGAGCAACACGGACCTCCGCGGCTAAGTAGTGTATAACTAAATATGTGTTCATTAACACTTACTGTCTCTATTAAGGGAAGACACTGTGCTGGAAGCTCGCGACCTATTTCCCAATTGAAATAGCTAACGAACTAGGTTGCCGCATTAGTGACGTAATGACCTATTACACAATTGTACGAGGTTCTATCGTTTAATGACAGAATGACTGCGACGTAGCTGATGACATTACCATGTTAGTGATCACTCTCATGTAAATACCGATAAGATGATCTTATCAAAGCCTCTTCTAGTACAGAGCCGCACTCTAACAACTAACTTCTTTAAATAGTCTGGGCGTGAGATGGGAAATAATAGGTCGCTATGAGATAAGGGGGAGACACGGATGAATGAATAAAAAAGTATATGAAGCCGAGAGGATATCAAACTTATTTAAGAGGTCACTTGGGCCGAAGAAAGAGATTCTTCAATTGTAGTCAATTTCTTGATCGCCAATAATTGGTTGGTAGTATGATGTTCTTAACGCCAATAGCGATAAGCCCTGATTGAAGGAAGTCGTCGACCACGCCGGCGGGGTCAGTATCGGGATCTTGAAGTGTTTGGTGTCGCGAACTGATTAGCTGCCATGGCTAGAGTAATCGGGTCGTCGGTGTCGTATATTATCACTATTGGTCTCAGTTCAGCCGCTTCTCCGATGTAATCCTCTCAAACAATTACCCGAGCTTCCTAAGGTTGCGATCCCCACTTGTCCAGCCAAATAGCAAATGCGACTTCCGCTTATTCGAGTTTGATAATACAAAAGAAAATCTCTAGAGGATTTTCGAAGAAATCCATGGACAAACATACATATATATATATAATATTTATATCTGCAGCTTTTCGGCAACACTATGAAACGTTCATATATTGGTTTCCAATCAAATTGGTACATGTTCAATTATTCGTCGACAGCAGATTACTCGTAGATATATTGTAGCTGTTGTATTACATTGTCGTCGACACTGGCTAGACGAACTTCATCGACAAACTCGCGTCTGGCGGTAGAGTTTTATCTACAGGAATAGAAGTTTTACATACATATGCCCTAAAAGTAAAAACAACTTTCTTCTAACGTCACACTTGCCTACTGATCATATCACTGGTCCATCAATTGGAAGGAGTAAGAGTATTATAATGTCGGTTCACGTCAGCTGGAATACCAAAAAGTACTTAATCAAATAGCCCTCGAATTTCTCAAGTGTACATTGTACCTTCCACGAGAAACCAATGTTTACAAATCCCCACTTAATTTCCGCTTCTACTTTATAAACAAACAAACACGAGTTTGTAAAGCCTACACCAATATTATGACATTTTGTATAAAACTTTTTAAAAGGGAATATGCTACGACAGGAAACTTGGTCGCGGAATGTGAGTTTAGTGCAAGTTACAAACACGTTGCGGGCTTTGATGTTTGGAAATGGAAATGATGAAATCTCCACTACGTGTTAGATTAATTACGGGCGTACCGTTAATTTCATGGATATGTGTGCGTGCGTGTCTGTCCTCATTAGGATTGTAAGCTATATTACTGTGTATATGAGGCTAAAAAACGCAATAGGGCCCGGTCCAACAGTCTTCTAGAGGTTCATAGTTAGCATAAATGTGTACGGTGACTAGCAACTACAACCCTAAAAAGTACTATTCTAAATATATTTCAAGAAACTAATGAATTTCGAAATTGTTTTCAAATTCATGTTTCGTTCTTAAATTATTATAAGATAAAAACCGGACCTGTCAAATCTTCAGGTTAGGTAAGCGGGCCCTGTGATAGTGGAATAACATAAAAGGTAGATGGTTGTGACATACACATTATTGCTCAGGAGCGATTTTGAATTTTTGATGTTCTATAGCAACTTATTCCAGGTAACCAATACTTACTACGAAGAAGTTCAGACTTCGAGTTAACTTTATCGCATTGTTAATTAACAAGTATTTTTATACATTAAGTACCTGTCCAAGGTTACAGAGATTTTACTTCACCGCATAGAGAATGTGGTTGCATTGACTAACATAATATTACTTCATGTTTAATGGCAGTTATTTTCTACGCCGAATTTCGTACGGTAAATGTTTCGTATAAAAATTTATTCAAAAGTCTAATAAGCTAGTGTTATAAAATAGAAAACATGTATCTAATGTGAATTTCATTTCATTTCAATGTGAGAGGACCTAGGATTCCTATGAAAGTCTGATACAAAATTTCCGTTGTCCGGTTTCCACTTAAGGTGGTAGTTTTAAAGGGGTTGTTCTTCTTTTTTATCGACAATGATCTGTCCTTCGTTCTGCTTCTGATAAGTTATGTTTTAGAATTTTATTTCATGTTTTGATTGTCCAAAAATATAGTTATCTTATTATACTCAAAATACAAGCAAAATACTAATCGGTTCCTCAATTAGTTATTAACGTAGCTTGATCGTTTTTCACAAAATTATGTGACAGAGTGGTAAATTGAAATGCTGTCTCCGATGAAAAGGGCCACTCTGTCACAATATTTTTTGGAATGCGCCTGCAAAGAAAAGTATGTTACCAAGATAAAGAGAACCACTAAATAGTCCTCTACACACACATCTTTATATGATGTTTTAAAATATTTATTGCCGTTATAATTTTAAAGATGTTAAATCCGATAAATCGAGAAAATGTCTTTTTATTGTCGATAAAAAAGAAGAACGACCCAAAGGCGGTTAGATGCCTACATTATGAAACATTGTTAAAATAGTTACGTGATGTAAGTTTTGTACTTTCTTTCATAGTTAGCCATTTTGGCCTGTGTCCTTGCGAACGCGAGTGAGTCGGGGCGCACGACTTGTATTGATTTTTTTGAACGGCACCCTCCAGCGGCGACGTTCAAGTAATACCATTTGAATAATGCCGTCTTACCTCGCCATTACTCTATTTTTAATTTCGCCGTAAAAAATAGACTCCTAAAATTATACTGTATGTAGACCCCTAACTATCATAAACAATAATTCATAAGTCTAAAATATTTAATGTACGTACTGATCAACTTAAAATTCAAACATCTAATTATGGTAACGAAGCTAATTACCTACTTTAGCTTTCTTCCAGGTGCATGAAAACTTTTATATGAGATGTCAAACAAAAATCAAACATACCTCGTTCTACTCTAACTCTCTAAATATTCATTTTATTAAAAGCGCAATTAACAAGATTTTCTGACGACCCAATACCGGTTGGCATTCAAAAACTAAATTACCCATTTTTTCAAGTCCAGCCCACAGCGTGCCAGCGTGTACAGATGTTTTATATAAACACGCCTGGGAAAATTTATAACAAACATTTTTTTTGTTCCATAATTCAAAAAGTTTCGACACAGGATTCTCCCCGAAATCATTTCGACGTTAATGATTCCATCCTTCTAGTTTTATAACTTACAACGAATTTTGTAGAATGTTGATTTTGGCTAGGGAATAGCGTGTGACGGGCGGGACTTCATTTTAAAAGCTATTACGGTACGGGACACTAATTGCTCAAGTAAGATTACATTCAGCATAGTTTTCCACTATGGTATGCCTATACTATATATTCCATGCATTGAAGATTTAAAGATTAGGCTGTGTGACTGACTGAAGGACAGACAAAAGACAGACTGGACGAACTTGTAAGATTCCTTATTACCTGATAACTAGAAACGGAAGCCTTCTTTATATTTTTTTCACTATCCAAACCTAGCAACAATAACAACCCAGAAAACACGAGACGAGTATTGTTAAATTATATTCAGCAACACTTTCACATCTATAGTATAAAAAAAAAAACTCGTAACAATTTCGTACGAAACTAGGAAATGTGCCCTATTTAACCTATTACTATTATATTTCATATGACGTTGATTTGTATGTTATCTGCTGAAATCCGTTCAAAGGACACACATACATGTTTCAAAGAACTTTGTAGTAAATATTCTTTGTAGATTTCTTTTGAGATGTCCCCAATTAATCTATATACCGTGGTAAACTTGGGCTTTATTCCCAAACTTCCAGCTTTTCTTCTTGGAATTCGTTGCTATAGTACATTATACACAATAATTATAACTTTTACCTCTACTCGATCCTATTACTTCCGCATCACTGCGACAAATCGATCTGGTTAATAAAACTTTTTTCTTCAAAGACTCGTAATGTCAATTTAAAAATAAAAATATATACTTGCTATACTTAAACTACTAGATGTCATCATTTGGTTTTAAAAACCTTTCTATACTTACCTACTGACGTAGTTAACTAGAGTAGCGAGGTGCTGGAATGGCAGTGAGTATTAATTAAAAATGTTTTATCAACTTGCTGGCCCGGCACACCGGCGAACTGAAAGTTATGACACGGCCACGTTATAATCCGCTGAATTAAACCCGGAAACGGGGCCATTGCATATAAACTGTCTGATTGTTTCCCGAAACGATTAAGCATGCGGCAGTTTGCATACAACTTTCCGCTAAATGAAATAACTAGGTACATAGATTATCCGCCTGTCTGTGCACTCATATAACACAGCACTCACTGTGTTGTTATGAGCATTTAACAGTTCCTTTTTATTTTATCTTCATCCATGTGCCGTAAATCCTCTATAATTTAGAAATCTTGACGTTTTGCCCTTCGATCAAGTTTATTTCAACAAGATCTGAAAAAAAATACACGGAAATATCTAATAATTTGTTTCTAACACATCAGTTACTCAAGCCTGTCTGCCTGTTGTTCTCTCTGATCTAATTAGCGTAGATACATAAAGTGACGTAAATAATGTTCTTCTAAGGCCGCGTCTGTACATTACATAATGTAGACTAAAGATGTGTAACTAATACTAAATTAATCATAGCATACTACTTACTTAGTAACGATAATGCTCGGGTCTTACACGATATTATAAGTAAATACCTCAGCATATCTTAGTGGCGTGAGTAAAGCGAGGATTAGATATGCAAATACGTTGCACAACGTTATATTTTTCATACATGATTCCTATAGGTATCTATAGTCTAACCATTATGAAGCGCATTCGTAATATTACATACGTATATATGATTATTATGGTTACTTGCTTACACCATAAACCTTGCGGGGTAGATAATGTGGATGAACCCCCTACCTCGACAAACTACATCATTCGCTTTTTGGAATGCGTAAGAGATCTAAAATGCTACATCAACAACAGCGCAATGAAGAGTTACACTTTTTCGAGCACTCGGTTTTATTAAAAGTCATCCTGCATTGTAAGGTAAGATTGCATACATCTTTAGACGTATGATTTAAGTCGACAAGAGACGAGTTATGGCTTTGATGTGTAACTGGGTCTGATTACTAAATAAAGACAGATCTAAAACTAACAGAAAACTTTTTCTTTTTTCTATTTTACCTATTACTCCGTGCTTCGGAAGGCACGTTAAACCGTTGGTCCCGGCTGCATTAGCAGTCGTTAATAACCACCAATCCGCACTGGGCCCGCGTGGTGGTTTAAGGCCCGATCTCCCTATCCATCCATAGGGAAGGCCCGTGCCCCAGCAGCGGGGACGTTAATGGGCTGATGATGATGATGATGATGTCCTATTACATATTATTATAGTTTATATATAGTTATAGTTTTACTTATTTACGAATTTTAATCAAGAAAACGTAATAATAAGTACGTTTTATCACGTTTTTCTGTGACGCGTCACAGTGTCCTTTTTCATACAAATTCCATAGTAATTTCGTGTTTTGACGTTTAAAAAGTAACTGATTTGACTAGTCGGGTGAGACCATAAGTATTACGTATATACATAAGTATTACGTTTCGGTGTGGTTTTATTGGAACATCGAACTGTTGGTACGATACGAAACCACAACGCGACTAGTTAGTTGGTCGTGCAAATTAGAACTATCGTCAAAGGCTTATACAAACATTAGTCGCTGGCAACTACCGCTAAATAATTTACAACCTTGCTGAAAGCAAACGCACATTATTATTACTGCAAATAAGTCATAAGGCTTAACGGGAATTACAAAATATGTTCAAAATATTATATTTCGTATTGTCAATTATTACTACTTACCTCAATTACGGGATTTACGGCCGTGAATTTATGTAGTAGCGTATCAGTTATTACGGACGATAGAAAGGTCATTTTTGCCATTGCAAAACATTTCGCTTAAAACGGATAATCCTTTCAAACTTTGTTATAAATTGGATAAATGTAGGCATTACCCTCGTACGTACTATACAGTAATTAATCAGTGACTTCTTAATTAGATAAGACTTCAAAACCACACTTGTATGTGGGTATATTAAATAGAAAAGTACTGTTGACAATTACCGTTATTCTAAACTGTAAGTACTCTTCTTGTAGGTATATTTTTAAGTGGAAACCTAACAGTTAGGAACCGTCATTAAGTCGGCATGTCAGTGGTCTGAAGCGGGTCAGTTGCAGGTCGACTTGCGGTCACACGATTCACTATCGCATTCGCCTGTCCATTGTATGGTAAACCGAAAATCATTTACACTTTAAACTAAAGTTAAATTTGTATTACTTTAATCTTCTTCTATCGTGTGGGTTGTGAGGTGGAGTACCAACCTCATCAACCCTACTGTCAGGGTTACTATTGCGCCGTCAAAGGTCCCTGACATCGTGATCGTGTAACGACTACTTACTTACATCAGTAAGTAGTAACCGGGACCAACGGCTTAACGTGCCTTCCGACGCACGGATCATCTTACTTTCGGACAATCAGGTGATCAGGCTGTAATGTCCTAACCAAACTAGGGACCAGAAAGTATTTTTTGTGTATTACTTTAATAATATCTATTTACTTTTATCATTATATATATATTCAGTAGAACAGCGTGGTGGTAGTATGCTCCATACCCTCTACGATTGATTGACCTGTGCCCAGCAGTTTCTTTCATTCTGTGTAAATGGTTAACGTTTCGTATTGGTCGACTTTGACAAAGAGACCGCA
This sequence comes from Pectinophora gossypiella, assembly GCF_024362695.1. Lineage (NCBI taxonomy): Eukaryota > Metazoa > Arthropoda > Insecta > Lepidoptera > Gelechiidae > Pectinophora > Pectinophora gossypiella. The sequence continues at coordinate 15,182,851 of NC_065433.1, forward strand.
TGATTTCCTCGGGGCGCTAACGGCAAGCATTAATTAGTGACCCACTTTCTTTTCCCGGAACAGATACAAAGCTGTGAACTTGAAACAGCCTGGAAATGAGAGAAAAAAAATTCTTTTGAAGTTTAGAAAAACGTTTAGCATCTTTTTTCTCTTATAATTAGAATTCTTATTTAAACATACTTTAGTTTAACACCCAAGAGCGTTTTAAAGTAAAATATATTATGCTTTCGATCGCAGTATTTTGTACCTATTTTTAATCTCTTCTCGAATAATTACTTCGTTTGGTGTTAAGGTAGTATAATGTCCTTTGAAAGTGACCCCGAACTCATCGACATGGAATAAGCTTGGACACCGTACTTAGGGACTTGGTGTCCTTTAAAGGTGTGCGATATTCGTAAAGGTCTGTGACGGGACGATACATTAAACTACCCGCGACGTCGTACTCGTGGACTTCAGCTATATCGAGCACTAAGCAAATTCGTCACTCTCTGGAAAATACTCATAACCTTATCTTTGGAAGTCTCTCGTCGCTAGGTTTAAATTTTCATCTAAATAGGCCTAGGGTTTTAAGCGTGATGGGATAACAGAACTACTTTCGCTTTTATGATTTTCGTATTAAGACATTCCATACCGTTGGAAGAAAAACGTTCTATATAATTTTAAAGGTATTCAAAACACAAAGTTTGAACTTTGAACTTTGTTTGATAAAACTAACATTTAACTTCGAGGTTCTGTGTTTAATATAAGCTTTTGGATACCATAGAAACTTTTTTTTAGTAGATGATTTAATTTCAAAAAATCTGTGTTCTATGTGCAACTGTGCTTTTCGGAACAAAGTGGCAAAGTATATAATCCACACATTACTACGCGTTTATATGTAAATGTCTATATACATTCTTTCAAGGACCCTATTTGTGTAACTGCATAAAACAGAACTCTGAATCACACTATCAGTCAGTTAGGATTTGATTTAGTATACGTATGAATATTCCGATGAACGGTGAATCATGTTGCCAACTGGTTAAAAGAACGCTCACTCGGCAGACTGGTCAGGTCCATCTAATGACTCGTATTCATTTCCTCTGCGTAATGGCCGCCCATTAGCTAGTTTGTCTGGGCACGGGAAGCCCACGAGCCCACGACAGCCGCAATCTGCCCGCGACAGCGTTGCTTATTTACATACTACATGTCTGTGCTCTCCGATAAATTAAAACGTCCGTTACTTGCACTCAATGTTTCGACACCTAATATGACTAAGAATTATAATTAATGGTTACAATAAAAATCAAATCGATCAACAATTCGCAATCTTATCTAAATGAAATTAAAAATATTTAACTTTAAAATAATACGTTACACGAATGTAATTGTTTCGGCTTGAAATGTTTCACAGCTAATAAACGTAGAGAAAAACGTTTTAATTTACTCAAGGATGTGCAGCAACAGGTTAGCTCTATTTAGCTGAGTAGATAATTAAATAGGCGAGTGAAATTCAGTGTATCCATTATCGAGCATAATTGCCTTTACAGAATGTGCAGTGAGTGACATAATGCAACCACAGACCAATAATAGATTACCTCCAGTGTAATCCTTGTTTGACAGCAAATTAATCATGTTCTCAAATACAAAACTTCACAAAGATAATCAGTACAAATCCAATATTGTCTGCACGAGCAAGGAGATTATATTAATTTGATCGGCCACTTAAATCTGATTAATGCTTTTATTGTAGCTTGTTATTTGTTTCTTTGCTGGGCCTCCCTGTGACTGTCGTGTACATCGCCCTGTCATGTCTCTAGGAAAGGAAAAACTATAGGATCTTTATTTTGGCCATTTTTTGGTATATAAAATCAGTTTAACACCTGCCATTGCTGCGCTACATGTCGATGGCAAACTTTGAAATTGGTCTTTTGATGTTCAAATTATGTTGCATTTGTGTTTAGTATACAAAATAATTATAGGTTATCATGTAAAAAACATAATCTGTAGTCGCGTAAAAAATATTGTATGATACTTAATTTTCCTTGAACTTTGGTAATCATTACAGACTATCGCAAGTGCGTAGCACTAATTTATTAAGGATAAGCTTCCATATTCTAAGAGGGTAGCTCACTCACTCTTATGGCTGTATTGTTACGCTTATGCCCGCTGCTGACACGTTAGTGTCGTATTGTGTCCCAAACGGCGACCTCGTTCGAATCTTGGCAGAGACTCATGTATAATTTGCAGCATAACCGTCATAATATGTGCACTTATTTCAAATAGGTATATTTTTTCAAATGATAAGTGGATTGGCGGGTTTACAGATTGCAGAGCAGAATGCATCAGTTATGTTTACGACTGCAGTGACTGCATATACGCAAGACACACCGATGTCGACTATTACGACATTCTTGGTATTATAGACGACTGAACGCCTTATTTTAATTTATTCCCAGTCGAATAGAGATAGTATTGTAATTATAATCTGTCAGATTTCAATACTCACTTGTTCCCGACAACTCCACGCGCGAAAACGAAGTGTAATTATATTAGTACAAAATACAAGGCAATCATATTTTCAAGGATGGATATTGTTACAATATAATTTGTTTTCCAATAGTTCAAGTTAACAAATTCAACCGAACAAGTTTAACTTTGTTTACAGTCGCGTTGCTAGGACGCAAATCACTGCATTAAGTCTTGTGCATTATTGTCACGTAATCACACGAAAACGTGACTAGAAAATCATAAGCTTTCATAAAATATGGACATATTACGCAGATTTATTCCAACGTTATTATAGGATCCACTTATCTCATAATCTTTTACTCCCGTTGAGAAGAATCTACAAATGAAAGTACAATACAGTAACCGTATGAAAGATAATAGGTAACGTTTACCCAAGCTATATAAAGGATTCAACTTGGCGTTACATTAAAACTTTTTATTAAGCTTGACGCGTTAAAAGTTAAAATTTGCTCTTTAATTCTTGTAAAGCTTGTTTAATTTATATACAGTCATGAGCAATATAATGTACCCACTTTAGGACTCTGTTGCACTAACATATTTGACATTTAGTGAGACTTACAGTTCAATTTGTCAAAAAAGTTAATGTGACATGGTACCCAAGTGTATACATATTAATGCTCGTGACCGTACATACGATAGCTTTTAACATGAGTGTATTTTGTTGAAATTAATGATTACGTTATTGTATTGATCGGAAATCTATTAAATAATTGTCTGGTTCATTAAGACCGTGGTTCTCATTATGATAATTTAATAAAACAGGTACCTATAATTCCTCGTTTGTATGAAATAAGAGCTGCGTTAATAGAAAATATACTCGTAGCAATCGTGAATCGTTCTAGTAAATCTTAGAAAAGCCACTGAAGTGTTATTGTCTGCTAGCAATGAAAAACGAGACTAGTGGAGGTTTCAGTCACATCCTTCACTGCTATGTAAGTAACTCACACGGGTAAGTCAATGCACTTGCGGCACCTACACTGCCTCATAATAAAGTACTCAAAAACCAATAACCACCCAACCAATATAATTATAACTCATTGTTTGACAGATTTCGTTTCGAAATAAATTCGCTCTTTCGTCGGCTTACATTGATTAACTTATGCCCATTTGTGATACCCACTGAAAAGAGTAATTTATAACGAAAAATAACCTAGTTTTAAAAAAGCACATTTTCCCTACAGAAACGCAGCGCAGTGTCTGGAACGCGTCAAATGTCTCAGTCTCACAAGTGCGTAGTGCAGTTCTTGGGGTTATAATGTATAAATATTTGTATGAAAACCGACCTAGTATTTAAGTGCAACAAGTCGAATAAAAATCTTTACAAGTGAGTAAATGTTACATATTGTCAAAACTAAAAAATTTTCGACCCGACTAAGCAGCGGGAAGAAAAGGCAGGAGTATTATCTTTATCTTAATTTTAGTTGCGTATATACTCTTCCAAGAGACGATCCTACCTGTAGGTATGTTACTGCCTTCTTACTGCCCCACATTCTTCAATGTTTCGGCTTGACTGCACTCTATGACGTAATAGCAAAATAAATCAATGCCAAAGCGTTATAGAGAACATACCTATGTCCTAAAAGAATGTTTGGTTATGGTTTACAAAAAATATGGCTACTTACTACTAGTAACAAAACAGTTTGTTTTGTAATAAGTTATCAAAATTTATTATTTGTTAACTTAAACCTGATTTGTTACTGGAAATACAAAGTTGTGTGGACACTTTTTTTAAACAACAGCCAAACATATTTTTCGTTGATTCCTGCAGCTACATTAACGTGGAAATAAATAATGCGCTTTGCTCTGACGACGTGCTCTGCTCGTATGATGACCGATTATTAGCGTCTGACATCGATCGGTGAAATCTAGTTAACAACCTCCGCTCGAATGTTGCAGACACAAATTCTGGGCCAGGCGAAGTATCAAAAACTACGAATACACAGTTTTTAGGTCAAAGAATTCCGTGCCTGCGTTTATTTGCGCGGTAATCTGGGACCATGTGCTTTGTTGCATACCAGTACATGTTGCATACCATGTTTAGTAATTATGTGGTCGACACGCATGATAAAGAAGAAAATCTGTTCTGCGGGGTTAAAAAGGCTACAACGAAACAATTCATCTAAAAAAGCAATATTGCTATTTGACATTTGTTTGCATTGCGCGCTTACTTTTATATATGCGCAAATGTCAAATTGCATTATTGCTTTTTTATATGAATTGCTTCGATGTGGCCTTTTTAACCCCCTTCCTTATTAATCGTTACATCGTAATACCTAATAATTAATAAGAGTGGATCCCCTTGCAACGTTAGTAATTCGAAAGCTTTATGCTGTTCAGCTAAAAAACTAAGTATTTTTATAGAAGTTGTTTTGTTTAGTCAAAACAATAATAACTTTACGTTATTACTTTACGTTGCGTTAGCAACTTTTAACAAGGACGTCTACTCAATGATTAGGCTGTTCTCCACGGGAATATTCATTCATGGATAGAAGCTAAATAGTTAATAACTCTATAATAACGCCGTAGGTTAACCGTTACATGGTATAACCTCTATAAATAGCTTCAGTATCCTAAACATTTCAAAACTCAATACTGTCGATACTAACGTCGACTTTTTATCTGCGTCATGTCGAAAGTAGGGCAGATTGAAATAGCGCCTAGAAAAGTTAAAAAACAGTGGTGGTTTTCTCTATAAGGGTAGGTGAATAAACTGCATTAATGGGCTGACGGCGGGACAGACCGGCGCCAACTCCGCGCATGACAACGCGTGTCACCTACTGCTTTACGATTTATCACCTCACCCACGGGAACACAGGTAGGTACAGGTAGGTCTGTACCTACCCACGGGAACCTGTGTTCCCGTGGGTAGGTACAGACCTACCCTGCTAATTTATATTCTGAAAGAGGAAGTTAGCATAAAAACAACAACAACAAATATAAATATATCAACATTGCAATTGCGCTCGGGTTTCGGTCTATCAGCGGTTTGGAAATTAAAATCTTAAAAACAGAGAGTTACTTTTGCATTTATATCATTACTGTGGATAAGAAGAATAAAGCCCTAGACCAGTTTTCGGTAATAGTCCTAGATGGGTACTGACGACGTCTCTCGTCAGCAGTCGTCGTCTTCGTATTAGCGTCAATACGTAACCCCTATCGAACGTTTTGGTATCGTTTGTAAGGCAGAATGGATTCGGCGGCGTCTGGTTCCGTACCGCAGTGTTACGTAACCCCCGCTCGATATAGTCTGTACTAGCACGGGCGAACACACGCTTGCTGGGTTGCCCCTTGGTGAGCAATTGCCGACCCTATTGTCTGGGGCATAATACTTGGCTGGTTGTCTGGAGTCGTACGCTGGCGGCGCGGTGGCTGGCGAGCTACGTCACGACGTCTGGCCATGCCGGCTCGTGTCCTACGGGACTTCAGGGCTCACTGTCCGGAAAATTGTTTTGTTGCGCCTTGTATCTGGCATTTTCCTCTTAGTGAGCCATGATAGTTTATGTCGGAACAAATTCCGAATCCGACCTTTTCGCCAACGCCGCCACTTGGCTCAAGTTCGAAAACATTTTTTACTGTTACCCACTAACTAAAACTCTGACCAATTTTTATTTTATTTTTATTTATTTACATTTCACGACATTCAAGTGTAGAAGCGCTAATAACCAAACTTAATATAGTCATAATTTTGGGTCGCGCTACTAAGAATTTCCAAAGGTTTAAAATCTCGAAAGTAGAGAAATGTCTCACTACTAGAAAGTGCAAATTTTTACCATGATGATTACGATAATAGACGCGATTAAAGTATAATTATAATATTAGAGAAAATCCACCGCAGTCTTATGTAACAGTGTTCGCTGTAGCATGGTTGTAGCGAGTTGACATTATGGTATAACAATTTCTACAGTTTTTCCGTCCTTTACGAAACGTAACATACAGATATATTCGTAAGAATTTTGTATTTCCACATTTTCCTCTTCTTACGTTCGGGCTGTGAAGATGCCTTGCATATTTTAGATATGCTTTTTAGAAGAACTTGTTGAACCTTTTTTTTTTCTTTAAAGCCTTTTGTGAATAAAACTTGTATTAAGTTGTGGAATATGGCAGATATTTTTCCACGAAATATTCAACATAACAAAACATTCCATCACGTCTGTATAAGGGGTAGGCAGAGGTGTATAGTATTATATACACCCACTCCTCACCAACTATGTTCACTCATGAAATATTCTACCTGTGACAAAACTAAAATGCTACGTGTGTAATGTGTATTTTTTGTATTGAAAATCCATAACGCGACCATGAATCCATGACGAGACCTATCCCTTTGCGAACCCTTTGAGAATATTCTCGCCAAGCACGCTATGTGGCAATAAGTGGAATGTCTCAAAGGACCTGAATCACAAAGAATAGTGCTGACGTTACAGGAAGTTATTTGATTTTATTTTAAAACTTATTGTATAATACGCAAAAGTACCTTATTTATTAAAGCTGAATCCATTTGATTGGATTCAGCTCACGTCACAATGTAAACGAATGTAAATTTATATTTTTATTTTCTGCATTTTCCGATAATTATATATTCTTCTGCTATTTGGTTTAAAACTTTTGTATTTAAATTTTAAAACTGTAACTACTCTAGAATAAAACCAATTCATTTAGATCATGAACGAAATACGTTTTGAAAATATTTTTTTTTTTTTTTCATATATTATTTTGCCGATATCTCAAGCTCCAAATCCCACCTGATATTGTATTAATTATTGTTGTTCTGTTGCAGCTACATCTACCCTACGATGGACGAGCTGGCTAACCAGATTAACTACGTGATGGGCCACTTCGGCTTCCGCACATTTATAGGGTTCGGCGTTGGCGCCGGCGCCAACATCCTCGCCCGCTTCGCTCTTGCGCACCCGCAAAAGGTAAGAACAAAAAATAAACCATCGTTGTAGATAATAAAGAATAAATATTATGAATAATTTGAAGTGGAAGTATGATGAGATTTCGCTGTAGATAACATACCATCACATAAAATAAACTCACTACTATATTTCAATTAGGGTATACAGAGGTACATCCATAGCAATATGAACTACCCACACCTCACCGAGCTTCCTGTTAGACCAACGTGATAGGTGGTGGGCCGTCTATAATGGTCGAGCCAACTGTGTTGGTATATTTATTATAACGATAATCTAGAGTAGGTAGATTTTTATGTAGTCAGTTAAATTACTTATGTTTAGTGCATATAAGTTCAAAAACGTGTTACTGTTTCGCGAGTTCAGCACCTTATATTAATCAAATAATAAGACGGTAACAATTAAAAAAAAATTTGCACTATAACTGGGATATAAAAATCCTGATTACGCAAATTTAGTGAGTGTCAGCTGTAAAAGGTAAACGGGAGCGAGTGTCGCAGATTATGTGTTATTCCTTCGAAACCAGGCCAACTGCATAGACACGACTCAAATTGTCGTTGGAATGAAGCGGATTTGGATTAAGACCCGAACGCCTGAACTGTTAGTTTGCAACGGCTTCTCTACGCCATGGTACTTATCATTTTACACGCACCGAGTTGTGCATACATGCGCAGTTACTCGGTGTTCCTATGTTGAGAAGCTCTACAAATACATTGGCATTAAATTGTAGAACAAACTGTCAACGTCTATCTCCATTTATTAATTGCTGATTGTTACTGCTGATAAAGTACCTACTAACTATTTCGATAGTATCATTGAAGCATAGAGAAAAATAAAATTGTAGGTGTTTTCATCAGGTTCCATAATTCGGACCGAAAGGCGTTCGCTTCATTTGTTTGAACACACGAACGCCTTTCAATAGTCGACTCGTGCTTCAAATCCGAGAATCAGATGAAAAGCCTGAAATTTATTGTCGCTCTTAGCATAAGTTTGTTTGCTTAATGTACCTTTTACCAAGTTGTCTTTTAGATTAAATATTGTGCAGTAAAATATGTAGTGAGTAATGTACTTGTGGACGACCAGGTGGACGCCCTGACCCTGATCAACTGCACGTCCGAGCAGGCGGGCTGGCTGGAGTGGATGTCGCAGAAAATGAACAGCCGCTCGCTGCGCGCACGCGGGCTCACACAGACCGTGCTCGACTACCTCATGTGGCACCACCTCGGCAGGGTCAGTATCAACTACGCACTACACACCCTTCTAAAATTCTATGCGAATCCTTATACATAAGCTAATTGTAATCTCCTCCGTAAAATTTCGTGAAACATCCGATTCCGTAATTTCATTGTACATCCTTGTGGTTTATTAGAAAGAGGAAGGTCTTGGCGAAGTACTCGCAACCGCTGAGCATGTATGAAGGTTTTGATATAAGTGGATGAAGCGAAAATTGTTATTTATATAGTATGTAAGTTCCTTTGCGAATTTCAACACTTTATTGTGCATATACATTTGTCTTTTTTCTCTTTTATTTAAACGCCCAGCGAAATGTGTGCTAATAAATAATGCTTTTTGTGAATGTATTTGTATTCCTCTATTTGCACTGTTGTTCAAATGGCTGTAACTCTGCGTATGTACTCATAGTTTTGTTCGAAATATTGAGATAATAACTCCGGCTATTTGACAAAAATATGGAACAGATATTTTGCAGCCACGAGAATAGAAAGAAATATGCAGAATCTATCTTATTAGTGGTATTAATTTGACTCAACTTGTTTCCATGCATTGTCAGTTATATTTAAATTATTGTACGTTGATACTTTCTTTACTTATATTTATATACAATTTTCTTTATTTATATTTTTTATCAAATAAAAAAACGGAAAGGGAGCGAAGGGGGGAGGGGAGGTTTTGAGGGCAGGCCTGTGCTTATTATTTATTCGTAGGCCTGTGCCCATCGGTGGGACGTACATAGGTTGTTTATGTTATGTTATATTTTTTTATACTTACTGCGGAACGGAAGGCGATTGGGGTAACCACCGTTCAACACGCCCTATCTATGGAGTAATGAGGGCGATTAATCCACCGGCAAGAGCGCAGCTCTTAAATAAAGAGAGAGATATTTTTTATCAATCAATAATTAACTTTAAAGAACTAGTCAACTATTCACTTCATAAATTTCGTGAAACATCCGATTCCATAATTTGATTGTACATCCTCGTAGTTTATTATTTTATATCATGTACTAACTACTTCAACATTTGTTTAATACTTAAAGTGTGTGATCAAAACCTCCCGACTCTCAAATTATAACTTGCTTGCTGATTAAAACGAATCCGAATTCCTTTGTGATCAAAAGCGGCCACTGTTAATATTATAAAAGCCTTCCATTAATAATACAATTTGACGTACAGTCATTACATTACGCCATTGACTATTCACAGTTATCCAGAATGTAGTCTGTAACTTTTTCATAGATTCAACGTCAATTCTAGACTCTTTTTATCGTATATCTTATAATTATTATTTTTTTTTTAGATTTGGCCTGGTTACATAGACCTTTGGGCCAATCGTATATCTTATGTACTACTACAGATATACATAAGATGACGCATATTTGCAGTTGGGGTAGTCAGAGATCACCGAAATTCCACTTAATTCGATCCTGACAGAGTTCTTTTTATAAAGAGATGCCGCGGAAACATAGCCGGTGGGACTGAAATATGCACAAATCGATAATATTATATGAGGCCATGATTGTATTATTAAACTTTCCACATCATTCATTGTTTCTTGGGTATCGCCCAACCGACGGGTAAATTAAATATCTTGGTGTGACCGCTTCACACGCCGACGTGAGTTAACAGGCGACACGCGTACTCGTGTAATTTAGTGCTGATGCCATATGTACCTTGTTTTTATAATCTGTGATTCTGATACACCACTTTCGCTACTTCCACTCTAATCAAAGTCTTCATGCGTGGTTTCCAGTTAGAATACGTACGCTTGATCTTGCCTTTCTGTAAAACATTCTGTATTTGATCATGGTATGTTCGCCCAGGCCTTCCTCCTCCGACTGTACCACTTACAACCCCAGCATACCTTATTCGTGAGTCTACTTTCATTCTTTCTCTTTACATGTCCGAACCATCTAAGCACACAACATCACACTCCCTTATCACACTATACCTTATTCACTCGCACTCTTCAACGGTCTCATTTTCACTGCATTTATTCTATTCTCATGTTTCTTCTGCCGAACTGAACATTCACCGCTGTATGTACAACAGTGTCGGAACTAGCACACTCCGATGCACAGCCCGACGGGCCTTTTTAGACACTTTCTCGCTGCTCATAAAGGCATGCAGAGCCCCATTCACTTCGTTATCGCCATTCACTCTTTTCTCAATACCTCCCTCACACTTCACACTTCTTGTCAATATTGACGCTAAATATAAAAAGTCATTCAATGTTCCACCTTCTCACATGTAGTCAGAATATTACATTCCGTTATATTCTCGTCCCTCCAACCATCCAATCCAACTTTCAGTTATTGCTTTTATAACTAGTAGCAACAAAGCGCTGTCTATTGTTGGTATTGTTTTTCTATTATATTACAAGGTTGTTCGTTAGCACCTGATAGGCAAGTTTGCTATTCGTATTTACGTTTTAATTACATATATACATGCGACAATTGCGACGCTATAAAGCAAAGCGACATTTAACATTTAAAGTATGTAATACTAAGCGGCGTATCTACTGATCTATATTGGTATAGAATAAAGAATAATACTACGTATGGGTATGGTACGATACGATAACTCCGCGCCGCATCAATTCGTATCGGGCGAGCTAGATTTACCTCACCCCCTCTCGGTCTTACTTTATTCTTATTAGCTGTAAACCGCTAAAGAGTAAGGTGGAGCATTCGCGGATTGTCTCTCTCCCTAGCTCTTGCGCACTGTCCTAGTTTTGGATGGATTGTCAGGGGCTAGAAACTCACACAAATATTAAATCTAATTTTTTGTACGTAAATCTCATTCGCTATATTGCGTAGCGAACGCTTTTATCATAGCCCTGAAAACGAGTTCGTTCGATTCTCTACTCAATAGAAGAGCTTGGTTTTGCTAGCTCCCACTGTAAGCGGCTGATAAGAAAATATATATCTTAGTGTCAATTGGAGATAATTCATACTTAGAGCTCGGGTTTACGTATTTTGAATGAGGATTCAATAAATCCATTATTATGCGTATGCGAGAATGACGTCGAGTTTGTTTGTCCGCAGTACCCCGAGAGCCGCAACTACGACCTGGCGCAGGTGTACCGCATGTACTTCTCGCGCCACCTGAACCCGACCAACCTGGTGCTCTTCATGGAGTCCTACGCGCGCCGCACCGACCTCGGCATCTCTCGCGAGGCCGAAACCATCAGGGTAACTGCCACCTTCATTCTAAACACTTGATCTTTTCTAATTTTATAGACCATTATATGGGAGATGGGCTGATGACCTTAAACTATACGGTTCGACATATCCGTTTATATTTAGTACCAAAGCACTCTTTATACGTATGGTAGGGACCATAGGATATTATTACTCTATTTTGTAATAAAGTAACTGGATGTCGCAAGCCATATAAACTGATGTGTGGAAATAAGTGCCATCTAGTGACGGTGCGTTGAAACATTATAAACACTTTAAGGCCCTGACGACAGACTATCCGTGACGCACTTTTTAGTCTGTGAAAATATAACCTATGCAATTATATGCTACTGCATATACTAGTGCGTTACTACGCACACGACGCGCAAAAAGGTCCGGCGCGTTACTGCATATAATTGCATAGGTTATATTTTCACAGACTAAAAAGTGCGTCACGGATAGTCTGTCGTCTGCGCAGGGCCTAACGGTTACTAGAAATGGTCGCCACGGCGCTGCATTTGCGCGCATTTAGTCGCAACTTTCCCAATATATAGAGGGACCCTCTGTTTTATATAGTACGAGTATGTTACTAAGTTCATGGTCCTAGGTACAAGGGTGGCTGCAAATTGTCTTCTGTTGACTTGTGGCTATGGTCATTAGGGATTATAGTCTTAAGTTTATGGAAGTATCTGAAAAAACAATTCTGATATTTGACACTTGTTTGACATAACGTGATTTAACTTATGAGTCAAATAGGAGAATTACTTATCAAATAAAATGCTTAACGTGGGATTTTTAGATTCCCTTTCGATAAAGTACTAAGAAACACTAAAATTTAAACATAGACTCAAAAAGCACCATGTCAGAATGGAACTTACTGTGACTCGTCTTTACAGATATTGTCTTCAACAAGAAGAGACCCATACACCTCATTTGCAGCTGTGAGGGTCTCACTATTGTGTATATACTTCTACTGAAGCCGGCTAATAAGCCTTTCTATAGTTTGTTTTTTTAAGCATGTAGATGATTATATTCTTTAAATAGAACAACGATGTACTTATTAGGATTATTTGTATTGTATATACCTATGAGCATACCCCCTCCGGTTGATTGAGGGGAGGCCTGTGCCCAGCAGTGGGACGTATATAGGCAGTTTATGTTTATGTATATACCTATGAATAAAATGGACAAGGGCTCCTTTCCCCTTATCTTTATTAATCAGAGCTATATATAATACTGGCTTTTACCCGCGACTTCGTCCGCGTGGACGGATTTTCCCGCTAATTCCCGTTCCCGTGGGAATTTCGGGAATTCCTTTCTTAGTGCACCTCTACGGTACCTAGGCTACGTCCCTTCCAAATTTCAAGTGCCTACGTTTAGCCGTTTAGGCTGTTCGTTGATATGTCAGTCAGTCAGTTTCTCCTTTTATATACACTTCTCATCAAAAAAATCGAAACACCTTGCAAGTTTACGTTTTGTCAGGATTATTAGAAAAATGTGTACATTTAGGAATAAATGTTAAATGTCGTTTAATAGTGAGTAATATGAGCTTATCAAATCTTAATGTTAATGTTCTAAATTTAAATGAATTTTTCATAGGTTTCGTATTTTGTTAAATGAGTCATTTTTATTCCGTATGGAGTATAAAGGAAATGGATAAAACAACACACGTAAATGAAAAAAAAGCTAAAAAACGTTTATTTAATAACTTGTATTCCCTCCCCGAGCTCTAATTACTGCTTCCATACGGTTCTTCATCGATCGGATGAGAGTCCCGATCACATGCTGTGGTATATTGTCCCATTCCTCTTGGATTGCATCTTGCAGCTGGCTAAGTGTTTCTGGGGCAGGATCTCTTGCTCGAATTCGTCTCTTTAATTCATCCCACAGATGTTCAATGGGATTCATGTCCGGGCTTCGTGCTGGCCATTCCATAATAGAGATATCGACTTCGTTAAGATAATCTCGTACGACGCCCATGTGCATAGGGCATCACATGAGGCTCGAGACACTCTTCGACGTACCGATGACAGTTTAGTGCAGGCAGACGTGGCCCAGACACGAAAGCAAGCTCTGTCTTACCGTCGGCGCTGATTCCTCCCCAAACCGTCCACGAACCGCCACCATAGCTGACCTTTTCTTCAATGCAGCATTGTGCATAGCGTTCTCCGTCTCTTCTGTAGACCTTGTTCCTTCCGTCGTTACCATACAGCATAACTTTACACTCATCAGAAAAGAGAACTTTGCTCCACTGTAGGTATGACCAATTTAGGTGCTCACGTGCAAAGTTAAGGCGCGCTCTTCGATGGTCTGCAGTTAATTTCGGCCCATTTGCTGGCTTATGCGGTACCAGTCCACGATCCTTCAACCTTCTTCTAATTGTAGAGTCACTTACAGCCACCCTTCGTACAACACGAAGCCGCTGCTGCAGTTGAAAAGCGTTAAGGCGTCGATTTCTTAAAGAAGTTGTTACAATAAATCGATCATCTCGCTCAGAAGTGACCCGATTCCTGCCAGATCCTGAACGGCGCGTGAACAAACCAGTCTCCCGATAACGTTTATAGACTCTATGAACAGATGACAGGCTTAGATGCAGTCTTGCAGCCACAACACGCTGACTAAGGCCAGAATCCAGCAATGCCACAACTTGGGCGGCTTCTGTGGGCGAAGTATCCATACGTTTTAGAAAAAAAAACCTTTTTTCAGACGTCCCAAAGTCACAGTATTGAAATAAAAAACAAAAAGTTTAAGGATAGGCGCCAATTTTTAGTTTTTAAACGCTAAATGTACTCCAACCCTAAACACACATTTGTCTCAAAACAGTGATTCATTTCGTTTATAAGATAAACAAATGAAATTCTAATTTTGAATTTAGAATTTTCGCTTATTACTGTAATGGCCAAACTGCCAGCTATACATTTATGTATTTTTTTTCATCGTATGAATTCTTTTTGTGTTAAATTCGGACAGAAACAATGAAAACGGAAGTGTTTCGATTTTTTTGATGAGAAGTGTATTTAGATAATGTCATGAAGGGTCAGTGGGTCTAACCGTAGATATTAGAAAGTGGCCTAACACAGATTTGTGAATGCGTCAGACCATGGAAAGTGTACTTTTTGGCAAATGGTGCAATAAACAGAGCCGCAATAAATTAAAAAAATAATAAAAAGTGTTCTTTTTCTAGGTGCCGGTGCTGAATGTAACAGGCGCTCTGTCCCCGCACGTCGATGACACGGTCAAGATGAATGGCCGCCTCAACCCGAACAACTCTACTTGGATGAAGGTACATGATTCTTCTTGGGTTCACCACGGGGCCAAGGGCTTCCGACATGGCTCATGCATCGACTACTTTTTTACGTTCTTACAAATGGCTTGTAAATGCCTTATTTTCGCGAAAAATTTTGTTTTTGTAGCTTATCGGTGGTTAGGAAAACTGTATTATAGAGAATAACTATTATTATTTTAGATTTCGGACTGCGCTATGGTACACGAGGAGCAACCTGCCAAGATCTCGGAAGCTTTCCGTTTGTTTCTGCAAGGCGAGGGATACGGTAAGTAGGCCCCCAACTTACACGCTTACGATCCATACTCTCTATATACTACTACATATTTAATACTACGATTATAATATAAGTAGTAACTGTCGATCGATTGTTTCTTCCAACAGTATAATCATTATTACTCAAACGGGAGATGCAATTTTGATAACTTTATACTACACCTACGTACCCGGAAAGTGCCTTCTTCCATTTTCGAAAAAGCGGTAGAAAGTACGGCATTTCTGTCGTACGCATAAGCGAGAAGAAAAATGTACGCAGTCTAACACTGACCGCTCGCGTTCTTCATTTAGGGTATTCGGGAAACTATCTAGTCTATTTAGCGTATTTTAGCAGAATTTACTAATTTTCTTACTGAGTAAACTTAGTGTTAGGGCGTGTAGAGCTTATCTTGGCTCTAAATCATATCGATGGCTACATTTTACACTATATGGGTGATGGGAGCCCGCGTGGTGGTTTAAGGCCCAATCTCCCCATCCATCCAAAGGGAAAGCCCGTGCCCCAGCAATGGGGACATTAATGGGCTGGTGATGATAATGATGACGGGGGCGCCCGCGTGGTGTCGACCGGTTGTACTTATTTAAAACATTGAAAAATAATATTATAATTAAAAATGACAATCTGCCGGGACTCGCCTTTTTTGTAGCTGTATCATAAATTATAATAATAACAAAAATAATAACATAGCTATAATATATACAAAAATGTCAGGTATTTTCCTTGTAGGTGTAGTCTAAAGCACCACGTATATCACTCGAGAGAAAGTACGATTCCCAACTCATGTGTATTAAGGCCCTCGGCGAGTTGGTAATCGGTCACTTTATTCCATCGGTGAACAATAAATGTACTATTATATGCTTAAAAAAACTCGTGTAGATTATTAAGATTTGTTATCAACGTTTATTACGTAAGAAGATGTTTTATTAAGGAAAATATTTCTTCAGATAAAAGTATAAGTGGGACAATAAGTGAGATAATAAGCACGATTTGTCGCTATGCCAAAATAAAGCCCTAAAATGTATTTTTTTTTAATGAATAATATTCAGCCATATGATTAATGTTAATATGTAAATACATCTTTTCTTATCGTGCAAGATATATTAATGTTTTAATTGATGCGTATGTATGTTATAAGTACACGTGGCAAGACGTCCTGTTTGTACACTAACAAATTACTGTCTGTCAGTAACTTAGCACATAAGACAAGAAGAAACTATAATGCGTTTGGACCAAAATACAAGTCTACTCCGTCCCTGGCGTCTATGTTTTTATAACCTATTTGCTTTAATAATAATGTATACTTGTATGTATTACTGTATACAATTTTATAACATTTCTGATGCAAATATAACACATTTAAGAATACACTATTATATGTATAGTGGTGAGTGAAAGCGTGGCAACTATCTATAATATATCTTAGTCCTTTTTTAGTAATTATATATTAAAGCTTAAATCTTCACAGCCTCCGGCGATAGACGCATTGCAATATAGCATGGTATCATGCTGGCACATCACATGCAATAAGTTATTGGAACGTTCAACCAAACACATGCGATAGATGCAATCAATCATCGCTTCTGACTGGTCGATACTAACTACTCGATATACAAGTCGTAGTTTTTAAATGGCTTACTTTGCTTTAAAACGAAAAAATATTACATATAACAAACAAATACCTATTTAAATATCACTCGAGACTATACTTAATATTTTCTAGGTATACATAAATTATAATCGCAGTCTAATTAAAATATATTTCTGTATTTTCAAAACTTTGTTTCAATATACGTTTTATTTTGCCCCTTGGAATTATATTTTCTCTTCTGTATGGTTTAACTAAATTCATGCACGGCTACATTTTGCAGTTCCTTAGGACTGTCACAGTGAACTGTTAAACTAACGGTAGCTTATATTATGATTTACCACAGTTTTAATTCGAATACAAACTTACTATACTGTCAAATTCCTTACAAAATGCAGCCTGCTCTACAACTTGAACAGCTTTACAGAACAAGTGTCTTTTAATTTTGGAAAATTGGTCTGAACCCGTTTTGTTTTGTCCTGTGTTATGTTTGAGCCTGGATATGCGATAGCGTTATGCGGCAACCCTAATGACATGGTATGTATTGGCGGGAGGCAAAAGCTATAACATTATCGATACCCCAAAACACTGAAAAGATTAAATACATTTTCTTATCTGTGTATTTTTCGTTTAAACAATTATCTACTTTACGCTGGAGGCAACGCATAGAACTTATAAAAACATTTTGGTGTACTCACTGTATAAGTGCTCTGGTATTCGCAATTCGCTATTTGTACACTTGACAAACAATTAAAGAAAACTGTGTTGGTTTTGCTAGCACAGTAATTTTGCGTTACCTCCCCTTTTTTGAATATATTTTTCTAAAATATAAGGATCTTTTTGGGGTTTCTATAGTGTACTACGCGCGACCTGCCTTGATTCTTGTAGCGCTTGGTTGGCTCGGCTTGTCAATACTGTAATGGTGTTGTGAATAGAGTTGCCAATCTAGTTGGAACTGTACGTGTAGGATAAACTCTAGTAGGTAATTCGTTATGCACTATTTTAACTTTTTGCCTTACTAGCAAATTTTAAGTCTTCAAGTGTAAATAGTATTTAGAGTAGACACTTGTACATAAATTCAATTTCAAAAATATGCTTCCAACACTAAATTATTAAAATTTTAAAATATGATATTAAGTTATTTATAATTAATTTTTAAGATGATCTAAACTTTAAACTCCCTGTTATTTAGTAAATGTTCTTTAATGAGCATGATTATAACTGAATAGGTCATCCTTGAAATGTGTACATTCATGTAGTGAATTTTGTAATATTATTAGCGCTATTATAGTACCGTACGACGTGTAATTGTTATCAGGTAACAGTTGCGACGTATGATGCTTTTTGTAGAAAGTTTTCCAAAATCCTATAATAGTATAACAAATAATGGCGTAAGAGTTTTTAATTTTATACACCTAATCAAAATATTTTGTTTATTATATGAATTACTGGTTTTTGCTTACAGATATGTTAGGGAGATATAATAATTATTGTCTTTTTTACGAAGAAAATGAAATTCAAATACTTATACGCCTATTTCATTTCAGCATCGCTCACATTTTGCACTTACTCTATAATTACATTTTAATGTATAGATTAAATTTTTAATAATAATGAATGCACGATATTAAATTAATTTGCCTAAACGCAAGTTAAAAGCTTTTACGCTTAATAATTGAGTCATTAGTCGACTGATTGTTATGTCATGATCAATTCATCGGGCACTGCATACCGTACACCCGTTCTAACATTTTGTTTGTTTATTTTTGTTTCCGTTTCCACCCGGTAGCTGTGTTGTCACTGCAACAAATAAGCACCCGCCGCAATAGTTCGGTAGCGCAGCCAATCCCCATCTAGCCAGTTTGCTCTTGTGAAGCTTGTGTAGACGGAGTAAGTCCTTGTATTATTATTATATCTTATCACCACAACATAAAGTGCGCAAGTTTCCTGCAACATCCAAGAAGTAAGAAACTTGCGCGTTACTGAGTCGAACGCTATTTTTACATGTAAGTACACTTCACCAAAGAAATCGAAACGCTTCATAAGTTTATGTTTCGTAAGGTTCATCAGAAAAAATAAAAATGCCATTTTACAATAGCTATTGTAAGGTTGATCACTGTTAATGTTAAAAATTCAATTAAACCTCATTGTTTTGTTCAACAAACATTCGGAAGTGTTTCGATTTTTTGATGAGAATTATGTTTTATTTTAACAGTCATCATTCGAAATTATAAAGTAAATAATACCGTTGGCATGATTTATTTATACTTCTTAAAGTTACTGCTACTCCATTATTGTCTTGCTACATTTAACTCAAGTTGTGGTTGGACCCGTAGCAAACGACCTCTAGTGCGTATTTTATAGTTAACAGTAGTACTATGACACAGGCATTTTGTCCCGCAGAGCATATAAACATAATTAAATTATTATTGCCACGCAATAGGTACAAATACAAGAATTATTTTAGATCAACCGAAATAAAACGAATATTCCATTACACATTTTTTGTTATATTTTATACTCTCGTCGGGACATGTTCGTTTGATTACACTCCTTTTATATTTTCATCTGCATCGATTATGTTTATTTAGTCAAAATTATCTTATGTAAGAACATTTCAGTATTTGGTTTTCTTTATTTGTATAACATATTTCGCAATAGTCATTCTTTGTTTACTCGCAAAGAGTTTCTATCAAAATCTAATAATTTTGCAATACTGAGTAATAAAATAGGCGTTTTTATCACTTTCTCTGAATATTTTTGCCAAGTTGTACTAAATCTTTAATAAGATGGTTTTAGTTTGTATTATATTCACAATGATTGCTCAAAATAATGAATATATTTTCCTACATGTAATCTGTATTTAAAACTACAACTATTTACATGCTCAGCGCAGTAAATAAGGTATCTGGCACGAAACATTATTGTATGTCGTGCAGAAAAACAAACTACTCAAAAAAATATTATATATATATGCTACAACGTGTGGTATCATAAGTAGAAAAAAATCAGTTTGATAACTTGTTGTATGTTGCAGTGGCGCCGCTGTCGCCCACAAAGATTGTCGCTTTTCGGCGGTTGTCTGACGTGGAACGCCGCCGTCCGTGCCGGCACTCGCCTGTCATCCGGATCACCGAGAACCCCATCTCCGAGGCGGTGGTGTGCTAAGCTCACCAGCCACACGCTCGCCGGCGCCCGCACCCTGCCCCGCCACGCCGGGACGAAACTCTATGCGGGCGTCTTCGTGCGGATTTTCTGAGACGCGTGTATACAGTGTGACCTTGAAATCGTGTAAGAGCAACGAAATATGTTGCTGTGTAATGTTATAACGACCGGCTCTCATATCGATAGTCATATACGCCATACATAATAAACATCAGATTGTAAACACGATTTCAAATTCATGCTGTATTTTACCCAGTTAATATTTCTGTAGTACGCGAAAACGTGTTTGATGCCCTCATTATGTGCGAAAAAGTAAAATTCTAAATGTTTAGTAAGCATGAAGTGACACGTTTGTGAGTCTCATTGTAGATAACGTGATACGTATTATTTGTGATAATCGCTGTTCACATATTATTTTGAGCGAGCCATACTGAAAAAGCATTTGGTGATGTGTTTATTCCGTTAATCGTCATAGTCTACATGTTGTTCTTAGAAGTACTTGAGAAGAAATAGAATCATATCATAGAAAAGCCTTTCATTAATAAAAAACTTAACTTGTTCTTGCATAATTTGGGTACGACACGTGGCCGCGACACTGTCTATCGGGCGATATATTGTTATGTTTTGTTTGTTAACTTTATAGCTTTCTTAAACGTTTTATTATTGGTTTTGTTAATTTCTCATTTACAATTAAGTGTATCAAAATTACAATTTAGGATTTGTTTTTTGTTCTCATATATTTTTTTTATATAGATGTAAGCAAATAGTATAGTAATCTAATTACAGAAATCACAGTTAATAATTCAAAGTATGCTGTTGTGTCACCCTTCCAAAGATGTTGGTGTATTCCTTTTCCGCTTCCGCGCTATCAAAAGATGGCACGTAGTAGATTAATGTTAGCAGTTTAAAAATATTTACATAAATAATAGTGTACGAGTGTAAGTACCGAAACATGTAACGGAACCAAAGATTCTATTGAAGTAAGTGTACATATCTTGAAAGGAGGGCACAGACTAGGTTTTATCTGGATAACTGGGGTATGTAATGAGGAGCTGTGACGTGAGCGGCGCGAGCGCCGTGAGCCGCGGGCGGACCGACACGCGAGTTGCACTCTTATTAACGTGTATTATTGTACAATTGTGTACAATTTTAAGAGAATTTTATTAAAAATCACTAAGTACATGTAACACTCGAGCATTTAATATAAATAAATGGGTGGTCTATCAACGACACATCACAGTATTATTTTTGAAAGTATAACGTATAATTTGGCACGTAGTTCTATTATAATAAAATTATATTGGGCTGCGGTACGGTAGTCGCTGGGTGCTATGCTAAGACCAAGATAGTTTTTTTGAAATTGAGGACATAATATGATGGTGAGACTTTATGGAGAAGAAATCTGATTAATATCGGAACGTTGATTTAAATAATTATGACTGCGTTTAATCATGTTATCAGTGGCCTACGTTACACTTTTATTATAAGTATTGTGATCAGTTTAAGTAAGTAAAGAAAAGCTTTGAATCTCAATAGTCATAGTTGCCATGATTCATTTATCAGTATTATTCAGTACCTATATAAATTTGTTTATTTTAAGAACCTTTATTTGTTGTGTTTAGGTATAAGCGAAATGTCACAGCTTTCTAGAACAATAAAGTAAACATATTGCTTATTGAGTGGCTATCTATTTTTCGTATAAATATAGTTCGTATGTTTACTGAATGTAAGGGACTTACTGTGAGTAGTGGTCGCAATTTGCACAAGATCCTTTAATTATTACTAGTTACAATTTTATCGCTAACGGATAGTGCCACGCATATATCACAGTAGGGCCCTTAACATCTAACTTAGTATAGATTGTCGAGCATGCTTCAATGTTGAGGGAACATATCTGCTTGGTGGCATGGAAAGCACGATCCTTTTACGGCACTGGCACGGCGCATCATCACCATTTTATACTATATAGTATTATATTGTTTTTAAATTAATAGTGTCGATTTCCATGCCGCTGGGAGGATTTACAAATAAAATACTAATGTTGATTTGAAATTTGATGGTTACGATGTTGAAGATTTCTCTTCGTAGCTAGAATAGAATTTGATCTGTAGTTAGGTCTGAGTAGTAAAGAACAGTTCGTTACCCGCCTGATCATTTACTTGTGTGATGCGAACGTTGACCGAACGCATTACATGTTTAACTAATCAAGGTGCCGTATGCTTTGTAGAAGTACAATAGTAAAAAAAGATTAAATCATAATTTCTAGACTTGGAATTTTATCGAACCTGTTCTATCGTTTTGTATGGATACTATTGAGATAATCGATAAGATCTGGTCTTGTGTCTATATACATAGAGCATCACGGGCCTGTTGACCTGTTTGTCCTGTGGACGGGGGGAGTAGCCGAAGCGATTTTGCCAATACATTTTTATCTGACACTGCGGGAACGATTCTGTGTCACACGACACGTCACTAAAAAATATTTTCGACGATTCAGCATGAAATAATCATGGCCCTAATCTACCTTATCTCGTGTTTCTTAAAGTATTTTTAATGCAAAAAGAAAGTCAGCTGCCAACCTAGTGTTAGGTCGGGTGTACCTATTACTGTTTCTCGTCTCTCCTAGGTACATTCACTTTTTGGCGGTTAGTAGTTAGGTAGAAACCATGTGGATTAGATCCATTATTTCATGCTAATTCGTAACAGAAACTAGGTTGTGTAACAAGTAGTGGTCGCATAGTGTGCGGACATATAAAAACAAAATATTTTTCTGTTAAGTGACGAGTACTGGTACACTGTGGGAATTACAACCGTACGTTTACAAGCTCGTATCTTGTCCACACGGACTAATACTGTGGCAGAGTGGAACTCTTGTGTTTGGCTACCCCCCTCCCGTGTTGCTCTAAGGTCTAATATTACTGCGTGTGTTTAATATATGGGTCTATTAAAAACTGATTTTATAATATTGATGTTTTATTTCTTCTACCTTCATCATTAAAATAAACAAATGGTTACTGATTTAATATATTTTAATTTTAATTACAGCTTTCAACAAAATGTGCCTAGTATAAAATCGTTGACTCTTATAAATAATATTTGCTTCAGTACATTTCATTTTAAATTAAAAAAATATATGTTACGGCTAAAGGCACATTGCTTTTCAGCAACTGGTTATGAAAGAAATGTGGCTGAAGGTTAAAAGTAGCGGTTGATGAGACTGCTTAAACACATGATTTAAAAAATAAATGTCATGTAATTTGATTTACAGAATTTTGCCAACTGCTTAAGGCTACACTTAAGTTCAGCTGGCTAAATATTTAATGATAAGCTATGCTCGAAAATATACTCAACTTTAGCCGCAACATACATAATTAGCTTTGTTCTCACTAATTCAATTCATTAGTTCGATCGTCGAGCTGATAGATGTATAATTTGTTACTTTTCACTGCACTTAAATACTGGCTTTCAGCCCGAGGAGTGGACTTTGGATATCATTTTTTTCACCGTGGAATGTTCTGTACGTACACGTACACCCTTGGCACCGTAAAATGCAAAGTCTCACGATGATACGAGAAGGGTTCGTTTTTGTAACTGTTTCACAACTAATGCGACTTTTTAATTTTCCCTAGCTCTATTGTTGAACAAATGAGAAAAATATCACACTTCTACGATTGAACTAATTAATCTAACTAGTCAGAACATACACAAGTACTTACAAGACACGATACCTAATATCTATTGTAACATAATAATGCTATTATTAATTTATGATGATTATACTTGATGTAAATATCTATATGACAGGGATAGACTAACGACGAAATAAACATGTCCTATTATCTAAATGAGGCACAAACTTTTAGAACAGTATTAAATTTTGGATCAAGGTATACTTACATATTACTCTACAAATACACTATAAAATAAAAAATAAACTAAATTTATTGTGCCTCAAGAATATGACGAAAGGTTAATTTTAAAGTAAACAAATATCAACCAATGGTACCCTTTCCTTTAATAAAATACATCCAGCTACATAAATTCATCAATTAGCACCTTGCTAACACTCTCCGTTGACAATATGGGACCCATCGATAATTTGGAATGACTATTTTCGAAATTATTCCCGTTTTGATTGCTATTCTATATTTATTCTCTCTACACTTGAGACTGTAAGGTGTATGACAGAGCAGATATTTTTAATAATTGTCAGGAAAGTAAATTATATAAACTTACAACGAAAACGTATCTTATTAGTGCAAACTACTAAACGTGCTACGTTAACAAAATAACATTTAGGTACGTGGCATTTGGACATTTATGACCATTCTACGTATACTAAAATAATACTAAAAGTAATAAAATCTTGTTACATAGTCACTGGAGAAAAGTAACATCTTGTTGCACCATGGGTAAGACATAATCTCATTTTAAAATGATTAATTGAAAAAACGAGCAGTGCTTGTCATATTGATCAGTAACCATTATTTACAAGCAGCAACTTACTGACTTTCAAGGAGAATATCATTAGACTAAGTAGTAAGAAGTTTAGACAATTTATAAGTCTCACAGGAAATGGTTTAGATATCGATTTTCGTACCTTGCTCAAAAATGTGTGGTCACTCCTCGAACTTGTTAACACTTAATTCATTTTTAATACAAAATTTAAGACGCATATCTCAAATAAATAAATCAATTATTTCAACGAGAATCACTTTCGAACAAACTATAATTAATCTAGTATCTGCAAAAAAATAATATCTATCGGAATTGGTGAACGATTGTTCTAGCAAGCGATGTTAAAAACTAGCGACTACATAAAATCAGCTAGCACGTAACTGTTATCGAACTAATACATATTATTTTACTATTGTAATAGACAAAATAAGAAGGTAATTTTTTTCGCAAGGCCAGTAGTGCTGAAGAACCTTGCGTGTTGCGTTATTACTGCATGTTGTACAAAACTGCTAGACCGGTTATGTTTTAAATAAGAAATAAGTTTTTCAGACGAATTAAAACGCAATTTCATTAGCCGACACAAACGTAATTCGGAATGTGAGAGATATGATGCACATTTGTAACGTTGTTACAATATAATTTAGTATATTTTGCAAATTTATTACTCGAATCGAATATAAACCCGTGTGCGCAAGCCTAGTTATAGTTAAATGTTTGTCTATTGCTTTGCGATAATAGTATGAAAACACGTAATCGCATACTGATTAATTAAGTAGTTTGGAATCAACCAATCGCTTATACTTGCAAATTTCACACGCAGCATAGACATCGACCGGATTATCGGCTAATGAAAGTGAGTCATGCAATTAGAAACACTTTATGCAAAAACTATAGTTAATAAAATGATATTTTCTCTTATTTGTCATTTGCAATACAATAATATAGCTACAAAACAGCCTGTGGTATTAATAACAAACAGCTTACATTTCAGTAAATGTACGAATCTAAGTAAATATTGACAACGATTTAGATAGAATGTTCTATCTAATATCTACATATTAAACCTTGTTTTTCGAGAATTCCGTTAGATCTGAGAGGTGGTGAGCCGTTTCGCCGTCTATAATGGTTGAGCAATCTGTGTTTGTGAAAACTACACTTAAGGGAAATGAATAACTAATTCTCACTCGCCAATGGCCCCTGACATGGCTCAATACCCGTTAATATAATAGCACTAATTTAAAAGTCATTAATTGCAAAGTTTTCCATTACTGATTCCTAATATTGATACGGATAGCCGAATGTTCAATTAGTGGTGAGATATAATGTTCTGCATTATCGGAATGCTCAAAGGCTGTCTTTTAGAAAGTAATACTGTTTATAAGAGTACACTCTACAACTTGACAGTGTCATTATTGTGTACAAATGTGCTATGGGATTACATTTACCGGAAATGTGTAATGATACGGCAATCCGCTTTTTCGTCGGGCAATTATACGCAAATATTAATTAACCAAACAACGATTCCCAAAATATTTTGATTGTCAACCAACGTTTCGCCTAAAAATGTTTGCCATCTGTTTCATTTCCCAAATGTTGCATAAGTAGAATAATCAGTGAAAATATTTACTGGGTGTACCATGCGCAGAAGAGCCGCGGCTATTTACACCGACATCAACAAAACAATATTTAATAGAATGCTTATTAATTTTGCAAGGTGATAGTTTGATAAGGAATAATTTTCATAATGAAAATATGGCTGACGAAATTATGCATATTAATGATTTTGGCAAGAGGCACTTTGGCAATGACATACATATAAAACACAAAATTAACTTTTTTTGTTAGTATGAGGAAAACAAAGTAAAAAAATCATACAAAGTAACATGTTTAACGTAATATAAATATACGCACAGCTATTAAAAATAATAATTCCGCTTGCAGCGCTTAGCATTGTAAATTATAAGCATTAACAGACTTTAGAATACGCCGCGCCATGGCAATCGTAGACGTCTTTATTTTTACGCAATCGTTAATCTATTAGTGTGGTTTTATGGTCACATTATTGAGAAATTTACTTTAAACACGTCTAAATCGTTGTCAATAGGGTCTTGTATACAAAAAGTACGCAGGCTATGCATATTAAATAATATCGATATGATTTTATTTACATCAATAGAAAAGCGTAACAAACCAATGTGAAAGGTCGGTTATCATACAATCGTGGCCGCTTTATCATTGGTTTAGTGGTTAAAAATAATTATAAGGATTATAGATATTATTATGATGAGGATGATGGCTAGATACACCTTCTTCTTTCTCAGTTTGTTCTGAAACAAGAAGACAACATGCCTTTAAGATGTCATTATATTATAAAAAAACACTAATAGTCTTCGCGGTAATTAAGATTAAAGAATGAACATTACATCAAACTCAAAAGGAGATAAGCTGAAAAACAATTGAATAGTCAGGGTGTTTCTTTTTATCAAAGCATCAGTTTGTACAATGTTAATGGACCAAATACAAGTATTTACATAAACATAGAATTCGTACAGCCGCTTATCTTCCCGCGAATGTTAAAACCGATAGAGACCTTGTGTATTTGACATACCCTTTCTAACATGTTGGACCATCATGTAGCTATGGGCACATTTGTTACCATGCGCCTCAACAAATTCTTATAAGTACTTATCAAAGTTAGCTTAAATTTGTCTCCAGAATACATATTTGCAGCTCTGCCCTAATAGGGATAAGGATAGTAAGTTTATGTAATATAGGTGTTATGTCATATGACGTGTAAAATGTGAAAATAGTGGTGTAGTTTCTGGCGAATACAGACTTAATCTTATTACTAGATTTTATTTTAGTTTGACAACTCTTAAACTAGTGGCGTCACAAAAGAGATAGCAATAGTTTTATAGAACTGATTCCGTTAAGATTAAGCCTAATTTGAGAAGGTTCGTTTAAAAGTCTCAGGCAGGATCGGTTGCAATGTGTAGGTATGTGTACCTTGTAAGTGGCGGCTTGTCGCAACTCCTGCGTCCCATTCTCGACATTCTGCGCGGCGTACTCGACGTTCGACTCGATGGAGTCCACCACGGTGCCCTGGTCGTGGATGATCTGCCCTAGGTCCTTGAATATCTGGTTCACGTCCCGAATGTCATCCTACAAACATATGCAATATAATTATACAGCTGTTCTGCTCTTCCGCACTGATTTTCGATGTAATGCTATTTTATTAAAGACCCTATTACGTTACGCGGTTCGTCGGGCACGAAGTGTATAATTATACATCAAGTCGGCGTCTCATCGTGACCGGTCAATCGCTTAATGTAATAACCCCTTAAGGGTAAAAGTGATATCTAGGTAGATAGGGTGTCTAAAAACAATACATAGTTAGTACAATACTTCAAATAGCTTTTATCTCCTTCTATCGTGTGGGTTGTGAGGTGGATTACCAATGTATTATCGCTTTTATTTTACGTCTGTGATGAAACGATTCAAGGTCAAACTGCCTGTTATTTTGTAACTGTGACCGATTCAATATCCGTGTGCTGATAAGGTTTTATGGTATTTAAATTAATGTCAACTGATTTAAAACACAAATCAGCTTCAGCCTTCAGCATATCCTTGTTAAAGGTTAGGATAAGTTTTGAGTGTACCCAGGTCTCCCCTTAAGACTGCATGTGCGCTGATGTGTGCGCACGCAAATATGTAGTTGTATAAGTTATAATTTGATATGTAAAATTTGAGACAGATGTTGAAATTTTTTAACCTTTCGGAACATGATTTCCTAGTCTTTACTGAATTTTAAGTAGGTAGATATACGTATCCTGTTCTGTAAATAAATATACATGTAATAATTCGGCTTTGTGGTTCGTCGTGACTTTACACATATAAAATTATATATTATGTTCAACAAAAACAGTGGTGCAGTTGTCGTAATCCGCAAACCTCGTTTTCGATATCCTGCAGTACCTACCCACTGGGTGGTAGATAACTAATATCAGCTAGTTATAGTTTGTATAACTTACTTCAAGTTGACGGATGTCATTCTCGCGCTCCTCTAATTCGATCAGCTCCCGCTCCGACTGCATCACGACCTGCTCCTGCTGCTTTCGCTCGTTCGTGTCGCCCATTTCCAGCAGATTCTCCTTGTTGCCACCACCTGCATCCATGTATTACAATATTCTATGTTTAGGCCAAATTAGAACCTTGAAGGCAAAGAAAAATACAGCTAAACCTAAGAATTCAGCTACGGCGCAGTATAATAGTGTTATGCTACTAAACTATGCTATAAGCTTCAAGGTAAGGTTAAGTGCTTCTTAATTCAATAAAAAAATACACGATCGATAATTTTAATGTTCCAGTCTTTCAATTTGATCCCAGGGACATATTGTTTTTTTTTTTACT
The DNA here is from genome assembly GCF_024362695.1 of Pectinophora gossypiella. NCBI lineage: Eukaryota > Metazoa > Arthropoda > Insecta > Lepidoptera > Gelechiidae > Pectinophora > Pectinophora gossypiella. The sequence goes on from NC_065433.1 coordinate 15,211,870, forward strand.
TGTATACTAATAAACACAGAACAAAAACAATGTATGCTGATATTTATCATCATAAATAACTCATGTGAATGTTCACAATGTTTGTCAATGAAATGAAACTATGTAGTTTCATTTCATTGACAAAAGAAACTTGGACTACTTGAACTATATGGAGAAAATGTACATTAGACAGGGTTAGAAATACAAATGAGTAGGTACCTTTGCTTCCCAAAAGTTTATCACCTATGAATGATACTGGGATATAATTAAAACATAATTTTACTACAGGCTTGCGATAACAAGTGGTCGCCATTACTCATAAAGTAGTAACAAACAATATTAATTTGTGTATCACAAGGTGAAAGCTAAAATTCAGCAGATTATGAGCAAACCAAATTCATTAATTTATTTCATACTCTGAAGGATGGTATAATCACATACAAATTATAATAGATACTCACTGCTCATCGCAAATGGATCGCCAATTTTGACTGACTGCGCTTTCACTTTCCTTACATCTTCCTTAGTTTTCTGAGCAGCTAGCCGTTGCGTGGCCTGAAGTAATTAACAATAGAAAAAGGCACAAAGATGAGACAATACATACTAATAAAGGACCTGATGGAATAACTTCTTATAAATAACTATTTGTATAAAATGTGGCAACACAAAAATACAGGGTGTTAGTTGTAACGAAAATGTTTTGTAACGAAAATTTTGAGGGATGATTCAGACCATTATTCTGAGTTGATATCAAGTGGAATTTTGACTGAAAATAATTTAAAAAAACTAAAAAATAACATTAATTTTGCGACGGAAAATTCCACTTGATATTAACTCAGAAACATGGCTTAACCCTGTATAATAAATATTTTCAATATCAGATCATCAAATTCCAGAACACTTATCATAGTCAAGATTCTATTTTAGTTCTATCCTGAAATTCTGTTGCTAACACAACATGTATTAGTTGATAGTGGTGAAGTTGGATGGTTTGTCTCTTCTCTTAGACTGTCAATAGCTTTTTATTAAAATCAATATATAAATAAAGAGAGCTCTCACCTGGAATGCATTGAGTGTAGCCATGAACTCATCGCTGAGTCGCTCGCGCGTGATCTTGCTTGCCGGTTGATCAGCCGGCATCTTCATCAGATTCAAGAGTATTGATGAGGTGTCCTTTGCCAAATTCTGTGTGTAGTTTTGTATCTGTCGCCTGCACAAGTAACATTCATAATGTATGAAGACTGCTGCATTTAACACCTAAGTATATAGACGCCAGTCTACACAAAATACCTGATAATAATAAATGAAATGCTTATAAAAAAATTACATTTACATTTTGTTTAACTCATGTTCTCCTTTATTCCTTGCCCCATTTACCTTATATGAAAAGTGACATGCATATTGCTTTAATTTCACCTAATTATTAAAAAGTAGGAGAATTAAATGAATTATACACATATGACATAATAATAGCTGAAGCAATGATAATTTGTTCAAGTTATAATATACCTTTCCTAATTAGCTCAGACAAATGGTTATCAATATAAATTATCATAATGACATTGCTAAGGTGGTATTTGTAAACAGAAAACAAGTGGACATGTTCTATAACAATATTTGTATGTCTGAGCAGTTTAAACACATTGTAATGAGCATGTATTAGTTATATTAGCTGTGACACTTACAGCTGGTTTCTGAGCTCCTGGGAGTCCTGTGGAGTCTGGAGCTGGTTAACCATTTTGGACATTGATGATACTGTAATACACAATATATTTTAATTATGACCTAACTCCATAATTTTAATACTTATTTTACTACAATTGCTATACTTATTAAGCGAGGGATTTTTACATAGTAGACAAATCTCAGATCATGTTTTTATAAATATAACCCCATCCACCAGCAGATAACTAAGCAGTTTATTTATAGAGTAATTGAGAAGTAAAGTATGTGCACAAGTAAACTGGAATATGTTTAGATCTTTAATCCCATGTCAAATAAATAGAGAAAGACAAGAGACATGCACAACATACATGCATAATTAACAGAATGGTACCCAAGGGATAGTAAGGAAGAACAAGACAAGTCCAATGTTGGGGTGACTATTAAAAAGAGTACTGGGAATAGAATGGAATTAGATTACAGAAGATACAACAATAATGAAATCTTTTGCAGGAACAAGCTGTTACAGAGGTAAAAACGAAACTGTTAATATACTTAATATAATTATAATTTTTACTATTCAATTATTTGTTTTTTCTATTTTTGACAGTAAATTATTTAGGCTTATTGTTTAGTATTAAACCTATATACCTAAATACTACACTACTGTTATAGTTACTACAAACAACAAGTTAAAGCTAATGGCCATTGGCTCTACTCCACACTTGATGCTACAGTTAGTTCATTATTCTATTGCATCACTTCATTAAATTTCTATCTCCATAAGCTTTTTAGAAAAACATTATTTAGTATATCATTCTAAATACAGAGTATTAAATGCAATAAGAAGTCCTCTTTGTATTATATTAATAATATGCTAACAAAGATATAAGGTAAACAAAGCTCACCATTTTGTGATATTTTCTTGATATTACTGGCGATAGTCTGGGCAGACCTCTGAAAATTATCGCCACCTTCCTGGTAGGACACACCTCCCTGGTAAGAAGCTTCCATCCTGTACACACACAAAATAATTGTTCAATATGCAGTTTACACCAGTATCTCGTTTGCTGGAAACCAACAAACAACTCCCTCGTAAAAACATCGCATATAATCTCCGACATACAATAATCAAATTACCTACGTTACTGATGATTAATTTCATGACGTTTACAGAAAACTATATTTCTTATTGTAGTTGCCTAGTTGCGAGTCTACTTACTTGTTTAATGCGTTTGAATTTAAATATAATTCAGACCTCGACGACGCTGCGCGTGTTTTACCAGTAACTCGTCCAACAATCAACAAGCAAGATACGGCCAATCCCTTTTTTTAACAAACAGTAAAATCACGACCGATTACGATTTTTTTTTTTTTTTTTGGTTTGGTTTTCCCCGAAGGGTAAGGCAAAGGGAACTATGCCCATACAGCCATGTCTGACGTATTTTTTTTCTTGATGATTAATGAAATGATGAAAGGTGATGATGATGAAACCTAAGCCCCCACCCTCGGAGTAGACTCCTACTCCGAACCCCAAACGAATTAACTCAAAAGTCCGCATAAACTTTTGAGTTATGAAGCGGCTTCCTGACACGAAGCGAAAATAGGCAGATACACTTTGTTTATTGAATACTCCAATATAATAACACTCGCGAATGTCTTCCGACTAACTTAATGCGATCATTAACCACAAAACACCACTTCGTATTAATTATTTAGATTATTCAATGAAGAAAGCAACTGTCCCGTTCCCGCCTCCCGCCAAAAAGCCTTTCCATCCGACCGATTACGATTGGCGACAAATGACAAATTGACAACTATTTTTTTTTTTGTTTATTTTGTCCGTACGACGGCAAAGGGATCATAGCCCATACAGCCAAAATTGACAACAAAAATTCTATTTTCTTTGTTTTTGGCTGCATCGTTCAGAAACGACAACAAAAATTATACATTTGACAAATGGGTTGACATAAGTTAGTGTTGTAGTGGTTGTAGTCGTGTTGTAGTTGTGTTTTTAGTATCAAAAGAATGAATATCTAAACTAAAAATATTAAAAAACAGTACTTACGTAATAATATTTATACTATATTATGAAACATTCCCGAAAGGCCAAAAGTATGCACAAGCTTTCATTCATTCTTAACCATAAACATATTTTTACTTTATTAACTGGTTTTCTTATACCATGGTACCCCATAGGTTTTGATTCCCCCGCGAAATGTATGAAAATAAGCCTATAAATAGCCGGATCGTTGATTTATATAAGCTTATTGTTTACAGTTTAAAAAAAATGGATCCCTTAATTTTTTTTTCTTTTTGAAGTCGGAACCCCAAAAATGTTGCAAAAATGACTATGATTTGATGCAAATTTGATGTCTGACCATGTTCGTCTGTCAGGCGGGTGGCGAATTTGGTCGGGCAAGTCGAGTCGTATCATGCACCTATTGATTTTTATAGTAACTATTATTTGCTGGTGTATATTTTGGGAACTAACCATCGTTCTATGGCTTTTGACGCGGCGATGAAATATTTATTCGCCACTAGCGCCGCCTTTGGTCGCATATTAAGTTTGTGAGGTTTGTAGATGTACACACGTATACAACGTAGCAACCAGTAATACATCTCTACCTATATATATATATATATGTATACTAAACTAAAATATTGTGTTGTCTTCGTGTCCCCTATTCTCTGTTTTTTAATTAAGAATGTTCTAAATGTTATGCATTTGTCGAATAAAATTCTTTACGACTATGAATTGATCGATTAACGAACGAATGTTTTACTTTTATTGACAATGAGCTTAACAAGTAATCAAATATAAGTCGTGTAAGCTTAATCGCTATTGTGGAGTCCATCGGGAAGAAAGAAGATTGAAGAAATATGTGCATCCTCGCTGTGTAATGTGATGTACGAGTGTCGTAAGGTTCACAGAGAGTCGAAGGGGATGGGCTGTTAAAAGATCTACAGGTAAGCAGTTGGCTGTGGATCTGATTCGAGCTGCGTAACGTCAAAGTACTTGTACAGATACCTGCTAATAGCTGTCACCATTTACTATTGCTTTTTATTGTCCGCCGTCAGCTAGTCGCGTCCCACGCTGGAAGAGATGGATCCCTCTATATTTTTGCAATACTCTCCTCCCAATGGGCTGCCCCAGGAGTCGAAGTTAGCGACGTACATGGTAAGCTACCCTCCACTCTATGATTTATTTGGTACTAGATCAGATAATGTTCTTATTTGGATATTTTTATTTCAGAACCGTTCTGCCACAACTCCAACAAGGTCGTTAAATCAGGCATTAGGTAAGGTCAGTTTGGAGTCATCACCAACTTCTATCAAAAAGGTAAGTGAATAGTTTCTATTGTTTGCATTTAATATTAGCATCTTACTTTAAAGCAATTTTTGGGCGAAATTGTTATCCTTAATTCAGATACTGATTGGTGAGTTTGTGCCACTCAACTACTTCAGCCCGGCAAACATCCTGCCGGACTCACCAGAGAGTTCACCACCATCTACATTGGCTATCCCTACCAGCCATCCACCACAAGTTCACCAGGTGATACACTTACAACTATACATCGATATTGAAAAAACCTAAGCTGCCTAAGATACAGGCTTCCCTTCCATCAAATGGAGGGTGTATAGCATACTGCACCATACTGCTTCACTTCAAGTTTATAGAACTACTACACATGCAGTTGAAGATGTTTGATATTGTCTTTAACTTGATATTCTTCACTTGATAGGTACCTTGTGGAATCTGAAAAATATCTGAGGTACCTATATGGTCCATAGCAAAATTAAAACTTACAATCCTCTGAACTGGTTAATTAGTGGGCTATCAATGTTTTAATAATTGTGACTTTATAATTCACACTATTATTTCTGAATGATTTTTATTATTTTTGGAATTTTGTATAGGAGAATGTTGGAGGTACAACATATTTCTACTCTACAAACGCAGATGGGCTCAGTGGCACTGGACCTCAACATCCTGCTGCTATGGGTAAGTGTGTTACATAAAAACTTGGAGTTACTAGTGTTCTTAATACATTGTAATAACTGAATTATGTTAATAATATTAAAATAATAAAGATCTTAGAAATTACCAAATTGTGGCTGCTTCACCAGTAAAAATAAGGTACAAATGTAGTAGACAAACAATCGACACACAAATTATTGATATTAATTTAGCTGTCTAAAATGCATTTTATGTTCATTTTGATAGCTTAAACCAGACTTGAAGAAGTTATTGGCTAAACAAAAGAAATAAAAACAATCTAGGTACCTACTATCTATACCTACAATACAATACCTATATCTTAACAATAATAAAGAAAAGGCACAGCAGGCGACCTTATTGCTCAGGCAGCAATATCTTCCAAGCAACCTTTTATATACAATTTATGAATAGGTACTGTGATGATCTGACCGCTTCCACATAGTGCTAGGCGCATGGCGTCGTGTATACCTCTTAGACGTCATTCAAAGATTTACTTTAAAAAAACGCGCCTGCCAACCAGGATGGCTAGAAGAGGTCGCATCATCACATCAAAATATTCTTTTATTTTGGATTTTTTTGGCCTGGTTACAAAGACCTTTAGGCCACTCAAAACATTCTTAAAATTGTATTTTCGTAAGAAGGAGAAGAAGTATGTGATGATTGGATGTGATATGTTTGTGTGATGTGATGTGGGGAAGTGTGTGATATAATGCAAATAGTGTTAGGTATTAAGCAGTATATTCGCAATAGACAGTTATCTTAGGTATTGTTAATTTATGACGAAGGAAATGCATATGAACACAAAGGATGCACCAATTGCCTCTAATAAATGTCCAGTGATTGACCGTGGACTAGACCTACGCTACAATACATCTAGTGATGCACAGCACAGAGCTGTGACTTACCAATATCATTTAAAAATCCCAATTGCGAATCCAATATGCAGACACTCCACCAATAAAGAAGAATTATATGTAAAATCAATTAATTTTGCGTAATGTCGCATCAGCATTATTTATAGGACTAATTCTACATTTTTTTATTATTATTTTTTTGCACTGTCTATCCCGCTACATTTTTCATTAAATTCATAATATCCTATACCTAAAGGTTGCCTGGAAGAGATTGCTACCTTAGCAATAAGGCCGCCTGTTGTACTACCAATTTAATTATAATACTAATGTATTTTTAATGTGATTCAAGTGCAATAAAGAGTTTTTGTATTGTATTGTATTGTAATTGGAAAGCATAGTATTAGTGTCCTGATTCTCAAGATAATCTTCTGAGTACCATAATAAAAACAAAAATACTTTTGCGTGGGTATTTAGTTCCATCTTGCGATGCATGTACCTCTGGCTACCCTAATTGAGAATATAGTCTTGAGCTTACTCGTATGTTATGATGTACAAAAATATGTCCATTCCGCGAAAGAACTTATCGCGGTCGTGCCATTCTGCGAGACTTGACCCAGGTCAGAATTAATTATATTGTAATCCGTATTTATTATATTGCTTTGTCCATGTTGGTTATATTACAAACACCCAAGACGAATACTTTATATCGATATTTTATAAGCTATCGTATCAGATATAAAATCAATACATACATCAGCAGTGGGCATCCCTAAACGCATCATGCTTTGGCAAAATGCATCATTTATTTTAAATTGAAGCTCATCGTTGTTTTCCTTTATACGGTACCGTAGTTTAATAGCAACGCCATTTTACTTGTAAAGATTTTAGAATGTTCATAAACAAGTTAATCTTCTCTAAAGACGTACATTCGAAGTCATGCCCGTAATCTGTACTGAGGTGGAGCTGTAACCCGTCAGGGCACGCTCTGCAGCCATTTCAGGTATCTCTGTCCCAGAATAGATTATGTTGAATGTATAGTACCAGTTTTACCAGGCTGGTCTTCTTCTTATTGTATGGATTGTGAGGTGGAATACTAGCCTCATCAACCCTGGTGTCAGGGTTATGATGGAGCCGCCAAAGGCCCCTGACATGGGTCATGTAACGCCACCAGTAAATAGTAACCGGAACTAAGCCGTTGTTCCCGGCACGGAGCTAACTAAGCACGGATGATCTTACTTTCGGACAGTCAGGTGATCTGCCTGTAATGTCCTAACCAAACTGGGGATCACAAAGTGATTTTTGTGGTATCTCCCTACTGGGATTCGAACCCGGGGCCTCCGGATCGTGAGTCCAACGCTCAACTACTGGACCACAGAGGCCGTAGATCAGGCTAGTGCCAGGCCACAAGTCAGTATAGTTTACTCTTAGTATTATTATAACCACACCCCGAACACTCAATACAAAAATCTCTTTATTACTATGTGTCGCCTAATTCGTAAGAACTCCTCAGCGGTTTACGGCCATTAAAGACTAAAGTAAGACCCAGAGGGGGTGAGGTCAGCGCCCGATATAAATTAGCGCGGGACGAAGAGTTGCCCATTCTTATTTGTTCAGGGGTCTGTTTACCTTACTTAAACGTACTAGAAATAATTACTTAAGCAAATAGAGCAGCGGGACCAACAGCTTAATGTGCCTTCCGAAACTTTTCGAACAGTCAGGTGATTCAGCCCAGAACGTTCTTACAAAACAGTATTTTTTAACTTATGACATAGACAGCCTATATACATCTCACTGCTGGGCACAGCCCTCCCCTCAATTAATGGGAGGCGGCACAGAGCATACTCCACCACGCTGCTTCTTCTTTTTTTTATTAATAGCTGGGGCCAACGTCTTTCCGTTTTAGTACGGAATGATACTTTTAACGAATTTATCGACAATTGGTACAACCTCAATGCGACGTGTCGCAGATTTACCCTCCTCCTCAGCCAAAAGTGGCGGATTTCTTTTTTATAGAGAAATAACGTTATGGCTGAAGGCCCGTGTTGTGTTAACCATATCTATTTTGTGTGGCTCTATCAACTCCCAATGTAAGTTATGTAGGTATGTATGTAAAATTGGGTATTTTCGTGTACATCCGCAGCAGAATCCTGCATCGGGCCGGGCGTGGTAGGGCCTACTGCCGGAGCCTCGCCCTACGGCCAACAGATGTACCCGGGGACCCCCACACACATGGGTCCTATGACTTCCAAGCCAGGTAATTTATAATACTCCTAACTATAAACCGTGCGAATGAACTGGCCACCTTGATGGTGACCCTGCGTGTGTGTGTCAATACAATACACACACAAGTCGAACGCGGGGTTCCTTCTACGTAAGATGAAAAGGGGTTGCACTCCAGTCAGGTGTCTAGTTAATTCGCAGGGATTGTGTAGATATTAGGACTTTCTAAAATATAAAAATACTTAGTTTATACTAACGCTAGCGGCTTATATAGATATAAATTATTATGTACATAAGAGGATGCATGCACAGTACTACTGCAGTACCTTCATTTTCGTATAGACGTACCTAGGTAGCTATTTCTGTGCTAATGTGAAATATTATAGCGACGTTTGCAATTGGAATTTATACACGTTTACTTTTAAAGGAGATCTCTTTATATTCGTACTGGGTTATGTTTGTATATAGACACATTCTACATTTGATATAAGGATGTATTGCATCTGCGTATTGTTGAGAAGGCCAGACTAAAGGTGCATTATGCAATATTTTCCTATGTTCTTCACAATAGACCAACAACAATGGTGTGCGCAAATACTTGTAATCGAAAAATCAGTCCAATACAAAGAAATGTTAAATGATTAAAATCTATACCTCTTAAACTATGAATAGTTTACTGTAAACAGGAAAACGTATAATAATGCATTATCTTTTACAATGTGTTGTAATTCTTTCAACGATTGCAGATTTTCTATAAAGATTTAGAAGCACTTCTTGTCTAACATGACGGTCGTGAGTTTATAAATATTTACACACAGAATCACTTAAGTTGTATTTTCTCGAAAAAGCAAAGCGCATTATTAAAATTATTCAGTAACCGTACATTGCTGCCTCTCCGGTTTGCTCAGACTTAAGTTATCATACATAATTCCTGAATATTTAGTGTAGGCATAATATTGACCCTGTGCTGACAGCATTGTTTTACGCCATTGCGACACCCGATTTGTTTATAGCCTTGCGATTTTTATTTTGTATTTTGCTATTTCATTCTTGTTTTTTGCTTTAGCTTTTCGTAGCTAATTTTGTATATTTCTGAATGTAATTTAGTAACAAAAATAAGGTTTTTCCATGCTGCTGCTTATCACCTCTGGTACATTGACTTATTATTATTACAAGCTTTTGCTCGCTGCTTGCCTCGTGTTAAATTCGGGGTAACACGATTCCTGACGAAAGCCTAATGTACCAACATTTAGCTTCCTACATTGAAAAACATCCGACATTGGGAAAAGTTCCATATAAAATTTCACCCCCTCTTTAGAGGGGTTGCGTGCAGTTTTATAAAAAAATATGCACGATTATTTTGTTAGTCACAAATAGTCCGCATACTAATTTTTAGCTTTAGTAAATTGTGGAATACTCCGTACTAATTTCCACCCTCCATTTTAGGGAGTGGAGAGTTGTAAAGAGACAAACAGTAGCCTATGTCACTCTCCATTCCTTCAACTATCACCTTTTAGAAATTCACGTCAATTCATCGATCAGTTTTGCCGTGAAATACGGACAAGCAAACGGACAGATACACATATACACTTTCTCATTTATAATATTAGTATGGATAGCATCACAGTAAGTCAATTTCATCAAGGTAGTATATCGTTGAAATCGACTAAAGGATTTCCTCCTGTCGGGTGTATCTTATTTTATTTTTTTTGCTTTAAGATACATTTTCGTGGATATTATTATGGCAATACTCTCAGCAAAGGGGTTAGTTCAGTTAATTATTGCGAATGTATAATTGCCAGTGCAAGCGAATTATATGATTAGTTATAAACTTGTTTATATCAAAAGTGGTTGCAGGTTGTGTACTTATGGCTCTGTTAAGTTTATGTTTATATGCGTGACCTACTTTATGTCGGTTTACCAGTGCACAGTGAAAACTAATGTTATTATCCAAAACTGCTGCATACTGTTTGTGAATTTTATTATAATTGCGATCTATTTTTCTATCGCGCGTGCGTATGTGATTTGTAAAGCCTCGTATCCACTAGACAACAATTGACGAGCAACACCTGTTGCTCAACATGTACGGCAACGTTGCACAACAGCGTGGGACGTTGCCAGCTGGAGCGCCAGATGTCGAGCGGCTTGTTGTAATGTTTAGAGAGCATCGTTAGTTGAGCATCAATTGTTGTCCAGTGGAGACATGATTCACAACAATACAAGTTCCTCTGGCGAAATGTTATCGATGCCGGCGTGTAGTAGATGCGTAGACAATGTTGTTAAACAAAAGTTGCGTGCTAACATTCATCATGTTGGCCATTATGTTGTGCAACATGTCGCGCGCCAAATATTGCCAATTATTTAAGTATAATTAAAATATTTTTAGATAAACATTATATTATTTGTTTGCGCCAACTAAACAAACTTTTTTAGACAAACTATGGCAGGATAATATTTTATTTTGTTTGTGTTAAGGTCTGGCGTCAACGTTCTACATGCCCGAAACCATACGTGCGGAGATCTACCAGCGAAATGATGATATCTTTCTAACTACTGACCTGCGTCAGTACCCTGGTGAGTTGACTCATGTTTCGTTGTCATCAACTTTACGGTTGAACCTAATCTTGACCGCGCCGCTTAATTCCGACACCACTACACCAGCGTAGTGTTTGAGTTTTATTTACTAGATGTGATTTTCTATAAGATTATCATTCGTTTGATTATATAACAAAGATGGGGCCTTTTCTCACTTAATCCGGAGATTAGTGACTCGATCCAGAGTTTACCGTTTTTTCTCGTACAAAATCGGCCACTACTCTTAAACTGTAACCCTCTGAGTCCACCACTATAGTATGTACATAGGTTTTTTCAACTCTAGACCTGCCAGAGAACGTGGAGATGTACTCGGAGCTGACGCCGCTAGAGGGTGCAGCGCCGCACGCGATGGCAACGTCGTTCCGCGCCACGCACCGCGCCAGCGCCGAACACTACGCGCTGCGCCGCCTGCACTCCTTCGCCGGTGTCCCCACCAAGCGTCTTGAGCTATGGAAGCAGATCGACCACCCCAACATTATAAGACTCCATGATGTTTTCACTACTAAAGCGTTCGGCGATCACTGTAAGTTAATTTTTTTTCACTTTCAAGAGCACTGACCACGGATTGTTAACCTTTCATTCATAATATTATAGCACTTAATAGAACTCTGTGTATCTCCTTCATCATCCCCACATGCCTACCCTCAATCAACCGGAGGGTGTATGGAGTATGCTCCAACACGCTGCTCCAGTGCGGGTTAGTGGAGGCGTTTTGAGCTAGTACTACACGGCACGGCACTAGCACGGGCCCAACGGCTTAACTTGCCTTCCGAAGCAGGGAATCATCTTACTTTTTCGGACAATCAGGTGATTCAGCCTGCAATGACTTTGCCAAACAATGGACAGTTTCACAAAGTGATTTTCACAATGTCCATCGGGTATCGAACCCGGGTCTTCAGATCGTGAGCCCAACCCTCGAGGCTGTTCTGTAATTAGACTGTAGTTTAATTCTGAGTTAATTATTATGGTGTGTTTGCCAGCGATGATGTTGGTGTACGATTACCACCCGGCATGCGTGACCTTGATGAACAAGTACCTGTCGGGCGGCGGCGGCGGCGCAGTCACCGACGGCAATGGCGCCTTCCACGACCCCTTCTCTTCGGACCCGGACGCGCCGCGCCCTTACACGCACCAGGTGACTTCCACATAGATCCTACCTTATTTGTAGTGGTTTCCAGCCATAATAATAAATGCCATCCGAGGCTAAAACTAGACACACCACAAAAACGTATAGCAACTGTCCAGTAACGAATTTCTCCTAGATAACATTCTCTATATCGAAAATAATTATATTTCACATTCTTTGCCATCGCTATGAAAGAATTCCCCATTTAGTAAACTTGTATTTAAACTTATTTTAAGAAAAAGTAAGTCGAATCACACCCAGTGTTGCAACATTTTTTCTTGATTGTAGCACAACATGCTGTTTGAGAGCTTTACTGCGCACTTATTATAACCCGTGCTATCGAGCGGTCTCGCTCACACGCGGCGTCTGACGCAAGGTGTTAATTCAAGGGTAGACCGTTGGGTAGACCATCTGATAACTTCTGAATATGCTATCCGCCTTTTGTCAAGTGCTAAACAAACGTGTTGTTGTTAGAAAAACGCGATGTTGCGTGCGGTTGCGTGCGGCGCCCTGTTGCCCGAGGCGGTGCTATGGAGCCTGCTGGTGCAGCTGACGGCCGCTCTGCGCGCCATACACACCGCCGGACTGGCTTGCAGGTACTCATACACACACTCACACACGCACAAACAAAAGTAACAGATGATTGATAAACTTAATCTGAGGAAAAAAACATTCATAATGCCTGTCGCACTTTGGATGCGTTTAAGTATGAACGATTCGTGCCGCACGAACTCAACGCGTGCGCGTTGATACGCGTACTCTAACGTGCGTACATGTACCAACATGCTAGAATAATTCCACAGTTCCAACTAGACACAGACGAAGTTCGTACGTATACGCACGAGTCGAATTCGTACGAAAATGCATCAGTGTTACACCGACCTTTCACGTAATGAAAGATAACTATACAGCGCCTGTGGTCTTCTCCTTTTCATGTGGGTTAGTGAGGTCATCGACCTTACAAGTTACACGTCCTTAACGTCGAACAATGTATAATAAAATCGCGTTGAGACTATAATAGCAGTATTTTTGTTTTTTGTAGGAGCCTAGACCCCACTAAGGTGGTGATGAACGGGTGTCGAGTGCGCATCGCGTGGTGCGGTGTCGCTGACGCCCTGCACCCTAACACCAATGACGTTGGACAGGTATACTATATTCTAGCTCATAACATACTGGCAGTATCTAGTAGGTCAACTTGTCATTTTACTGAAATGACGTTTACATCGCATGCAGGTCGCGTACTGAGCTCACGGGGACACAGCAGAAAATAAGCTGTAGCTTTATTCTAAAAGATAACTAAAAAAAATGTCTTATGACGACAAGTGTAACACCAAGTTGTTTCTATATATTTTGCACATGTGTTCCCCGTTATATCTTTATTGTGATGTTCATAAGACGGTGAATAAACTCGATATACTGCTTCAACCCCTTTGTTATTTAAAGTTCAGTTTAAAAGCTTTACAATACTATACACGTCTGCCTACCCCTTCAGGGTACATGCGTGATGTTATGTTATGTGAATGTAGGCGCAACAAGACGACTTGACGGCCCTGGGGCGGCTGGCTCTGGCGCTGGCTTGCCGCACTATCCACTGCGATAACCTGCCCGCCTCCATGGAGCTGGTGGCGCGCACCTACTCCGCCGATCTCAAGAACCTCATACTGTAAGCACACCCAGACACTTCATCCAAAAACCTTTGTTTTACGTAGACACTTCACATTGACGTTATCGTACATCTGACGCCCATACGATTGAAGTCTAATAAAGTAAGACCGCGGGGGCTCAGGTAAACTTAGCTTAGCCGCTGGTGAGGAGCGAAAAATTATCGTTCTATACGTGGTATTATTTCTTATTCTATGCTGTAAGTTAATATATCCAAGTAAGTCAACGTTTCTACGATCAACTCCTCCATTCTTTGTGGATATCACATCAATTCGTACAATGCGCTTCGTAGCCCCATTCTTTATAAGAACGGGCAGGTCAGGTGTGGGGGGCAATGTAATATTGGAATATTGAAAAGTCGAGTATACCTTAGACCACATTTTCACTTACCATCATGTGAGATGGTGGTTAAACGTGAAAGCTATCAGCCAAATACGTTTGTTCTTCGCTTCCACTGCAACACGAATGGAGTTTATATAAAATATATTGAGATTCCTTCCAAGTCCAAACCTTTCAGGTATTTGCTCTCCACGTCAGCCGCTCGCCGCTCCGTCACTGATCTCATGCCTATGATTGGAGCTCGCTTCTACAACCAGGTAATTTGTCCTTTATTAAAATAATAAACAGGTGGCTATAATTTTCAATACGGGATTTTATTACTGTATACCGATTTCTTATACATTAAAAATAAAGATTTTTATTGTGTATAAAATTTTTACAGTTATAGTAACATATTACGTCTCACAAAATTTTGCCTTTGCAGGCATTTATATTTTTAAATTGTTTTCGGCTTCATTGATTACTTTAATCTCTTGCACTTTGTGTGAATCTTGTCGCCACGTATATACTTCGTAGTATACAGTTGTGAAAATTATGACTGATATGACACATTAAGTTGTTACTTTTCCCTTTTACTTACTTGATTCTTCACAAGGTCGTTTATACCTACAGTTTCGATTTTATTCCGCAATATAAATATTCTCCCGAAAAAAAAGAAAATAAATATTGTGAAGTGTGTCAGGATCGAAGCAAATGGAATTCTATAGTCTCTGCTTACCCCGGTGGGAAAAAGGCGTGAGTTTATGTATGTAATATGTATGTATGTGTATAAATATTCTTACTCAATATACAAATGGTATCTCAGGTAGAAGCGCTAGAGCGTCGTGCGGACGCATTCGAGGAGCAACTGGCGCGAGAAATCGACAACGGCAGACTCCTGCGCATACTGATCAAGTTGGGGATAGTCAACGAACGTCCAGAGTGAGATTTCCTTATTTTACTAGTTATCAGTACTACTTGACTGGTTATTAGAACATCATCTAAAAATAGATAGTCCTAATGTTTTGGAAAGGACACCTGTGACCACATTCAAAAGGAAGTCTGAATAGCACTAGTTAGAAAAAAAATGGTAGGCGTGATAAGGGCATGCGATTAGGAGAGACATGTGCTGGTGGATAATTACAATTTGTTGTCACATTTACTTAAGCTGACGCTAGTGTTCGGTCACGAGCATTAATATGTATACACTTTGGTACCATGTCACATTAACTTTTTTGATAAATTGAACTGTAAGTCTCACTAAATGTCAAATATACACAATCATAAAATTAAATAATTATATTTTTCTAACGTTAGTGCGACAGAGTCCTAAAGTGGTTACATTATATTGCTCATGACTGTTCATCATTACGTATTCGGTGACAGACTGAACATGGACGCGTCGTGGTCGGAAACGGGTGACCGCTACATGCTGAAGCTGTTCCGCGACTACCTGTTCCACTCGGTGAGCGAGGACGGGCGGCCGTGGCTCGACCAGGCACACATCGCCCACTGCCTGAACCAACTCGACGGCGGCTCCATTGAAAAGGTATTCCTTACCTTCACCATCACGATAGCATCAGTGGACTCGCGGTTAAAGCATTCGGCCCATGATCTGCGGGTTCAATTCCCAATGGAGACATTGTTCAAATCACTTTGGGAGACTCCTTTATTTGGTTAAGGACTTTGCAGGTCGCATCATCAGTTTGTCTGAAAAGTTAGACGATCCATACTTCAGAGGGCACGTTAACCTGTCGGCCCGGTTATTATTTACTGCAGGAAATATGTAGTAATTAAATGACCCACGTGTATTGCTTAACGTTGACGCCAGGGTTGGTGAAGTCGGTCATCTACCTCACAGCCCACTCAACAAAAGAGAAACTGTTTATGTATATTGGCAAACGGCTGTTTGCATTGCCCAAATGGAACGCTCGCTTCAAACAACGCGGCTAATCGTGTTTAATAAGATAACGTTATCTTATTTATTAATATTATCATCGTTATCAATGCACTTATGCCGCAACATAAATGAAATATTGTTGTTTAAGCCGGTCATACTTTGGATGCGTTTTCGTACCAATTCGTCTCGTGCGTAGAAAACGCGGTCAAAGTGCGACCGACCGACCTTATGCTGTCGTCGTCAGGTGGAGCTGATGTCGCGCGACGAACAAAGCGTACTGGTGGTGTCGTACGCGGAACTGAAGCACTGCCTGGAACAGGCGTTCGAGGAAGTGATGCAGGCCTCGGCTCCGCTCCCCTAGCCCGTGCTGTACCCGGGACCAGCGCCGCCCTCGCCGCTCCCGTTGCCCCCTGCCCTCATACCGCTACCCCCCCTACCCCCGCTCCCATCGCTCCCCCCGCTGCCACCCCTACACCACCCCCCGCCACCACTCCTATACCAGGGCCCATACATTTACTTCCAACAATTAAACTGAATGAATGGACAAATGGACAACAAGTGATTACAAACTACATTGGTGTTGTGTTACTATATTGAATCTTATGCATAGCTAAAGCGAAACTACAATTTACGATATTCATTTCATAAATGTAGCATGTATGTAACCAATATCATAACAATAGCAAATATCATTCTTTACAGTGTTTTAAAATTGAATGTTTATGTATCCATGCTGAGGCAGAATAGCGGTCGTGCATAAGCTAATCAGTAATCACATTAATTCGTTTAACGTTAAGAGAATTCAGCGTAATAGTTTGCATGTTACTTCAAGTAGTGTTTTAAAATATCCAAAGCTTCAAGTGTTTCTGTACTGTAACATTGAATACAAATACTTTTGTTACTATAAGCAAAAAAAGACGACTAGCTGTGTATAGTACAGTTGAAATCATTCATTCAATATTCGCGTATCATATGAAAATTAAAACGAGTGACACCCAATCTCACGTGTCAAGTTAGCAGGGTATAGGTATAACTCACCGCCCGTTGCATTGCTATTTTTGTCTCAATATTGCAATTGTTATAATATCCCTGTTTGTAAAGTACGGTTCAACACCCGCTGCTGAAGTGAATTTTAATGTACATATGTTGTACAAATTATTGGGTGATAGTTGTGATAACGCACAGTCGTTATTTTTATCTCAATGAAGATGACTTTGCCAATTTCCCGCGCAATCACAATGGTGATTATAATCTTATCAGGCGCGATGTGAAGTGTGGGCACTTGAATCCCTAATATCTATATTATAATTGCGGTTTGAGGAACCGAAACTTCGTAGAGCTTAGTAAGAGTTTTACTATGTAAGGGAAGCGGAGTTCGTGGGCTACCAACAGAGCAGAACTGAGTTGTAACGCGATCTCATTATCGGGGGTGATGCACGTTACAATTGGTTCGATATTTTTATATTGTATGGGTGACGACGTTAATACGTCCGTAATCCTATGTTATACACACTTAAAGCTTTAAGTGTCCAATTATAGTTTTTTTTAAAAGCGCCGTATCGATGTACCGTAACGATCAGCCGCCTGAACAAACGCCACAAACATTCCAAACTAACAACAAACATTAAAGCGATCAAACCTCTGTGAAAACAGTTGGCAGTAACCACTACCGCTACCGTTTGCCCTCTACGCATAGAGCTAAACTAACTTATGATGTGCACGATAATAGAGAGATCGGGAAGAAGGGGCGGAGAGGCAAACGATAGCGCGCGGGTTGCGATGCGCAAGAGGCGCGTGCCTGCAGCTAGCTGGTTATATCACGTAGATCAGAATTTGTATTATACAATGTAAGGGCTAGGCGACTAGACATGGCCACCAACCCCCTCGGCAAGGGATCCGCGCCTCGCGCTGCTCCTTTTTTTATCAATGGTTTCAACCAATAGCAGTACGATTTTTATCCACGTAGATAGCATTCGCTACGTTTATTGGTCAAAGCCAATGTAATTATCGACACGCGCGGCGTGGAACCTATTGACATAGTGGCAGTAAATAGGAAACTTTCTAACATTCGCCTGCTAGTCGCCTACCACGCCCAATACTTTTAGAAAAGATTCAATTTTGTTCAGTTTATTTATCTTGCCATCTTTTTTATTTATGAAACATCTTACATTACAGAGTACTAGGTCTATCTTTATAATTCCATTTGAATAACTGATATCGTAGCATACCTGTGGCAACCGTCCGTTACGTGCGGAAACGAAAACAGATACTAAACCAGTTCAGTTTCAGTATTTAATATCCTATAGTTGAGTCACAGTTTATGTTTTTTATTAGTTTCTTACCTCTATAGCTAAACTACAATAAACTTTTGATTAATAAAATTAAAATGGTTCGATGAAAGATTACCTTAGTTAGGTGTAATTTTATTATTATATTTATTTTATTGATATTATATATTATTTTAACGTAGGGATCCCGTTGTTGATGTTGCAAATTCCGATCTATGTAGTGATGGTCTCTGATGTTCCACGGAATTGAGATGGAAATATTTTGAGATAAACATAAGTGTATATTTTTTTTTAACAAATAAATCATTTAAATTAAAGTGATGTTTTATTTTCGTCAATTCTACACTTCCAATTATAAATACCGTCACGGTGATGTACCTACGTTGTTGACCTTTTAGGAAGTATAGTACTAGCCTACGGTACGCCGAAAGCCCATGTCGCTTTATAACTGAACGTGAAAGTATATGAGGATGTTTGAATAACGCAAAAACTACTGGAATGGATTTAATGAAACACTATATTTCATGAAGTGTGTATATTTATAGACATAATTAGACAAGCGTGTGCCGACTTAGGGTCTCAAACCACATCAGTAAGTACCTCATCACACATTCCTATGCTTCTATCCATTTCTGTTGCTCAGAACACGACCGTAATTCGTTAAAGCGAGAGAGAACGACCGCACCGCGTAATTAGGAATAATAATATAAATTTGAAATTAGTCTAAATGCAAAATTACTAAACAATTGACTAGTGTACTTTATTGCATACAAAGATACAGAAACAAAGAGATATGTATGTAAGTAGGTACATTTATTATTTTTAGTGTTTTTTTATTATTTTTTAACAAGATGGTATGACGAGGTGAAACTTGTACTATATATAGGTACCTACCTACCTTACTGTGTGTGTGTGTGTGTGTGTGTGTGTGCAATCTACATTTTGAGCAAACAAAATGCGATCGCGCGCGTTAACAATTATCAGGGATGTTACGGATATGAAATTTCGGATACTGATTTAAGATTGATTATTATATCGGATACAGATAATAAATTATTTCAGATTATCCGTTAGTTTCAGATAATTTCGGTTACGGATATTATTTTTTAAGGAATTTCAAAAGTAAAATACAAATAGCTTTTTTATAACGACAAGTTATTTATAAAACATAATTATGTTATGACGATAAAAGGAGAAAAAACAAACTATGCGCGCGGCTTGTGTGTCGGCACTGGCAGCGGCCAGCCGATCAAAACAACTTGTCATAATTAGGCTCCGCTCCTATACTATATTATCCGAAACTTTTATTTCGGATACGGTACGGATAATTTTTATATCGTATCCGCAGCTCCCTAACATCCCTGACAATTATGCTATGACGTGCTTATGCATACTATAACGCGCGTAACCATGTTTAGAGTGCGAAAGCACGCTGCGGCGTGGTGCCCTAATTATGTGATACATCCCTTACGCAAATACACTGTCTGGTCGACAAATAAAAATATTTTGTATGTACTATTTTCTACCATCGATGAGCAGAGCAACACAGACTTCCGGCGCTAAATTGGAGCTAAAACGTAATACTATACTAGAAATAGGTAAGTACCCATGGTGAATAGTATTATCTCTTCGTCCGGCGCGGCGGAGTGACTGGGTAAATCAAAGATCTTATTAATTCTAGTCGATACCTAGTAGGTACTCTTTGCTGGCCGATTGTTCTCGGATTACTCCGAGTTAAGAAAGAGGCATTTCAAGATGGCATGCCGACTACAGAGAAGTCAGCATTAGACTACTAATACACATCTTCATTACTTAATACGGTATGGTAAGGTATAAAATCGTTCGATATATAAGCATGCCAGTAATAAATCTACCGTTGATATACGATTTGACGCGTTACCATTATATCGTATTATAACAGCTAAAGACCAAACCACAAAATAACCGAAATATCAGTAGCCCAAGTACGAGAAGTGGAAATATAAATAATGTCTACTAAATTCACTCATTTTTAGGGTTCCGTAGCCAAAGTGCCAAAACGGAACCCTTACGGATTATGGATGTCTGTCTGTTCGTCCGTATGTCACAGGCATTTTTTTTCCGAAACTATAAGAGCTATATATATGCTGTTGAAAAAAAATTTGGTAAGTAGATGTATTCTGTAAACAGCGTTAATATTTTCACACAAAAATATAAAAAAACAATAAATTTTGGGTGTTGCCCATACTTTGAACTGAATATTTTTTTTTTCATCAAACCCATACATGTGGGGTATCTATGGATAGGTCTTCAAAAATGATATATATTATTGAGGTTTCGGATATCATTTTTTTTCTAAGTGAATATTTGCGCGATACTCTTCCAAAGTGGTAAAAAGTGCCCCCCGCCCCCTCTGTAACTTCTAAAATAAGAGAATATAAAAGTAAAAAATATATATGCTATACAGTTCCATGCAAACTTCCTCCGAAAATTAATTTGAAAGAGATTGATTAAGTAGTTTGTTTGTTAATACGCCATAAATCGTAAACCGCAATTTACCTTTCATTCAATCAACTTAATCTATATCTACAGGTGTAAAAAAAATGAGCGATAATACTGAAGGACAAGTTTCTGGCCGTGAAACTGAACAACTTTTTCCAAGGAACATGAGTCGAAATATAAAAAAAAATTGGTCTCCCATACTAAATGTGCGATCTACTGATACGGTTTGTATGTGGAGATGATTAAATACACAATATTAAAACATCGATTGAAGTTGCAACCCTTCATGGGCGAGTCCGACTCGCACTTGGCCGCTTTTACGCCTTAGCTTGGTCTTCATAAAACATCTTCATATAAGTAGAATGTTTTAAAGCCAAATAAGGAAAAACGTTTAGGACTGGCAACCCTCTTGGCGACTGCAGTATTGCCAGGTTAGCGATTTTATTGCAATTTTGGGAAAAAATATCTCCAAGAAAAATAAAAAAAAATAAAATAATAAATAATGAGGAATTTTCGGTGAGGGTTCACCTATTTGACGGACATTAATATTGACTTTGACGTGACACTTGACGACTTCAGCTGATTAGCCGGGGATGTTTGTTGTATGGTGTAATATTATAACATGAGTTCCGTATATCTTTCATATTTACTTCACAAAAGAGTGCTTTTCTGAAATAATAGGTACCGCTTTGGGGATATTTTTTTTGTAGAAAATGGAGGAATTCTAAAATACGTGCCTGGTTACCCTGATTGGCACATTGGCAGTGACACTGTGACGGGTGACAGTACGAACGAACCAAATTGAACCGATCTCACAGTCTGAAGATGGAAGTAAATCGACGTAACCAAAACTAATTTGATTTGGAAATGTCTGTCAAACAAACAAAGTACTTGTGATATAGATATACGGTTATATTTAGTAAAAAAATATATAAACTCCATTTACATCTGAAGGACCGTATTCCATGCAGACTATCGCCGTTCGGCGGCCGCGAGCGACGCATTACCATGACTTCGGTCTGTTACAATGGGGCCAATGATAGACTCATACATGAGGCGGATCAACTGATTTCTTACATAGAACGAGGGTCTACGGTGCTAAAGTTTTATCCTCGAAAAAGGCCTGAGCGGCGCACCCTCACAGTGCGAAGAGAAACGCACCAGGTGATTTGGTATCGCAATGGAGCTCCTCAGAGGCACGCGTTTGAAGGAGCACTCGATATTAGGGATGTAAAAGAAGTCAGGGTGGGAAAGTCGTCGAAGGACTTCGAGAGATGGCCTGAGGAACTCAAGAGACTGGAGCACTCCAAATGTTTTACGATATATTACGGCACCGAGTTCAAATTGCGCTCTGCGTCCTTTGCAGGTAGGAACTTGGTCTATTTTATTTTATAAAAGCACATAGCTTTTTAAGTTCCTTCTAAATCTACTTCCTCTGATAAGGAATCAATCAATACCTCATTTTTTTTATTTCACCAGTCATTTTGTGTTTACATTATTTAATTTTAAGTTTAGTAATAAAAACAATGTTATTGTTTCTTAAACATGCTACTACTTTACACCCCATTACACATTTCATCCAGTAAATTAATAGAAAAGAAACAAAAGTTTGATTTGATCATATCCATTAATCAGAGCCTAAATATAGACTTTTCCTCAGAGCCAGAGTATATTTCATTGGAAATGTTATTGTTATGATTTGCTTGCTAATGTATTCAGTTTTAAGGTACAAGCTGGGAATGGTTGAAGCTGATGTTTAAAATTAACCTGATGGTGTTTTTCAGCACAAACCGACAAGGAATGTGAAGCTTGGGTAAAGGGAATTAGGTTTCTAGTCGAAGAGGCAGTCAATGCATCATATCCACTGCAAATTGAGCGCTGGTTGCGGAAAGAGTTCTACGCAATTGAAAATGCACAAGAAAAGTAAGGAGCTACATATAATCTGAATCCAAATACTGCAGTGATAGTCACTTTTGTGTTGATTACAGTTACTCTACAAATTGACTCAATACGTTTTATGTTTACAGGATAACCCTGAAGGAAGTGAAAGCATTCTTACCAAAAATTAACTGCAAAATATCAACCAGTAAATTGAGAGATATCTTCCAAGAGGTAGACACCAGCAAACGTGGAGAAATCGGTTTCGATGACTTTTCTATTTTGTACCACAAGTTGATATTTGATGAAAATGTAAGTTCTTTGTCATTTATTCATTGTTACCTATATCATTAATGTATTTTTATATACCCTTATAAATGGCGAAGCTCTGTTTCCTGACTTGTTGTTCTTGTGGGGTTTTTATTATTTTTAAGGCAGTTTTTCAAACTTATTTAACAATGAAAGTGATGTACCAATAGATAAAATTAAAGAGATTAAAAAATAAATACAATCTTAATTCACATGACTGAAGCCATGAGTGGTTACAATAATTGCTGGAGTTAGGTTAGGATCATTGATATTACCACTGAAATTAGATGTTGAGTAGGTACTTTAGCTTAAGAAAAATGCTCCAAAGCACATTTTTATTTTACTTTGTACCTTTAACATGAGATAAGATAACATCAAAAATATTTGTATGCTCTTTAGGTAGTCACAACACAACTTTTAAGGGATGGATACAAAGTTAAACAACTGAGGTAAATAATGTAATTTCAGGTTTTAGTGGACTATTATTCTATTATGATGATGAGATAACAGAACTGTGCTGAGTCTGCTTTTATTCCATAGCCAAAGTCAAGAGATAGAATAGATAGAACACCTTCGGGGTACCCCCATGTATGTTCAGTGGTTATTTACTGTTTGGGCAATGTAACCCATTTTGTACTTTTTAAGATTGTTTGCCATACTTGTTTGATAATTGATTATTGCTATCTTTTTTTAAATTATTTTATTTTACTTCATAACTATTCTTCAGGAAGTGGCCTACTAGATAAAAGGCAGTTAAGGATAGTTTCTGTAAAACAAGTTACAGAAAGTCAAAGTGTCCTTAGTTCAAAATTGTTAGTATTATTGAAACTTGAGACTACAATTTTTACCAGGATCCATATATAGGAGGATAAATATATTCGTTTTTCAGACATTTACTAGCCAAGTCATATGTAGGCAACACTGCCTGGGATCTTGCTATTGACGCATGACCTTTGTCGATGAATCATTCAATACATTTTACATTCAATGTATTCCAGATCTCGTATCTTGTTGTATGAATATGATCTGTGCATGGAACTGTGCAACAAGATGAATTACATTTGCACAACAATATAACAATGCGAAGGGCATGGTTTTCGTGTTTTATGAATTGCAATGCAGTCTTAAACTTGTTTTTCTCTTTGTTCAATGCATAATATTTTGTGAATCTGCTGTGTGATATCTGACACATTTTTCAAGATTTTATATGTTATACTTATTATATCAAAGTTTTGTTACTTATAATTGTGGATAACATAATGGGTAGCTTTACCAACTGCAGACGACGTGCTGCGAAGCGAAGTAAGCAAACAAAAACCTTACTCAGGAAATATATAGTAAGCTGCTCCACTTATAGTAGTAGTTAAGTTTTCTACATGTCTCAATAGGCGTGATTTTTTATCCGTTTTCATTCTTTAGTAAAATGGCTACAAAATTGGCAAATGATGATAGTTAGAGTTTATGTAATGTATTCTCAGCATAGGTCACTCTAGCATTGGTGCGCCATTGACTTTCATAAGTTAAAGAGGAATATATGAATGTTGACTTTAATACAATTTTTCACAATATTACAACAGCTGGCAACAATTCCAATTGTATTTCTGCTAAAAGTTTAGATGAGGCCAACAGCGAAGACATTTTGCCTTTTTATGTATGACTTTAAAGTTTATTGTTATAGAACAAACTTTACTATAATCCTTATCGAGCTATGCTACGTGGTGTGCTGAGCGTAAAACTGACACATTTTTGTTCCCAAAACACATTACAGTCCACTTTTACTAAAACCGTTGTGTTCTTTCTCAGAATGTCAACGAGATATTTGACAAGTGCTCACTGTACTGCGCGAATGTTACGACGATTACACTGCGAGAGTTCCAGAGGTTTCTCCTGGTGGAACAGCATGATCGTATGGGTGACGACGAGGTGCGCGCCTCACAGTTCATCAGGGACTACCTCCGAGACCCTCAGAGAGACATCTACGAGCCCTACTTTACCTTAAATGAGGTACATACATTTTTACTCCGCATTTATACCGCAAGTTATCAGAGAATAACTTGCAGGCACGAGTAATATTGATCTTACGATAAACTGTCTAGAGACAGGAGTAGCCAATCGTCTATAAGTGGCTTTTACGTTGTAACCTGAATATTATAATATTCAGACTTTAGAATATTCTGAGGTTCTCTTATCGTAACATTTGATACCAGATAAAATAACTGCCCAACCCTTTTTGATTTTTTATTTAAATTTATTATTATTTTGCACACCGTGAGTATTGATTGATTCTTGTACTGAATATGCCATCAAGTTCAAAACACTCTATATGTCTGTCTCGTGTGAATATATGCAACCTTGTCCAGACCACAGTCGTAAGTAGTCAGAATCATTTATTTAAGTTTGGTATACATATTTTTTATTGCAGTTCATTGAGATGTTATTCTCGAAACAAAACACAATTTGGGACAGCAGACACGGAAATGTGACGCAGGACATGACTAAACCACTGTCACACTACTGGATATCGTCTTCACATAATACGTGAGTTTATATCTTTTTTTATATAGTAGTCAATATTTCCCCTTGTAATATGTAATTGTTCATGTAGGTTCAATAAAAAAGACAACAGATTGATGACTTTCGTGATGCTACTAATAGCGTAGATCTATTTTATTTAAAGGGGTGGTTAATTTACCATTATCGTTTGTTCATAGATATTTGACTGGAGACCAATTTTCGAGTGAATCATCTGTGGAAGCTTACGTGCGGTGCCTTAGATCAGGTTGCCGCTGTATAGAGCTCGACTGCTGGGACGGACCCGACGGCACTCCGTTTATATACCATGGCCATACGCTTACCACCAAAATCAGGTTCATGGATGTGCTCCGCACTATAAAAGAACACGCATTTTTCACATCCGACTACCCCCTAATTCTATCAATTGAAGACAACTGTTCTCTTCCTCAACAAAGACGTATGGCCAGTGCCTTCCAAGACGTCTTCGGCGAAATGCTCTTAACACAACCGACAGAGAAAAACGAGTCTAGTCTGCCTTCCCCTCACGAACTGCGACGCAAAATCATATTGAAACATAAAAAGCTGCCTGAAGGCGCGGAAGAAAATTCTTTCGCCGTACGCCAAGAAGAAGGCAAGGATTTGGACTTGCGGAATTCGATAAAAAACGGCATACTGTTACTGGAAGATCCAACTGATAATGAGTGGTATCCGCACGCGTTCGTGTTAACGGAGAATAAATTGTACTACACTGAGAATTACAGCACTCAAGTGGAAACTGACGCGGATAGTGACGGGGAGCCCGATGTGGATACTAGTTGCAGCGTGCCGCAAGACGAGTTGCACTTTGGGGAGTGCTGGTTTCATGGCAAGTTGGCCGGGAACCGACAAGAGGCGGAAGATCTGCTGCGAGCTCATGCTCACCTCGGGGACGGCACCTTCTTGGTGCGAGAGAGCGTCACGTTCGTGGGTGACTACTGCCTGTCCTTCTGGCGCCAGGGCAAGGTCAACCACTGCAGGATCAAATTGAAGCAAGAACGCGGAGTCATCAAGTACTATCTGATCGATACCGTATGTTTCGATAGCTTGTACAGTCTGATAACGCATTACAGGCAACATCCACTGAGGAGTCAGGTGAGTAATTTATATTATGTGTTTTTCACTTAGCAAATTTCGTCTGATTCAAACCAAAAATGTATTCTTTGAATTTAGCCTTGATCTTTCCCAGTTCTGAAGGAAAATAAGTGTGTGTAACGATTTATGAATTGCTTCTGTGCATTTATATATATAAAAAAAAAAACTATCTGATTGTTCAGGAGTTCCTGATAACGCTGAAGGAGCCAGTCCCTCAGCCGAACAAACACGAAGGCAAGGATTGGTTCCTGTCCAACTGCTCGCGGGCGCACGCTGAGGAGCTCTTGCGCAAGGCCAATACCGACGGGGCGTTCCTTGTACGACCAAGCGAAAAGGAGCAAGGGTCGTTTGCCATCAGTTTCAGGTATCAGTTTCAGTTCTTTGCGGCCATAATGCAGGGCGTATTATTTAATTTACTGATATTTAGTCATCATTTACTGCAACATTTTCTTCTACGCTTTAACTTGAAACTTGTAAGTATGAAAGAAACCGAGACCAGTAGCTAATGTTAAACAACAGAGGCGCAATAACTTACTTCTCAAATAACGACGTAGCTTTGAAGCAATAAACATACATATTTATCTCCTTTACTCCTACTAAATAAGGGTTTATTTGGAATTGACATTGGTTTAAAAAAAAACAATAGTTTACCAGAGTCTCACGTCTTATTTGAATAATGTTATAGGACCCAAAAAGAGATCAAGCATTGCCGGATAAAGCAAGAAGGGCGCCTGTACACTATTGGCACGGTCAAGTTCGAGAGTCTAGTCGAGCTGGTGTCTTACTATGAAAAGAACCCCCTCTACAAAAAAGTTAAACTGGAGTTCCCTATCAGTGAAGAC
Source organism: Pectinophora gossypiella (assembly GCF_024362695.1). NCBI lineage: Eukaryota > Metazoa > Arthropoda > Insecta > Lepidoptera > Gelechiidae > Pectinophora > Pectinophora gossypiella. The sequence goes on from NC_065433.1 coordinate 15,239,632, forward strand.
ATTGTACGGAGAATAATAAGCGTAAGTCCTGAAATAATAATACTTTAATTATTTTTATATGTTTTGATGAGGGACTTTCCAGGCTTCGTTCTCCAGAAACAATATAGATGGCGCTGTACAGTTTTCCCTTCGTTTAATCTTCTAATTTCATGGACAACAGACATATGCATCTTTTATCTTCGTTTATGAGTATAAATGATGGATGACCCTATTTATTACACCCAGGCTTAATTACATCTTCCATCCATAATTATTCTGATCAAAATGAAGAAGCAATATAGGTACCAAAATATTTCTATACATAATGTGATCCAAATATCAAGCAACAATTTGTTCTACAATATCACAAAAAAAATATGAGATAGTTTTTTTTTATTAACATTTTTGTATTTATTCAGGAACCTGACGATAATTCCGTGTATGGCACTCCGGGGTATATGGATCCCACGTCGTTTAGATCAAAAGTAAGTCAAATATTTTTTTTATTTTCTCTTCTTCTTGTCTCGGTCTTCCTCTCTTTCTGTGATATCTTTCGAATTTATACTATAAGTAATAAAAATACTATAAATAATAATAATTCCTTCAAGATGACTTCGAGGTGAAGCATATACGGCTGAATTAGCTACTGGTGAGAGAGTGTAAACACTTATGGCTGGTAGGTTGTTGCGTCTTTAGTATGTACGTAGATTTAAATTGTAAATGTTAGTAATTTTAGTAGTTTACTGTAGACTAGACCACATTTTGTAATTTTCAGTATGCTTATATATTTTATGAAATAAAATGATATATTTTATGATATGAAATGAAATAAAATATCGTCGGCTATCTTAGATATGTTTTATTGTACATTAATATGTTTTTTTTTACGCTTGTTTTAACGGTGCTCGTCCACATTTCTAGTGTGTATGTAGTTAAAGTTGTATTTATTATGGAGTTTTCTTTTTTTTTATTTCAGTTGTTATAATCGAGTAGGGATCATTTATAACGTACTACATCCTAGAGATTCTCCAATCATTCTGTGATTATAACATAATGCTTTTACACATAGTATTGATAGTTCAGGGTGTCCCTAAATGGACTTGGGGTCTTCTTGAACTAGGTCACACAATTAGTGTGTTTTATTGAAAGTTACGACGTTGCGTAGGTGACAGTGAAAGCGCTGTACGACTACCGGGCAAGGCAGGACGACGAGCTGTCGTTCTGCAAGCACGCCATCATTACCAACGTGGACAAGCCGGACGAGGGCTGGTGGCGCGGGGACTACGGCGGCAAGAGGCACCACTGGTTCCCCGCCAATTATGTGCAAGAGATCGAGTCCAAAATACCGGAACTCACGGTAGGTTGCTTTATGTCAATGTACCAAAATAAAAGTGTTCTAATCAAAAACTTTCCTTACATCACTTATCACGAAGCAAATTAGTGTTGCTCACTGAACAGCAAACTGTCGCATTACGTTTCAAATAAACAATGTTCTTCTGTGCCAGGGTTCCCGCGAGAGCGAGTCTGCGGCCTTGGGGTCTCTTCAGAAGGGTGTAGTGGATGTCCTCGGGGCAGTGGTAGAGCTGGTAGTCGGCGAGGAGAGCGGATCGGCGCGCTGGCTCGTGCGCATACAGAGCTCCTCCATGTGCCAGCCCTTCGATATGGCCGCACCCACACGCGAGATCGCCCTCGAGTGGCTCTCCGCCATCAAGGAGGCAGCACACAGCGCCAGCGCGCGCTCGCTCCAACACCGTAAGATGGAGCGCACCTGGCGCATTGCCAAAGAAATGTCCGACCTCATCGTCTACTGCCGCTCCGTCGCGTTCAACCAAGACCGCCTCCGAAACAAAGGCTTCATCTTCAACGAGATGTCCTCCTTCCCAGAAACGAAAGCCGAACGGCTAATGTGCGTCCAAGAAAACCAATTCTTCCTCAGGTACCATACGATACAGCTCAGCCGAATATACCCCAAAGGTCAGAGAATTGACTCCTCCAATTACAACCCAGTATCTTTTTGGAACACCGGATCACAGATGGTCGCGTTGAACTATCAGACGCCGGACAAGCCTATGCAGATTAACATGGGGAAGTTTAAAGAGAACGGCGGATGCGGGTTTATTCTGAAACCTGACTTCATGTTCGACGAAGGGTACAATCCGTACGACAAGCGGAGTATAGAGAAGAAAGTGAGTCCCGTGACAGTGATGCTGCGTGTGATCGGCGCCCGGCACCTGTGCAAATCCGGCCGCGGCACAGCCAGCCCCTTCGTCGAGGTCGAGATCATAGGCGCTGAATACGACAGCGGGGTTAAGCTTGTCACCAAGACTGTCAGTAAGTACATCAAATCCAAAAACAAAATATGACTGATATTTGAAATATATTTACTAACATCCCATTTTTTCTGTTTTAGCGGACAATGGAATTAACCCAATCTGGAACGACATTTGCGAGTTCGAGGTAGCTAATCCGGACCTAGCCCTTATCAGATTCTTAGTGCAAGACGAGGATATGTTCGGAGACCCCAACTTTATCGGCCAGGCGACGTATCCTTTCAAATGCCTGCGCACGGGTTATCGCAGCGTTATTCTTAACAACAGCTATTCCGAAGAGCTTGAGTTATCATCCCTGTTGGTGCATATATGTCTTATACAAAATCGTTAACATATTTTTTATTTAGAAAAATGATCTGACGTATGAATAAAGTAATAAATAGTAGGTGTTAGCAATTGGAATATTTTAGCTCCAATAACTGACTGGCTCCTCTGTTGGTTTGACTGTCGCGCTTGACAGCAAACTATCAGTTGAGAGTATATTTAAAAATTGATGGCGACGTTGAATATTGATGACTAATGTGGTAGGTAACATCTGATTACTGAGATTCTAGATGTTCGTGGTGTTAATGTGGTGACTGCGTGTTCTGTAATGATGTAGGAACGTATTCTCCCCTAAAATGGCTATTACATATGCCGAGGCTTTCCGGGCTGTTGTCGTAATAATAAGTATTTACAGTCACAATGAATCTAAATAAAATAGTTTTTAACAATTAACGACGCAGCTTCATATCGAAAGTAAATCATTTCTAAATGAGTTTAACAAATAGAGAAGTGTGTTTACTGTTTAGTTGTCTACCGTATACATATGACGTCTTCCTATTATTCAATAATTTAATAATTCACGTTTACAAGATCTTTATATGCATTTTCTGTAACTTCCATTCGTAGACTGATCTCTATCCTTTATTTTTTACTTATTGTGGCTATAGGTGTTTAACTTGTTTATACATTATACGTATCACGTAACCAAATAGTGACTGATATCACAAATTACATTTTCTAATGTTGGTCTGAGTTAGTCTTAGATATGTTTTCCGTAAAAAATAAGTTAGATATAATTTTTTTATGTGGTTTGTAGGAGAAACATAGTTTGCAATAACTTGACAATTTGTGCATAATATAGAGCATATGCTACGGGCAATATGGCAGCTAGTTATTTAAGGTGCAGTAGCATAATTATTGGTCGAATGAAATATTTTATAACAGGATATTTTATATATTTTTTGAATTGGAAATAATATTTTATAATACAAAAAGCAATGCGATTTAATTATAGTATAATGTGTGCACCCACTGAGACTTTACGGTAAAATTCTAATTCTTGTATTGCTTTATCATCGCTCCCTCATTCTTGTGAGTAGTAAAATGTTCTAGTAGACATAGGGAATAGACGGTGCAATTAAACTTTTTTTCATCGCTTTATAGTTAAATCTACGTAAGCGTCTTATCGAAAACTCACATTTGGAAGTATTTTTTTTAACAAATTATGGTCTTAATTTTGACGTGGGTTTTACTATGGTCGCTTTATGGAAGTTGATACATAACATAAAGTTGTTGGAAATGTTGCCTACATGTACATACATGTAGACATTAACCTTGTATATTGATATTGTGTGCGCTAAATTGTGCAAAAAGTGCCTTATATATACATATATGCATTTGTACCTGGAAACTAGACGCACAGACGAACAGTTGATAGACTTTGATCAAAAGGCAGCATAATAATAATGTGATTATAATATCATTATATACCTATTTATACGAAATAATCGCCAAGTATGGATGAATTTACAAGTGATGGATCAGAGGATACAAATAGTCTCAAACGGCCTAATTAATCGCAATCAAATATATATTATAAATATTTACATCTATGTTAAATAAACTTTGTTCTCATAGCTTTTGTTTCGAAAAAATATAAATAATATCCGTCCGGAAAGGACAGTTTATTTTTCCACGAAAAAAATATATTCTTTGACTATTAACTATCATGACTCGCATGAGTCTAAATGTATGACACTGGGTGCTGGTTCCAGCAGTATTCTAATTTTAGTTTAAATTGCGTAACTTCAAAGAATTTTCTTACCCTCCGAAATGGAAAGGGACGTGAAAACAATATTGTACACGTCAATTTTATGCAGAACAGCTTGCACACGTCAAATGGGTTGCATACCTACCACCGAGATTCCTCCGGTTATCTGTAATTTTCGGTGGATAATAAAATGACAGGTAGGCATAACATAAAATTAGGTAGTCTGCTGGAACCAGTACTGTAAACGACTGTAATGTATACCAACACAACTTGTACACTACATTTAGAGCAAATAAACGAAATTCATTTTTTTTCATACCTCACATAATATGTTGTAGATAGTGCCAGCCAGCAGTGGGAGCAATTAGGCTATAAAATTGTATAGTAAATACATTTATTCACTTTATCGCATATATTTATTAACACCTATAAACTTGTTACATTTGTCTTGCTCTATTTTTTTGTAATGATTTATTGAAATGACTGCATTTATTTTCCTCTTCACAGTTTTAGTTGTTTCAGCGCATAGTGCATCTGTTATAACATCGCTTAGGTATTATAGGCTATAGGACGTTACTGTAACAATAGCGGTGGCGGGCGTATTTCAAAATGTGTCAAGAGACATCTTGTTTTGGACTTTTCTGTTCAATGAAGGACTTTCCAGGCTACGTTGCCTTCGCTTAAAGTTTTAATTTCATGGATAACAAACATATGCATCTTTTATCTTTGTTTTTGGGTATAAATGATGGATGGCCCTTGTTATTACACCCAGGCACAACACATATCCCACCCATTATTATTCTGATCAAAATAAAGAGGAGCAATATAGGTACCTAGCAAGTAGCAACATAGTCCTATACTAATCTGATCCAAATATCAAGCAACATTACATTTTTGAATAATTATGTACCTACTCGAGCAATAAGAAAATAGGTATTTATCACGTTAAGTCTGTACAACGCCATCTATTTTTTTGGAACGTAGCCTGAACAGTCCGTCATTACCTGTACTGTCATAAATAAATTAAGTTTTAGTTCACATTTTGGCTACCGGCAAATTGTTTTATTATATTCGAATACGTAAATTATATGTACGATGATCTTGTATTTTCGAATTTCTGTCGTAATCTAAGTTGTCTGTTTATAGAGTAGCTTAGTTAGTGCCAATGTTTTATTGTATTTTGGTACTATCTATGTTTATATTAAGAAATGTATGCGTTATACGTAAAAGATTTTTATGATGTTACTATTATTATAGGGTTTATTTCTATACACCCCTAATGCTTTGTAGGATCAATGAATGTGGTTCCGTGAATTTATCTCAATACAAAATTGAGATCAATGGATTCTTAGCGATATTCATAATAATTGGCGCATTGATAGTGTAATATAGGATGGGCGCGGTAATCAAACACGGGATCCAGATAATGACTGCTTTATTATCTCTCTGCATTCGAGGGTGATCACATAATAATTAATTTGATCGGCAGTATTAGGGGCGGATAAAAATGAAACTTATATTTGACGTATTGAATTTAATGATTATTATTATACATGGCTATATTTTATTCAGAATGAAAATAAAACACATTTTTTATAAAAACACTTGTTTTATTTTATTATATTAGGTAATTAGTCCACTCCATAACCAATTAATAAAACTTATACAATGGGCATTTAAATAATAGTATCGTAGAACGCCCTCACTTCGCCTAAAATATTCAAATTTATATAAATCATTTGTAACGCGGTTGTAGTTTGTAGATATAGTTTACATTTATTATAACTAATAGTTATGCTTATATTTTTAATTATATTAGGACATTGCTTCTGCATAGTGTCGCGTCTAGTTAGACGAAGTTTCGCCTGTCATAGGGTTGGCACAAAATATGTTTTAATCAACTTCTTAAAAAGATTGTATAAAGTATATTACTTTACTAGAGAAGAGAGATAGATTTATCTTTTATTTGCTAAATAAGACAAAAAGTAAGAAGTTGATAACTCTGTCAAATTGGATATTTTTGTCATATTCGTAATAAATGGGTGCTAACATCGCCTACGTCTATTTATTTTTTTAACAGTATATGGTATACATTAATAGGACTGGAATAAAAGTATTTTAAATCTGATCAACTGCCATCATTGCGATATACAGTTCAATCTAATGAATAATATAGTAAAATATATTAAGTATAATTCCTTAACTTCACCTACATTTCTACCACCAAAAACAGGTGATAAGTAGAAAATTATAGAAACAATTTATTATCTATGGTTATAGAAACTATGTCTTATTAGTCTGTTTAACATAGGTAACATAGCATAATGCAGTGTTTGGTAGTTTTGGCGGGGTTAAAAAACCGTTTAAACAGACGAAGTAAGGGCGTTCTACAATATATGTACATTAAAATAATTTGGAATTGATCATTCGAACGGTACCTTGATATGATGTAGCATTTTCCTCTAGTTATTGCAGTAAGTAATACATTACTTGTACTCTCTTGGTATTGCTTATCAATAGTTTCAAACCAATAGTTTGATTCTTGTACATTCGATTTTAAGGACATTAATTTGAACTCGTCGATCTAAAGCTAAATATCTAAAATATTTAATCTCGTCATAATTATAGTATTCAAAACCCGGCTTGTGCACACAAAGGACGTGGCCCTGTACTTAGTGGTCGTATCCAAAGCTGCTGAATGAGACGTTAATTAACTCACCACCATTACTGCGTTCCCAAGATTGTTAGAAGGAAGAGAAATGACAAGAAGATTACTAAGAGACAATTTGGAAGTTGTATAGTATCAGGAACTTAAGGAACCCGCTGTGAATAAAGGTAGGCAAATACAGCATTGCTCTTAAACGAAGAAGACGAAAGAAAAGGTGTGTTTCTTCATACTCAAACTGAAAATAGCTGCCAGTTTATGAATCCTCGGCATAAAGATTCAATAACAAAATATACAGGATGTTAGTGACATCGTACCGAAAACTTTGAGTGATGATTGAAGCCATGATTCTGAGTTGATATCAAGTGGAATTTTCCGTCGCAAAAGTATGGAATGGAAAATAACTTAAAAAAACACAAAAAAAATCATGAATTTTCCGACAGGAAATTCCACTTAATATCAACTCAGAATCATGCTCTGAATCATCCCTCTCAGTATTCGTTACAGTGTCACTAACACCCATACCTACTTGTATGGCTACCTGTATGTACTGGTACGGGGTGTAAGTGACATCGTAACGAATACTGAAGGGGCTGATTTAGCTCATTATTATGTGTTAATATCAAGTGGAATTTTCGATCGCAGAAGTATAGAGTAAAAAATAATTAAAAAATAATAAAAAAAAAACATGAGTTTTGCGACGGAAAATTCCACTTGATTTTAACTCAGAATCATGGTCTGAATCATCCCCCTCAGTATTCGTTACGATGTTACTAACACCCTGTATCTAGTTATATTCCGCGAGATATCCAAAGTACGTCCTACAGAAACCTTCACTACGGGCTATCGTATCAGTCTTATTTGATTTGGCAATCTCATGCACTCAAGTTAGGACGAACTTTGTATGCCAGTACAATTTAACCACAAGGCTTTCGAAGAATAAATCCTCATGAGTCTTTCTATTGTTGTCTACTCGATATTTTATTCTCCATTTCTTTCTAATCTGCTAGTGACTTTATTTATCCTTTGTGTGCACATCCAAATGTAAATTACAAAAGTATCTCAGAAATACTAGAAATCTAAACATTGAATAGGAGGCTCCCGCCTATTGTTAATATCTTAAATTCATGTCTTTATAATATTGAAACTTCAATCGAAGCTTAGTCTACAAAAGACTGTAAAGTTGTAAGCAATTCTTCAAAATGGGTACACTTACATCTAATTCACTAACATTACTCAATTAATTGCAGATTTTTATCTAGAATAAAATATTGTTTTGATGTCGGATTCCGACTGGTGTTTTACGCGTGTATTTTTTAGTTGGTCTCGTGGATAAAATATGGAAGTAACAAAAAATATTGATTTCCTCCTCTAAAACAATATTATTAAAATATAGAAGTTGTGCTTTCTTTTTGCTGGCATTAATTTGACAAACCAACAACGTCGTAAAATTTATTGTGCTCAGATTTTTGCAGTTATAGTCAAAATTATTATTTGAGTAGTGTTGGGCTAATACGAAAAAGTATATAGATTAATATGTTATACAAAGGGGTCTGAACGTTTTACTATGCTACTGTAGTTTTTATAGTGTAGGTAACTGATTTGTCATTGCAAAAAGTACAATAATATTTTCGGGTACGGGTTTCGAGGGAATGATATCGAGGGCGTCGACCAACACCCATACGACGTCTATTTGGTTCCAGCCGTCGATATAATTCGCGCTGGGGATACTAATGTACATCAGTCTCTAGTTTTGTCTGGTGGTGAATTACATTTGAGTAAGTTTGCTGATACATGTTATAAGAAATCAAAACTACCTCTTTTATTATATTTACAACTTAATATTAGGAATAATATACAGCCGTTATTAGATATTTTCAGACAATCATAATAGTCGAAAATATTTTTATCATAATTACGCATACTATGCCGACTGATCACCGACATCGATTGCTGGCTATACTCAAAATATTTATCAAAATATTTCATTACAAAACAAAACATAATACGTAGTTACATAATAAAAATACATAGTCTGAAATAATATCTATCATAATTATAAAATGGACTAGACGAAGTTTGCTACCCGACAACCTGGAAAACGAAGTGTACCTACTATAATATATCATCGGGTGGAAAACTTCATGTAGTGTACGTATCACCTGGCTCTATAAAACCAAAAACGAAATAAATTATACCTGTAACCCTACAAATACAAAATTTATAACATATATTATGTATGAAATCTACGTGTTTATCAAAATCCTTATGCAAATAGTACGTCGTAAAGGAGCCTAGCTCCCTCTCTATATACAAACACCCTATCGCACCGTCCACAGTTTCCGGATAAGAATAAGTATGAAAACGTGTGCACTCTGCTGAACTATTATTATTATATTATAATACAGTCAAATAAGGATTCAACCCCGGAATGAGAGTGAATAAGCTAGAAATTGGTATATTTATTACAGCATTTTTCACTTTGCAGAAGTATCCGCAAGTCCAGAAACTTGGTAAAAGATCTTAAAAGCAGGTTTTTTGAAAACATTTAATTAAAATTAATTAATGGAAATGAAATATTTTCAAAAAATATTTTTGGTTCCCCTGTGCTTGAATTCCTGGACCTACGGACACGTGATTTTACGAAACTTTTCAGCCGACGTAGAAAATGACAAAACGACGCTATTTACAAATTTCCAGCTTATCCTAATAAGCTCTCATTCCAATATTTATTTCTTATGCACCTACCTAATTTATACGTATTATTAATAATTTAATATTTTCCTCTCAACTTACCCTAACACGCCAACCAGTTACACATAAACATCATTACACGATCCCCTGCAATTTCTACTTGTCATATCTCTAGGGTTAAACCCTGACGCCACTGCGCAATATTATACCGACATTTTACCGAAAACAATTAGTACTAACACGTCTGCTCCCTTCTATATATTTTAGATTTAGTCCCAATGCACCGGTACTCTTTTGTACTTTGGGTTGGACGCTAACTGTATCAGCACAGAATACGGATTAATACTACGTATAGAACGGCAACTCTACGTTCCCCACCAGCGGCTGAACTAGGTTTACTTCACCCCCTCGGTCTTTAGTCTGCGATCGTATGGGCGTCAAACTTCACACACACTGATGCGCGTGTTCGATAATGCCAATATGTAGTATCCGTGTGAAGACGAGGTGTCTTATATGAAGTGTACGGGGTGTGGTATAAGTTTACGTATATGGAAATGTTTCATCTAGTGACATTGCGTCGTATCATTATTAATATTTGACAATACAAATGCTCGTCACTGGTGTTCCATATGCGCGCATTATTTCTGGTATGCTGAGGGGCTGTTTTGGATGGTACTATGTAATTTGAGAAACCAGAAGACACCTCCTTCATTTTTAGTTCTACCTGTCTTTTTCTTATTTGCCGGTAAGGAATGAGATCGATGATTGACAGCTGTCAATTTAAAATGTAACAATAACCCGGACGAATCAGATAGGAATCTTGCTGGTATGCAGCGCGTTTGACGTTCGCTGTCAATTTAACTGTCGGGTATACACCAAAAGATACATTTCCCACGTATAAAATTAGTATGGATTAATTGTTATCATTAAAACTGTTCCCCGAAATGACATTTATGTGTGACACGGCTATACAATAAAATCTAACATAACATTATCAAAGCGTCTTACACAGATAATTTATGATTATTTAACAATTAAAAGGTATAATTAGAAACTCTTTAAAGAAGGCGTGCTCTGTTTATTCACTTTAGAATTAAATATTACGATTGCTTACAATTTGTTGTTGCGTACCGCGCCAGTGACAGCTACGCCCTTGTTTCTACAACGACACTACTGTATCATACATAACGTAGCAATATAATTCGTATAACATAATCGGAAAATAAAAAATAACATAATCGTATAACAAACTGCATAATTTCCTCGGCCACTTATGAAATAATGGGGACTACAACTACACATTTTAGAAAAAAACACGAATAAATTTACAACAATTCTGCATTTTCGTAACATATCACAGAAAATACAGTTTACGAAAATTAAAGGGGACCTTTCGTATCTAATTCTATTATGCACAATGATAAAATGAAAACTCTTAATGAAAGCTAAAAACTAGGTAGTTGGTAACGAAAAGATATCACTATAAGTATAACGTAACATTTAATAAATGCTCCTTGTGATATTACTCGAATGAGGTAGAGTCAGAAGACTGCGAGGAGCGAACCGGCCTCGCGCACGCTACCAGCTCCACCACCGTGGACAGTGGAATCCAACGTCCCTTCCATAAATACTCCACTAACACTTGTAAACCACCATTTGAAATAAGTAGTAAATTAAATATTGTAAGTACTACGCGTATTATCTTAAAAGTAATAGTTACGAAATGTATATAGACTAAGTGATAAAGTGTGGTAGTTGTACATGTTGGATTATTTAATTCTAAAGGGTGTAATGTGCTGTAAAACCGTTTATAGTTACGTAAATTATGTTACTTGCGGGTTGTATGCATGTGGAGGGGTTTGTAGGGCGCGGAGACGTCCGGCTCGCGAGTCCGAGTCGTGTGCTTACAGCTTAATGTGGTCGGTCGAGCCGATGTTCGCGAGCGTCTTCTTGATGCGAAGCGCCGTCAGCCGCGCCGCCGGGTTGTGGTACCAGCACTCTTTCATCACCTTCGATATCGCAGAGAGTACCTACCAACACAAAATAATGTAGCAAAACATTCAGTTGAAAGAATATATTTTAACTGAAATAAAGTCTAGAATCAATATTGTTTTATACTAAAATCAACTCACTACCGAAACGTGTTATGTTTGAGGATTAAAAAAGCACTTACTGGATCCGAATGCCACCGGTTGGGCACGTTGGGGCGACGCTTCTCAAGGCAGACGACGCGACGCATGTCTTCCAATGCCGGGTCGGGGGGTACGCAGTCATAGTATGGAGGCTGGTACTCATCAGGCATGGCCCCACAACGCCGCGCCATCTCCCATAACACCAACCCGAAGGAATACACGTCAGAACGCTTGTACGGGTCGAATTGGCCCGTGTCCATCTTTTCATCTAATACCTGGGAGACAATAGGACTGGATGAGTATTTACAGGACAAATACAGAGAAAATATTTTTTGTACATACATTCACTTGCGCCCGTATTCCCTGATAGGGTGGGCAGAGCCATAAATGATCAAAGACAACTTGCAGCCATTGTTGATACAAAGTTATAGGATTATTTGATGAACCTTGTGGTGATAAGGGATCAGCCTAAGCCCTTAACAGCCTTCCATCATGTTACGAATAGAAAGGTCCGATTGTCAGGGAAGACGAGACTATGTTGTTTATTCGCTCCCAGTTTATGTATTCTATTTTCTTGCACTCTTTTATATTTATAGATAACATGCATGATTCTAACGAAGAAAAACATAACCATTCAGTTGCTCATTTGTCGTTAAAACTGACAGAGGGCTTGTTGATTGATCACTAATATTGTCTGATCACAATCGTATCCTTCTGACTTCGTGTCAAAAATGGCTGTATGTTGTCTTCATAGATTTGGTTACCTCTGGGGCCATGTATCGCTTGGTGCCGACGCGGTTAGTGGAGGGTACATCAACAGAATCGCACGCCACATTATGTCTGACAGCCAGACCGAGGTCGCCAATCACGCACGTCAGGTTGCTCTTCACTAGAATGTTCTTCGACTTCAGATCCCGGTGAGCTATTGCTGGCTTCCCTGTACCCCAACATGGAGCGATATCAACTAATTTACTTCTATAAAGGACAGGTGTTTTAAGCCACCCTAATTGTTACATCCTAGAGAAGAACAGGAATGAATGTAAGCTTTTAGAAAAGGCGCATTCGTCACACCATACGGCCACTAAACCAGAAAGTCCAATGTGTTAAACTAGAAAAAAAATTACTACATTAGTGTATTGATTTACGACTCCTTGTCATCTGTTAGCCATAGAGATGGATACAATTTTAATATGTCCTATTTCAATGTTCTTGTCAACAACCAATTTTCGAAAGAAGTTATGGCACCACGTTGGAAATAAAAACTGACGAATTACCCTTAAGTACATGACTTTTTTATTTTACAGCGCTTAAGCCGTGCTTAGGAAAACCGCACTACCTTCCTACTTAGTGCCTTAGTAGGTTACCTTTCGTGCCGACGATGTCCATGTGGAGATGAGCAAGTCCGGTAGCGACGGATAGCGCCATCTTGACCAGGGTTGCGGAGTCTATGGTGCGCGCGCTCAGGAAGTCAAACAGAGATCCGTTCTCATGGTAGTCTGTGATTAGCCACAGCTGCGTCCACGTGCCGTTATCTGTTAAGACAAATCTTAATTTTAACAGCTTTTTAACGAACGTTTCTAGCTAGACAGCTATTATTCATGGTCACATATTAGGGTGCTCATTTGACAGTTGGCTGGTTGGCTAATATGGATAGCACGTTTGTATTAAAAAATCACAAAATCCCACGAACCTTGATTGACAAGAACCGATAGCTTAAATTAGGCTTAAATTAATAATTTGTTTTAAGGAAACTTAAAACACCACCACCAAACCTCAATGTTTTGTTATTTAATAAAACCTACAATGTCAAAAAAGAGATTTGTATTATTAAAATAAATTTAAGAAACCGTTTACGTATTGCGTTTATGGCAAATAAGCAGTAGTTATAGTATATCAATGAAATAAGCGCCCGAACATCCGATCACTAATTTATTTCTGAACGTACTTTTCATACGGTTCTTCAGAGACTAAATTCTCGATTGTTACGGCAAAGAATTGATGGGTCCGCTTCTCGCTTATTAACACTTTCAGACATTGACCTCGAGTCGTTGTTTGTTCATAACACTTCAGATCGGCTATAATGGAATTCCTGTCTTTGACCGACTTTCTATCTAGCCAAATTGATCTCACTGCCAGGCATAGGATTCAGCGTTTAACTAAGCATACCTTTATTATCAGCAGCGATGAATCCGAGTATGTTCTCATGGCGCAACATGATGGTCTGGTAGATCTCGGCCTCACGGAACCAGGAGCACTCCTCGCGGGAGGAGAATATCTTGACGGCGACGTTCTCGCCGCGCCAGCGCCCGCGCCACACCTCGCCGAACCGGCCCTTGCCGATGATATCCACTAGCTGAATCTGCCTAGCTATAGACCTCTGCACCAGGAGCGGCAGCCCTGAGAACGTGATCAAATGTTTTGATGAAATCCAGCTGGGATTCTTACGGAAATATAATAAGGAAAACTAAACCTAGCTTGCTATATTGTAGTTATTATCTAAGCTTCGAAATTTTTGTAAAATCCCCTATATTGCTCTCAAGGCGGATTGAAGAAATTGCCTGCAGTATCAAATAAACATAAAGCAGTAGAAAATAATGGCGAAGGATGATTAAGATCTCACCTGATCCAGATCCAGAAGTGGTGAGCTCGATCATGTCGCGTATAGTGGCAGTGCCCATGATGGGGTGCCTGGCTTCGCATAAGGAGTCCTCGGCGGTGAACAGCGGCCGCGACCCTCGCTTGAGCATCTTTCGTGAGCGCTTGGCCCACCACACGCTGATCGCGACGCATACTCCCACTACTATCAAGCCTACGATCCACGGTACCACGCGCCATGCCGTAGGAGTACCACCCGACTCTACGTTTGGGAAAAATATGTCAGAACCTTTCACCAACACATCACGTCAACATCTAAGCAATTAAGCAAATAGGTCTTTCGAAATCGACAGTCTACCTACATAAGTCAATCAAAGATCGCTCGCACTCGTGACAATAGCTCAGCTCAGCTATGGATCTGATAATGGTTATAATCAGAGATTAACGGAGGCAAATCTTCGTGTTTACTTTGTAAAATTAAATAGGTACTTTACTTATAGTGTCTATCCAGGATCTTTATAACTTTGGTAGGTATTCCATCGCTTTTATTTTAATATTATTAGTGTTGTTTAAGGAATTAAATATACAATACTAGACAGTTTTATTATCTGATGTTAAAATAGTATCATTGGCATAATTTGGAAGTTGCAATAAGCTTAACTTTAAAACGAATTTGGTACACAGAGATTTTATAGTGAAAAACTAACATAAAACAATGTAGAAGTACCACCACAATCAAATTAAAAGTTCAATTTTAAGTTTTTTAATTAAACATAAACTATCTTAAGTCTAATGAATGCACAATTAAAAAACATATAATCCCAACTCACATTCACATGCAACTAACAAAAGTCATTGGGCGACAAACCAATACAATAGTTTGCTACAAAAATATGTAGGTATGTTTAAATAAATGATGGTACTAGCAGATTTTATAAATCCTTTCTCTGAACGATGCAGCCATAAATATTACAAGAAGGCAAGTACGGATGAGTAGGTACAGGCATGCAATTTTCATTGTAACACCCATTTGACTCCTCATCTCTTTCGTAATAAGAAATAAAATAATGTAGATATATTAAAAATACCATTACCCAATGTTACAGTAGTGTGTAGATACTAAAAATAAACACTGAAGCTAAAATATTAATTAAAAACAAATCTAAGGAATTAGTAATAGTGATTAGTATAAAATAGTGCAAAACATGCTTAAGTAAGTGGATAAACCGGCTTATGATCACTTACATTTTTATTCCCGTTCGTATTATGATTGACCATTCCTGTTATGCTAACTCTTACTCTAAAGCACCTAGGATCATGAATGCTGAACTTTTACAAGTGCTGAAATTGAGGGTAGATGTCATAAATAGCTACTAAACTCAAATTTTAATACAAAAGAGAATACAGGTATAACGTCCAGGCAGAACATAGCTTCTTCATGATTCTTGTAGTTCTCCTACTAGTACCTAGCCATCCCTTTTCCATTAATGCTTGTGTTTACAACATCATATCCACAGGCAACATGTCACGCTCTGGTTTACTCAATCGGAATTAATTTTACCACTTTCATTACAGGTACAGTGCTTATAAATGTTCCAATTTAATAAACAAAACGTATGAGTCTCGCAGAGGAGACGTTTATACAATTTTACATAGAACCTACCTTATGTTACCTAGTAATTGGAAACATTCACATGCATAATTTATTCCATGTTAACTTGCTATGATTTGTATCCTTGTTAAAGCACCATGAAATTTGGAATATCGACATGATAAGACTCGACAACGCTGACGTGGACATCACAATTCAAAGCTACCCAGGTCGCCCAGACGGCACATTCCGACGTTTCGTACCTGCCAGGATGTCACGGTTACAGAAGTCCGTGTTGCAGCAAACTATATCGGGGCTTTCACCTTCGCGACACCAAATAGGCTTGTCTCCCGGAGGAAATATCGCTTCTTGATGCCAACATCTACACCCATAAATTGCGTATTAGTGAACAGAATACACGTTTCTGACCTACTCTTGGTGATCACGCCGGTCTATAGAAAGAAAACTTAGTCATATTAGAACAAAACACAAGAAAAATAAAATAGTGTAGCCATGCAATCTCGCACCGAGTACCAAGCGCTAGCAGAGCCGTCACGAGGCGGGTGCGGCTGCAAGCAGCGGTGCGGCGGAGCGACGGCGCGGCGTTAGTAGCGCGGCCGCGCGCCGGCGGCGGCACGCAGGTCCTACCTGGCGGCTTCGTCGACAGCTCCAGGCGCAGGTCGCGATTGCACATGTCTTTGTCGTAACAACATTCTATGACGACTGACTCATTCCTGGTTTTGGTCGTGGAGCAACTGAAGGGGTGCTCGAAGGGAATCAATGAGTCGTGGTCGATACAGCTGCGCCGCAAGTGGAACCACCAGACATTACGTTTAGTAGGTTAAAGCAAAACCAACACACACTCGGAAAATAGTGTTTGTTAAAGATGGCACATCATTCAAAACATACTAACGGCCGTCAAGTACAGCTCGCTGTCTTAGTAGGTACATATTCAATGTCTAACTTATAAGCGATATTGTTAGAGTATTGGCATCTCAACACAAAACTTATAGGAAATGGCAATGCAATTATGATTCTAACAGTACATCAAACAAACTCAAAATCCGCATTGTCAAGTAGGAATCACACGCCCACAGTGCGCAGGACATCTTACCCATGGTTGAGGCGTGCTGCACTTTGACTGATATATTTGCTCGGTAATTTTCATCAGTATTGCACAAATCAGTACTACAGCAATAAGATCTTATGTTTCTGCATTTTACTGGATAGTCAGGAGGGAAGGATTTGTTTGGCAAACAGCTTAAGGCCACCTCTCTACACAGGTAAACCATTTAATAAAAATAGGTTAAAATCATATACTTGAGCCATATAATATATCATAAACTTTATTAAAAAAAGAGATTTGTGTTGGATATGAGCTTGCCAATTGTTTGTGAACATTAAGAATGTTTATAAGATTTGGAATATCAATTTTATAATTATATTACAAAATATGTACCTTTCAGTTCAAATGAAACCTGTAACTTTTATAATCCCAAGAAATTATATGAGTGAAAGCATACTTTTTAAAATAGTAGATGACTGCAACTGTGAATAACTATAGAATTTGATGTGAACTGATCACTATAATGATTTCTGATTGATTGAATGTTTCATTAAAATGAACAATCAAATAAAATGATACTCACTGGAAGGTGTACTTCTGGACTCCTTTCTCCAAGTTGGTGGACGCGTAGCAATAGCCGTCAGTCTCACAAGTTGAGTTGAGACAGCTTGAGCTATCGCTGTTGCAGAAGCACTTCAGTCCTAAAATCATAGAAAAAAACAATGCTGTATGAAATGATTCACTAAGTTTATTGCATTAACAATAGATAGGTATATCTTTTATACCAGCCATAAGTAAGTCTCTCTAGTCCCAAAATAGATTGTGGTGTTCATTTATTTATCAGTTTGATTTCATATTTATAGCATGGACATTGATGAATTTGTCATTGAGATAACTAAGGTAGTGTTATGGTTAATAGAAATATCAGTTGTATAGAATTTGATATCAGAATGCTTATGACACAAAATAGTCATCATCAAATTGCCATCACATTCCTACATGAGCCACATTTTTTTCATGATACCCCCTATTTTAGATTGACTATTGCATAGTATAATTTGTTTGTACTATAAGTACCTACTGTAGGTTATGATTTGGATGCGTTATCTCGTATTAGAAATAAGTCTGAGTTGGTTACCAATAAGTAAAATATCTAGTAGGAAGCATAAATATATTGGTGGTAACCATTTGTCTCAAGTCAGTGCCAGTCATACTTCAGTTAAGTTGATTGCCTGCTCAACTAGCTCAGCGGATATTGTGGGGTAACCATTATACAGATCTAGGTAGGTGCGTACCAATTTATCTATAAGTAGTTTGCATATGTAAAAACACTCACCCTCCACAGGATCAAGCTTTCGAAAAACAGCAAATATTAGTAACAAAAACCACTTCCTCCACTGGAAAGTGTCCACCATCGTTTTTCTTTTGACAAACATTGTGTATTACAAGTCTTCAAACAGGAAAACACTTTATATTAGCACTAATGGAATACGGCCATTGGTGAGTTATACCAACATATGACATTTTCACATTTCTTGTTACAATTATTTTTGTAAGAGATACGATATACAAGTATTTCGGATTTATATAAATTAATCGGAAGGAAGGTCACTTTTAGGAAATAATAATTTTCTTCGGCAGGTAAATAACTTCACTTAGTATCCCATGGACTTCACATGAATGATATGAACGAGTGATTGTGATTTGTTGTGAGAGTAAGTGAACGATTTAAAAATTATACTTTTTTACAGATTTGTGGGATGTGATACAAGCTAGTTAAGTTTTATACTGTGACGGATTGAAAATGTTAAGTGCGGTGTTAAGCGCAGTGTTAGTGCAGTGCAAGTGTCGTTTTTCTTGCTGTGTCCGAGTGTCGCGAAATAAAGTGAAGTGATGGTGACAGAGTTATACCGCGAAGCCCTGTGCGGAAGCTGTACCGTGTGTATAGTGAATAAATTCGATTCTTGGACTCAGTGAGTTTCCTTGCAATCCCGAAACCCACTTCCGTAACAATAGGTACTTCAATAATTTCCTTTCTTTTTCTAAACACTATTTAATTTATGAACATATAACTTCTACACAGAATTTTATACGTACGATTCTGTAGTGTCTGATGCACATTTAAGACAACTCACTGACCAAGTAGAGATAACCCAACGAACGAAGAAGACAACTTGATGGTTGATTTTATCTATACTGATTTTATTGGTACAGCCTCCGTGGTCTAGTGGATAGAGCGTTAGGCTCACGATCTGGAGGTCCAGGTTCGATTCCCAATGGGGACATGTCGAAATCACTTTGTGAGACTGTCCTTTGTTTGGTAGGGACTTTCCAGACTTGAATCACCTGACTGTTCGAAAAAGTAAGATGATTCCGTGCTTCGGAGGGCACGTTAAGCCGTTGGTCCCGGCTATTAGCCGTAAAAACACCTCCACCAACCCGCATTTGGAGCAGCGTGGTGGATTATGCTCCCCCTCCGGTTGATTGAGGGGAGGCCTGTGCCCAGCAGTGGGACGTATATAGGCCGTTTTATATATATTTATATTTTATTGGTAAAAACCTGTAATTGGCTTTGTGTTGCTATTTTTAAGTCTATTTTGTTTTGTAAGCTGTTGGTTTTCCATGTAATAAATAAATAAATAACTTGACTAAAGTATACAAGGTATAATACAAAGTATAATAGGTATATTATCAAGTATATTATTATGTCACAAGTCACAACACAGAGACACGACATGATTGCTATTTCTACTTCTTTTCAGTAAAAGATAAAGACAAAAATCAAAAAGCTCAAAGTCAAAAACAAAAATATGAAAGTAGAGTAGGTACGTGCAATAATACCTACTCTACTTGACTTTGCGCGCGGCGAAAGATGTCCCGCCAAGCGTCCCGCGGATTTTATAAGAACTAATTGACAAATCGTAATAATTCTATGCGAATACTGCGATGCCAGCGCCGCACCCGTGGGATTTCCTACGTGGCGCAGACTCCACTTTTACATTAGTAGCACTAGCGAGCGAGCGAGCAAGCGTTTGTTCGTTTTTATGTCACAGTCACACACAGAACAGCACAAACAAGGTTTGTGTTATGTTATGTACCGGTATACTTTACGAGTGCGTCTTTTGAAATTGTCAATTTATAGCTTTGTCCTAAATATAATATAATCTTTTGAGTGTCTTCTATATTTGAGAACAGAATATTTAAGGTGAGTTCAAAAGATTTTATGTTATGATGAGGCATCTTTTTGACCGTTACGTGTGTTATATCACGCCTTGCTGTGCCAACGCCCTGCAGCCATACTTCAGTTTGGTTCCATTATTTTGAAAGGGAGGCACGGTCCCAGACAGTGTAGTGTATTTCCAAGCTTTTGACTTGAATTTTTTCTTCGGCAGGTCGGTTTCTAGTAAGAAAATGTCGGCATCTGACATACACGCTTCCTTTACAGGGAATGGGACGTACAAATCTATAAATCCAATAATATCGAAAGTTGGCGATTTCACACCCTTTTATATTGCCATAGCTATTTGCTCCGTTATTTTGGGATTGATTCTCATCCTAAACGTGGTGTGCTGTTGTTCACGATACTCGGACTACTGGCTCGATCGGCACACAGGTCAGTTAAGTTTAGTTTACAGTATTTTCGTGTCTGTTCTGTATATCTGCCGCCCTAAATTTCTTCAATGAGTTTTCAATGTAGCAATAAATGTACTTTTTTTTACAGGCAATCGTTGGATTGTGTCTATCTGGTCAGCAACACCACACAAGCAGCCACCGCTTGACTTCACAGAACTGGAAAATCCTGACCATCAAGTACATTACATGCATTCATTTACTGGTGAGGAATATCACGAAATCCACAAGCGTGAATCAGAAGTTCCTCCGTCTTTCTCACAGCAACCACTTACTTCATCACAAGAGTATTTAGAACTGCATAAGCGAGAAAGTGATATATAAGATGGCATTTTTAATGATATATCCAGCTGTAGCTATACTTTCTTTGTTTGTACTGATGGTCATTATACTGATGCTGAGGTTTGGAGCAAGATGGTGTAAGCTCCGCCACAGTGCTTTTGCTGACCATGAATATTGGAATGAAGAAGAGGCATATGAACAGAAGGTATCATATGCTTAATGTCTCAATAGTTGCTACAAGAAAACTGTTGGAGCACAATCACATTATAAAAATTTCTTACAGAAAGATGAAATATTTTTTATCTAAACTACAGCAAAGCAAGAAGGAGCATTATGTATTTGACCGCTATGCATATATGTGTGTGTATGTGTGTATTCCCTCCTAACTGCTAAACTTCTTATCAGAATTTAATAAATGAGGTCTCACTAGAAGTGTCTTGATGGTCCAGTAGCTATATCCTATGTGACATCACACTAAATTCAAAATTAGGGAAATATTTTCTTGCTTCATACTTTGTAGAGTGAGATTTTTCTGTAGTTTGGTTGCAGTTTTTTTATATTTTTTCATCATTATATTAATCAATTGGAAGGAAACCTAAACTTTAGGGTTCCTTCTAAATACTTTTGATAGCTACCTACTTAAATAATTGAATTTTTTATTTTGTGATTGGGCTGCAATCCTCATTAAAATGTATCCGTCCATTGATTGATCTGATTTTTATAACATAGTTTGTAATTTAGTGTGTAAGTTTAATGAGCCCTATGTATGAATATAACTTAAAACATGCTGAGCTCTTTATAAGGTTGATCCGTCATATAGGTACATAAATATGAAGATTTTTTGTTGCATTTAAAATATATTGTCAATTCAATTCTTGACTGATGGCTTTTGTGTGGTCACACTTATTCTGCCAATGTCATGTGATGAATAAAATTACTTCATAAGGCAGGAAGGAGAAAAACAAGAATAATTCAATGTTATTATATTTTAGTTCTTATTGCGAAGATGCTGTATAACCAGTTGTCATATTGTGTCCATGTTAGAGCATCATCATCCCCCTAGCATTATCCCGTTTTTCATACAGTCCGCTTACCTAAGCTGAAGATTTGACAGGTCTGGTTTTTTACAGTAGCGACTAGAGAGCATATACCAAGGATTTTCGATGAGTAGTATGATTAATGTGCTGTTGTTACTCATTTGTACTTGAACATTATGAAAACAAGTCTTGATCTTATATGTAATATGACTCACATAAAACTTTTTAAATGAGACACCATTAACTAAATGCAGAGGTTAAATGATATTATCTAAGTACATACCTAAATGTCATACAAAGTAATGGGTAGCATTATTTATGTTGTCTTTACTCAACAGCCTGAATAGTGCCTTTATATTTTAGGAAATAATTAAATTTTAATAATGTATTAACTATTTACAACATTTACAAATTATTCATAAGCTATTAAAACCAGCGATGGAGACAAATGTTTAGTTTGGAGTGAATCTTGATAAGAAATGTATTTTATACTTACACAATTTGAGATACATTTTTATGATTATATTAAATGCAAGCATTTGCGAATATGTTTTTGAGATAATTATTTTGCACAAATACATTTATGTAGCTTAGTACCTATGTAATTTTTATAATTTTGCAATGATTTTAATTTTTGTATGTTTTTAAAATAAATTTGTATGACATGATCAGTATTGTTTTTGTATAGAAAATTACAACAGAGTAGCATTTAAAAAAATGATTTTGAACATATTGATCGATACAATATCGATCATGAGCGATCACCCATTGGGTGGAAAAGCTGTTGCGCCTCTAGTTTCGGAGGACACGAAACCGTCGTTCTTGGATATGGTACAAGTTAGCTGTCGTCATGCGGAGTCGGATGCTTTCGGGCGGCTTCAAAAGTCGCGGATGGAGTGGATGTTAGCTCAAACATACTTACTAGGAATATGCTCCACACCCTGTCCAGCTGACTGAGGAGCGGCCTGTGCCTAGCAATGGGACAAAATAGACTGGTTATGTTAATATCAATTAATGTATTTGTAGGTCCAGGGGTTCAGGTACAAAATACACCTTAAGAATGCATACAATATTAAAGTAATACACCAAATTATTTAGGGAATTTACAGTTAGTCTTAGCCTCCCTGAAGCGTCGGTAACCCACACTCCTCTGGTCAGAAGTCTGCTGCTGAGCGAGGCAGTTCGGCAATGTGGCGAGCACCCGGACCTTCTAAGACCTAATGGTTGTTGTACGCGTCTCAGTCTCGAGGAGACTTATCTCAGTTTGCATGTATTGAATTGGCTTGGCCATATTAAAACAGTATTTGAATTTCGGTGCGAATTATTTTTGGATGACGTCGTCGGCTGTTCTCAGGCGGATTATATATGAGGCTTACTTGCTAGCCCCAAACAGAATATAAATTACGCTTGCCCAAGGGTTTGTTACGGTCCGCTCTCGTATTAACGGAAAACGCAGTGCTCAGGTAGCGATTAGGTAGTTATATGTATAAAATGAAAAAAAAAAAATACTAATATAAAACTAGTAATCGGAGTCTCCTTGTACGTTTGAAAATGTCTGTGACAGGACACCCCGCTCCATACATATTTTTTTTATGTATATGTACTTATTATATAGTATGCAGACATAGAGCAACACGGAGTTCCGCGGACTTGCAAACAGAACATAACCAATTATTTTTTAAATCCTATTTCATCTAGCGGCGATTTTTTGCCGCCGTGCGTGGAAGGCAACGAGATGATGGTATGCAGAAAGTGTACTAGCTAAATACACGTGCATTACCGCCTACTTATAAACTATTATCTCCTGGCCAAATAAATGGAGCGTTGAGACAAAATTCAAGACAACAGGGTTGGGCGCGAACCTCGACTCACGGTGTCGTCTGAGGGGGTCATATTTATAAAGAATTAATTGATCTTAGCGGGTCGATAGCGGCAAGCGCCGAATGAGGGAAACCGTCGACCTCGCTGGCGACGTCGATATTAGGGTTCTGAAGTGTTTGTTGTCGCGAGCTGATTGGCTGCCTCTTTAGCTAGAGTAATCGGGTCGTTGGGAATGATCCCAACCAAAATTACATACGAATGTAACGTCCTTTGGATGACGTCAGAGAACAGTCTTTCCAAACAAATTCTATAGAAAACTTACGTATTGACGTTTCGTAAAAAGGTGTGCGTCAAGCTAGCGGCCTCAAAAAAAAAATGGGCACGAAAAAATAATTTGACCATACCAAAAAATAGTACTCTTATTGAAAAAAATAGTACCTGTTGTAAAAAAATTAGTACCATCACGGTTCTGGATTTATAGCCATGTTTTATTGCACTTGCTAGCTTGACGGTGAGCGAAATTTGGCGAGAGTTAACGACAAGGTCTTTCGCTTTGATTTAAACGCCAAAAAATAGTACCGAAATAGTACTCACTCCCTGCAAAATACCGAAATGAGTACTTCAACGGTTCCAAAGTTATAAAGGCAGTTCTTTGATCCCGCTGGCTTGACGTTTTGAAAATACCTATTATCTAGGGAACGCTTGCATACTTCAGTTTGTAACTAATGTCAATAAACTCGTATGAAATAGTACTCCCTACCATCATAATTTGGACCTGATTCTCTTTGTAGAAATATGTCAAAAAGTCATTATAACCTAT
The DNA here is from genome assembly GCF_024362695.1 of Pectinophora gossypiella. Taxonomy (NCBI): domain Eukaryota; kingdom Metazoa; phylum Arthropoda; class Insecta; order Lepidoptera; family Gelechiidae; genus Pectinophora; species Pectinophora gossypiella. Next base: position 15,264,309 of record NC_065433.1, read on the forward strand.
GTCATACATTTATCAAGACAGGTACAGTCGCGAACAAAATTATTACACATGCTCAAGAAGAATGTTGTCAGATTTTAGTATTTTTTCCCCATTTTTGGGTAAAAATTGGTGAAGTGCCAGGGTTGTCAGATGAAAGTAATATCATTGTTGAAACTCTGAGTTATTCTACAAATACTGCAAATTGTTTATTAACAAACACTTCGATCCGTAACAAATTGAACATGAAGGTATAAATTATAAAATAAAACAGCAGATTAAAAATGTATTATGATGTATTAAAATCACAGATTGTTTTCAATAAGAACTAGACCCATGCAGCCATTTTCTATTAAAATTATTGCATATGGGTGTATGCAATAGCAATTTTTTGTAATAGCAACACTCTGAAGTGCAAAGAAATGGTAGGGTAGACCTCCAAAATGGGAATACTTACGAATAAATTGTGAGGTTATGTAATTGTCTACGTGACTGTATCAACAACAAATGTATGGCATAGGTTATGATGATTTTTTAACATATTTCTAGAAAGAGAATCGGATCAAAATTATGATGGTAGGAAGTACTATTTCATACGAGTTTATTGAAATTAGTTACATACTGAAGTATGCAAGCGTTCCCCAGATAATAGGTATTTTCAAAACGTCAAGCCAGCGGGATCAAAGAACTGCCTTTATAACTTTGGAACCGTTGAAGTACTCATTTCGGTATTTTGCAGGGAGTGAGTACTATTTCGGTACTATTTTTTGGCGTTTAAATCAAAGCGAAAGACCTTGTCGTGTCGTTAACACTCGCCAAATTTCGCTCACCGTCAAGCTAGCAAGTGCAATAAAACATGGCTATAAATCCAGTGCTTGTGGAGATGGGCGTGCCTAAACACCTAATTTTCCTGATACAGAATCTGTACCTCGATGGTTCATGCTTCGTGAAATTGGAAAACCAGAAATCCAAAGCTTTCCACACAGAACGAGGCGTACGTCAAGGCTGTATTTTGTCACCCAAGTTATTTAACCTGTGCGGCGAATTTATTATGAGGAAAGCACTAGATGGTTGGGACGGCGGCATTTCAGTTGGTGGCCACAAGGTCAGTAACTTGAGATACGCAGACGATACAACAATAGTTGCGGCCGGTGAAACAGAAATGGCAATTATTCTGAAGAAAATTGAAGAAGAGAGTGCCAAACTCGGTCTTAAGATCAACCATTCAAAAACTAAAATAGTGGTGGCGAGCACAATTACTTCCAGTTACCGGTGCACTGAGCGGGTACGAAAAGGTCAGCGAGTTTGTGTATCTTGGGTCCTTGATAAATTGTGACGGAGGCTGCACCGATGAGATCCGCCGTAGGGCTGCTATGGCTAAAAGTGCGATGGCTAATCTCGATAAGATTTGGAAGAACCGTGGTATTCGTCGCACAACTAAGGTGCGCTTGGTTCGGGCTCTGGTGTTTTCCATATTTATGTACGGTGCCGAAACTTGGAGCTTGAAGAGCCGCGATTGCAGTAAGATCGATGCTTTCGAAATGTGGTGTTGGCGTAGGTTGCTACGCATACCTTGGACTGCGATGCGTACGAATGAGTCCATATTAGAAGAGCTCAAGATCACGACGCGGCTCTCCTCAATATGCCGGAATCGTGCCCTAAGCTTCTTCGGACATATTATGCGGTCTCCGAAGCACAGTCTGGAGAAGCAGATCATCGTTGGGCAAATGGATGGCAGACGTGCGCGAGGAAGGGCGCCTACGAGGTGGTCTGACATCGTGAAGAAGACGGTGGGCGGCAGCATACAGAGGGCGGTCCACGCGGCATATAGCCGTACCGAGTGGAAAACCATAACCTGTGGTCGCGATCCTCAGCAGTGAGGGAACGACGAAGAAGAAGATAAATCCAGAACCGTGATGGTACTAATTTTTTTACAACAGGTACTATTTTTTTCAATAAGAGTACTATTTTTTGGTATGGTCAAATTATTTTTTCGTGCCCATTTTTTTTTTGAGGCCGCTAGCTTGACGCACACGTAAAAAGTATCATTTGACTGGGTAGTCAAGTAGCCTATTAGGGTAATTAGACGATTTTTCAAACGAAGAAATTAAACTCAAAAGTAATATTTTTAATTTAATTTAATTTGCTATTTGTGATATGAATCGGGAATTTAGATAGATAGGTACCTATTTAGTACAGTAACACGACAGTGACCATAGGAAGTAGACATCATTATGAATTATTATTTTGAGAATACACTTTGACTAGTAGGTGAGGGAGTAAAATTATTTTCGGGTAAACCTTTATTATAATTAGGTAGGTAAAGAATTAAACGTTTTTGTCATTTAATCAATTTATCAGTTTATTTACTCTGATGAATATGAAAGTTTACATTAATAAAAGCTTAGAGGATACAGATTACATAATGATTTCAAACAAAGCAGGCGTAGTGATATTACTAACTATTGTCTGTTGAGGTAGGTACCTATGAGGAGACATTTCAACATTTATCATTTTGTTTCAGTACCTACCTGCTCATGCAGGTATTCTAGGTACCTACATATCCTAGAAGCAATTTACTAATACATACACAAAACACCACAATAAGATAAGTAAAAATCAGTCAATAGTTTTTACCTCAGTTAGTTAAAATCAATATATTACATCTGCCTCACTGATACTACTTAGAGTGATACTTAATAATTATACTTGTTGAATAACCAGGTAATATTGGACGATATAGGTACCTACCGACGACTTTTCAGTTTTTACAAGATCTTTCTGAAACTTCATGACTACCGGTTCAGCAGGTTATTCATCCAATAAATTCTAAGTTTTATTACACATACAATACATTCTTTTAATTCAACAATACGGAACATAGTCACAGGGAATGAGATTCCATTTTCAATATTAATAAATTACATACCTCAAACAAAATACAGTTATTATAATTAAGGCGATCACTCACTGAAAGCATTCGCCTAACGGATCCATTGGCTCGCATAAACTATTTCTTCCTATTAATATTTTTTTCATAATAATCATTCTTCATAATTTAAATTTTCGAAAATTTAGGGTTCCGTAAGGAAAATGGAACCATTATAGGATCAGTTTGTCAAGGTATTATATCTCGGGAACGCGTGGTTGCAATCCTAGCTTCTATAATAATGTAGGGGATGAAAAACCTATGGGATACTTCTCAAAGTCCTAGGCCCGTATTTATAAACCGCTCTTATCTCTGAGATCTATCTTGAGTGAGCTCTTAAGATGACGTCCTTATTAATAAACGGAACTTAAGTGCGCGTTTAGGGTTACGATATCAACTGAGTGACGCCGTATTAATAAACGAAACTCGGCTCTCAAGAGTGCTCTCAAGATGTTACTTAAGATCGTGTTTGCTGAGTGCCGTCAAACCGTGACTTGAGTGCGGGTTTTGTGATCTCGCGATAATGGAATTAGAAAATATTTTACAAGAAATCAATTATTACGACGATTTAGATCATTACGACGATTTGTTATGGCAAGATGCGTATCGTTTGCCAAAAGTTTATATCAGGGACGCCGAAAATCCCTTTGAAATGCGAGCGGATCGGTTCCAGAAAAGATACAGATTCTGCCAAGAATCTGTATTGTTTATAACATCGTTACTGAGAAGTGACTTAGAAAAACAGGACAACAGAGGTCTACCGATTGCTCCGGAAATAGCAGTTTTATTAACTCTGAGATTTTATGCTACAGCGTCATTTCAGGTAAGCCAGAATTTATTCAATACTAATTATTCTACTTTTGTCTTTAAAAAGTGTAAGTGACAGCACAATGAACACCGAAATTACTATGCCTGTATTTGAACATCTTGAGGTCTGGATACAGTAGAGCAATGCACCATATCCTTCTGAACGAGTAAATGAAGGAAAGCCTGTGTCCAGGACAGGAATAAGTTAGTAATAGGAAGTAATTTAATTTTACATAAATGACTTACACAAACCTTGCCTTTTCAGATAGTCTGTGGAGACTTACTGCACATATCACAGCCTACCGCCTCAAATATTATTACGAAGGTTTCAAAGTTGCTAGCTCAATTGCATACACACTACATAAAGTTTCCCCGAGGAGCAGAGGCTAACAGAAACAGAGAATTGTTTAAAGAGATGGGTAGACATGGACAGTGGCCTGGACTTCCCGGGATCGATGGAGCTATTGACTGTACCCATGTTAAAATTGTATCAACACCAGGGTGCCAGCACCATGAAGTCTTTAGAAATAGGAAATCAGATTTTTCTATTAATGTCCAGGTTGTTGCAGGGCCCCGGAGGGAAATATTAGACATAGTAGCCAGATGGGCAGGCAGCATGCACGATTCTAGGATATTTCAAATGTCATCAATTTACATAAAATACACGCAGGGTATTTTAAGTGGAAGACTTGTCGGAGACAATGGGTATCCTACACTACCTTTTGTTCTCACACCTATAAGACCTGCCCCCGAAGATGCTCCCTCAGTACGGTACAATAGAGCTCAAATAAAAACCAGAAATGTTGTGGAAAGAACATTCGGCATTTGGAAGCGGAGGTTTCCCTGTTTATCTAGAGGCCTAGGTAACAAACTGTCAACTGTTTCTCATATAATTGTATAATGTGCGGTATTACACAACTTGTCATTAATTTTAAATGATGTCATGGTTTTTGATGAGAATCAGAATGATGAACAAGAAGAAACAGATAGTATAATACCAAGCACTAGGACTGGATTTTTAATTAGAAATTCAATTGTTGAAAATTATTACCAATAGTCTTTATGAGCAGTGCTTTGTGATGGAATAGTATTTGAAATCATTTAATAAAACATATTTTATATATTGACTTATATGCTTTTATTTCATAAATTAACAATATTCCATTTATTATATTATGCCACATCCTCTCTTCTGCCATCAGTTGCACTATCTGAAACAAATTAGATGAAAAATGTTTTATTAATTATCCCAGGACTTAACTAAGCTATACTAGTTTTTAAAATAATATGATGAGCAAGTAGGTAATACTGATGTACCTGAGGAACACTGCTGCTGCAGTTGAAGTTCTGCAAGGTCTGCTTTCGCCTTTGCTTCTCTTATTCTTTCTCTTAATAATAAAACCTCCAAGTCATGAATCTCGTTAGCCCGTCTCTGTCTGTCTTTATATTCCTTATCCAGAATAGAACTCTTATGCCTTTGAAAAGTTGGGGTGGCTGTATTTGATGGGTTAATAAGAGGTGGGGTTGGAAGACGTGGTGGTGGAGTGGATGGAGGAAGAGGTGGTGGTGGTGGAGTGGCTGTGGGGAGAGCTGGTAGTGGGGTAGATATAGACAGAGACAGTAGTGGACCTACTCCAGGTGGAGGTGGTGTCAATGTTGTCCGGGTTGGGGCAGCAAGTGGTGCAAGATAAGAGACGGGCTGCGAGTCCATATTTACTTCTTGGACGGCAAGGTCAGCGGTTACTGGAACAAAGTAATTTAAAGAGAGAAATATAAAAAATTATCCAATTTACATATTTAAAAAAATAGAATTGATGACAGCTGTTTTCGGAGAATGTGTGGCTTACATCATACTGTCAGGTTTGAATCCCAGCTCCGGCTCTAGACCACTGAATTTTACTTTATGAGTTTGAATTCATGTTAATAGGCTCACCCCTTATTACATCAGACTTAAACATAGCTGGCAAGTAGTGATTTTGTATTTACTATACACTTCTGCCTACCCCTTCGGCGATATAGATGCTATATTAGAAGAAAATTACTTACCTGGAATTGTATCAGAGTCAACAGCATCATCAATACCAACTATTAGAGCTGGGGCCACCTCAGACACATCTGGGTCTACAACTGCATCACTGGTTGCAGGCCCCCCTCCAGTAGCTAGCCGATGTTGACGTTCTGCTTCCCTTTGCCGCTGCTTGAGGTTCATCCACAATCTCCTCAGTTGTTTATTAGTAACCTAAAATCAAGGATGCAATTATAAAAAATCTAGCAAAAAGCGAGAGTAAAATCGCGCACTGTAGGTTAAATAAGTTTGTTTACCTGATTAGTGGCATGAGGGCTTGCGTTGTATTCTCTGGTTACAATATCCCAAGCTTAATTTTTTGCGCGTATTGAAGCGCCATCGGTATCCTTATTCTCTATCACCGAGGAGTATCTTTTCAAAATATCCAAAAAAGTTTTCTTCTCGAGGAGAGTAAAAATATAATTGTTGTCATCGTTGTGGAAAATAATTACTTTACGTTTATTATTGATAAACAAAAACAAAACAAGTGGTTGCGAAGGACGCGTATATTTTTTTTTTGACAATGATGTTTGTTGCGTTTCGTTTTCACTACGCATTGCGTTTTGAAATCATAACAAATTATTTCTAAAACGTTAAATGACCATTTTTATAAAAAAATTAAATAACGTACGTATGAATTATAATAATTTTTATATTTTAGTAAATAATTGAACAATTTTTAATATGTTTGAAGCCCTAAACCGAAATATTTTTTTTAAGCAAGAACGAAACGTTGATTCGTTCGGTCTATAGTTCACTCAATTAGGACGTTTACTTGAGATCCTGAACTTGAGATCGATATCATGTGATACGCGCTCAATATTCGTCTATTAATTAACGTCGCACTTAAGACGCTGTTTACATCTTGAGAGTGACTCAGTTGATATCGCTCTTGAGAGCGGTATTGAGATCAGTTTATAAATACGGGCCCTAGAATCATTAAAGCAACAAGCGAGATACTACAGCACAATGAAGGAAAAATCCTGGGACAACAACAATTATGAAGGAAGCCTATTAGTAATAGATAACGACGGTATAAAGAGTGATTACTTTATCATGAAGAAAAAATTATGAACATCATTAACAGGACATAACATAGTATGCGAACAAAGGACACCTCTACCTAACAGTTGATACCTATTCCAGAATTACCTATCATTATAAATATTCGCGAAATTTATGCTCACTATAGACTATAAACCATATGATATGAACCATAGATGGTGAAACATATCACCATTCATATTCTGCTGTGTGAAATCGACCTCTTGTTACAAAAGCGTCTCTACTGTTGACGACAGGTCGACATGGCAATCGGGGCATGAGGTGAGCCGCGGAGGCGGGGTCGCCCCGCACACCCGCACAGTCCCCGCGGCGTCTTAGTCTTAGTGTCGCACGAGTCCGCATCGACCGCGTTTATCGATTATAATCTCGCTCACATAATTCATTGAATTAGAAATTAACATTAACACAAAAGAAAAACAATAGATTTAAAAGAAATCTAATCTAAATATTTATGGTCAATCAAAATTATAAATATAGCAAGAAATTATTGAAAACTAAGAATAATATTTTAGAAATAAAATTAACGTTAGATGATTCAGATGAATAAATATTAACTTAAATGAAAACGTGGTATTATTTTATTCACATTTTGTTTCATACATAATAAAAATATATCGATATTGAAAACGTCACGTCACTAGAGAATTGCCATGTCGACATGTCGTCTACGCTCTGTCAAGCTCCGTGAGCTAATAGAACACCTACTGTCATTGATACGCGAATACTCCCGGTGACTGCCTTTACATGTTAAAATATCATAATTCTACCTATGTTGTATGTTTTGATGTGACCTGCAACAAAAAACAACTTATAAGTATATGCGTTAATTCCTTACCTAAACTTTGTTCGGTAGTAAGTGTTAAGTATAGTAGAAGTATGAAAGTAGGATTTATTTAATGCCGTAGAAATGAGGCCGTTGCGTAGTATCTGCGTTGTTGAGTAATAGTGACTAAGATTGAAAAGGGAATGTTAAGTTGTTCCGGAGAAAACGGATGAAGGATAATAGAGGGAGGAAGGCCGTTGGTGGGGCTGGTAGAGGAAGACGTAGAAGGATGTACTTATGTAAGTAGGTACTTTAAATAAATTGGGGATGTCCTGAAAAGGAGGTTTAGTACGATCTGCTCTGAACCGGCGTAAATGTATGAAACGATTGATGAATGTGGAGGAAGGAAGAGAAGTATGTCCAGATTGAAGGTATACTTCTTGTTCGACTCTGCTTACTCCGATGGGACATAGGCTTGAGTTTATGTATGAACATAATGTTACTGTGTTGAATTTTCATTGGGATAAAGGACATCATGATTTCATTCTATGAGCCTGACTTTTGTCAAATCACCAGCTTACGTAGGAGGTACATATTTTACAATAGGCCTACTTACCCTGGGCTACTTTCTCGTCCGGGCCATGACTGAGTTCCATCCAGGGTTCTGTTCACTGTAAATTCAATATAAATTCAGAATGAGTAAATTTTTTCTTATATTGTTTTTCTTTGGCGCTGAAGAAGAGTGAGGGTAACTTTACCGACATTTCACAGCAGAAATATATACAGGCATAAACAGACCTACTGAAATTCGCTCAGCAAAATCTTTATATGAATTGTTTATTTAAAAATTCGCAGCGGCGTTACATATGTATTTTTGAAACATGATATATGGCTCTAGTGTTTTGTATTCTAATGGAACAAAGAACGAATGCAACACTAGTAATATTTGGGCGCAAGGTTGTGCATGAAATCGCAAACAGAATCTCGCGTCCCAGCCCATCCAGTGTACTGTTCGGCTCTGTGTACATTAAGCGTGAAAGTTGTGAAATTAAAGAGCCGTACCATATTTTTACATCATATTGTATCAAAGATTAATGAAAGAATTCTTACAGTTTTTCTTATCCGAGATTCGATTCCTTCTACGATCACGCGGCACCGGCCTCCGCTTTGACGTCGCTGATCGCACGAGGCTCTCGATTATTTCATCGTCCGCCATATCACCGCTGCAAAGTAATTAAGTCTATTATAGATAAACCAACCCCTCAAATTGATGTATTGAGATTCGTCAACTCGTGCTATACATCCACGTGATAACAAAGAAGACCTTAGGGTATAAAACGGTCACATGTACATAACGAAATATATAACGTTACACCAAAAAGTAACGAGACTCACTTTACAAGTATTCTTCTGTTAGTTGCTTGAGACTTCCTTCGGTTTTCAGTGAGACTATCGGTGTCAGGGTCAGTCTTTAGCAGTTCCTTCAGTGCACTGTCAGCGGTGTGGTCACCGTTCTTAGCGTTGTAATTACCAACCTGTACAAATGAAAGGGAGCGTTAGAGACTTATACCATATGTTTCTGAAGCTTAGGTTGGGATATTCAAAACCACTTACGTCAATAATCATTTTTCCCCTTGTTTTGTTCCTCTCCCTGTGGTTAGCTCTCTTCTCCAGCTGTTGTAGTACTCTCTCTCGCGTGGTACGGTACTCGAGCGCAAACTCCGCAATCACCTTTAAGAACTCTGAAGGCTTCGTTTTGGTAAGGTCTCCCAGGGGTACTCCCAAGTACAGTAAGAACTTGCTGTATCTATGAAAGAAAACATCCTTCTATTGTAGCTTTGCATCAGCAATAATACACATCGCGGTGCTTGGTGTGTCTTCAAATTATCCCGTGTAATTTTATTTTACTAGTCTGTGAAGTGTAGTTGTCTTGTGTGGTGAAGGGTTGAGTGTAACTTTCAAATAAGTGTAAATTAATGATAATCGCATTGCAAAAACAAAAGAAAATCGCTTAGCACTTTTACTGTTACGACAAGATAAGATTTTTTTTTTCTATCGAGCTAATTTGTTTACCTGCTCATCACTCTCTTTTGAATGACGGATAGAAGAATTATTCTTTCGGCAGCATCTGTAAGGAATTCATTAATTTTGGTTTTGATGATTTGTGAGCTATCGTGTTTGGCGACGCGTTTCATGTGATCCCACGAAGCTTTGCATTCTGTCTCTAGCTTGCGTAGATTGGTGCTGAGGATGTCAAAATCCACCTTCGATGCTCGAATTACCGGGCCAACCTGCAAGGTTTTAATATTTTTATTAGGTGGACGATAATTGTGCCACTTCATTAATCTCAAATAAAGAAAAATATAGACTTCTAAACTTGAAAATCTCCAGTGAAAGACAAGTTGCAATTTGTTGTTTTTCCAACCTTGCTGAGTTCACGTGTAAATGAATTAACAATTAAAAAAATACCTAACAATTACAACATTGTTTGATAATTTTCATATTGATATCATACAGATAGCATTGTTTAAGCAAGAAGGTAAAAAGGGAATTGTGGAAGAGTTTCCTTTTTTGGATTTTGTTTTGTGCGACAACTAGCGACTCTAACCCATCTCACCTCACTGAAGAAGTCCGTGCTATCTGGGAATTTTTCTATGATCATTTCGCAGATGTGGTACAGAAGTGGATGTTTGTGTACCGTGTCCTTCACTTCCATGACTTTGGATAGGTATTCAAGGCGGAATCCTTTCACCTGGCTTCCGTTCAGGAAACTGCCCACCGATCTTAAGGTAGACAATATTACTTTGAACGTTTTGTTCATCTTCAACAATTCTATCCCTTGTTTTAAATCCATAAGTGGCTCTGCTATTTCTTTCTGAAAAGACAACCATTTTTATACGATAGACTTTGGTACGGTAAAATACCTTTTTTGTGAAAATATTTTTTACTGTACCTCTAAATTGTCAAAATCCAATTTAAAGACCCATAGTTTAAGTCTTGAAGACAGCTCATTTATGGAGGCTAGGGTTAATAGGAACTGTTCTGCGCTACCGAGTGGTAGATCTGGATTGGCGTACTGAAATAAAATATTTTCTTGGTAAGAATCGTAACCATTAAATAAAATAAATAATTTATTTGATTTTATAAAAAATATATAAAGTTTTAGTTTATAATATTAAATTTACTGTTACCTGAGCTTCCTGGATTTTAACTTTTTCTTCCTCAGTTGGAAGCATGGTAAGAAGTTTCTCAATGCCTTCTCTGCCTACTACAGTCGCGTCCATTTTCATGATAGCAGCCTTGATAGTTTGAGGTGTCGGTAGTTTTTTCATGGCGATGTTGATAGCGTTGGAACGTTTAGCGTCCAATATTAAATTTCTTTTTGGTTCCATAAGTTTCTGAAATATTTAAATATTAATTTTTGTAAAAGAGGAACAGACAATTGACTACGATATGGTCTCCTAATCTGTGAATATCAAAATAATTAAATTAAATACGTACCTCCTTGATTACTAAGTCATTGGTTTTCGATTCAAATAGATGTTCTAACATATTAGTATCCAATGGGACTTCTGGTAGATCATCCCAGATTAACCCACCAACTTTGGATCTGACGGTGAATGGCATTGGGTTTTCGTGGATCTCACGCCAAAACAGTTTTACTGTCTTCTTGTTCTTTTTTATCGTGGAACTATCCGAATCATTGCACATTTCGGATGATAAAGGTGGTTTAGGTGGCGGAGCAGGAACATTGCATTTAAGAAGTGGAGGAAATGGCGCAGGTGGTGGTGGGAATGAGCCCGGTAACGGAGGAGGCATGCCGAGTAGAGGGAACATTCCTGGAGGCGGTGGCGGTGGCACACCAGGTGCATTCGCCGCTGGAGAATCTACGTCGTCATCCGAGTCCAGTCGTAAGTCAGAGAAATCCAAGTCACACAAATGGAACTCCCTGTTCAGACAACCTTTTTTCAACTCTTCCCAGTGCAAATCATTTTCTGATACTTTTATTTCATGCACTTTGGGGGCGATTTCTATAGTAGGACTTTTTATGACTTCTGCAAAATTTAAAAAGTATTAATGTTGCTGTAAAAGTTGTAGTAATATTAATAGAAAGTAAGACTAATCCTACTCATTTGTCGCTGAAGTTACGTACCCTTAGACTGAGACTTTGCTAATTCTTCTTTGGCTTTTGATACAATACCGGCCATATCAGACACTCTTAGTGGTTTTTCTTCCGTTGTGGGGCTCACGGGGCTGGTTAGTCTTTGGGCCAGATCTTTGATACTATGCTCCCTATTTAAAAGAATTCCTCGGTCATCTTTAACCTCGGGGGAGTCGATTTGTTTTTGTCTCATTACCGTCAGAGTATCCACTGCTGTCACGCTGCCAAGTGTACCATTTTGGATTCTCTGCTTTAGACCAGATGTGTATCTTTGGTTACCTATTATCACATAATTGACGCAAAGTTAATATTTATATTTAAAAAATATACAATTTGCTTTTATTCAAGCGATATTAATTAAGCAAAATTTAAAGCAGATCAGAAAATGCGGGTGATTAGTAGTGGGTTAGTTAAATGAACAAACCATTTTTCAGGATGTCTCCTAAGTTATGAGTCTTTGTCCTGTTATATGTGGCGTCTTCATCATGTTGTCCATTCGTAGCATTATTGTAGTTTTCAGTACCGTTTGCATTGCCATTTAAACTTTGATAATGTCCGTTATTGTTGGTATAAGTTCCATTGGTATAGTTTCCATTAGTGTTAACATGGTTGCTATTGTAATTGTTGAACAGTCCGTTGTAAATGTTATGTGAGTTATTTAGAAGTTCTTGTTGCTGTATGATATGATGGGCCTGTCTCGCGAACCTATCTCTTCTTCTCCTTAAAGCTGTATTCAGTTCCTTGTTTTCTTTATTATCTATGATTGACGGTAAAAATGTCGCTCGATGATTTGTGGTTTTGATGTCGGGTTCCGTATGAGTGATGAGTGGCGGTTTTGCTGCGTTGTTAGTAAAAATGCCAAAAGTTAGGTTAATATTAAAGCAAACACAACAAATGTACACAACAAACATTTTATGAAATCGATGGATTTTTGATCACATGAAGTATATTTATTGAAAGTAAAATAGTAAAGCCTTATTATAAAAACGGAATTTGCAAACAAAGTCATGCGTGAAAAATATTTTCACAAGACTGTAAATATAACGTATTCTTTACCTTTTTCTTTCGATTGTAGTTTTTTAGATTTCCTCCTTTCTGCGCCATTCAAGCTGAGACTTCTTCTTCGTACAGAATTTATAACTGATTCGTCTAATTGTCTGAAATTTATTAAAATATATTTAGACCTCCCTTAAGAATTTGATACGTTCTTAATTAAATGTTATATTATTTAATTAAAACCATCGAGATCTGTCTAAACTGTCAACTTCGCAACATCGCGTAGAAATGGCGTAAGTACCTATAAAAGCTAGTACACAAAAGTATAACCACATCACATTTACGCTTCGACGAAAGGACTGCCCACTCGTTGCACTTGGACCTGATGTCCTCCCACACAACGATTGTGTCAAATGCCTTGGGCTCCATCTAGACACACGCCTAACATGGAAAACACACATCAAGCGAAAAAGGGACGAAATCAACTTCAAGTGCAAAAACTTTAACTGATTAATAGGACAAAATTCTGTGCTTTCAGTAGACAACAACAACGCTATACTTAAACCTACTTGGACCTATGGCATCCCAATCTGAGAAGTTGCCAGTAAAAGTAATTTACTCTATCTGCAACGAGTGCAGAACGTGCAATTGCAAATGCACCATGGTTCAGCAAGAATGAAGAAATACATGAATACCTTAAAATGCCAACCGTCTCTGGAGAGAAACATCTAGAGCGATTAGCTGATCATCCGAATTCCCTCGCATCAGGGCTTATAGACCTCGAAACTATGTGAAAAACTACAGAAGAAAAGCCACGGTGTATAAAGTGGGATGCTGTGACACTGGTTGTAGCTCCTGACACGTCACTTTTCCACACAACAAAACTGCTTACAGTCTAGTGAACTGATCGTAGTTTAAACCAAGAAAGAAAAAAAAACTTACTTTAATGCTGTTCCGCTTTCGTCACCATCCTCGTAGAGAAGTACAGCTTCAAATATTTGTAGTTGTCTCAACAAATCTAAATCTGTGCCTTGTTTGGACATATATAACTGTATTATATCGTCCATGCCCTGATCCTGCAATGCATCCACTTGATCATAATATGTGTCTCTATCGGGAACATTGTTGAGGCATCTATTTATGAGAGTAGTGGCATATATAAGCAGCTCTGTGTCTGAAGCGTCGAAGTCTTGAAGGATTTTCATAACGTTGTACCAGGGTTGCCTGCCGTTAGAGCTATCTGCTGCGTGGATGGCGTCGATGAGGAGCAAACAGTTCTGTTCAGTATACTCGACAAACACCAGAAGCAGCTTAAGTGCAGTTTTGACTACATGCCGGAATTTGCTGGAGATGAGTGAATATAGCCACTGGACACAGCGCTTGTGTGCCATCACCCCGTGCATGCCGTCCACGTACAGAAGGATCTGTAAACGGATTGACGTTTTAGTTGGTTAGGCAAAGTCACTAATTTAGCAGAGTCAATAAAGCAGCAGCTTCCTAACTAACTTCTTATTTGCCAAGGACATAAGCGATTTTGAATGTCGCTGTCGTTGCGGTGTATTTAATTTAAAACACGTGAGGCAAGTAGATAATTCGATCATAAAAATAAATACCCTCCGGACTCGTGGTCACACCAGGTTGTCACACCAGTATGACAAACAGGATTTTTTTTCTTGTTTGTCACACCGCTAACAATATAACACCTTTTATCCTGACTTGTCATTATAAGTAGTGCTGTGTTTATCGGCGTATAAATTAAAATTGATTTTATTTACGTTATACTTAATTTAACAGAAACTTATCGCTATCGACCCACTAGGGTCGATTAATTCTTTCAAACATTTTTCCTCTCAGACGACGCCTTGAGCCGAGGTTCGCGCCCAATTGGGCACCCTCAGGCCTGTTGTCTTAAATGTTGTACCGGGTTAGAGCCTTCAGCGCTCCCCATTTGTCCGGCCAAGTAGTTAATGCGACAATATGACTTATTATCAAATAAAAAAACTGGTAATTATGGAAAAATCCATGAGGTCGCCAGTGATAGAAGATAGGAATAAACAAAAAGAATGCGCTATTAAACATAAAATAATAATCTCTTTGCACAAATATGTCTCATGGCAAATATCGATATATTTTTTATCATAGGGATATTCTCCGTACTAACAATGGTGTGATAAAAGGTGTTGTATTGTTAGCGGTGTGACAAACAAGAATAAAATTCCTGTTTGTCATACTGGTGTGACAACCTGGTGTGACCACGAGTCCGGAGGGAAAAAATAGGTGTTTTTTTAAAATGTCTGCCCTATTTTTGTCAGATTGCGAATGAAGTTCTCACTCTCTCTCATTAGTCTATTTATATTGTATACTAACTCACCTGGCCAAGGGCTCTTAGAATATAGTCCAAGAAGTTGTGGTCCGCCATGCTGCTGACTTGCATGAGGCAGTCGAGGCCCTTATTAGCCACGAATTCGTGCACCAGATCCTTGTCAGACTGGAGAACTTGCTTGAGGGTGAAGAGGGCCTTGCGGAGCTCCCGCCCTTGGGAGTGTAGCAGCCTCTCTGAAAACAAATGTGAATAGTGAATTTCTTTATTCAGTAAATAGGTACAGTCACGAGCAATAATATATATACATTGTTACATTTTCTAAAATATCTTAACAGAGTAGCAATCTAGAAAGAAGTATACGACAATTTGTTAAACATTATCTAACCATCGAAGTGTGTCAAAATAAGGTATACATTTATTCCACAAAAATATATTCGAAATAAAACCAGAAATAACTTCACACTTCCAACATCATTGTAATGTATCCACGACAGTTTCTATTACATGTATACAATTGTGTACATATTAAAGAAAATGTCGTGGACACCGATTACAATAATAATTACAAAACCACAGGTAATGTTTATCTAGCTGCACTAGTTACGACGATGACAGAAAACATAATGCGTGTTTATCCATACTTACTGCAATATTTCCGCAGGAATCTAGCAGCACGATAGTCTTCTTCTTTGCGAGTCGATGGCGATCGAAGCTAAATTTTTGCTGACCAATAATCGATAGCTTAAAGACGGTATACGGAAATAAAAAAGTCGACGGGCCAGCCGCACCGCTACTCGTTGCCGCTCGCGGATGGCTACCTACCCTCATTACTTCAAATATTATCTTAGCATCTGGTGTGATTACGGTCAAACGCGGGCTAGTTTAGTATACAATAAAACTTATTTTTTGTAACATTAGCCCAATGAAATAGCACAATCAATGGGAAAATCTAGATATAAATAATAAAACAGAAATAACTTCACACTTCCAATATCATTGTAATGTATCCACGACAATTTCTTTAATATGTACACAATTGTATACATGTAATAGAAATTGTCGTGGATACATTACAATGATGTTGGAAGTGTGAAGTTATTTCTGGTTTTGTTTCGATAATATTTATGTGGAATAAATGTATACCTTATTTTGACACACTTCGATGGTTAGATAATGTTTAACAAATTGTCGTATACTTCTTTCTAGATTGCTACTCTGTTAAGATATTTTAGAAAATGTAACAATGTATACATATATATTATTGCTCGTGACTGTACTTATTAGATAAGTACACATAGATATAAGTAGACATTACGATGTGCAGCTGGGATATTCTTTAGAGCTTTATTTTTAAAGCCACGAGTATTTCAAATCTTAATATAATAGACTTTTTGTATTGAAATACAAATATCATAGAGTTAATATAATAATATAATTAGATAAGCTATGTGTGGCTGTAATTTTTTTCCTTTGACTTTAAAATTTACTGATATAATTTCGGCTGTGTACCGACAAGGAAAAAGTGTAACCATAGTAATCACGGCCGGTTATCTTCCTACATACAATTCTCGCATTATGTTTATGGTATTATGTCTACGGTGCTCATATAGACCAAGGACCTACCCAAGGACCATATTAAGTAAGATGAAAGATGATCCTGGATGATGATGGACAATGGGCATGGTATGAACATGGCTTTGTTTAAAAAAAAAGATGTTGCACCTGTTCGATTCCTCACATGAAATAATGTGGCAACACTAGTTTTTAAGTTTTAATATTATACGGAGTATGAAAATGAATAAATGAAAAATGTTTTTATTACCATAAAACAATACAATGAGGCACGTAAAAAGGGAGGGGTAAGTACTTATATAAAAAATATATCCAAATGAACAGAGGTTCCCAAACTAGGCAGAGCCTGTATCTCGGGAAACCGTAATGAGAAATATTTACCAGGGAATCACGGGAACCAGGGAGCACACAAGAAAACACGTCTAAACGCTTCTCGCCGTTTAATCGAAGAGAACTACCTTCATACATAAATAATGAACTAGGACAAATCTACCTACATACATCACACGTAAAAAAATGGGTACTTACATGTGATGTTGGCGCATAGTTTGCCAAAGGAAACTTAAAATTAAACTTACATCTAAGTATTAGAGCGAAGGGTGTGTATATTAAGTAGGAATATGAATGTGTGAGTATACGAGTTTAGTGTATGCGAGTCTAATAGTAGAAGTAATCATAGCGATAATAAGTCAGAAAGCGATAAGTAGGTAGGATAAGTCTTTTGGACAAAGATAAGTCGCATATGAATAATTGATATTTTGAGTTATAAGTATGGTGGTTCTTGTTTATTATTCATCATCATCATCAGCCCATTAATGTCCCCACTGCTGGGGCACGGGCCTTCCCTATGGATGGATAGGGAGATCGGGCCTTAAACCATCACGCGGGCCCAGTGCGTATTGATGGTTATTAACGACTGCTAATGCAGCCGGGACCTACGGTTTCACGTGCCTTCTGAAGCACGGAGGAGCTCGAGATGAAAACTTTTTTTTTGTGGTCACCCATCCTATGACCGGCCTTTGCGAAAGTTGCTTAACTTCAACAATCGCAGCCCGAGCGCGTTTACCGCTGCGCCACCGAGCTCCTCAATTTATTATTATTATTACTTACCGATAATAGCATGCACCCTGACCGATAGTTGAGTGCGTAGAACGAGGGCATTCTTGCGACTGAAAAAAAAACCTACATTATTCTAAAGGAATGACTTATTTTAATGAGGGACTTCCCAGGCTGCGTTCACCAAAAACAATATAGATGGCGTTGTCTAACTTTAACGTGATAGTTACCTATTTTCTCATTACTCGGGTACGTATTTTTTCCAAAATAGCATGTGTAATGGCAAAAGCATACAGGGTGTTAGTGACATCGTAACGAATACTGAGTGGGATGATTCAGACCATGATTCTGAGTTAATATTAAGTGGAATTTTCATTCGCAAAATTCATGTGTTTTTGTGTTATTTTAAATTATTTTCAATTCTATGCTTTGCGATTCAAAATTCCACTTTATATTAACTCAGAATAATGAGCTAAATCAGCCCCCTCAGTTTACACATACAGGTAGCCATACAAGTAGGTGTTAGTGACACCGTAACGAATACTGAGGGGGATGATTCTGACCGTGATCCTGAGTTGATATTAATTAAGTGGAATTTCCTGTAGAAAAATTTATGAAATTTTCTATTTGTTTTTTTTTTAAATTATTTTCCGTTCCATACTTTTGCGACGGATAATTCCACTTGATAAGTTTTCGTTACGATGTCACTAACACCCTGTATATATCTAAAATAATTGTTGCTTGATATTTGGATCACATGATATATAGAATTATATTGCTACCTATATTGCTTCCCTTCAGGTCCCCGATACCGACCCCGCCGGCGTGGTCGACGATTTCCCTCATTCAGCGCTTATCGCTATCGTCCCACTAGGGTCGATTAATTCTTTCAAATATTTTTCCTCTCAGACGACGCCCTGAGCCGAGGTTCGCGCTCAACTGGGCACCCTCAGGCATGTAGTCTTAAACGTTGTACCGGGTGAGAGCCTTCAGCGCTCCCCATTTGTCCGGCCAAGTAGTTAATGCCATCTGCGGCAAATCTACAATAAGTCACGTCAAAAAAAAAAGTAAAATATATATTGCTTCTCTTTATTTCGATCAGAGTCATAACGGGTTGAAGATGCTATTGTGGCTGGGTGTAAAAAAAGGGTCAACATTTATACCCAAAAGCAAAGATAAAATATGCATGTCTGTTATCCATGATATTACAAGGTTAAACGAATGAAAACCGTACAGCGCCGTATATATTGTTTTTGAGGAACGTAGCCTGGGTCTGTGAACACTACGAGGCGCAAGGTTTTCATAACATTTTTTAACATGTGCGTTAGTATTTTGAAGTAAGTATGCATAATTACCTAATTAACTTATACCTATAGCTCAGCACAGCTCTGGAATTCACCACCCAGCCTACCTATCACTGTCACCCCCAGTAGCATAAAATAGAGTGCCTATCTAAGTACTTGACATTCTTCGAGTTTTTGTTCAACTTTAATAATGATTGAAATATAATCTGATCTAATGATAGCTAATCTGTTCCGAGTTTCTGAGATGAGAGTTTACTCACTTGTCATCGTCGGAGTCCACAAATTGCTCGTCCTCAGACATGTCTTCGCATTCTCGTAAAGAGTCGAGAGGTAAGTGGAACTCTTCGTGTAAGGAGTCGGCGATGCCAGAGTCGCAAGATGTTTGCCTGAGCAGCGGCTGGCGCAACGCGGTATCTTCATCAACTGAACGCGAATCCAAGTCAAGCTCGCCGATTTCCATTGTGAATTCTACAGGTTGATCCGCTTGTTTGATATTATTTATTTAATTCGTTGATAGTTGTATCTTACGGAAGAGTGCCAGTAGATACGTACGTACTTTACAATATAATGTTATAAACGACGTTCACTGTGGTTACAAGTGGTTTTCTATTATGTGCCTTAAACTTATTAGTTCAATTTTATTTTGTATTTGAAGAATATTAACTGTATATTATTTGGCGCCTATGATGGATGGAAAAAATTGTATTTGATTTAAAAGTGTAGTTTATAATCACACATAATATTGAATGCAAAAATATCACCAATTTAATTTAAAAATAAGTAATCATTTTAGAACACTGTTTTTATTTTAAGAGAGTATTAGTCCTATAGGTTTTATTTTATTACGGAGGACGATGTTGTCCGGGTGCGCGGTAGATCTATGACTGGGGGCCTGATTTCAGGCTGACGTACAAAATGTTCCCGCCCGACCGACACTGACCGACAAACTATTACTTTTGCGCTCATCCGATAATATTACCATCAAATACATTGAACTCTCACACGAAAATACGTATAGGTACCAATTCTTTCGGGAACGGGTAATGTTTAACGTTATTTTTTTCTGCTTACCCGATTATAATATTCTCTCCGACGAAGGATTATTTACATATATGGGTCACCATACGATTTACCAATATCCAAACTCCAATAGGTATGAAGTGTACAAATTGTCTTCTGGTCGACTTGTGATTCTGGCCAGCCTGACTGGAACTACGGGCGTAAGTGATGTCGTATAATCAATAAAAACAAATAAAACCAGTAAATAATAAATTTACCTAGTCAAAAACTTAACATTTGTTTCAATTTACGAAGTTCTAAACAACGGCCTATAGAAGGCGAACTGTGAGTTAAGTTCATTGTTCATACCGAGCCCAGGTTTTTGCTGAAGCATCGCGATTGAGACTCATGTAAAAAAAAACTTCTTTAGTAAAACACTCACGGTTTCGCTAGTAAAGTTTCCAGGCTTTCTAGAGTAAAATGCGTTATTATTTCCACCACGTCGATTAGCGCACCGAATGATATAATTTTTAATAATGCAAAAGTAAAAGTTCCACCTAGAGTTAGCTGGTATTATCGAAAGGGCTGAGCCAGTAAGACAAGATGGAACAATATCTATGAAGGGTACTTTACCCGGAACATTGTCCCCGACAACCGAATCGCCCCCTGGTGGCGTAATCATTATGGTGTCCTAATGAAATAAAGCCTTTTAACTACTACAAAGTTTTTTCTGCATTTTTATATCTCTTCACCTGACGCTTATTTTTTTCTATTTAAACATCAAAATCCGTTTTCTTTGATAAACCGTCCAGAAAACATAAGATGTTGATGAGAGTGACGAAAAAATAAGTCCATCTTCTTATAACAATTTATACTTACGTATAATTACTATTTTCTTATTGATAAGCGTTCGAATTGGTTGTGCATACCACATACCACGTTTGGTGGTTTGCTGGGTTACTGGGTAACGGTAACCCAAATAAATGTACCTAATGTGTCGAATCTGGTCTGCTTGCTCTATTTTTGGTTCTCCGAAATAGTACGACGACATTACGAAAGCTAGATACCCGTTATAATATTCGTTTCTGATGTATGTACCTTACTATTAGATCCAGAGGTCCCGGATTCGATTCCCGGTAGTAGACAAATCACAAAAATCACTTTGTGATTCCTAGTTTGGTTAGAACATTACAGGCTGATCATCTGATTGTTCAAAAAGTAAGATGATCCGTCCTTCGGAAGGCACGTTAGGCTATTGGTCACGGTTACTACTTACTTACTGATGTAAGTAAGTAGTCGTTGCATGAGTCATGTCAGGGGCCTATGGCGGCTCAATAATAACCCTGACACCAGAGCTGATGGGGTTGGTAATCCACCTCACAACCCACACGATAGAAGAAGACCTAACCTACTCCATAGTATTCCGAAAGCACCTATAGTTCAGTAGGTATAGGCGATTTATTTATTTTCTGAGATAACATCCGGTCTTATACAAATTTATATTTTAAAAAATATTAACAAAAAAATACCGACTTCAAACGCAAAACTAAAAAGCAATAAATAAATTTTCTTCGCACAAAGTAATAAGTACGTATTTTCAATTAGTTAATTAATTTTATAATTCTGAAGTCGGTGCCAAGTAAATGTTAAAAAAAAATATACGGTCGAATTGAGAACCTCCTCCTTTTTTGAAGTCGGTAAAAATAGACAAACGGAGCAATCATTTTAAAATGGCTGCAGAAGTTACCCCTGACCTCGGATGCAGAGTGTGATCTGCACCTGTTGTCAATCATAATCATCGTCTAACCCACCATCCACCTAAATTTGTGGAGGCAACGACTAAGAGTAGTTTTTGATATGAATCATTATATGGCATTCACTACCTGGCCCGGCTTGGCTTAGACTTTATGCATTCAGTACTCTGGAAGTGCCTTCTTTCTTTTTGATAAGGGGACAGTAAGTTGGAATTACTGTCATTCAAACAAGCCGGAAGATCAAAATGTTTTTTTTCCTATCTCCACTAGATGTGGAGAAAAGAATTATACATATAAAATCTAGTAAGAAGGAATACCTAAAGCTCTGATATTTTAAAGTAGGTATCATTTTCGATTGTGTGAGTATTTGTTAGCAGTGGATGGTGAACCGTACTTCCCTTGGGGGACCACCCGCCGGAAAACTGACAACTAGCTGCATTAGAGGATCGACAACTACGCAGATCCATTGGTATATATTATAAACAACATAATCATATACACGTATGTCTGTCTATCCCAATCACGTGTCGTTTCATATAGGTATAGGTATCATAACTCTCAAATTAGTCTAAGCATCATTGTATCTAATGGAACGCATCTGAAAATGTGTTAAAGAAATTAGTAAGTATAGATACTTATATCTAGCATAAGATTATCGTCTACTTACATTTCTTCTGCGAATTGATAGTAGGTACGACATCACATTATTAATTACCATTCTCATTGTAAATTATAGGTAACTTATGTATTTTACGTAGATTATTTTCTACAATCTTCTGTTGACTTTTTCAAAATAGTAAACGGACAGACGGTTTTTTGAAAAAAGTTGTCATAGATTCACAATTCAATGCTTGCATTGCGCTGCTGCACAGTGCTTTAGGACAACGAATAATAGTAGTTTTTTTTAACAAGAGAGGAAAGTATATTTGTGTACGAGTGTTGAGTTTAAACCAAAAATTTGCGAATTCTAATAGGTATAGTGAAACATTATCTTTTCTCTGTACTGTAACTTATTTTTGCACTCCATTTTATATCGGGGACCGTTTATGAATCAATAATCGTGCTATAGTCGTTTTTAAAAGATTAATGAACTTACACACAATGTAACTACCGAACTACCCTTCGCGAAAGTAACTGATAAGGTAGGTCATTTTAAATTTTATCTTACCTTTATTAGACTACCCTGCTAGAACCCGTTAATTACCTACCTACTGAGCATGTAAAAACCAAGTCGTCCTTACCTATCTTGTAGACCTTCCAACTCTTCGTCCTGCTCGCCCAAGGTCGAGTCCAGGTCGAGGTAGGGTCCATAGTCGCCGTCCTTGAACACCTGCAACGTCGCATCATCCAGCTGTAACAATAAACATTCACATTTCAGCAATAATTTGTAAAA
The DNA here is from genome assembly GCF_024362695.1 of Pectinophora gossypiella. Lineage (NCBI taxonomy): Eukaryota > Metazoa > Arthropoda > Insecta > Lepidoptera > Gelechiidae > Pectinophora > Pectinophora gossypiella. The sequence continues at coordinate 15,287,473 of NC_065433.1, forward strand.
AAATCCAGCACCTGTGTTGATAATTTTGTGCGATGGGGTAGGGATTAGAATAGGCTAGTATTTATGCAAGTCTTGTTCAGGTTCGAATCTGAATAACTAAATATCCGACCTGTACAGTGCACAATGAACCAAAAGGCAAATCACTTTAGATAAATTCTAAGTATATTCCTTTGTGTGGACATCACTGCAGCAAATCCAATATCCACAAATTAAAAGAAGATTTTGTTCTTCTGCCTGCCTACCCTATAGAGATTGTGGGATGAACGCAAGCCGATAGCGCCCTCTGTACAACCTATTGCGGACTAATATAACATCATACGCATTGATCAAGCCAGTCTTTGCGTTTCTACTAAATTGTTCGTAGTAGTTGCCGTCAGATGGCGTTGTATATCGTAACTGTACATAGAAGTACCTAATATTTTTTGCAACATTTGTCTCCATATCGGGGTGAGCAGAACCATAAGTTACTTAACAGATATTTTGCAGTCACAGCACTTGATACTGATATAAGACAGCTTACCTCATCGCCCATATCAATAATCCATCATGTTCGACAATTATATTGTTGTATTCCTTTAGATTTTTACATACATACATAAACAGCCTATATTCGTCCCACTACTGGGCACATGCCTCCCCTCAATCAACAGGAGGAGGTATGGGGCATACTCCACCACGCTGCTCCAAAGCGGGATGGTGGAGACATTTTTACAATACGCTTAAAATCCAGCAGAGAAAATCTTACCTGACCGTAACTTGATACAGCTACCGGCGACTTTTTACAATTCATACTTTGCTCATTTAGTTTAGATGACATTATAATAGGTATCATCAGTGTATGAGGTGTCATAACGACCGGTGGTCCGGTGTCGAACGCAATGCGCCAGCGCACGTGCGGGCGCGCTGGCACAGAGCCAAGCCGATGTGCAGGGAAACTGGAACGGACTTGAAATAGTCTTGTCTCTTTTAGCCCTCCGCTGGGCTGCACAAAAATTCGGGAAATCCGCTGGAAGTTTGCGGTAGTTTTTTTTTATATTTAAAAAGCTCGTATATTCCCGGCAGTTTACAGAGCTTTGTGTTTTAAGAAAATGCATTTACATAACATAGCCATAGTATTATGCGTACATCCCGAAGGGATAGGCAGATGTGTAAAGTAGGTATATACACCCACTCCGACCTACGTAATGGGGACCTATGGCCATAAACCGGGTACAAATCCTGGAAATCACATGAAAAGTATTTTAAGATGTAAAAAAGTATGAAGTACTTATTGGTTCTTCCGTAATTCGGGGCCGATTTTTGTAACACTATTTATTTTTATTTATTTTTTTATTTATTTTGTTCAAAACACTTTACAAATTATTTATTTACATAGTATAAGACGCTTATCTAAAAGCCTGAATAAGGCTTATGCGAGAAGCGAATGAAAATTGCTCCCTCGTTACAATAATATCGTAACATTACGTTACATCTTTAGAACCCAAGTATAAATTCTTTAAAGTACGTTTACATGTTTTTTATGTTAGTAAGTATGTCCGTTTGTTGTCTTTAGGTAACTTATTCAATATATCGGGTAATATGTATTTCCACGTCCTCATGCCATATGCGTTATTAGTTTTAGGTAGTTTGTAGGTAGGCAGGTTGCATAAGTTACGAAGCCTATCGTGTCTAGAAGTTTTAGTTAAAGAATGAATGCGGTAATGATTCTCAAGGACAATAGTTTAAGTGCCTATTTTGAATTCTGAAGGGCTATGTCCATTTTAATCATCAAGACGAATAGAAAATAATCTGAGCCCTATTTACAATTGCAAATTACATTCACAATTTGGGGATCTTTGCGAATACAATACCTAATAATAAAGCGTTTATTTCCCTGACAGATTTTCAATTTTAATATTAAAATGTAAGTACATATTCATCGCATAACAAATATGAAGGTTCAAAATATTTCATGAGGCGAGGTAGCCTAGTTAAGACTTCGAAGAACGCCTGACTCATTTTGATATTGCAGGTGTAATCCAGCGTAACCCTGGATCTTAAATGATGATTACGTGCTCAGCGGTGAACAAAAATATCGTCACGAAAAGACATACCTATCCGAGAAATGTGTTTTCGTAGTTATGTGGCCTAACCTGTAATTGGGCTGGAACTCTAGGGGATGATGATAATATTTCTGTTGCCACACTCCACTGTTATAAAGCGTATTAAAATGTTTTTATACCTTTATTACCTAGGCACCAATTTTTGGTCCTAGAATCTGTAAACGCAATAACTTTCCCGGTTCCATTCCAACATTATAGGTATACTACTGATTGGACTGTTACATAATAAATGTAGACTTTATGATCTTTGCTCACGCATACGTACGTTAGTGTAAACAGGAGTTGCCAAAACAATCTGCTAAGTTTCCAGTAACCTGCATCATCGGATATTAATAGAATAATTGTAACTTTTTGTTAGAATTATCAGACACAAATTACATTACAGAACTTTTTGATTTGAAATCACATAAGACTTTGTCATTGAACAATACAATGAGCAATAAGTAACTAAACAAGAAGGCTAACATGTGATGATGTCATAGATTTATATAAATCTTTATAAAATTCGTAATTAAGTAGATAATTATTAGAAATAAGAAGATATCTTTGCTAAGGCAGGTAATCGCTAAATGAGGAAAGTATCTACCAACCATCTAAGTAATGAATACTAATCAGAATGTCAGGAAAAAGTAATGTTCAAGAAGTTGATTTGGTAGGTATTACCTTCGGCAACTTCGGTGTAGTAACTATTAAGTTGACTTCGGTCAAAGTAAAACACGGACATACCAACCACGTTTGAGTTGTTTGGAATCAAAATATTTTCTTGTGTCATATATTTCAATAGCATGCTAAGTGTAAGTGATGTCAGCGTCTACGGATAACATACAAATAGTATTTATTTTTTGTCACGAACGATTGCCACTGATGTCATTTTATCAATGTCATGAATCTAAGTTTGGTCCCTAATGTATACAGTTTGAAAATAGCCTGCTATTACAGTGAAACCTGGATAACTGATATTTCAAGGGATCATTAAGTTCGTTTTACCATAGAGATATTTCCGTTTACCAGTGTTTCAGATATCAGGTTAAAAAAATCGTTTCTTACAGAGGGTTCGATTATTAGAGATGGAAATAGTGGTAATTTCAGTTACATAGGATTAATTATTCAATAAAACAATCATATTTTTTTACATCATACGAAATGTACTTTCTCTAACTGGGACTAATATTGTTTGTTTACAATACCGTAGTGAGGTAACCAATAGTCATTATCATAGAAGTTAGCGTCAAAAACTATACCTACTGCAAGAGATTATACTCTTATAGAAGGTCAGGGTAAAACTTAGGGAACCAATCCCAGATAGAGAATTTTCTAATATCCCACTAACAGAGGTAATTTGATGCAAAATTGTCAGGATCTCTGTAGGTTTCCCAGTTGTAGAGCTTTCTCACTTATCCAGGTCCCATTTATCTAAGTTTCACTGTAATTTAATCATGTTCTGTTCAAATGTGGATATCCGTTCGCTTATAGACATAAATAAATAAATAATATTAATTCCAGTATTTAATACAAAAATTATAATTTATCGGATCATCGACCTGTTTCTTGTTTCAATCTCAGGCATTGTCATTACAGAATTGTGTCAGTAAGTACCTATTATTTGCAAGTGGGTACATGACATGCTATTGTGTTCTAGAGTCAACAGTCAGGCTAGAACATCTTATTGTGTCTTCAGAATGCGACCAGTCACTTAGGTCTTAGTTATTATGCAACCATTTAACATGAGCTCCTTGATGTTCTGTATTTTCAACAGGTCTGATAGGAGTTCGGAGAGTAGGCAGTCTTTTTATATTGGTCGGTTAGCACTATTGTCACAGTCTGCTTATTCAGTCAATATGCCTAATATTTAGGTCAAGACAATTGCTATTTGCTTTTGCGGATGTTACCTTTTCAGAAAACGTATATAAATGGAAGCAACGGATTTGTTAAACCGTTAGGTAACTTATATAAAAACGAACATATTGCAGTGAACATAGGCTCGCTTCTTTAGTAATGGGTGGTAGTGTATTTTACATTTCTGCCTACCTCTTCGGGGATACATACTTGATGTTATGTTAACATATTATATTTTGTGAACAATTGAGAGAGGCGGCATTTTTAGAACATAAATAATCTTATAATTTCCAAATGCATTTGTCCTATTTACACAGTAGTAGTGTAATGGCATGATGTCATAGGCTCACCTGAGCGCAGTGAGTGGATATTTGGAACGGATAATTTTAGCCAAAAACCACGATGAGTAACAGACGTTACTAATACTCGTGGCTACCTTCTCAACAATGCTCTGTTCTTGGAAATGGAACACTCACGGGATAATAGCAAATATAAACATTAAAATTATCTTAAGCTAAACTAAATGAGCAACAATAAAAATGTACCTAATAATAATTGTATACCTAATCAATTCATGCCTTTGAAGATGTAATACTTACATAAATTAATAAGTAGATATTCATTTCTCAAAAGTGGGAAAATAAAACAAAAGTTAAGTAAGTATACTGTTCCAATTTAATGCTGCTATGTCATCCATTGTGTATAGCAACAGTAGATACAATCCACAGGACAAAGCTGGTAAGGTAGATTTTTATTTGAAAGGAAATTTCAAAAACCTATGTGAGGGCGATGCGGAAAATCCTGAAGCTGTGCCTATATTTTTCAAAAATAAATAAGGAGCCGCACTTACCCGGTGTGGAGCTTGCAGCAAGCGATGCACAGCAGCTATCTGATACGACAGAGGTATTGTAGTGTTGAACGTGTGGTACAGAGGCCGTGGCGGCTCCCGCATGTTGTACTCCATAAAAGGATCCAAGTCGTTCAAGTACTGCACCCGACACACGAACGAATCACTCGCAATATCCCTCATTGTCCCATTAACTCTATTCTCATTCACTTTTACTAATTCAATCATTTCAATTTTGAACTCACACTATTTATAATTACAATATGCAGGCTTAAATCACAGTTCGATATTTGTTAACATTATCACATCATAGCACTAAAAACATTAAACAAATAGAATTGGGCCCGAACTTTAAAATATTGAGTTTCGAATAGAGAATGCCGGTGTTTTCTTTTCTTTTTAATTTGGCGCGTTTCGGCCAGCACGTTTCGGGTGTGCGGACGGACTGGCTGACTGGCTCACTGGCTCCAGCGGTAGTTGGAGGTACGTGCTCTGATCGCCGCTTCGCGATAAACGCATCTTACGATAGGTTTTTACGATAGAAGTAAGGATGTTGAGAAACTATCAAACAGCCGCCGATATGGGAAACTAACGTGCTCATCCATCATCTTTATTCACTTCTAATGATGTAGCTAGTTTGCATAACTGCTTACGTAGAATATGAGGAAGTAACTACGAGTTATCCAGGTACAAAGTTAATATATCATCCAAGGTTAATTGATAGATAGTGTTAAATAAAGTACTTGAAATAAGCTTCTAAGGTACTTATTTTTAGAAGTTAACTAAGAGAGCAGTCATTTTTGAGTAGTTAATACCTTATAGGTAAGTAATTACTATTTTTTGTTATTGTAGAAAGATAAGTACTTGTTAGATAAATTGTGATCTATGCAACACAAGCCTCCGGCGGACCGCGATCTATGCATTTGAGGTACGTAGTTATAGATGTTAAGATAAAAAAATCGTGATAATGGTCGCAAGCCGTGGTAGATCCATTAATTAAGTAGGCTCAGCGCCCTCGTTTCGCCATCAGCAAGATATTTAGATACTCCAGGAAGTAGGTATAAAAAATAAAATTAAGAGAGGGAATATTAGTTTGTAGGCGTTAAGATGCTTTTCGTGCATTGAAAATAAACAATAATTTGTCTGATCCGAGAGATCGATCAGAAGCATAAACAATGCAAGGATAATGGTTAATGAAGATTATGGAAGCGTTGTGAAAAGAAGCAGAAATACATACTCGTACTACTGACGTTGCTTTTTTAGATTTTATGAGTTGTATTTTTAGAATGACATCATCTTAAATAGTCGTAATATTTAGTAACGTCTGCTCTACTCTGTCGTAACGTGATCATTTTAGCATAGCGAACTGTTTCTATAGTGGATATACCTATCTGCCTAATTGTTTTTCGGCTATACGAGTAAAGGTTATTCGTAATAGTAATCAGTATATAGTTTGTGCTTGATATATTTTTTGTTAGAATGAATTACGTAATTAGGAGGACAAAATGGATGTAGAATGGGTATTAAATAAAGGAGATAATTGGGGCCATATCCCTGTCTATCATCTGTCTATTTAGATTATGTGTATTGAGGGTAGAAAAGTTTACTAAAGACACAGCTAGAGTGGTAATGAAATTATAGTTAATATTAAATTTAAAATTAAAATGGATTTACTTTTATTATGACGTTTTACATTGATTTACATTTATTTTAAGCAAAATATTTTGTATCTATAAAGTAGTATGGTCATATCTAATGTAGCGTATGAGATCCTACTGCTGAGCAAAATCCTCTTCTTTGACGATGATTAAAAATTAAAACCTACCTAACAATCATTGTATTTTTAAAGGACTGTAGTTCTTTTCAAGTGAGCCGTGATAAGCGTTCCCTCCTCTGTCCGGGAAGTCCGTGCACCGCCGGTCGTCGACCTGTGCGTGCGCACGCCGTTTTGTTTCTACCATTCATCACGCCTTTGATTGGGGACACCGAAAAATAATAACTTTTTAAATGGATAGTGTTGTCGCCAAATATATTTAATAGATCTATTATTTATACTTTTACAATTGTTCAGGAAGTCTAGAAAGGCCACATTGACGCAATTTATCTAAAAAGCATTATTGCTATTTAACATTTGTTGGCTTTTAACAAATTGCAATATTGCTTTATAAGTCAATTGCTTTAATGCGGCGTTTTTATATCCCTAGGTCGTTACGACACCAAACAGCTTTCAGAATGTTTAGCTAGGCATTTAATGAGATTACCTCAAAAGTGTCCGATACTACGAATCGATGGATCACGTCGATTAGTTATTACTTATTACAGAATATGTCATTGAGTAACTATAAGTTCCAACGGCCAACGGGAAGATGGACACTATATTATGGTGGAACATTTTTGTGGTTTGGGAAATAGTAGGTTACGCAACGAGGGTTGACGATCTTCCGTCCGCGCACTTTGAACAGCATTTGTATTTAAGTATTGAAGAATGTAACTAAGTATTTTTAATCACCGAATTAGTAGTAGTAGAATAGGACAAGAATGGTATTTTATATTGTACAGGATGTTAGTGACATCGTAATGAAAACTTTGAGAGACCATGATTTAAATTGATATCAAGAGGAATTTTTCGTCGCAAAAATATGGATAAACACTAAAGTTATCATGAACTTTCTGGTATTAACACTCTGTACAAATCCAAATTTCAAATATTGCAATAATTCGTAGGGTCCGAAGCTTCGACGTTTAGTCCGCAGTCGTAAGACCGAGTGTCCTTTTCAAATCCAAACCTTGTATCTGGAAATATCGGAGTGTAAAAACTAGTTAAAAATCGCTACGAACTGTTTCTGGGATTATGTCACACGGGGTCTAAAAAGGACACATTGCAATACATATTGCAATTTGACATTTACGCATATAAATGTAAGTGCGCTATATCAACAAAAAATACAAATAGCAATATTGCTTTTTTAGATGAATTGCTTCACTGTGGCCTTTTTATCTGCTCTGGTCGACATTTTGTTTCGTTATTTTGAAAAATTCGAATCGCAATTTCAATCACCGCTCACTGGGTGACATCCGAATTCGGTAACCGACCTTTCTGTTGACTGAAAGTTCTGACACGTATGTACGAATCGGAACAATGACTTTCCAGCACTATTACATAAACTTTAGCAGGTGAGTATCCTGTTTCTGTAGTTAAACTTGCAAGTTTTTTATTTCAACGAGAGTTTTGTTTTGGTTGCTTAGCATCCACTACTTGGCCGGAAGGTTTTCCAATAGTGTCAATGTGTTGAAGATCTATCTCTTTTTAGTAGCTAGCTTAACCACAGTACCTCTCATCCTAACAAGTGGTCCCAACGTTACAAATAAATAGGGGTAATTATTGACTCACAACAAACTGAGACGTCGATAAATTAAGTTACTAGGTACATGTAATTACAGGTTTATTTAAGGCTCCGACTGTTTCTTGTCAGAAGTTTCCAGTGAAATATTCTATTGTTTTTTGTATTTTTACTGTCTTGGGAAACTTCTGATTCGTCTTATGTAAGGAGGGACTTTTCTGGCCACAAAATGATTTCAATTCGTAGAGTAGGGACATTTTGAGAAAGATGATCATGCAGATCTCGAAGCGAATCTAAACTGTAGTAGCGCAACACTCAAGGATCAAACACGAGCAATAAACGTTCGTTCTAAGGTAAGATTACCGATACGCTAACAGTTATTTTCCCAATATTGTTATGGATGGCTACTACCGGGTCGCCGGTCGTTGTGACCCTGTGGGTTGAACCCTGCGCGGGCGCCACAGTCACGATTGTTGGAGCTTTGTAAATATAAAGTCCCAACTGAACGAGACATCGTAAAGTTCATTTTAAAAGCTTAGGTTATCTAAGTATATGTATGTCAAAGTTACTTGTTAAGCAATGAGATGTTAATATGAGATGGAAATTGTTACTCAAACGAACGGAATTGGGAAACGCGTAACCGGTAGAAAGAATCTTTTAAATTATATTTACTATACAATTGACCTCAGTCAGGGACATGACTTTTCTGATTAATGAGGAGATATCTACTTCTTGACTGAGGTTGCCCAAGTGGGCGCGAATTTTAGCTTAGAACTCTGCGATAATAATGCTAGTGAGATGAAAGTGACTTAGGAAGGTGGGCCGATAGCGATAAGCACTGAAGGACGGGACACGTCAACTACCATCATCCGTCATCCTCCTGCCCTTATCCTTCACCAGGTGGGATCGGCACAACAATTCTTCTTCCATTCATTTCTGTCAGTCGTCATCTCGGTACTCACACCTTTCACACACATATCCTTTTTTACACAATCCATCCACACTTTCTTGGGTCGTCCCCTACCCCTATATCTATCCACATTCATAACTTTCCTTTTCCATACTTAGCTAACCTGTTCTTTAATTTTTGTGACCGGCGGTACTTTCAGACTTCCTCCTATATATTCTTATGGATACGTCAACTACCATCACTTCAAATATTTTCAGCCGCGAGGGGATTATAGTCAAAGTAATCGGGTGGTAAGGATCCTTATGTCCTTTGGACTATGACATTTTTAGCCATAAGTAGAAGTTATAAATAGTCACAAAACAACTAGTTGTTCGTATCAAAACTATTTAATTCAAAGGTCAAGTACAGCCTATTATTATTATTAAAACTAAATAAAATTAAGTACGTAACATGGGAACAATGGAACAATGCCTGTGCAATTAACCATCGTTGAAATAATACGAAGTTTATAATAAGACTCGATATACATGTAAGTACAATGTTTCCAAAGAAAGTAGGTCCTAAACAATTTAATGCATAAATATGCGTTTTATTCAGCGATGATTTAAGACTAAGCCTTTGATGCTGCATTTCAGTAATGTTATAGGTGACGGGATCACAAATTTTGTAATCCGTCACGATTCATCTTTATTTATGAGGCGGTAAGTCGTCTCCTATAACCCCCTAAAAACCGATACATGGGAGAGATATGTACCTATTATCCTGTTAGTATCAGAAAAAAACCGCTACTAATTAAGCTATGAAGCTGTATTTATTAGCACCAAGTGACATTATCAGCAACTTGCTATTGACACCTGTTGCAGACTGATTTGTCAGTTGGATGTTGAATTTGACAGTTTCCATTATTTTGACAGCGTACGGCGTGAGGCGGTATTCTATTCTAATTTTAAATGTTGTGACGCAACTTCCAATGTGGGCTCTTGTGCAATGTGCGAAAATGCGGCTAGCGTACAGTGGGGCGCCTGAATTAATTACGTACACTTTATGAAACGTCGTGTTCGAAATATGTGACGTTCTATGAGGATATTTTTGATTGATGTCCCTAGTTCTGTAATTCTGTTTTCACTCTCCAAAGTTATGCATCGTTACTAATGGTATGGTAATTATGACGCAAGCCTCACGATATACAGATATTTACATTTCGTAGCTACCTTCATTGTTTTCTTGATGTATAAAGAAAACATGTCAAAATTGTTATTTATTTTAAATGAAATGATAAGTGGTCATTCTTTTATAAACGTAGACATATGAAGAGTTTATTGCCAGATGCAAACATTTACTATTCTTACAAATAAAAGGTTTTGAGTACTATAAAGATCACCCTATGTTTTCCATAACATGTTCAGTCATTAGGCGTTGCTCAAGGCTCGACTGGGTTGGTAATTAGGATATAATGCAAACAATGCGATGCAAATGTATTGCAATGGCAGTGAAAGGTGTGACGCTGGTGTGAGATTGGTTGGTGCCAGGCGAGACCGGAAACTCGGTGGATATATAGAATATAAACCAAACAGGCCGAAATTCACAGACTATTGATAAATATTAATCACCTATACTTGTAATAAGAATCCGCGATAGCCTTATTCAGAGAACGTGAGATTTATTCGACGGGTCTAATCCTGCCTCGTGCTCTAAACTAATGAATTCAACTTTATGAGTTTGATATTAGATAATTGATATCACCGTGGTGTCCTGGATTTGTGCCCGTTTAATGGATATACTCTCGCGGGGTGGTGTGAGTCTATAAATTATACACTTCTCCCTACCCCTTCGGGAACCTGTGTTCCCTGTGCCACGCCTGTGTGTGATGCTATATTATGTTATTTATTGTAAGTCTGTGCAGAAATTAGCAAGGTTTAAATTTAGAACACTTAATTACATAAGGCATAGAAGAAATACAAACATACTGAATTTAAACTACATAAAATCATGCCTATTTCCCGTTGGGGTAGGCAAAAACCACGGATTACCATTTACTACTATACTGACACACCACTATCGCTTCTTCCATTCTCATAAAAGTCTTCATGCAAACATCCTTTATTAATATCCATTTAGTAAAATGGTTGAATTAGAAAATGTTAGAGCCGGTATATCGACTCATAAAAAATAAGAAGAGATCTTAATGGTAGAAAATAGACAGCGATAGACAAACTTATTATGTACCAAAAGACAAAATGCGTCAAGTCAACCCTGTTCTATAGGCTGTATGGTTCTCAGATCTTTGTCAGCCGAAAAGGCGAATTTATACAACAACAATCAAGTTGTCAACGCACAACAACAACAACAGAGCTTTGTATTTATCTAAGTAAACTACATATATATTATCGTTTGTTAATTAGTATTCCTAATCATAGTGTTTCGTTTATAGCTGATGACATGGGGTGAATATCAATATCTATTTATTTATGCTTACTTCTTAATGTTATTTCTATATTAGCTGTTGGTGATGCGTTGTTCTATTTGTTGAATTATTACAGTATTTTCTATCAATATATGTACTGTTTTGATTTCAGCATAACAATGGTCCAGACCTTCGTCATAATACAGACATGTGCACTTTTTGTATTTATATTTGTGTTAATGATATTGCCGTACAAGATGGAATCCCCGCCGAAACCAAAAAAGAAAAGGCGAATGTTATAAAAATAAAATTATTTTTATTCCGTTAAATGATCATAATGCTAGCAGGTATTATAATATTTTAATGTTATTAATTTAGTTTATTTCGGGATATGTTTACCTTTCTACGTGACTGTGGACTCCAGGTTATCAATTTATAAAATTTTGCCGTCAAAACATTTTGCATTAACCGTCGCGCTGGGCAGTGTGTTCGTGATCGCATTATGATGGCATTCGACAGATGGAAGCTGCCCTTAGTAACGTGAACATGAACATCCTGTAGGTTTCCTAATTGGCTTCGTGTAGCGGAAGCCTACGTGCCAACGACGTGAAATACCCGTTACTTTAATTAGTTGAACATAATGCAGGTTTAGGGCCCTATTAAGCGAAAACTTTTAGAGCCTGGAAATAATGAAAAATCCATTTTAATCGGAAAACGGTATAAATACCTGTACTATTATTTCGTAAATCAATATTTCGTACGGGTAAGTAGTCTATTTAGTCTGGCTGTACATGTGTAGGTTAAAACCAATTTTGCTTGAGTTTATTGATTCCCACTATTCAAGCGTATTTTAGCGAAGGTTGAGTAAGTAAAGGGGGACTTTTCAGGCTACGTTCTCCAAAAAAAAAAAATATTTTTTTTTTGGGGAACGCAGCCTGGGAATTCCCTTATTATATAGATTTTTTCCCTATTATAATGACTGACTTCATTTTTTTGTTTACGTACCCTTAAATGCCACGAGGCTACCTTCCTCGTTAATACATTTTTTTTCTATTGTTACTTAACAAATAAAGCTTTGCTTCGTTTTTTGATAAATATTTGAATGTGTATGGGTTACTTAATTTATAATTTTGTTTGCCGCCGTATAACTACAATGGCTAATTTTGCAACCCACGATTCGTACGCGTTGACAGAATAGTGATCGGAACACTGGAATGTTAGCTTTCGATCGTTAGTCTCGAACCTGGGACTTCCGCTGTTAGGCAATCGATGACGTGAGGGCATTTTTAACTGCGCCAACGCTGTGGTGAAACTCGAATGTAAAATCCCTTATAATGTAGGTGTTACTGAAGTACCTAGTCACTTTTATTTTACATACGAGGAAACTAACAAGCCAGATGACTGTTACATAATCAGTACACACACAATAAACCCTATTTTAAATAAGTCATAGTATTTTGATTAATACGAATGGAAATGCTACACCGACAAGAGCGTGGCTCTTAAATTGATGATGATAATTTTGATCAGTATGGTGACAGGTTTGTTAAGGCGCGAGCGCAGATATTAGACCTGATGTTGGTAGAGATTGGGTACCAGAGCGTCATCTATAACTCCTAAGTACGTTCACCTTGTTACGACGTGGATTCATTTGTCTACTCCTATGACATGTCCGGGATAAACCTGCTAACTAATTTCAAATTATATGTAGGTAAATATGTAAAAGCAACACATTTTTTGGTTGATAATGATAACTAGCACTAAACTTTAACGGCCATACATACATATATAAACTAACTCCTATTTCCCACCGGGGTAAGCAGAGACTATGGAATTCCATTTGTTTCGATCCTGACACTTCTCTTGATTCCACCACATTCGTCAGGGTCTCATACACGTACGCTGTTTTATATACACTAAGGACCATAATAATCTCTATATTAAGTCCACAATTGGAAACACGAGACCAGTGTTGTGGTGTTGTCGGTTTGCGTGTACATTGATAGAAATTACTCTCTGGTTACAAAATGATATTTAGTGTCTATTGATTCACAACTTTCTCGGTTAATTGTCAATTGGTTTAGAAAATCATCATATATTTATCTAGAGACGAATAAAATACGTTTTGTGGTTGCTCAATTAAAATGTGTAAATAAATTATAAAAGATCTTCTAAATTGATAAGTATTTACGTAAGTACTTATGTTTTGACAAGGCACAGTGGAAAATATTTATTTTATTCGTAAATGACTAGAGTTTTCGCAGTTGACGAGAAATCATGTAGAGTTTACAAAGGCTTGCGTGTTTATATATTGTATCATCTCGATCTTGTTAAACATGAAATAAATACTTAAACACACGCCCGTTACCCTGATGAGGTGGACAGAGTCTCAATAATCAAAGACAATTTGCAGCCACTGTTGATACGAAGTCCTAAGATGTAAAAAACGAAAGTAACAGTAAGTATTATTGATCCTCCGCAAACGAAGCACGATGTTATTAACTGCAGATGGAAAAATCGCGTTTCCAATGCAGACGATGTATTAATAAGTAATGGACGTATTTGAGTCTATTTATGGGTAGGTAGACTATAAACGTGTCTAGTAAGCTCAACATAAAAAGGATTCAACGACGTCACTGCTATGTCACGCGGCCACCACCTAACGAGATTGGCCGTGGCCGTACCGCCGAGTGGTACAAACTACTCATAAGAGTTTCACTAATAAATCCACGAAGTGCAACCCCCCGCTTTTGATGATGCCCCTCAACACCCTGGGGAAGATTTATGAACGGCTCATATAAATATATACGGGGCTACGCCGAATCCAATAGTCTTAATCCACCAGAGCAGTTTGGTTTTAGAACCAGACACTCGTGTGTTCAAAAAGTAAATTGAAAAATCTGTCGCTACGGGAGGCCTTTTTTTCGATGTGGCGAAAGCGTTCGATAAAGTCTGACACAATGGCTTGATCTGCAAGCTTTGCTACACCATTTCGTGCACATCATACGAACCTTTCGCTACCGTGTGGAAAGGACGCTCTCGTCACCGCACGAGATACCTATATGCCGGAGTCCGACAAGGCTCCGTCCTTTTACTATTTTCATAGTATACTACCGACATTCCTAAATCCCCAAATACCGAACTAGCATTATTCGTGGATGACACAAAAGTAAATGTGCCGTGGTCGAATTATGATGACCGGAATTCTTCAACGCGCGGCCAATGCCTTGGGCGAGTGGTTTCGCAAATGGAGAAACAAGGTAAACCCGGAGAAAAGTGTAGCGGTGTACTTTTCAAAGGGCTATTACTACACGCCACGGTCATGTCGTCAACTTAAAGTCATCAAGATGTTTGGATATCCCTCTCAAATCCATCGTCTCCAATTGATACAAAATCGTTTCATGCGAAAAGCCACGGGAGCTCCATGCTGCACACTACTCAAATCCCCTGGTAGTTTCGGCTTCCGAATACATCCCGCTTAGGGACGATACATAAAAGTATCGGCGCCCGAAGAGTGTTATTACTATAGCGCTATTAGTTAGAGTGTTAATAGTTAGTAGCTATAATAGAGGCGGCCAATCAGCTCGCGACAACAAACACTTCAGGACCACGATGGTGGACGATTTCCCTCATTCGGGGCTTACTGCTATCGACCCACTAGGGTTGATTAATTCTCTCAGATTATCCTCTCAGACGACATCCTGCCCCAAGGTTCACGACCAACTGGGCACCCTCAGGCCTGTCGTCATAAATTTTGTACTGGGTGAGGAGAGCTGTCAGCGCTCTCCATTTGTCCGGTCAAGTAGTTAATGAATGAATGAATGAATGAATGAATGAAATATTTATTTCAGATATTTATCCATATTTTGTTAGTAATAGAAGATTATATCTAAGTTAGTAAAATTTATAATTTTCATTGGATGTCACATGCATGTACATCCAGTGAGTGAGGATGGGACTGTCCATCCTTTGTGAGACCACCTTCAGGAGACTGTTGCTGCTGCCCCGCACTCGCTCCCACAGAGAAGCCACACGCTTGCGTAGAACAGCCTGGAAGCCATCAGTGCTCCAGGAGGCGAACATCCCCGAGGCACTGCAGCGCCAGGGCAGCCCCAACAACCCCCTGAAGGCGTTATTATATTGAACGCCACCACCATCAATTACCATCCAATACCAATATTAATACCATCTGCGGCAAATCTACAATAACTCACGTCAAAAACAACTGCGTTATCTGTGCTACTGTATAAATGGCATGCAAAAGATGTTCATGTGTTCTGGTAAACAAGTCATAATATAATTTATGTCTATCATTATCAAATTCTCAGAAAACAAAAGGGACGAATGATTAGAATGTAATACTAAAACGCAAGTGGGTACCTAACGAATTGTCGTTTACTAAGATCGCTTATAACTTACGCCACAAGTGGTATACAAGGTCATAGGTCAGTGTAAGCGGGACTTAACGCCGTATTATATTGGATTAGAATCAAAACGACACTGGATAGCCAGAACAACAGGCCCATTGCTTGTATTGTTTCGTCGTTATTCAAATACCCGGGAGGTCATTGATACCTTTCCAAAAATCTGCGTAAAATATTTGAATAATATTTCGGTTTCTTAATATTTGTTCACGAGGGGCCAGGTGGTTCTTTATAAAATTACTTAAATAAACGAAGTACAAATCTTCGGTGGCTGTGTATGTTTTTCCCGGTCAGCTAATCAAGCTTCCAGAATTCTATTTTTATCGCTGCGGTTTCATGTGGTTCAAGTTCTAAGTAGTTTCTGAAAATGTATGTTTTTACAAGCTAGGTATTTGTAACTCGCCATTGTTTGACGTGTTTCTTATGGACGCTCCTCGTAGAAAATAATTCACACAAACGGGTCTCGGAGGGTCCCGTACGGTGACACATTTTACACGACCCCCAGGGTTATTCCACGTTACTCGCTGCTTCCCAGAAGCGAGTCTATGCGGCGTCTGGGACGAGGCTCATGGGAACTGCAGACAATGCTGCCATCATTCCATACGCAATTAAAAACAGCTTAACCGATTTAGCCGCAATTGATATGGTGTACGGTATTGTGCTTGACATTGAAGCATTGACGTTTCCGTAGAAGAATTTTTACTGAACAGTGCAAAGAACTCGTGCCAATAAGTTGCTCATTGTATTAGGTAGTTTGTATTTATCATGGACTTTGCAACTCAATTGATAGGAAGTTAAATTTGAAATCTATCGTCGTCGTCGACCAGGAGTATGGTTATTAAGAAAGTTATACGAATATATGCTTTTGTACTGTTTAGACTTACGGCGCTAAAGTGTTTTCAATACCAACCTACCTACATAGTAACTATTATTAACTGCTAGACATTAGTGGTTTTCTAAATTTGGTCTGTACGAATATCACTGGTATTGGTTAACGGGACAAGTACCACGAAGCCACAGGATGGCCGTCGAATTAATACGGCTCTTTTAAATTATTAGTGTATTGTTCGTGAGTCAGCGAGTCAATCTTATTTTATTACTAAACCGACGCGAAAGGTGCGACGGAAGGGGAATCTCGAGAATGAGGAAATTGATAACTCTACAGGAGGATTTCAAACCGCCAGGGATGCATCAGAGTTACGAGTAAATCGAATTTCTTTGCTTGAGCTTCTACACTCGTTAGTGCGCAAATTTTAAGGTGAAAGCTAAGTGACAACTTTCTTGCATCTCAAAAGAGGTTGTTTGTCGAGATAATTGCTGAAATTATTGTTGATGTGAGTTGTACGTTTAGCACCACACGCAACGTGAGCAGTTACACTCTTCCCGAGTCGATGTAGAAGTGAGTGTAACATATACCTACAATTCTGAGGTCACGGTTATTAGAGCGCAATACTTACGTTGAAATGAGGAATTCAATGCTTCTGCACATTAAAAGCGATTACCTTCTTGATGTCTAACAATCTAATTATTTATAGGGAAGGTTACCGACATTTTATAGCAGTTTCTTATTTCCGTATTAAGAATTGGGAGGATCTATTAAATAAGCTAACTATATTGCATAAAAACCTACTTAGAATAGGTACATTTTTCTACTGATTTTAATATTTTTTATTTTATGAATACATATAAGTATAAGTGCCTAGTTTAAGGCTCAAAAAGTTTGAAGAACAATCGCAATAACTTCCTGTGCTAAGCGATATCAAGGTTCGTATAATGAGTTTAGGTTCAGGTTTAGGTTTTATGATACACACGCCCGTCTAAAATGATATTGTCCTGTGTGTGGCGTATTTTGGAATGTGATAGCACCATTTGAAACCAGACACAGACACATGGTGCCGTTTGTACAAAATCAAAATATATTCAAATTAGGTGCCATTCATTCATCGAGACAGCTTTTGTTTCTGAATTTTGTTTTTATAGCATTCATTCATGCTTAGGGACACATTAGAGTTCAATTTTCGTTCAAGTCAGACATTTAGATTTACTTAACTTGTAACTTGTTTTACTTATTTACTTGATTGCTGTTGAGCTACTAAATTTATTTATCTCAGTGGCAGCCGCGTCATCCGCTATGAATGAAAAATACGCCAAAATTACTTTATAATTTTGTTTATTTAAAAGCGAAAGTATGTCAGCATGTCTTAATAATAATAGTTTTCTTTTTCACTTTAATCTGTCGAATAGTAATGTTATTAAATGAAATCAAATAAAATAAAAATTTGGTGCTTCATAACGTACCTATAGACTTTTAATTATAAGTAATGAATGTAAGTTTTAAATAAGTTTATGTTTTATAAAAGTTATTTTTATAATAAGGCATATGTCCCTGTCGATGTCGATGCCCTACCATATTTGTTGGTACGCAATTTAACGGTACTGCATTATCGTAGATTTAGTTAACGTGCGCAAGCTTGGCTTAGCGGCTACGCGATCGTGATTCGGCTATAGGTACGCTATATTTAGTGCTAAGTAGGTATCTACTTTACATAAGCACACATTTCTTATACAAACTCTTGTCAGTATACAACCAGACTAAATTAAACGTGTTGGAAAAGTAGTTCAGTACAGACAAGAATAAGTAAATAGGTAATATATCTAATAACGAATATTTTTACTCTAAGGAAGTCAATAATTTAATAAGTTACGTATAACTTTTAATGAAAATGCCCGATATTGTTGAAACATGTGAAAGATGCTTAAAATCTTTAATAAGCAAATAAAGTATTACGTAAGAATGTATCGTGTACACTAACTTAAGATTTAGGTAAAATATATTTTGTACTGAAGAAATGTAAGTAACAATAAATTAGTTAAGAAAGAAAATATTTTTTATCCAAAGACCTTACTGGTATGAGCACAAAATGTACACATGTAATAAAAATTCGACTCTTCCGTACCTCAGGAATGCGCGGTGTGGTAACAAAAGTAATAACAATCCGTATTAATTTACCTTCTTTCGCGAAATCACTGAAATAAAACCGATAACCATCGCATACGCAATGTACCTACCTAATCTACATGCTGGTTAAAAATATCGTTATTAGTGTATCGCTACCGTTGCATTATAATTACCTCGACGGCCCAGTAATTAGCATACGTTAGGTGATGCAAGAGGACTTATTTGTAGCAAACAGTGTGCATCATATTACTGCATTTTTTTTCGATATGGCATTAATTTATTGGGCTGGAGATATGGGGAGCGTTGAGGGCTCTCACCCGGTATTATTACAGCATTTTTGTAGCCACACTATTGATATTTAACCAAATTAACTAACACTACAATCAATAGACACTGAATAAGTCACGACGAATTTATTAAAAATATAATAGAAGGGAAGCTACAAGGAAAGAGAGGAAGCTTACATGGAACAGATTAAAGAGAAGGCGAATGTCGTGTCTTATTAAGGAGGTGAAGGAATTTGTCTTTGATAGACAAGAATGGAGACTGCTACACCGACAAGAGCGTGGCTCTTAAATTAGTGATGATGACAATCAATAGGTATTGAACATTACAGATATCTTATGTTGGTAAACTTAAATATTTTACAAGAGAATGTCTTAGACCTTAGTGTTGTTTTTTTATGCTAATAGGTAGTTATAATATGATATGACATCCTAAAAGAGAGCTGAAATTAAATTAAATCAAAATATGAGAAATAAACTTTTCAAACTAAAATATAGAGATAACATTATATTTTTGTGGCATAAGTACCTATTTAAAACAGTTAGGCAAAGGACGAAGCGACAGATCAGAAAAAAATAATTTAAAAAATTAAACAGTTTTTAAAATCAACTTAGTTCCCAGGCTTCCACAAATTGGTGCCAGTGCCAATTGATACCAGTTTTATTTTTTAATGAGCCAAAAGGCACTTGTGCCGGAACCGGCTGATCCTGAAATCGGCAGCCGGACCGGTTTTTTGTCCGTCTAGAAATAAAGATGACCACACTGAACCTGCCTCGGCTATAAATCTCTATAAGGCAATGTAAATATTAGGCGAACCACAAATGGTTGTGTGAAATTTAGATTACGCTGATATAATTTACATAATAGACAGCATTCCAAGCAGCCATAGTTAACCTATAACCCATATAATCAGCGGTATAGCATGCATAATGACGGTTACATTTGTAAATTATAAAATCGGACTCAATGGTCATGTTTTGAAATAATATTTTAAACATAACCGTTTTTAAAATGTCGTCATCATGGCTGTTAATTTATTAGATATGTTAAAAATTCTAAAAAGATTTTATTAATTTGTTATTTAACTGGCTAATTCAGTACAAAAAAAATATATATTAGCCATTTAAAAATAAAAAGAAATGATTACTTTTTATTAATGTAATGGCTACACTGGGAATATTTTTGCATAAAACCAGTCAGTATCTTAGTTAAAATACATAAAAACTATTTATTTCTGTATTATTTTTAATTTTGTGACATTCGATCTCTTTGTTGGTTACCGTTTTGTGTTTGATTTTTAAATATTAAATTGTTTTACTTTTTAAAGAAATCGACGTACTTACTCCTTTATTTGCGAAAGCACTACTGCAAGTGCAGCATTAGCTAAGTATTAAATGCAGTTGCATATGGATGACGTCGTTTTACAATTAAAATGTGTTTTTCTCGTTATTTATTCGAATAAAGCAGTGGAAAGGCGGACTTCGCTTGCAAGAAAGTGTAGAAAATGTTTGGGCACTGACTAATAAAATGGATATCTATTTGTTACAATGCTGTGGATCTAAACGAGGAAAAAATGTTGGACTGTAAAACATTAGCAATAGTTACCTACAAACTTATCTATTTGTTACAATGCTGTGGATCTAAACGAGGAAAAAATGTTGGACTGTAAAACATTAGCAATAGTTACCTACAAACTTCAATCAGACACAAAACCTAAGCTGAGTTTAAATAAATATCATGCTAGTACCCATGTTTTTCGGCGTAAAATGATACTTGCATTTATGTACGGGATATTAGGAGGTATGTCATTGACCTGACTACAAGTTTTGCGTCTGCCGCCGTTGCGATGTAATCAGCCGTATGCGTCAGTTTTTGCTTGTTACCGTAGCATTTGCTAGGCAGCCACACAAATACTGAACCAAGCAGAGAACTGGTAGTCTGAAAGACATCATCATCGGTCATCATCAAGCTACTGTTGATTGCAGACGACCTTTTTTGTACTTACCGTAAACATAACGTTTAAAAGCACTTTGGATTCCACAAAATTGTACCTCAGACATACGTTCAAGAATAAAGATTTTGTAAAATGAAACAATCGTAATTGGCTATTGTATCTACATACGCTATTGTACGATATGATCATATAAATTAAATAATACTGAACCAACTGGAGGAAACTATTATTTGAGAAGGTTTGGGTGTATTTTGTGGAGCGTTGACGAAAATACCGTTGAGTGTACATGTCCGGAGCCGAAGTTCTTGCCCAAATGGCCACCCTCAAGCTTGTTGTTTGAATTTTGTACCGAGTGAGAGCTCTTAGCGCTCCCCATTAATCCGGCCAAGTAGTTAATACCTTATGCGGCAAATCTATGATAAGTCACGTAAAAAAAGGTTTTGAACTTTTGAGTATGAAAGTAGAAGAGCGCAAAAGCAAAACAAAGCAAAGGAATGGGAAGTAGTGTCAAATGGATGGTAATTGGAAATGACAGACTTAAGATTTTACTTAAGACTTATCCAATCCCAAATATTGATGGTAATGATGGCCGTATTTAAAATTTAAACACAGGAGCAAAACTTTAACATCTTAAAATAAAACACTCGATTAAAGCAATAGGTAACGAAGGCGACCCATAATGTAAGTAATATCATTGAAGGCGACCTACTTTCTGTACGAGTCGATCGATTGTGATGAAGTTGATAAGCGTTAGGACACTCGATAAAACATCAATCATTCAGCCACGCTACTGTAATGCTAAATGCTGTAATTTTATTGTTGTTCTGTACCTCAAATAGCCTAAAATAATACAATGCAAATATGGTGAAAATACCACGTTTGGTATGGTAGTCCGAAGATAACTGTTGTAAATAATTTTATTATTATTTCATAATTAATGTACTTAATGATTGACATTTAAATTATCAATTTTATTTTATTTTCCTATTTGCTTGTTAAAATTTAAATAACTAAAAATGTAGACCAAATGTTAAATGCTGACCAACTGACTGTAATACTATGCAGTAGTTTTAGGCGGATGAGACGTTCGTTATGTAAAAATTGACGATTCAAAGTGTAACTATGTTACCTACTGAATAAAGATATTTTTGAATTTGAATTTGAATTGCGAATAAATGATTATGAATTATGAACGAAAATAAATTTTATTTAGCAAAAAATATTGCAACTGACAGGTACCAACTCAGTGCTTTTACTTTATTCCCAGTCTACCCCAGCAGATAAAGAAATAACATAAATAGGTATACAAGTGAAATTTTTATCTTTTATGTAGGTAGTAGAGTATTGGAAAATATCACAATAAAAAAAATAAGAAAGAGGATATAGGTAATTTTAGACATGGAATTTATCCTACCTATTTACTACTACAGATTTGTTTTTCCTTGAATTGACATAAAACGCCTTCGTCTCCTAAATTGAAATGGTTTGTTACAACCTAGTCCATCTGAAGTAATCTACTTACATAAAATATATTTTATTACATGCTTACTTAAGTCTGGGAAAAATGCAGTTGTCTATACCTTTGTGCTGTTAATTAAATATTAAAAGAACCTTGACCGACTTGGAAAATATAAATTGCGTAAGTAAGGGTACCGAACCTTACCTAACTTTTGAAGAAAAGTTATTTAATGAGGATTAATGTTTTGTGTCTTTATTTACTTTTAATATACATATTTTTATTTTTGTCGGTGACTGTGTAACGCCTTTACAACTTAACTCATCATCATCATCACCAGCCCATTAACGTCCCCACTACTGGGCCACGGGCCTTCCCTATGGATGGATAGGGAGAACGGGCCTTAAACCACCACGCGGGCCCAGTGCGGATTGGTGGTTATTAACGACTGCTAATGCAGCCGGGACCACCGGCTTAACGGGCGTTCCGAAGCATGGAGGAGCGTGAGGTGAAAACCTTTTTTTGTTGTGGTCACCCATCCTATGACCGGCCTTTGCGAAAGTTGCTTAACTTCAACAATCGCAGACTGA
This sequence comes from Pectinophora gossypiella, assembly GCF_024362695.1. NCBI lineage: Eukaryota > Metazoa > Arthropoda > Insecta > Lepidoptera > Gelechiidae > Pectinophora > Pectinophora gossypiella. Next base: position 15,310,581 of record NC_065433.1, read on the forward strand.
GCGCGTTTACCGCTGCGCCACCAAGTTCCTCAACAACAACTTAACTATTGCTTTTATATTATCCAGTCGTCATCTATTTGCTTTGGCTTAATATTACAGGAAGTAGGAGTACGAACCTATTACTCACTAAACACTAAAAGGAATTTCTCACAAAAATTTCAAGTAAAATTGTACAAACACTACTTACTTACTTAAAAGTATAAATCTTTATTCAATTACCTTTAATGAGAATCAATATGGCACAATATTCATAGCAAGTCCTAGTTGACCAAGCTGGCATACAAAGGATCCTAAATATACAAACTGGTCCCTTTCTCGTACCCTAGCAACGAAAGGGACAGATTTATTAGAGCGTACTACTATAGGTTTATTGGCTCAAATAGGCATCGTGGGAAAGTTACACAGGCCCACTCGTGGGCGAGCTACTGAACATGCTCAATTCATCCGAACGTTGATTCTCTTCTAATGTAACTACTGAAATTACATATTTTTTATATTTTGTGTTTGTTTGTGATATTTAAAATGTATGGTTATTCATAAATAAATATAAATTGACCCTGATTAGGATTTTTTACATTTACCTGCTTTCATCTATATTTATACGAGTATCTAGGCTATAGACTTACTTATATTTTGTACATATTTATATTTTCATTACTTGTCACTCATCATTACGATTATGTGCTCGACTCAATTGGGCTTAATTAATAGTAATCATATCTGTCGTCTTAGACTCCAAAGAAATATGACAGTCATTATCGTTAACATGCGTTTGTTTTCTATTTGTAACTTGCAAAGTACCTGTTTTAATAAACTATTTAAAATAGTATTATATAGGGTTTTATATATAGAACTGTATAAATATATAAGAATGTCACAGAATACTTTACATATATAAGTACTCATTTGGTAGATAGAAAACATCATACGAGTAAAACAGATATGTATCTATAAAAACACAGACTTCGCGTGAATCAGATAAGGCCGTTTTAGCTAAAAAATATATATTTCTCATCTGGCAAAAAAGTAAGTAAGTATGTTTAAACATTGCTCCACCTTTTCTATAGGTAATTTCCCATAATATCGCTCTTCTCCATAAACTATCTCGTTTATATTTTGAGAATGGTAATTTGTTATATCAATGTACTTAAACAAGATGGGCGGATGTGGTCAAAAAGGACCTGTGTATGTGCAATGTCTCCGAGAACGACACGTCCGATAGAGCGAAGTGGAAGAGAAGTACGAAGAAGGCAGACCCCACCATCAGATGGGAATAATAAATGCCAAGGAGAGAGAGAGAATGTACTTATACCTACTTATTATAGATCATGTATAATATTTCATGCCTCGTGGTCTTTATTTTTTAATTTAAGTGTATTAATCATAAGTAGTATTTAAGTAGCCCTGTATTACACTTGTCACTGGGCCTTAAATTACCTTTTGGAAACGTAATATTACGAAGGACAATGAGACGGTACAGGTCGTTGTTGTCTCAGGCTACAAAGAGCTTTTTTTACAATAAGAAATGGTCACGGGAAATGCCCATGATAATACCCAACCGACATTTTTGAATTGTAGACTTAGAAATACTTAGAAAATGGCTGGTTAGGTAACCATCTAACAATGTATATGACAAGTTATTATGAATTGGTATTATAAGTAGGTATATTATAATAGTACTTACAAAATAAAATTGAATGTAAAAAATATTTCGATTGATGATTACCTAAAATTGTTCTTACTTATTTAGGTTTGTATAAAATATACTTTTTCATAAAAAATGATTTACTATTATGCCCTACAATTAGAAGCTAACTAATATTAAATGAACCTTTTTTAAAATATTTGTATGCTGTAAATCAATAAGTACCTACTTCTTACCTACTACTTATGTTTTGCACTGACTCTGTAAATGGGTTCGCTTTGTTTTGTTTATTTAAAACCCTCCCGGCTCGAACAGGTTATAGCAGGTGTGCAGATCGCACATGATAATGTTTCTTTATTTCTCTTACTATAATTTTAAACAACCATTTTATTTTATACGAAGCAGGAATTCGCGGAGCTAATTAGATCAATCGAAGCTTTTGCAGTTAAATATTAAAAATCAAGGTCTCTGCCAACGTGAATAGGCTCATGCCTATTCACTCTTCCATCCATTCCTCTCATCCAGAGAACTCTATCATTAGAGGTACAAATAAAACAGCAGGTGCAATGTAAATAACCTCACGCAAATAGAATTACGAATCGTATTAAATATTAAGAAATAAAAAAGTTTATTTTACCCTCAGTCTGCCAGTCAGTAAGCTCGTTTATCAAAAAGAAAATTAAAATACCGGCTTTGCGTTGCATGAAAACAATATTTGAAGTCAAATCGTTGCTACCTCATTGAGATCAGAACACAGTTTATAAATCACAAAAATCACTCCATTGTTTTCAAACTTTTTGGGTGACTGGGTCCGCGGCGCACACCTGAGTGCACCAGGACTTACTCTATCAGCGGCATAAGTATTACTGAAGAGCCAGACCGGCTGCCTGTTGCAAGCGGAGCCGCCTCAGGTACAATTTTCACGGCGGTAAAGTACGCCCATAAACAAAAGTCAGCTGTGGCTCAAACTCGACTAGAACACCGCGACCACCGAACATGGCCGGGTAGTCTCGATAAGAACACTGTATCACGTCGTCCAACGGAAGAAAGAGATAAAAAGCGAATAACTTTAAGCCTTCGCAAAGATGAACAAAAGCATCGTAGTTGTTAGGTGAAACTAAGAAGCCTTTTAATTTACAACTAGGTTTAATTTTTGAAATGCTGTTTCTATGTTAGCTGACTCTTTATTTTTTATGTATAGTTGCGAGTCTGAGGTATGCATATTACATAGCAATGTATCTGAGGAGCTTATTTTTCATACTAAAATTCAGTTTTGTGAAGTAGTACGATCACTTTTTCTTTGGGTTGCTCAATTTAAGTAATCTTTTCAATAGAGTAGGGAAGATGCGTGTCGAAAGCGATCTCTACCATTATCAGCTGATTTTATCTATTGTGATCTTGTCGTATCTTTTGACTCTTTGGCCATGACGTCACTGGTTGAAAATGTGAGCAACGCGCGATGTATTGCCATCTCTATCTTGCTCTGTATTCTCAGAGGGAGTCGATTCAAGGATACAGACAGTGCACTCTTCAGTTCACTGCTCCCGCGCCGAAGCCTTACACCGGACTGCGCAAGAGTATTGGACACATTACCAACATTACATATTTTTTGTTTGTATTTGATAGTAATGACTTCTATTAAATACATCTAACAACTTCCCTAAATACTTAAAATATCTCAATATTTATGCAGGCTGTCGAATATCACTTGATGATAAGGTTTTTAGAATATAAAAGCACAGTTATTTTAGTATTAAGTATATTTGCATACATTTTAATTTTGTATTTTTTTGTTTGGAAATAGGTACTTATATTATAAATAAATACCCACTTAGAGATATATTGGCCCCGATTCCTGCAGACATCTCTTAATTTTACTTTAAGTTATACCTGTCATTTTCTTATCCGCCGAAAAGGAAAGGGACGGATGATTGACAGCTCTTAATTTTAGGAAGAATGAGTAAATAAATGAATAACCCGGGCGAATTTTTAGACGGTTGTTTTAGATTTGTGCTTAAAATTGACGTGTGTTCCATAAATTTTATGCTTGTCGATTACCCGTCCCTTTCCTTTTCGGCGGATAAGAAAATGACAGATATAACCTAAAATAAAATTAGATGGTATTTACAGGAATTAGCACCATTGATAAGTTATTAATAAAAGTTCTTTGATCAACGTTTTAAGTTCGTGAATATCGTCCAGGGTATTTTTTGTTCGACTGTTGTTATTATTAGCGCATCAATTTAGTTGATGGTTTTGTAAATCATTATTTTGTTCTCATCAGTTTGAAATGCTGAAAAATATGTACTGTGACAAATACACAGCCAACAGCTAGTGTTAATGGCATTCCCGAATTCGTCGTATAAATATGTATAATGACATGTCTCGCATAATAATGTATTTGTGACACTCACCTGATTTTGCTCACGGTAGTCAACGACCTCTCCTCTGAAATAAAAAGAAAACGATATTTAAGGAATAACATTTTACTTTTATCTGTCATGTCAAGCATGGAAAGTGTTGCAACAGGCACTCAAACGGTAAACTTATAATAGTGGTTTCGTGAAAGTTTCAACTTCAAAGCACGTATTATTCGAGCGTGTGCGTCCATACTTGGGGAGCATTTGTGTACGACCACACAAAAAGCTGTCCAACTAAGGAACAGAACATGTAGACGTAATGCCCTACATTAGCTACGTAAGTGCTCATATTTATTAGAGTTTTTGTAACAAGTGAAATATCGTACCTGCCACGTAGTTTCTTTATGACTGGCATCTGTGCAGTGCTGTCGTGTATTCGAACTTGCGTCGGGTCTATTTCCTCACACTCGTCATCATCAAAGGACGTTTGACCCGTTCTTCTAGCTAGTATCGAGTCCATGAATGGACTGTAAATCTGACCTGATGTGCCCAGTATATCGTCGATGTCCGTGTATCGGGATATATACTTTTCTACTCCTTTTTGGTAAAAATTTGAGTTTTTTCGTTTATATTGACGACTGTTCTCGTAAGGTGGTGAAAGGTCTCGATATTCCTTACTTTCTTTTGGAGTTTCTAGGCCCTCAGGACTCCTCCTGGCGCCAAGAGGCTCATCGTCTGGTAAATGTAACGGGAAAGGTGGAATCTGACTGGGCGGCACGTACACTTGGACTTCTTCGGAGTCTGAACTGTCACTATCAGGTTGAGGTGGAGGAGTTGGTAGTTTCTCTATACCTTCTGGAATGTTCTTGTTGCTTGATAACCACCAAGGTCTCTCTCCCGACTCGACATGTCGAATACGTCTTAGAGGAAAACTTTTTTGATCTGAACCGGAGTGGCTAAGGTTGTTTGGACCATCAAGTTTACTGTTGGAAGAATTTTCATTACTTGTAAGCCACCAATCTTTTTGCTCTCCTGATTCTATATGCCGAACTTTAAAGAAGTTAAATTTTTCACTCTTATCGCTCTCACTAGAAGATTTTCTTGGTGGAGTTAATCTTTCAACACCTTCTGGGATATTTGCAGAGCTGTCCAGCCACCATGGCTTCTCTTCCTCTACAAATTTACATTTTTTAAGTGCTTTACTGGGATCTGTACTATCTGAAAGGTTAGTTTGTTGTGTAATATTTTCATTTTGGTTTTCGGTAGTTGGGTCTAACCACCAAGCTCTTTCACCAGACTCAATATGTCTGATTTTTTTAGGTATGTTCTTTTCCGAAAGTGACTTAGTATCACCGTTTTGAAAATTAGATGGTTTGTCAGATGTTGATTCTACCCACCAAGCTCGTTCACCAGATTCAATATGCCTTATACCCTTCAGCTTTACTAAGTTATCATCATTCGATGCAATTATGTTATTCGTGTTATTTTTACTTTTACTGGATCTATCGCTTTCTGTTACGAGGTTGGATACATCTTTGCCAGTAGATTCCGAGGTGGTATTCTCTGGCCAACTTCTATTTTCACTGGAATCCTGATGTCTTATTTTGAACAGATTCGTAACAGGTGCTAAAGCTCTTATTAAAAATGACTTTGCTTCTTCAGTACCATCGTTTTTCTGAGATAGCACAGGGGAAGATTGTTTACCTGATCTATCCGTTGGTATGGACATTTCATCGGCTGAAGTACGGGCATCGTTAGTTTTTGACTTTGATACCGTATCATCTTCGCTTATTGAAGATTGCGTAGATAGTGTGCTAACTGACTCAGGGCTTTTGCTTTCCCTAGATTTGGAATGTTTCAATTTCACGTGGCCATTTTGTAGATTACTATTTGATGAGTTTATCGCAGCTATTTTAGGCGGTGAATTTGAGTCTTTTCCATCGCTGCCCTGATCTGACTCAGTAGAGCTGACTGATTTGCTTCTTCGTTTTATAACTTTTTTCTTTGACCCTGAGTCTGAGGTTGAATCCGTGCTAGATTTCCGTGTCTTGACCTTTTTAGATTTTGCTGCTCCTTCTGGTTTCGGTGCTTGTGGCGGCAGATTACTGTTGTTAATTGTTATTTCTGGGGACACTAGTTCAGCTGAGGCTGTCACTAATGGATTGTTAGCCTTTTTTAATTTAAGATTGACGTTTATAATAATTTCAGAAGTGTCGTCGTCTTGATCCTGATCGTAAGTCGCAATTATTTCTTGATTTGATTCGGGTATATTGTTAAGAGGAGTCATAGGCTTTTCTACTTCTTTACTACTGTCTGTATGGGAATGGGAAGCCATGGCTTCTTTAGACAAACGTTCATTACTATGACTTCGACTGCTCCTATCACTACAAGAATTATTTGTATTTTCGCGCAAGGACGAATATTGAGTAGAATATCTTCCTGCATATCCTGTGTATGAAGTTGAATTTGGTGTGTAATATGACCAGTTTGTGGAACTAGCTCTAGCAGTACTACCAAATCTGCTGGATCGCGTAGGATCATCTAGTCTGTCTGACTGTATCTCCTTATCTATCATTTGTGGTCTATGTTTGAGTCTTGTCATACTTTTTTCGACTGTTTTTGCCATATCAGCTCTTCTACTTCTAACATATGCAGAAGAGCCTGGTGGGGTTGGTGACGTGTGACGTGTCACCACAGTAACAGTTTCGTATTCTTCAACTGCATTATCGGACCCATTATCTGTAATTTCGTTGCTGTTTTCTTTTTGTGATTCATTCCTCTCATCTGTGGTTGGAACAGATGATCGCGATGCTATAGGTGAAATCGATTTCTCTATGTCGGAATTTTTTGTATTTTTTATAGAATCAGTATGATTTATGGGAGATACCGATGTTCTACTAACAGTTGGTGGGCTTCTCAAATAATTTGACGATAAACGATTAGTTATGGAATATCTATTCACGGTTATTTCAGGCTTAACTTCTGCTCTCGAAGCAGGTCGATTATAATTTGAAGTTCGGGGGTACAATTTGTAGCTCGACAGGCTGTTATAACCTGTAGACTTATCAGTCTTGTTTGGAATGTCTTTTTCACGATCTGGGGGACTGGAATCTCTACTTTTATCTTTGAAGTTTTTTGTAGTTCTTCGTTCAGGACTTGCGTGCCTGGAAGATCGAGTGATACTGTATTTCGAAGATGTTGATATTGGACTCACATCCCTGCTCCTGCTGGTAGTTAATGGAGACGGTAAAGTTAGTTTACTATAGTCTTTCTTTTCATATTTAGAAGCGGTTTTGTCAGCGTAATTCTTCTTATCATATTTCGAGAGCGATTTATCGATGTAATCCTTCTTTTCAAATTTCGAGATTGGTTTGTCGTATTCTTTTTTATCGTATTTAGAAGTGGTAGTTGATTTATCGTAATCCTTTTTTTCGTACTTATTGGTAGATTTATCGGCTTTTCCGTAATTAGCGTATCTGTTGGCGATAGCGGAAATGGAAGACTCATCTTTTGTCCGGTCAGGGCTTAGGACAGGTATACTAGATGACTTGTAGGAGGGAGTGATGCTGGTGTATTTAGCGGTGACGCTGGTTGGGCGGTCGGAGGAGGCGCTCGCAGCGCTCCTCCCGACGTCTCGACTCCGGCCATACGATGACGAGTCATACTGAAAGTTCAAAAATGCCACGTGATTAATCTCTTTATTTTTATAGACCTACTTTTATTAATGCTTCATCAGTTTACTAAACTGAGGCTATTTAGCCTCAACTCAGCTATATTATAGTCACAACATAGTATAAAGTGTGAAAGTACATAATTTTGCATTTCAAGTAAATATTCTAAAGGTCGATGTGTGCTGGAATATATATATATATATATGTATATATATATATATATATATATATATATATATATATATATATATATATATATATATATATATTATAATAAATTTAATGCGCGTGGATTTATCTATTCCCCGAGTCATAAAATGCATATTCTTCATTCAACTCTATCACACATGAAGCTGGCCTTTCACCGCTTTATAAATAGCAAGGGAATGCGCGTACGATGGAGATAACATACGGGGAGGGATTTTATTGAGCCCTTCGCTGTTCGTGATATTTAAGTGCTGGATAGACTGATTAATAGTGTCTAAGCGAAGGAATTTAACGCTCGTTTTATGACTGCACTTAGAGCAACGGCGACTATCTTGTCACCTAATATGAGTTATATTTAATGTTATCATGGCCATAATTACGGCTCTACTAGAGCCGTGGTAGCCCAGTTGGTAGAACGCTTGCCTCTCACTTTTAGGCCGCAGATTCGAATCCAGCACAGGCCTAAACCAACTTACCTCCTTATGTTGAATTTGTTTTCGAATTCATGTTTGATTATAAATGATTATCACGTGTCCAGTGGTGAAGGAAAACATCGTGAGGAAACCTACATTCCCGTGAAATGCATTTTCGGGGGTATGTGCAACATGTATGTATTGTTTTAAGTTTACGCGGTTATTATCACAATAAACGCGGTAAGAACCCGTTATTATGTGCTTTAATTATGTATTGGGTTGGTTTTCCATTCGCGAGTTGGAAGGTTTGACAGGCAGTTTCTGTAAAATACCGGTCCTGTCAAATCTTCAGGTTAGGTTAGCGGACCCTGTGAAAAACGGGGCAATGCTAGGGAGATGATGATGGCCATAATTAGAGATCCGCCTTTTTTCGTTTAGTGACTCAATTTAGCTGTTGCATGTCATTCCATCAAGCAGTGAAATAAATGTTACTTCTACACTGTTAACTCTATTTAGACGCGTCCTTACTTACGAAAAGCATCATCTTCGTATAATAGAAAATAAGTTGTAAGTATTCAATAAGTTGACGATAAGAAGAGAAAAGCATATTATGGGACTGTTGTACAAAGAAAGTAAATAGTCAAATAATTACTTACGTAATTTCTAAATGACATCTTGCTAAATCAACTCGTGTCCATGAGTCGGATCGAATTTCCTTTTCTCCAAAACCTGGAAATATTAAGAATTAAATAGATATTAACAAATGTTATAGATAAGTAAGTAGATATCATATTTGTAACGGTCATTTATATTGATTTTTACAAAGTTTAAGTACATTAAATAAAATAAATGATAACAAAATTTTATATTTCTGGTAAGATATAAGAGGGTAACTTATTGAAATATTATTATGCAGTTTTTGATCAAAAATTCATCAGAGTCGAGTGTTAGTTTCTATATATTTACATACATAATTATTATGAATATTGGACATATAATACATTACGAATACTAAACAATCTAAGAACATAAAGTCGTGCTTGAATTTTCAAACACTTCGTACTTCAGCGTACCCAGCAGTGCAGCAGATATTCCCAGTAGTCTTATCAGCAGTTGAACTACTAGGAATTTCCTTCCCAATAGACTTACTGAATAGTAACATATACGTACATCAATGTTTATGTGTATGTCTGTTGGTAAAATATATGTGTGCAGACAACTTGAGTCATCTTGATGAAATAAGCAAAGGTTTTAATTATAGACATAGTTATTCAGCTTTAATATTTCAAGAATATGATGTTGGGTTTGGCGAGAGATATGAGCGTGGCACGCGACGTCTGACTACTTTTCATCACTGTCTAGCCTTAGCTCTAGCAAGCAAGATCTAAGCACGTATTCCAAACGCGTCATTTTGCGATGTGGTCATTTTACTATAGTCATACTGCTATCTAGACAACCTACGATCCACACAACAAATAAAAAAAGAATTATAATTATTAATTTGTACATACTTACTAACATACTTTATTGTTGCGGTTTTAAGTGTATGTGTCTTTTACATTATATGGTATTTAAACATAGCAGGCGAGGATTGGGTGTACATACAATACATAAATACCCACCCCTTTGGGGATACAGGCGCGATGTTATGTGTGAAACTTCTACATAAGTCTCTGTAGTCATAAACGGGGAGAGATCGATCCCTGGCTCCATACTTGTACGAATGAGTATTTATTTTTATGGGCAATTTCTCATTTTCAATCACAAACAAATTTGACTGTCGACCATTAGAGAAGGCGTGGATACGACTCAACACCTATCACGTTTGTCTAACAAAAGCTCAGTGAAACGCGGGTACTTAGTTTATTATGCGATGGCTATAGGTACTTCTGTCGACCCTAATTGGGAATAAACTCGTGAGGCTATGTTTATGTGTTCACATAAGTTAATATCACACAGATGAGCAATGTCAATGGATCAATGGTCTGAGTAGTTAAAACTAAAATAAAGTTGGCAAGAAAATACATACTAGCAGAATTTTGTACTACCTACCTACTTAAATATCGGAAGTGTTGGAAGTTTTCTAGGTTACACTTACGTTAATACAAAGTAGTTGACAGACACGGAAATTATAATTGTTCCTAATTCGTTAGAATGACGTAGAGAATTTAAAACACGAGTACCTTTTGAGCTTGTTTTTGATATTTTTTTTCCCTAAGCATTGACTGTATGTGCATTTACTGTTTTATCAAAGATGCAAAGCTAAGTTTGGGCATTTAATAAGCGTCTTATTTTATTTAACTCGTAGCTAAATTGGCGAACTTGAATAGGAATTTGTAAAACAGAGTTTTGGCTGTATCTATTTCCACACCAGTTGCAACGAACAACTTTTTAAATGTTGAAAATAGAATCGCTAGAGTTTCCGGATTGACCTATATCGATCGAGTCAATGGACAAGAGATAGATAGAAACTTTTTCATTGGTCCATTACTACAAATTCAACCGTATACTCTGGGGCATAACTGTGAATCGCAGAGAGCTCTAATTATTTTGGTTTGTATTTTATGTCTAGTGTTGTATAGATAAATCACACTGACATAGTGTTACAGTGATTGAACATTTATTTCGTACCTGAAATATGTTCTACTTTTTAAAGCCGCACAAATGTATTTTTTGCCTCTAAATAAATCTACACACGACACATTTTTAGTAAGTACTTAAATAAAAATGATTTGATTTAGAATTTTTTCGCTTTCATGAGGTTAGATACATGGCGCTACAGAGTTATTTTCTGTGCGTAGTCCTACGTCCTGAAAGTGCACATGATGATATTATAATATCTTAAATATTTTGTCTTATGGTAGCTTGAAAAAAATAAACATACCCATAAGTAGCTCAATAAACAAGCGAAACGAAGCCTAGTCGCCAAGTCTTCAGCTGGGTATTTAATAAAATAAAGATAAAGGTTAATTACCTATTCAGAGATAGAGACATACCAATGTAAATCAAGTCAGAACAAAGACGTTCGTGTCGCGAGAGATATAGAGTCCTTCGGTGTAATGAACATTTATCTTAAAGATAGGTTTATACTTGAATATTTCCTGCTCAGAGATGCATTGGAAGAAGCTATGCATATTTGTACTGATTAGCTCAAAATACATATATCAGTAAGTATTCAAGTTGTATTTTTTTAAGTGGTACATTCTGTAGTCGTTTAAAACCCCCCGAGCTTTTATTAAGCGCAAGTGATACCTACGGGGTTCAACTGCGTTTTTAGGGTTCCGTAGCCTAATGGCAAAAAACGGAACCCTTTTAGATTCGTAATGTCTGTCCGTTCTGTCCGTCCATCCGTCCGTCCGTATGTCACAGCCACTTTTCTCCGAAACTATAATAGCTATACTGTTGAAACATGATAAATATGTGTATTCTGTGATGAATATGTGTAGTTACTACGAACTATAAAATAACTTTTATATTATGTTACTTGCTGTTACGGAACCCTTCATGGGCGAGTCCGACTCGCACTTGGCCGCTTTTTTGTATTGTTGTAGGTAATGGTCGTTAACTATTATGCAGTTCTCCATTGTATATTTGTATGTAAGTAACATCTTCTAATGTGCATGCTGTTGACTCCCCAATATGTTTGCACCGGCTTTGTTCCCAATAATTACATAATCATTCACTGTGGAGATGGGAACAGTCGCTATTTCTGTCACCCCTTACAGACTTCGTGTCTAGCACAATCAAAGAGAAACTGTTCTGTGAGCGCAACAATATATTCCAAACTATCTTTATGTATTGCTTCTGAGTAAACTCAAACTCAAAAATATCTTTATTCAGAAGGTAGGTAACATAGTTAAGTACACTTTGAATCATCAATTTGTATATGTAAGGTCAATGTGGTGAAGACCGTCTGGGCTAAAAGACCGTCTATTGCCAATAACTTCTAAATTTGAATAACTAGCGCCTTACGTCTCTGTCGATAAAACACTCCCTAAAGAGCCAGTCCGAACTAAAAACCGTGGATGACGCTAAGGTAAACGCTCCTATTAACGCCACCCAAAAATCGACACCGTTTACCGCCACCTTTTTTAAATTGCGGATATTTTGAATTGTGTCTGAGATAGAAATTTGATTCAAATGTCAAAAGATACATGTATTAATTGACCATGAAACAAACATATCCCTGAGCGTGGGCAACAACAGTCTAATTTGTGATTGGTCTGTAAGTGTGCAGTGTCCGCGCAAGCAATACGCTCCATACAAGCCACTACTGAAATGCATAAGCATACAACATTTTTTTCTTAAGGTTTTGTATCCCATGATACATTATTTTTCTTCATTTTAGTAATTGTGACTACTTCTTAATACGTTTAAGAAGTGAGAAAGCATGCTATATTTGACATTTGTGTTAGTTTTAAATGATTAATTTGAGTTTTAAAATGTGGCGGTGATGGAAGCATACATTTGCAGTTTGGTTACTATTACCGCCACCTATGGCGGCGATCGATGTTTGTATGATATTTGTATTTTTTAGTTATTTAAGGTAACATGCCCAATCATTCATAATGTTATCATCTCATTTTGTAGTATGGTTCATGAACTATATTAAAATCTATTAACGCCACACATTTGGTGGAATTCAAGTATCCTGTGCTGCATATAAGTTAATATATTTTTTTAAGAAATGTATGAACAAGTAGTTGAAGTAATTATGGATTTCTAATTTAAATATGCATATATTCATTAAAATATGCTTTGAAACTGGTTATTATATACGTAGCTCTCATTTTGAATATTTATTTGTTTTCTCAAGGCTAATTTTTATGTGGCGGAAATTGAAACACAGAAATAACATACATGTTTCTATTACCGCCACCATAGATTTCTTCTTATAATTTATATACAGGGTGATGCATTATTCAAGAACGAATGGCAATTGTTCTGGGAACGTTCATTTATTCTATTATTAGGTACGGTACGGTGCAGACAGAGAAGGACGGACTGACAGAGACGGACGGACAGATAGAGACAGACGGACAGAGACAGACGGACGGACAGAGACAGACGGACGGACAGAGATAGACGGACGGACAGAGACGGATGGACGGACAGAGACAGACGGAAGGACAGAGCCAGACGGACGGACAGAGACAGACGGATAGACAGAGACAGAAGGACAGACAGAGACAGACGGATAGACAGAGACAGACGGATGGACAGGGACAAACGTCGATTATATATACACTTCTCATCAAAAAAATCGAAACACCTTGCAAGTTTACGTTTTGTCAGGATTATCAGAAAAATGTGTACATTTAGGAATAAATGTTAAATGTCGTTTAATAGTGAGTAATATGAGCTTATCAAATCTTAATGTTAATGTTCTAAATTTAAATGAATTTTTCATAGGTTTCGTATTTTGTTAAATGAGTCATTTTTATTCCGTATGGAGTATAAAGGAAATGGATAAAACAACACACGTAAATGAAAAAAAAAAGCTAAAAAACGTTTATTTAATAACTTGTATTCCCTCCCCGAGCTCTAATTACTGCTTCCATACGGTTCTTCATCGATCGGATGAGAGTCACGATCACATGCTGTGGTATATTGTCCCATTCCTCTTGGATTGCATCTTGCAGCTGGCTAAGTGTTTCTGGGGCAGGATCTCTTGCTCGAATTCGTCTCTTTAATTCATCCCACAGATGTTCAATGGGATTCATGTCCGGGCTTCTTGCTGGCCATTCCATAATAGAGATATCGACTTCGTTAAGATAATCTCGTACGACGCCCGCGGTGTGAGCCCTAGCATTGTCGTGCATGAATATGAAGCCGTTGCCAATAAAATGTGCATAGGGCATCACATGAGGCTCGAGACACTCTTCGACGTACCGATGACAGTTTAGTGCAGGCAGACGTGGCCCAGACACGAAAGCAAGCTCTGTCTTACCGTCGGCGCTGATTCCTCCCCAAACCGTCCACGAACCGCCACCATAGCTGACCTTTTCTTCAATGCAACATTGTGCATAGCGTTCTCCGTCTCTTCTGTAGACCTTGTTCCTTCCGTCGTTACCATACAGCATAATTTTACACTCATCAGAAAAGAGAACTTTGCTCCACTGTAGGTATGACCAATTTAGGTGCTCACGTGCAAAGTTAAGGCGCGCTCTTCGATGGTCTGCAGTTAATTTCGGCCCATTTGCTGGCTTATGCGGTACCAGTCCACGATCCTTCAACCTTCTTCTAGTTGTAGAGTCACTTACAGCCACCCTTCGTACAACACAAAGCCGCTGCTGCAGTTGAAAAGCGTTAAGGCGTCGATTTCTTAAAGAAGTTGTTACAATAAATCGATCATCTCGCTCAGAAGTGACCCGATTCCTGCCAGATCCTGAACGGCGCGTGAACAAACCAGTCTCCCGATAACGTTTATAGACTCTATGAACAGATGACAGGCTTAGATGCAGTCTTGCAGCCACAACACGCTGACTAAGGCCAGAATCCAGCAATGCCACAACTTGGGCGGCTTCTGTGGGCGAAGTATCCATACGTTTTAGAAAAAAAACCTTTTTTCAGACGTCCCAAAGTCACAGTATTGAAATAAAAAACAAAAAGTTTAAGGATAGGCGCCAATTTTTAGTTTTTAAACGCTAAATGTACTCCAACCCTAAACACACATTTGTCTCAAAACAGTGATTCATTTCGTTTATAAGATAAACAAATGAAATTCTAATTTTGAATTTAGAATTTTCGCTTATTACTGTAATGGCCAAACTGCCAGCTATACATTTATGTATTTTTTTTTCATCGTATGAATTCTTTTTTGTGTTAAATTCGGACAGAAACAATGAAAACGGAAGTGTTTCGATTTTTTTGATGAGAAGTGTATAAATCTAAGATACCAAAAGATTTTTCTATAGTTTAAGTCATAATTCATTTAATAAAAAAATATCATTAAAATAAAGTTTATTGTAAACAGTTCGTTTACAGTTTTTGTTGGAACGCTGTCTTTCTAACTAGGTGAACCTGTATTTTGAGAGACAGTGCCTTCCCAATCTATGTATCTATTAACTACATTAACAGTGGTAAAAATACGGTATTAAAACGACCTTTTTTTTAAATAAAGTATTTTATGTACCTGAATAACTAGGTTAGATATCTGGTTGGCGGTATTCGATGCAGCAAAGGCGGTAATAGAAAGAAACCGCATTTCATGTGGCGGTAATAGAGACAAGTGGGTTTTCAGACATAAATTTATTTTTTATCCAAAATATTTACTCAAAATTAAAAATTCTTGATGTATTTAGCAGAAGACAATCATAACAATACAAATAAAATAAATAAGCTGCACTAGCAAATACAGAAGTACTTAATTTCTGGGAGGTAATCAGAGCATAGCTTAACCTGGCGGTAATAGGAGCGTTTACGTATGATTAGTTTGGACCATATCGGTCCTGCAATTTTTTTTACCATTTCGCGCTTCAGAATTTTTGATAAAAAAAAGTGGCAAATCGGAGGATTTTCAGAAGATTTTCTGATCACTTAGGTTATTTAATGATCCATTAATGTATTCGTTAAACATAATGCAAGAATATAGCTTTTATTTAGATTTTATACCCGTGTGAAATTTTAAATTAGAAAAACTAATAGTTGGGAAGACCGTCTACATTAAGAGAGGGAAGTCCGTCATATGCCGATCTTGCCTCAATCCAGATATTGTCAACTATTACAGCAGAGCGTATTTTATGCAAGACTAGTGAGATAGTATTTTGTGCTCCATTCTGTTAATATTTTGTGTTTGTGTGTGTTCACATTATAAATCTAACTGACTTATACCTAATATATTAAGTAATATGTACGTCACATAGTCTACCACCAGACCATAAAGACGCTTTTTAGTGACACCTCATTTGTTTAACTCTGATAAGTGCTTTAGGGGTGCTTTAGAGGTTAGGAGGGAACAAACGTGTATACATACATACATACATAGCGCATAACCCTCCTTTTGCTTCACCGCAGTCGGGTAAACAATATGACGAAATGTTTACAACCACTGTCACCAAAGACATGCCGGTCTTGCCTTGTTTTATAAAAATAATAATTATCTGTGTAATGAAAGCCTTATTCATAAATCGGTAAAGTACGTATCAAATTGGCATTGTTGGTTCACCGCCTGAAAGTATTTTCATACGTCTAGGCCTACGATTTCTTACTAATAATGCGTTTTTTCTTTTGTGGACGGACTTGCCTCACACTGCATTGGAAGACCGTCTACTTGACATGTTTTAAAAAAACGATTGTATATCAAAAGATTACAACGCTTTCTCTTATATTTAGACTTATAAACATAGCCAAGTAAATTATCTATCATACCCGATCATATGACTTGGTCTACAAATAATAATATATCTTCTTCAACAAACTCAGTCAAACTCAAATTTTAGAACAGTATGCCGGTCTTCTTTATTTACTTATAAATATATTTTTTTGTCGAACATCTCATCCGCCTAAACCTCCTGCAACTTCTCAACATGTACAACCGAATAAAAGTAAGTTAAGTAAGTTACTTGTCGTAGTATAAAGAAAACTTTAAGTAATAATTTATTGTTTTAAATTGAAATGGACTATTTTGATATTAGTCCACATTTAATACCTAACGATAATAATTATCTAAACGATTTCCGATTTAAAAACTGTTTTCAAACAAATTATTTGTGCATGTTGTGCTGGCATTTATAATAATAATACTTAAGTAAGTACCATCTAATATATTACTGTACCATCATATTATGTAAAAATGTGTTACCATTATTAATATAATAGAACTGGAACTAATGTCCTTATTTTTGAATAATGGTTAAAAATAGACTGTTCCCATTGTCTTTGTTGTTTCATGATTCTTATGGAACATGACTCTGTTATGAATGCTTTGACTGTGGTGGTAATGTCAGAGTCTCCAAGCTTGAAATATCTAAAGCATTTCTGCTTCAGTGCTTTCTTCCGATCATAAATGTTTTATTCCCTAACAGTCTTTACTGTACAGAAAGCACATTCTGGTTTACGCCGCTAATGGTGTATATTATGCCCATCGTGAATAGCCTTTTCTTCAGAACTAACCAGTTCTGAAGCAGCTCTTCATTTGAAACTTTAAATATAGAGCTTCTGTACTACCCACTTAGAATCATCTCTTTCGCGTTTATAATTTTCTACAAGGAGTAGTTCGACGATTGTGGTAGTCTTGACAGTGCTTTGTAGTGGGCATCGACCACAAGGCTTTTGTATCCGAATCTGTTTTTAAGAATGTTTATAGGCACATCATAACTATTATTGGTGATTTTAGTTCCTCAGGGTATCGAAGGCATTAACTTCAAAAGACGAGAAAAGATTTTCAGCTTTACTCATGCGTTGTTTATGGATCATCACCAGCCCATTAACGTCCCCACATCTGGGGCACGGGTCTTTCCTATGGATGGATAGGGAGATCGGGCCTTAAACCACCACGCGGGCCCAGTGCGGATTGGTGGTTATTAACGACTGCTAATGCAGCCGGAACCATCGGTTTAACGTGCCTTCCGAAGCACGGAGGAGCTAGAGATGGATATTAGACTCGAACTTGTCCCAAACCTCTGGCCAATTCAAGACTCCATTAAAGTTCATGAGTTCTAGTTTTGGCAGATTGGTTACATCAAAGGTCCTTCTATGACAGTGCAGATGGTAAATTGTCTCCACCTCATGGGATAAGTATTCTGGTTTCATTTGGTTAAGCGTATAGGCACCTTTCTTATTCCTTTATGTTGAGTTTTGGAGAGTATTTTTTTCAAGTTGAATTTCTTCAACATTTTTGGTTGCTGTCCTCCCATGTTTCATACTCTTGTAATGCCTTCTTTCCTTACAACGTATTTCGCGCCAACACACAACACGTCACGCTCTTTGTAAAACTACATTAAAATCGCAGAGTATAATTTATAGATAAGTATAATTGTAGATAGATAATTTATTTTACAAGCTCTTCAGTAATCCAGGCTGAGCAACCAGTCTATTGACAAAGCTTTTTCTTTCGAAATGGACTACTCTTTAATGCAACAGGACTTGGATACTTCAATTCATATTGTAAGTGCGTGATCTGACAATGTCTCCAATGGCAATGTTCATATTTGTCAGAAATTAGAACCTCGTCAATAATTATATTTGTCTTTAGAATAAATAACTGTCGATTAGTTAAAACCTTGGCTTTAAAGAAAACAGAAACCGCAGATTACAAACAAAATCTGACAATGAACGTGTTTAGTTGTGACCTCACACGAGGATTGAGTTCGTCTCGATTTACAAAACAAACCCAATAGGAACTGTAGATTTATTTCCGTCCGATGTATAGGTAGTTAGTACATTACGAAAATAAATGGCCTACTCCCAGTAGTTGAAGTGTCAAAGACTTAGTGTCGGTTGTTGCCTCCGCGGAAATGAGGGCGGCTAGTGGTAGCCAGCTCCGCCAGCCAACTCCACAGTCCATACGAATATGAATTTTCAAGAGTTAAGCTCGTTACACCAGTACACCAGTTTGGACACCAGTCCAAATGGTAAATGCGTGTATGAAACGATTGATGAATGTGGAAGAAGGAAAAGGATTGTGTCTGGATCGAAGCAAATGGAAAATATATAAATATATTCTGGGAAATAGATGTGAATGTAAGGTACACCCATGAGATGCGGGGTCGCTCATAATATCTCGTTTGTTTCAATTACTCGTAGCTACTGCAAAACTGCAATGCATAATAATGTTTGTGATTTTCAAGGGTTATTAATTGTTTTCTACTGAGTTACTATCAATAGACCCCTATGACCACAACCAAAGTATATTACTATTCTATTCTACTCTACTTCTAGTCTATATTGTCTTGGCTGAATACTCACGCACGATGTTACTATGCAAAATATGCAAATAATTTATTTTGTGTAGGTCTCTTATAGACACTTCACTTCTTGACACAATGTCAACGCGTTAGAGAGTTTAATATTGTCTCAACTCTACAAAACGAGTATTAAGAAGTAGAAATAGATATTAAGAGTGTGTACTCAAATGTTTTGACCTAGTTGCAACATCCACTGAAAAAGAAACATGGAAAAACAAAAACATTCTAGTATTACAATGACCCTTCACTCTATTTTTAACAGAAGGTTTGTGGAAAATCTACATCTGTAGTATAGGAAAAAAACCAAAAGTTAAGAACTAAAATTAGATCACATTACAGGTGCTTTTAAGAGCTTTGACCTGATGCCCAAGTGGTCTATTTACTTGTTTACTGAAAAGGTTTTAATTGAGAATATTTTGCTTGTGTTCACTCTGACGTGGACATTACACGTGTTTACTTTCAGTTAGTGGAAAATGAAATATTTACAGAACTGTAATTAGTGAGTTAAAATAGTTATAAATGCGCTGTTTGGCAACTTCTGTAGTTCTTTCTTCATTCTGCTAGTTCCTAATCTAATGTTCGCTTTGAAGAGAAGATACTTCGTTTTCCACGTGGAGAAATAATTGAGTACATAGTGTAAAGTTTTTCGTCAGAATTACCTATATATAGTGGACCTAGAGTCAGTATAATAATGAACAGTTGGTACGATGAAGTCGTGGTTGGAGAATCACAAGCTTTAAATCTCGCAGTTGGTCCGCAAGTCAGTCGACACGCGCAGCGACGCACGCGCGTCTAAAAATACCCAGCTGCATGTCGTGCAATGGGATATCCTGGCTGACAAATTATTTTTATATATCCCCGCATGTTATATCCGGCCCTTGGTTCATATTGATTGTTAATGCATTTGTAGGCTGAAGATGTGTCAGCATTGTAAAATTCATTTCGGATATCATAAATGAGTATCGCAGAACCTAATATACCTAACTCATACGAATTTACTATCTTCCCATTTGTCTGGCTAAGTAGTTATTAAGTTACAAAAATTCGCGATAAAAAATAAAAACTTGTACTCGTGTCGAGAGGGAGGGTCAAGAGAGGGGAGGGAGGGGTGTAATGTCAAGTCTACAAGACGCAACAAATACCTAATAATAACTTACTTTTTATCGTGACTTGTTGTTTCCTCAATGGGCATTAAGTAACTACTTGACTGAACAAAATGGGGACCGCTGGAACACTCTCACCCGGTATAAAAATTGAGACAACAGGCCTGAGGGTGCCCAGTTACTTAATATGTAATTTCGCTTTGACGATTACGAAGATAAAAAATATAAATTGTTACTAACAACAACATCAAGTACCTAAGCAAAAATGTATAGGTATATAGACCACTCTACTCGGAGGTACCTATAGAAAAAAATGCTACCTGTTCAGGAGGAGAGTAAAAATCTATCTATCTATATCAGCCTAAATTCATATCCAATTTAGGACGTAGGCCTCTTCCATGTTTTTCCACTTCCGACGATCTTGGGCTATCGACATCCAGCCAATCCAGCCATATCCTGCGTGCCGCACAATGACGTTCTTCCATCTCATTGGTGGTCTTCCTCTCGGTCTTGTGAATGCTCTTGGGCGTCACTCTAACAATCTCCGAGTCCATCTTTCTTCGCTCATAATAAAGAGAGTAAAAATAGATAACGTTTAAATTAATGTCTGTTTTGTTTATTATTATCGTTCTATGAGAGCCAATGGACAGTCTGTTTTATTTAACAATGTTGTCCAAGTTGCTTAAACAAAAACATACAACAGGCATTTTCATAATTAATCTACTTAAGTATTTTATTTGTAAAAATGTTTGACACATCTGTGTGTGTGTGTGTGTGGTAAGTGTCTATTACTTTATTTTTTTTTCTCTTATTTTATTTTACACTCTGTACAAGTGTACTATATCCTCTGCCGAAGGTAGTCTGGAAGAGATAGCTCTTAGCGATAAGGCCGCCTTTTCCCACCTTAGAATAAGTTTATCCTGTAAATGTTTTGTAAATATGTGGGCAATAAAGTGTTTTTATTATTATTATCATCTGTGCCGGTTACTTGAAAGTAATGTAAAAATGTTTTCGATAAGTATATTATATTTTTTTTTGACGTTTATTGTAGATTTCACGCATATGACATTTACTATTTAGCCGGAAAATGGGGAGCTCTGAGGGCTCTCACTCAGTACAAAACGTAAGACAACTGACCTGAAGGTGCACAATTTGGCGCTAACCGGGTCTCAGGGCGTCGGGGTGCGAACCTGGGCGGGAGTGTTTACGGTGGAGTTACTAAATATGAGAAATGTATAAGTGTAACCTTCAGATTTTCAATGGACAACGTTGTGTTTCTGGAAAACAAATCATTGAAATAAAATAAGAAAGATCTTTATAATTTTACCCGCTGGGCAACTAAGTAGTTGATATTCTAAGTATACAATTCACGAGATTCTTCCCGGCCGCCTAATGAATCAGCCTAGCACATAATTCTGGAGGTGTCTAAGTACTCGTCCAGTGCGAGTGGAATGGCGTAAGCCTGAGGAAGTAACCTCAGGGCGCCCATTTGAAGGCGATGCATCATCATCGGCATCGTCTTCTGAATCGTTGTCTGGTAAGAGAGCTAAATGTCTGTACGAAAAGAACTTATAGTTTCATCATCTGCTTACACCTAAAGTTTATTTATGTTGGATAGGCAAATCGTGTGCAAGGTTGCAAGAAACAGGAGCAGGGTAATAAAATGACGATCGTCGACCATAAACAATATGTCGATGATAAATAAACTGACATACAAGCGTTGCACAATG
This sequence comes from Pectinophora gossypiella, assembly GCF_024362695.1. Taxonomy (NCBI): domain Eukaryota; kingdom Metazoa; phylum Arthropoda; class Insecta; order Lepidoptera; family Gelechiidae; genus Pectinophora; species Pectinophora gossypiella. Next base: position 15,332,617 of record NC_065433.1, read on the forward strand.
TTTGAAGTTCAGGTCATTTATAATTGGGATCATATGAGACTTTCAATATAAAGATTTTGAGCTATACATAAAATATGACAGTTTAGCGGCAACTACCTCAACAAGAGTACCTAAGTAATATCTGTTTTAGGTTAAGTAGAGGCTTCTGCGAAGTAATGGAACGTGATACGAGGCATGTTTGTGTACAATAATTTATATTTAGTAGGTAGGTAAACGATTTCAAACGCATAAAAGCTGGTAGGTATAGCTTTTCACGGAACACTCATTCTACAGTTTACAAATGTGACCGTATGTTGTCAAGACTGCTGCCCACTTTGTCCTTTGACTAGTGTTTTATCGAGAAAATGTGAGCGCATTAGATTGCAACGATGACCAAGTTTATCAAGTAGCTTCCAAATTACCTCTTCATGTGTGGTCTTTCGATTTAGTTTATGTCTGTCTTATCTGTATTCAAGTAGCGTGGTTTAAAAAAGAAACCAAAGCGCGAGTACGGAGATTGTTTCGTTAAAATATATTGTGAACGTTTCAATTTGCAGATTTATTGTTTTGCTAATTTTGCCAAACATCAGCGAGCAGGTAAGAAGTTTCGATACACTGTAATAATAATAAGTATATTGGCTACAAGGTCGACGTAGATTCGTAACGAAAAACGCCGACGCAACTCTCTGGCAACGCATGCGCTCTTAGTCACTGTTTAGTGTTTATTCCAATATGTTTACAGGCGTTATGATTCGACCAACTCAAAACGGAAATTAATGAACTTACCTACCTAGTCCATTCTGGTTTGGAGGGTTAGTCAACTCTTAAACGATTAAGAAAATCGATAGTGACAGAGTGATAAAAATGTAAAGGTATTTTGAAACAAGGTACGTCCGTAAACATACCTACCTACACTTCGTAGATCTATTAGCATAACGATACTCAGTTTTTTGATAGCACGAAGAATAGTGATTTGTTCAAGAAGAGAGGTAGGTTAAGTTTTGCGTTCGAGTGCCGAGTTTAAGTCAAGCGAATTAGTCTAGAATTGAATCAAGAGCATAGCTAGCTGAGGGCAGTGAGTGATTTAAAAGCACGAGAATAAAACTTAGACTTTCTTCTCGTGTGAGCCTTACAACAAACAATTCACCTTTCCAATGAGATTTGTTTATAGGGTAGCTTAATTCAGCATTACAAATTTTGAATTAGGCAATTGTTTATTTTTGTATAATAGTGTTACCACAAAAATAGTTCAAATGTAATGCGTTCGACATTTGATATATGTTACCTATTTGATAAATGACAATGGGCACTTTTGTATGAAACTTGGTCCAAGAACCTCCACTGATGAGACTTATATGTAATGAAAGCTTATGCTTTCCCTATGATTCTGGCAAAGTCCTATCAGATTCTGTCCCGGGGTTCTTTTTTTTACGGCCATGTTTGTCCTGGCTAAAAATGTGATAAAATACAGTGGAGGCTGCGTAAGCTATGGACCTATTGCAAGATAACGTACTCAAAGACTAGTCATTATAATCCAACAGACGTAACATGATTAGAATGCGGCGGGACGGAAATGTAGTACATCGCCTTATGCGAAAGAGACGAAATATGTGTCTCTTTAACACTAACAGCAATACAACTATACAGCTTAGTACGAGAGAAACAAGAAATATAGAGGTGTTTATTTATTTTTCTTGTTATTATCACTCAGATCAAATTCCGGAAGCAATATAAAAAAAATCGGTAAGATACTTTTGGAAGGGGTAAAAGGCATGAAACTTGAACTTAGCTACCGAGAAACAATGGCGCTGCAGATATAAATTGACTATAATTCGCTTACAAAAAGATTTTTTTGTTTTTTTTTATGTTTCGGATTCTGGAAAAGATCCTCTTTAAAATGATATACAATATGATACATAATTATTTATGTAGATTTAGTTATCCAGCAACAAATCTTGAGTCGATTTTAGCTCCCACTGTATTTTATCACATTTTTAGCCAGGACAAACATGGCCGTAAAAAAAGAACCCCGGGACAGAATCTGATAGGACTTTGCCAGAATCATAGGGAAAGCATAAGCTTTCATTACATATAAGTCTCATCAGTGGAGGTTCTTGGACCAGATTCGCCCATTCTCCTTTATTATTTGATAATATAATTACTAGATAACGTTTATTTTTTAGGTATTTTGTGAGTGTAATTTTTATATTTATCAAACAATAAGAACGCCGTAGGTACTACTTCTTCTGTCTCTTTAGGTGTTTGTGCTATTTATTGTTTATCTTTGTGCAATAAAGTAATTTAGGTAAATATTGTTTGATGCATTGTTTGTTAGGATAAACATAAAATGAAATTAATAAGCCCACGAATATATTGTCAAATGGGGTAGTCCGAGGTATACCTATCTCAAGATGAACGACGTGTTAGACCAACGACCATAATAATGCATAACATTTTGTGTAAGTAAACCTATCACGGTTAAAAATACAGCACTTTAAAGACAGGCGTCCTTTGCACATTGATAATATTTAATACTATCAAAAGTTTAAGTAAGTATAGCAGAAAGAAAAGCTTTACTTACAGAAAAACACATTCACAGAGCAGATTTACAACAGACAATAAATGACACACCGCATTGTTTCGTTACGACATCCACTCTGGGCAGAATTTGGCTAAAACTGAATTTCCCTGTTTGATAAATAACACAATAAATAAATGAAGTTATTTCTGTTCGACATCGTTGGTAGGTACATTATAAAACTGCAAAAGCTACAGAAAACGCCGTTTTGTTTAATTACTCGGAGTCGATTTAGCGCATTCTTGAAATAAAATGGGCGTAACTTATTTTGTTATGCATTTTGCGTGGTTGTGGAGGCCTATTTGGTATTTTTGGTGTTATGTTTTGTGGTGTGATTGTGTGCAGATGTGTGACAAGGGTTTTTGTATCGGACTGACCTGTAGTGACGTAGTGCGTGGCGTGCTGCGAGGCGGGCGGCCGGTGACTGGGCGGGCGGCGCGTGCGCTGCCGAGATTTGAGATCGACCTGTCTTAGACAAGGAGAGACGATGCCGAGACGGAGACTGGTGATCTCCCCGCGATTTGGGGCTTCCGTGGGCTAGTGAGTAAACTAGTGCAGTGTACCTACCTACTTTACGTATGTTTGACACTTTTTCTAGGAAAGTTACTGCGAATTGCCTCTTAAATTAGACTTTCTGCGTAATAAAGGACTGTTTTATGTAAGATATAAGAGTATTTAAGATATTATTGAGTATGGATATTTTTTTTTCTAATCGTAAATGACAAAAATTATGATACTAAGTAAGTATCATTATATGTTTCAGCCATTATACGATTTTTGTACGAGTAGTTAAATATAAATCTGTACCTAAATATTGCTAACCAACCCTTTACAGTTTACCCAACCCGGTTATTATGTTTCCGAGCAAATATAGAAGATGTCTCTCACCTAATGGACGAATTACAGGCGGACTGCAATTACTGCAAACCGCCCAAAACTACAACCAGGGATGCAGTTTTAGTTTCGAAACTGCAAATCGACTGCAATCCAACTGGAATAAGCTGGTTACCTGAGTCTACACCGTTTGCTTTGTGTGACGGATACGGCAGAGACTTGGTTAAGGGAGCTTAAACCTGATTTATGATCCACGCAGGATATTTTTTGTTTTTTGCCATCATCATCATCAGCCGTACGACGCCCACTGCTGGGCATAGGCCTCCCCCAGTTTTTTGCCATACGCAATTATAATTGTACCTATTACGTTATTGATATTTGATTATTGTTAACACCCCGATATCGACCCCGCCGGCGTGGTCGACGATTTCCCTCGATCAGCGCTTATCGCTATCGACCCGCTAGGGTCGATTAATTCTTTCAAATAATTTTCCTCTCAGACGACGCCTAACGCCGACGTTCGCGCCCAACTGGGCACCCTCAGGCCTGTTGTCTTAAACTTTGTACCGGGTGAGAGCCTTTAGCGCTCCCCATTTGTCCGGCCAAGTAGTTAATGCCATCTGCGACAAATCTACAGTAAGTTACGTCAAAAAAAATGATAGTTATCTACGATTAAGCACCTCACATCATCCCTAATCCTGGCACCAGGGTTGATGAGGTTAGTACTCCATCTCACAACCCACACGATAGAAGAAGATCATCACTAATTTAAAAGCCACGCTCTTGTCGGTGTAGTACCCTCCATGCTACTTTTTAGGGAAAAATAGAGCATTGCTTTTGCCTTGTTTTACTAAGCATCTACCTAGCTAAAAGCTTTCAAAAATATTTATTTTTCCATAACAAAATCTGTTTACTTATGTGAATATGAGTATAATATTATGATCGGAAAAACTTAGCGGTCTATTTCTAAATTTTTTGCAGTTCCGAAAAAGTGTCGCCATCTAGGAGTAATAACAAGATTCTTACAACAGTTGTTGGTTTGTGTGTGAGCAAGAGCACGTTGCCGTTGTGAGACTTTGCCAAGGAATATGTCGTTTTATATTTAGAAACGCTGTCCTACGCGAGATAGCACCACTTTATTGTGAAACATTTGAAAAACATGCTAAAATATAGGACTGGCTAAAGGACTAATATAAAAAAAAAACTTACCTATGTTCATAGATCATCATGCACTGGGTACCACATGACGGACACCGTAGACGTGTTAGACCCCGGAAGCGATGGCGCGTTGATCTCGACGGTTATCGAAAAGACTGGATAGAGCAGCTCGCACAGAACCGGGATACTTCGAAAGACATGGGGGCGGCCTTTTCCCAGCAGTGGGATCATACAGGCTAATAATAATAATAATGTTCATAGGATGTGCCAATACCTACTGTGAATTTAGATTTAATTAGGTATGTGTAAGTTTTAAAATAGGCATTTAGTGAGAAACAAAAGTGTGTCAACACCGTAGCAAATGGATATCTTTAACCTCGTGTCTCTATTCGTAATAAAGCCAGAGTTACTTGAACATGTTCATCGTCATCATCATCATCTTCTTAGCATTATCCCGTTATTCACGGGGCCGCTTACCTAACCTGAATATTTGACAGGTCCGGTTTTTTACAGAAGCGACTGCCTGTCTTACCTTCCAACCCGCGAAGGGAAATCCAGCCCAATACCTACAGGTTAGGTCACATACCTCCGAAAATGCATCTCTCGGAAATGTATGGGTTTCCTCACGATGTTTTCCTTCATCGCTGAACAGATCAGTATTATAATACATAATACCGGGTTCTTACCGCGTTAAAATCAGGGATGGAACATTTCCCTTTAATCAGGGGGTTATTATGCGTTTAAATTATGATAATGACAGCGAAAACCTCAATGTTATTATTGTCAGCCTTTCACAATCTGCCACCTTTTTATTGAGCCATTACTTCTATAAACAGTCCATCCAGTTTGGCGTTCAAAAACCTTAACGCCCTAAAGTTCAGTTCGTTCATTAAATTAGGCATCACATGTAACCTGCCCTGTGTTTGCGTTTATGCTGGAATGGGAGCGAATAAAAAACAGAAACAGCGTTCAGTTGCTTTTCTACTGGACATGCGTACTTTTTTTATTTTTTTTTATTTTTTTGACGTGACTTATTGTAGATTTGCCGCAGATGGCATTAACTACTTGGCCGGACAAATGGGGAGCGCTGAAGGCTCTCACCCGGTACAACGTTTAAGACAACAGGCCTGAGGGTGCCCAGTTGGGCGCGAACCTCGGCTCAGGGCGTCGTCTGAGAGGAAAAATATTTGAAAGAATTAATCGACCCCAGTGGGTCGATAGCGATAAGCGCTGAATGAGGGAAATCGTCGACCACGCCGGCGGGGTCGGTATCGGGGTGCTGAAGTGTTTGGTGTCGCGAGCTGATTGGCTGCCTCTATGGCTAGAGTAATCGGGTCGTCGGGATCGTATATTACGTCCTTCGGACGCCGATACTTTTCAGTACCGTCCCTAAGCGGAATGTACTCGGAAGCCGCAACTACCAGGGGATTTGGGGACATGCGTACAAATAGGATAGTGTCCTATATGATAGACTATAATTATTTTCTTACTATTTTCTTCTTATCGTGTGGGTGTGAGGTGGAATTGTGGAATACCAGCCTCATCAACTCTGGTGTCAGGGTACTATTGAGCCGCCAAAGGCCCCTGACATAACTACAAAGTTACGAAGACCCTATAAGACTTTGATATGGTGGTAACAAGTGATCACCCCATCGACCATATAATTTATTCCATTGATGTATAATGACAGCCTCCTTGGTCTAGAAGTTATAATATCAGTAATTAAATAACCCTGATGTATATAACATGCCAGTTTCAAATATATGAATAAAGTGTAAGTACCTATATAGTATTTCATCAGATACTTATTTAAGTAAGTATACTATAATAATAGAGTAGGTGTAGAAATAAAAACCCAACTCTTTTTGAACTTTTATTGCTTTTTTTGTTTCTTTAACATAAATAGCATTTATTTTTAAAATTATTACAAGTTACAGTTACAAACGTACAATAGATATTGCACCATTAATAAATAATAATATAAAATATTTCTTTTATTTTAAACTACTGCACCTAAATTACGGTACATAACGACATTGTATTCATAGCGCCCGGTGACCTTAGATTAAAATATTGAAAAAAAAAGCTTGATGAGTTTTTGGTTCCTTTATTTGGTTTTAGTAAACTCGTAAAAATGGCTGGGACGCGCGGTCGGTGGGCGGCATTGTGTGGAGACACGGCATTAGGGCGAGCCGCGGACTGAGCGCGCGTCCCGACCACCGGCCGTTACTCCCCGCACCCCGCGCCCGCGCCCACGCACGTGTGAGCAAGCGCGGCCGCGCTGCACAGGGAGTAGCGGCAGTTAACGAACGACTAGGCTTATACCCGACCGGAATTGAGCCCCGATGGTGAGAGAAATGCTTGGCGGGGCGACGGGGGGAGTGCTCACTCCGTGCTGAGCGCGCGGGACTCCTGTACTAGATAGACCTGGGAGCCGGGCACAGTGGAGGTGGTGACGAAGGTACGGTGCTTGGCGCGGATGAGCGACAGGTTGCTCTCGGCGACATCGGCGCGGTCTTCCGCCGCTTCCAGCTCGCGCTGGAATCGTCGTACTCGCGTCACGCTCTGCTGGGACATACCCTCCTGCAAAGATTTAAATATATTAGATTTATATATATTAGTAATGTGATCAAGGTAAATTCAAGAGATTGACACAATTGCTATATCATTTAAGCTTTATTGCCATTACGTACCTGTTCCGCCAGTTGCCTCTTGTAGATGTTGACCTTCTGGGAGGTCTTCTCGAGGGAGTCCTGGAGCAGAGTGATGTTCTTCTGGTCCTCCTCGCATTGGATTATGACCTCCTTGAGCTGACGCTCTTTCTTGCGCAGGATCTTGATGGTCTCCGCGTGCCTCCTCTTCTCCTCGTCCATCTCAAGCTCCATGTCCTTGATGCGAGCCTCCAATTTGCTGATGATGCGCTTGCCACCAACAATGGCATTGGCTTCAACTTCCTCCAGACGTACAGAGATGTTCTGGAAAAGGCGCAAGTAGTATGAAGTCGTAATTTGAAGCAATTATAAGTTATAACTTGTTCGATTCAAAATTGTTTATGTTGATGTTTCTTCTGTGTGCAATATTTTTTTGTATAATATTGTATACTAAAGGATGTGTGTACTTTTAAGGTACTTATTGTTTTTAATTATTCTTACCTTGACTTCAATCTCGAGGGACTTCTTAACGGCTTCGATCTTGACGATCCTCTCCTGTTCTTCATGCAAGTGCTCGACGGTGTGTTTCAATTCAGTCTGCAATGATTTTTTAATAGTTATTGTTATAGGTAAATTATTGTGGGTAATTTCTGAATCCCTATCTCGGAAATTAAAAAGAAGAATATAAATTCTACTATCGTAATAAAAAAAAACAAATTACGTTGTTTTAACGTTAACTATATCAAAATAAGTTGTTTAAGTGTTGTAATAAACATTAATGTGATACGAAGTTGTTCTTTATCTATTCAAAGATATTTTTTAAATAGTAGGTTGTGATTAATAACGGTTAACCGAGGAGAATGTCCTTACCTGCACACGCTGGTATCTCTCGTCTGACACACGCAGCTCCTTAGTGATCTCATCGTAGTCAGCGGCTACGGCAGCCAACTCCTGCTCGATCTTGGCCTTGCTGCTGGACAGGTTCACGTTGATAACGGTCAGCTCGTTGATGCGCGTCTGCGATTCTTCGTACATTTGCTCCACCGAGCGCTTGGCGCGAAGGGCCTGTTGAACATACGAGTATGTTAGTTTTATCGGTTCCCTAAGACAAATAAAAGACTTACCTATATTCGCCATGAACTTGCAGTCAGAAATCGAAAAGACCGACTGATTTCTTTTTCAATTTATGGAAATGGTAAAGTTATTTAAAACCGCTGTGGTTTTCAGTGGCGGATTTGCAGAGTTTGGACAAGAACGGACTATCAAGTCGAAAACTCTCAGTCTAGTTTATAAAGACTAGTCAAGAGACTATATTTTACTGACCTGCTCGTAATTGCCACGGATCTCCTCGACCTCGCCGGTGAGCGACTGTATCCTACGCTGAGCAACACCATACTGGTCCAGTGTAACCTGGAGTTGCCTCTGGACTTCATCGTAGTGGGTCTGGATCTCAGTGAGCTGCAACCAAGAATATTTTTTAGTATAAATTCAAGACTCTCAAAAAGGCTTTATAGATCATACCCAATATCGGTAACTAATAATTATAATTATATTTTTTCGTGATGACTGAATTCTAAAATCAAACAGATACATTACCTGCAGAGACTGCTTCTTGATGGTCTTCTGCAGGTCAATGTTGGTCTTGTTGGCGACATCCAGAGAGAGCTCCAGCTCCGTGATCTGGATCTGCAGCTTCTTCTTGATACGGGTTACCTCCGTCTTCAACTTGGTCTCCGCCTCAACCACGCGAGCGTTCAGCTGCTCGATCTCGATGCTGGTCTGCTTGCTGTTCAAAACAATGAAAAAAAAATAGTTGTTGTTTATTTATTCAAAAATCTTTTACAGATTTTTTTTACCAAAGTAAGGGATTAGTTTATTTTTAATTAAAATATGTCAAAAAAAACGGTTCGAGTATTTAACAACATTTAAACGATTATTTATGCGGTGTGGATTTATACCTTGTATCAATTAGAAGCCTGGTGTTTAAACGATCAAACTGTTTTAAAGTTTCCTTCAAGTCACTCAACGTTTGCATGTAAGTTTCCTGTATAGCCGGGTATTCAGTTTCAACCGTCACAATACATCTCCTGGGCGAAACTTCGCGGATGCTCCTTACAGCTTCCGATAAACTTTCAGAGAATTTACTTTCTGACATTTTTGATATGTTGGATATTCTACTTTCAGACATCATCGAAGATATTAAATTTTCTGTGGATCTAGCCAAACTACGATCAATAAGAGCTTTACGAGCGTGTAAGTCCATCTTTCTCATCTGTCCTTCAGCACAATTTTTTCTGGTTTCCTGAAGAAGTGTCTGTGCGATTGCTTTAGCAGATTTACCTCTATACATCATTGCCTTTCCGCGCAATTCTGCTCCCACATTTGCTTCCCTCTCGTATTGCTGAAGTTCTTTTTCAATTTCATCCATTCTTTTTTTCTGTCTTTCGGCTTTAATTGCTTCTCGTTCCACTTTTTTCTTCTTAGCTTTCACAGTTACACTTTCTACACCGACGTGTTTTGTCACATTTGCTGCAGCTGCTGTAGCAACTACTGTGATCGGAGCACGTTTACTTATATTATACTTATTTAAATCCTTTTTCGCTTGCTCGGATACTTCGCGCGCGATCCGCGTTAAATCTTCGTTAGAGTATGCACGCACTGGTTTATCAAAACGATACTTTTCTAGCCCCCTTTCGTTATTCCACGGAAGATGGGGAGGTTTGCTCGAGACGCCGCGCTCTTTCGCACTGATATAGTCTATCATTGGCTGATAAAAGTTGATGCCGTAGCCATAATTATCTTCGTACACAGCGGTGGGTGGCCTGTTCCACTTACAGTAGTTAGGCACTTTAACAGGTGCCATGCTGTTGAAAGATTTACGTTCGCTGATCGATCGTTTCGTTTGAATTATCACTCAGCCCGCCCGACGAGCGTAGCCAGGGGCCGAGGTTGCGTAATTGGGACGCTAAGAAACACAGCAGCGTCTTTTGTAGATTTTCATTAGTACTAGATGTGCCAAAGTTTTATGTGATCACTGGTAATATTCACCAATCGCATGACTAGTTAAATATAAATGGAATTCGTGCCAATTATTTGAGTCATATCTTATTCGATGATACGTTGGACCGGTTTAATTTCATCCCGGAAATACGTGGAAACAAAACGCATTTCCTCATCCACAATGCGGTCATGACGACTTCTTGTGTTGCCTTTAGCGTATTTGCATACCAATATCGATTTCTCTGATTTATTAGTACCCTTGATGATTTACTGGTCCAATACTGTCAAATGTCAATCTAGTATTGGCGGGGGTCCAGTGATGGAAGTATGTCATGGTTGTGATTTGATGAGGCCTGTCGGTTGCGTGTTTGGATGACATTCGTCAGTCATTAAGGGCGAAAAGAGAGGGGAGTCGGTGCTGAAAGATACTTTGGTCTTGTAGTTCCGATTTGGCGATCACCAGCGCATGTGCACTCTGTAATTATTGTATTCAGTTGGTCGTGATACTTTAGTGTGCAGGCATGTGTTTTGTGGGCTAGGTAAGTGATTTTCTGAAACACTGTTTTCTTAACACGTTGAACGTTGTTGTGATTATAACATTATCTACTGATTGAAAACAATATCACTTCTTAATCGAAAACTAAGAGAGTGAAAGTATCCACACTATTTCCCCGATCAAGTAGTTCCTTAAGTGCTGATTATAGAGAGTGAACTCACCGGATGGCTTCGATCTCTTCCTCCTTCTCTTGGAGGCGGCGCTCGGCCTCGTGACGGAACTGGCCCAGTTCGGTGGCCAGTCTCATCGCGCGCTGCTCCTCAGCTTTGCGGCCCTGTAATACAACGTGTAACCCTTCATTACTCATACTTACTTATATCTTTCTTTTTTAACGTGACTTTTCAACGTGAAATGGGGAAATCTTGATACTAGTTTTACTTTTAAATTGGTTTAATTGTGATGAATTACGTCCAATTCACTGTCCTAATTATCAATAGGTATATTCAGTACCTAAAAATGCTGCTAGACCTTATAAAAAAGTATACTAGTATCATCTTGTTATGCTAATCTGTGTTGTCTAATTTCTGTTTTCTAATGAACAATGGCTGTCTTGCAATGCGATCCAATAATTCGTTTTCAATTGCTCTAGCGAATCTTTTACCGTATGGTATTGTCTATGATTTCAGAAGCAAGAACGCTGACGTCCTCATTGCTATAAATATTGTTTTCTATTTGCAGAGGCAGGTACATTGGCAGTCTAGTTCGTTTTATTTAGTGTCTGAATCTCTGCCAAAGTGTTGCTAACGACAGCCTATTAATTACACCGAGGACTATAATACTGTCAAATGCAATAATTAATTGTATGTTGATTTAGGATAATAAGTAAAGAGCTCAAGACGTTCCCATTAGACTATAGTTTTGTGTAGATGCAAAATTAGCATCCTTATTCCTATTGATTTAGGCTAGAACCATGTATCAGTCCTTTGAAATAATGTTTACGCCTTCTTCGAGAATAATCTTGTGTATGAAGAAAAAATATAGGAAATAAAGACATCACGTAATAATTAGACTGTTCAATATGTACCTAGAAAGTTGTAAGTAGTAGGTAAGTACTTAAAATTGAATTTAAATATCTAGTTCATTCTGAAATTCATACCGTCATACTTTTACATTTCTATTCACCTAGAATCTTACTACTGCACTGATCTTAGGTCGATATTAATATCAAATATCAGCACCGGCTGCGAGTTGTTTCTTTCTTGTGGCTCTACCCATTCCAATAAAGGGTGCTTAAACATCGATATTTGAGAAAACCCCGTTGCAAAATTTAAATTACTTTCTAAGTTAAGTATCCATGGAAAGGTGGGAAAAACTATCCGCGGGATGTACTGGTGCATCTAATAAGCTTTTGTAAAATGCCATGGCCATCTAAGTCCGGACTCGAGGGCCTTTGGTGTTTGTTTTTGTTGTTTTTTTACGGTATCATAACTTACGGCCTCAGCCTCCTTGTAGGCGGCGGTGAGTTCCTCTCGCTCGTTCTCAAGACGGCGCAGCTCGATCTCGAGCTCGTGAAGACGGCGGGTCAACTCGGTGAGGTTGGCGCGGGCGTCGTGCAGTTCATCTGCAAATAAACGCACGTTCAATCTTCATATTACATACCTTGTGAACATTATTTCATTAACACTTGTTACATCCTGGTCACTTCATAGAAAACATCTCGTTTTACGCTGACACTACACATTGAAGTTATACGTCTGACGCCCATACGATTGAAGACTAAAGTAAGACCGAGGGGGTGGGTAAACCTAGCTCAGGCGCTGGTAGGGAGCGGAGAGTTGCCGTTCAATACGTAGTATTAATTTTTATTTTATGCTCTTGTTTCCAGTAATGGTATATGTAAATCCATCATCAGCTTCCTCCATAATAACTTCCTCTCAACTTTAGTGACATCAAAGTAAGATACGTACATTATTATGCTATTTTGTTTAATAATTACTGGACGTTTCGATACTCTAGTCTACATCTAATGTATGAATTCACCATCACGAAGGTCTCATTACTCATGATGATTTATTTCATTCATTTTAATATAAGTACAACTGTTGCACAGAATTATATAGTCTTTCAGCATTAGAGCTTGGGTAGTATAGATAACAATGTCACCATTACTAACTAATTAATCTAATGTCAGTTGGATTGATTGACGCCTCATCAAGGTCAAGGCCAAATTGTGCAAATAATATTAATCATCCGTATTAATAAATTATTTCCTGTTTTATTTATTTGCAGTCCTATTATACTTGTTCCAATATTACGTATATATATTCTGATATAATACGTCGGCGTTCGGCCTCTGGGCCGAAAACTTTTTTATATACTTACCTATGTTCTTTAACCATTCTCATTTCGTTTTTTTTTTCGTGAATAGATTTTATGTTCAGCCTACATTGTGCCACATATTAAATAAATTATCTAATCTTAAAAACTCATCGTTACCTAGTAAGTTAATTCAGGCCATGTATCTTTGAAGCGGGGAACATTTTGGACTTATGAGGCATGACACTTACCACCCAGTTTCTTGTTTTCGCGACCAAGGGCGTCCTTCTGTTCGCGGGTCTTGTCGAGCTCGTGCGTGATGCGCTGCACTTCAGTCTGCTTGTTGCGCAGGTCACGTTGCGTCTGCTCATACAACTGCACCGTCTCCTCGAGGCGCGACTTGATCTCAATGTTGACACGCTCCAGCTGCTCGGTCCTCTTCTGCAGCTCCCGAGCAGTACCGTTGGCCTTCTCGAGGTCGATGATGAGAACCTCCACCTGAAATATTAAAGGTATTGTTGATTGTTACTCTGCTATAGTAGGTAAAGTTAAAATTTTGTTGTAATTGGTCAAATGGTGAAATTGTGGTGTATATAGGATACCTATATGTATAAAATTGATACTTAAGTTATTAATTCTTTATAACTATTATTATTATATTATGTACATACCTCGCTTTGCAGGCGGGACTTCTGCTTCTCAACGTTGCTGATCTTCTGGATGAGGGTCTCGATCTGCTCTTCCTGCTCCTGGATGCGGGCAGAGTACTTGCGGCGGAGCTCCTCGATCTCTTCTGCGCGCGCGGCGGCCTCAGCCTCGAATTTGGCCTTCCAGTGTAGCAGCTCGCCGTTGGACTTGACAAGCTGCCGTTCCAGGTCCAAGCGGGCTTCGGATTCCTCCTCAAGCTGGACGCGGACGGACTCGAGATCGATTTCAACCTGGAAGGGAATTTTGGAGATATTATTTATGCACGGCGTATAAACAAAGAAAAATCGAAGTCGTTAAATTGCTTGATTTTAAATAACGTTAAGTAATTACTTGATTATTGGTAAATTTTAGAAAAAAAAGAGTTAATATAATAACCTGGTGGAGGTTGGCCTCGAGAATCGAGCGCCTCCTGTCCTCATCCTCGAGCCTGCGGCGCGCATCTTCGAGCTGGCTGGCGAGCTGGCTCTTAAGGTAAGACACGTTCTCAATGTTCACCTAGAAGAAAAACATAAATATAAGATAAACATAAATATAGGTTCTTATTAAAAACATTAAATGAATGTATTTGAATGGTTCAGGTTTCTCGTAACATTTTACAAACCTTAAGGTCTTGAACTTCCTTGATGAGCTCAACGTTCTCTTGAGACAGGCGCTGCTTGTGGGAGGTAATGTCCACAATGGTGCGGTTCAGCTCCTCGATCTTGATGTGCAGCTCAGAGATGGTGATATCGAGCCTCTCGACGGTCTTCTGGATGGTGATCTTCTCCTTGGTCACGTTCTCCACTTGGGCCAAAAGCTCGTACACTTCCGCTTGGAACTTGGACTTCTCCTTCTCAGCCCTGGAGACAAGGAAATAAATCTTGCCATCACCAAACAACAAAAAACCAAATTAAAGTATATTTGATGACATCATAGGTGACAGTGATTCGATGAATTTTAAATCGCACAGCGTTCGCAATAGGAGATGGTTTCGCACAGCTCTTAAGTCTAAATAACTAACAAACCATTCAATTAGTAATGATACATGGGTATATGTTAGGTGTAAGGTGGTGTATCCTCACCTGGCTTTGCCTTTGGTAAGCTGGTCGATTTGCTCCTGGAAGTCGACGACAATCTCCTGATGCTTCTTCTTAAGCAGGTGGGCGGTCTCCTCGGACTCCAGGTGGACATCTTCCAAGAGTTTGCGGAGCTTGGTCAGTTCGGTGTCACGTTTCCTGTTGATCTCGAACTGAAAAACGTACGAGATCGTTTAATAAGACCCCAAAACTTTTAATAAGATTTTGGGGTGCATTTTCTATTACTTGTACTTGTTTCTTGTTTTTTGTAGTTATTTTATAATGATTCATCATCTATTTAATTGTCCAAGGTCTATACTTTCAATCTATTAAAATGAGCTTGTGAACACTAGAAATAGATGATTGTATATGAAGGAGCACCAAATTTATATTCCTGAAAGAAACATGGTAATGACATCGCTTAGCAGTAACATAATTCGCATTGCAATATGAAATGTTTTTCGCAAAGCTGGATATCAATTCGTGTTCGGGTCCGAAAATTTTGTGAACTTAAAAATCGACCGTTTTTTATTTCTCCTGTATTTTTCACATGTCTCTTCTATTTTCTTTATTTTTGTCATACTTTGGTGGTTACCAGGTTACTTTTTCTCTTTACTATTCATATTCTGGTTTTCTTTACTTTTATTCAAAGTTTTGTTTCATTCATGATTAGCTTCTATTAATTCTTCATTTTTCAATTCCATATCATAACCTTCTTGTTTATTGTGTGTGGTGGGTAATACGGTGCTTGCTATGATTAGTTCACTTCTAAGTACTACATACATTTAAAGATTTGTTTTAATATTTTATTATATTATTACTGATAATTACCTGGCTTTCGGCTCCGCCTTCAGCTTCCTCCAGCCTTTCAGATAGTTGAATAACTTGCACGCTTAAATCTGCCTTCTCCCTCTCGATCTGAAATAAACATCTTACTTAGATTTCAAATTTGAATTATTTATATTTTATAAGCTATTGTCGATATTATCAGCAATTTTAAATTCAAGGATTAACAGTGGTTTAGCTATTATTGGTAGTAGTTTTAATAAACTAGGTACGCTGAGAAATAAGTATGTCTGAGAAACAAAGCTAAAATGGCCAAGATTATAAAGAATGTATTATTGTTTGGGACTTAATAACTTAAGTACATCTATTTAATATTAATAACTTTGCAGACTTTTAAAGAAGAAAAAATAAATAGTATTTACTAACATTCAATTAGTTATGGATTTATTAACACTAAAAATCATCAGGATAGAAACATGTCTAAATATTATGCAATGCCGGCGGTGTTGTTCTTAGACGCGTCCTTCACATATTTCAACATTGTCCTCATCTAAAATAAGAAACGGTTCATGTCTCACGGCACTGTGACTAACTCAAATATGTTTGCTACTTATACTCCGGTCTATTATTATATTTCTATATTGTGGCATTCTCATCGGGAACGAGCATCATTTGGCCCAGTTTCAAAAGTGAGACCGGAGAGCGCGAAGTTGAGATTTCAGAGAATGCTTTCGCTACATGGCTAATTTTATCATGGGTTGCGGTATGCTGCGTGCGGAGTGCGACTCGCTGCGATTCAGTGCTCGGGCGAGGTAGCGCATGCGCCGTCGCCTTCCGCGCCGCCCGCCCGTGCGCGCAGGGCGGCTGAGCTTCACGCGCATGCTATATGCCGTACGATGCAATCACCAAAATAGAACACGCATAATCCTATCGAATGATGAGCTCGCAAACTTCACACATCGGCCAAATATGATATCGATGATATTGAACTTATAATTTGACAACAACTATTCTGATGTTCGATAGATTTTTTCTTCTCTTAGATGGGTATTATGCATAAATACACACTATCACTATTTCCCGAAAATTGCTGTTAGTTGTAAGATAAAACATGATTTTTTACTCTTTTATGTTAATTATATTAAAAATGTTAATTAACGAAGCACTGATCCAATATTCGTTATATGATTATAGTTAAATTTATATAAGTAGTATAATATTATGTAAGAAAGTTAAAAACCGTTTAGTAAGTAGACATTTAGTATTTTCACACGTTCTGCACAAATTGGTAGCAGGGGCGCAAACGTTTTTCCACTAGAAGGGTTGCAAAGAAAAGCGAGCCCCTAGGGCGGTATTAATAGAGGTGTGCGCTCGCCCCGCCCACACCTGCGCGCGCGCGCCAGCTATGGCAGCGCGCGCGCTCGTATCACGTTTCGCGCTTCCTTACCCTCTGACGCAGCTCCCTTTCGGATTCCAGATCATCTTGGAGGAGACGGATTTTGTCCTGAAAAATACAATATACGCTATCATATGTCCATAAACACTTCACAAGCACTGCACTGGTCCGGCCGGTACCTCCAGCCTGGAGAGAGCACTCAGGTCGGCGCTGTACTCGATGTTGACGTCGGTGGTGCCGCCACCGCTGCTGCGGTAGGTGTACTTGGAGGTTTTCGCCACGGCGGACATTGTCGCTGTTCGTCTCTCGATCGGCAGTCGGCGCTACGTTACCGGTCGGGCACCGTTCGACTAGTGAGAGCGGGAGCGGGCAGCGCGTGCGCTGGTCTGCGGCGCCCCCGCGCCCGCGCCCCGCCGCACCCCCTCCGCACCGCTCCAGGCTCCCGGCGGGCTGGAGCTCGCGGATCGTGTTACCACCCCCGCGCACCCCCCTCTCAGCCTTTTATAGACACGCCCGCCTTACCACCGTCAGCGGTGTCTTTTATTTTGCCCAAAATTTAGCGAATCTCTTTCATCTTATCGGCTGCAGCCGCTGCAGCAGGCGGGTGTCTTCGGCGGCGCAGCACCAGGGTTCACACCACCTGCTACCGTCTGTCTTTTTCCTTGGCAGAAAAACGGTAATAATCTTTATTTTAATCGTTTTGCAGGAGTGCCAGGAAAACTCGAGCATTTCAAACTTATCTTTCATAATTATCACTTTGTGACTGGAGATAAGCGATGATTAATTTTATAATAAGTTTGTTGAATGTAGTTGTGGTGGTAGCAGGTGGTGGTGTAAACATGTGCGGGCGTGGGCGACGCAGGCGCAGGTCCCGCCACTTCCTGGTACATGCCGGACGGTCCCTGGCACTACGCGCCCGCATGCCACTGCTGATCTTAACAATGAACTTCTTCTCTTTAAATTTACCTCAGCGCGATTAATGTTTACAAACATTAATTACATTACATTTCCTCTGGTTAGAGTAAATTATAGCTGGTTACTGTACTTACCTCAGTCTTCTGTGTATTATACAAATACAATAGGGCAATGCACATTATAATAGATGAGTGTTAAATTAATCACACTAGCATAGGTAAATGATAACATACTTAGATTAAGTATATTTGTAGCTTATAATATAAAGTTAACAAGTCTCTTGAAAAAACAAAAGAACATATATTTTCAAGATATTCTAAAACATATTACATATCAGAAAGATATAGTTAGAAAATGATGTCTTAGCATTCTTCATTGAGACGTCAGTACTCTTCTTTTTAGATGTATATTTACAGCTTCTGAAATGTCAACAATCATTTAACATCTCCATTTAATTGAGTGTTATTGAGTCCCTAGACAAGCATTTTGACTCTCAGGAATGATTCCGGAAATTAATTTGAATTAATTTTCGTGCAATCAGGTAGGTACTTAATTATCCCTCAATATCATTTAACCACATAAACACAGTCTCACAAAGTGATTTTGAAAACGGGAATCGAATTTGGTACTCCACATCATGAGCCGAACACTAACTACTGGACAATGGAAGTAACGTGTGGAACAAATTCCATCAAATGGGTCGTACAAAGAGCAAACTATCAACGGCGTCCCACTACTGACTAGACTCTCCTACTATTCAACTGAATAGATTATCATAAGAGTAGAGCTTGCAAACTGTCGCTTGTCGCACATTTAAATTGCTTCAAATTTCGTGTGGTCAAATTTTAGTTTAAAAACGTTAACTTTGAGGATCATTCACACCATGATTCTAGTTGATATCAAGTGGGATTTTCCGTCGCAAAAGTATGGAACTGAAAACAATTTAAAAAAAAACACAGGAAATTCCACTTGATATCGACTCAGAATCATAGTCGTTATTTATTACGGTGACACTGACACCCATACGTACTTGTATGGCCACCTGTACGTACTAGTACGGGGTGTAAGTGACATCGTAACGAATACTGAGGGGGGAGAGTCACCATTCTGAGTTAATATCAAGTGGAATATTCCCTCGCAAAAGTATAGAATTGAAAATAATTTAATAAAAAAAAACAAACATTGATTTGGAGACGGAAAATTCCACTTGATATTAACTCAGAATCATGGTTTGAATCATCCTCCTCAGTATTCGTTACGATGTTACTAACACCCTGTATTAACACGACAGAACTTAAATAGCCTGCATATGTCCGTCTGCTAGGCATACTCTGCCACGCTGCTCCACTGCTGGTGTTCGGGCTAGTGACCCGGGACCAACGGCTTATTGTGCCCTCTGATGCACGGAATCATCTAAATAATCATATTTTTCTCTCAAGGATCATATTAAACTTACAATAAAAATATAAGTACTTAGACATAATTTACACTTTCCAGGGATGGGCATAGCTGCACGCCATCAGGAGACAACTGCACTCCACGACATATTATCAGCGCTCATATCATCATAATGTGTCCACGTAATTTAATGATGCAGGCATTTAGGTATGTTATATGAAGCTGAAAGTGGGTCGTAAATTTTCATAGGTGTTTATTTAGAGCTTGCTTATCTAGCGTGACGTACAAATCGCATCAGCTTCCAGCGCATCTCCTTGCGACATATCACCTGCATTTTGTCAGCGGATTAATGTACGAAGGAAATGTCAAGATATTTTCTATCGAGAGGAGTGTTATTATTCATCACTCTATTTCAGTTCATGCACGCACAGTTGCCAACAAAAACCTTAAACATTTTACGAATTCTCATATTGTATATGGTAAATGAGTAAGGAACTTTGAATCATTTCCTTGAAAAAATCAGGTTCTATTTTCAGTTAAGGAATGCGGCCGAACGGGTAATCAACAAAATATAACAACGACTTTGAAAGCTCAGAGATATTGA
This sequence comes from Pectinophora gossypiella, assembly GCF_024362695.1. Classification (NCBI taxonomy): domain Eukaryota; kingdom Metazoa; phylum Arthropoda; class Insecta; order Lepidoptera; family Gelechiidae; genus Pectinophora; species Pectinophora gossypiella. The sequence goes on from NC_065433.1 coordinate 15,352,491, forward strand.
CTTGTGTGTGTACATTTGGTGCGTTGCATGAAACAAAAATACTAATGAAAGTTTACAAACATTTCATTTTCGGAAGCGAACTCAAATATACATATATGTAAATTAATATTGCTCGCAATTACTCATAGTAAGAATGTTCACAATTAAAAATGCTTTGAGTATACTGCCAAAACTGTTTTGTATTAGCATTGTCTTACACAATACATTAATATTATTAATAAATGAAAAAAATTGGGAATCCGCGGAACATACAATAAAGAAGAACCTTCAGATTATAAAATGAGAAGCTCTTATTGAACTGAAAACGATTTTGTTCAATGATACGACTAGTACTCAAATGGAATAAGATTCAGTCGAATAGCTGGAATTTATTATTGAAATTTCGAAAGGTACTTAAATATTTAACATTTGCCTTAAAATCCATCAACGACTAATCATTGTACGTTGCTGCAAGAATTTTACTGATACGACGTTAAATATACATATGTGTTTCATTTACTTACTTAGTTTTTTTTTTTTGACATGACTTATAGTAGATTTGCCGCAGATGGCATTAACTACTTGGTCGGACAAATGGGGAGCGCTGAAGGCTCTCACCCGGTACAACGTTTAAGACAACAGGCCTGAGGGTGCCCAGTTGGGCGCGAACCTCGGCTCAGGGCGTCGTCTGAGAGGAAAAATATTTGAAAGAATTAATCGACCCACTAGGGTAGGGTATAGCGATAAGCGCTGAATGAGGGAAATCGTCGACCACGCCGGCGGGGTCGGTAACGGGGACCTGAAGTGTTTGGTGTCGCGAGCTGATTGGCTGCCTCTATGGCTTGAGATTTTTTTTTTATCATAGCACGGCAATTGTATGGCATTATCTTCAATAAATGTATCGATCGTCTGAATAATCAGTTTTTGAATATTGCACTTGCGCACGCATCTGTCCCGCGTCCCGATTTCTACGGAGCGCAGGCAGGTGGGAAAATATTCGGTTATATTCGTACCTGCGCAAAGTGGGCCGAATGTTTTCCGCCACGTCCCTCAGCCCGCACTCGCCTCTCTCCCTCCGTGACTCACAGTGGACCAGTCGAAATTATACAGCTTTTCTTAATAACTTTACGTCTGTCGCGCGCTTTGCAATCGTTCGCGCATGGAATCAAACATTGTTCCTAGAATTGTACCTTTGTGTAGGTTTTACGATGATTGCATTTCAAAGTTACCTATTCATATAATGCTTACAAAAAAGAGGATTGTGTTTTTGTTAGAAATTATCTAAGAAAACGGCAAACATTATAGGTGAGGAAATAGCTTCTATTGGGTAGGTACTTTACAGTCGATATAAGTATTTTTTTTAATGTAACTACAAAAGTTTTTGTGTGATTTAGTAAACTAAACTCTATACTGTAGTAGGTATGCTATAATGATATCGGAAAGTAACTTAATTAATATGTAAATAATTGAATTTTATGTATCAACCTAACAAACTTTTACGAGTGTAATTAGTATAATATGTTAGTATACACCTACGAAATTCTACTTATCGATACGCTTTCGATGCGAAGATCCCTGACATACATTTCATAGAAGTATTACGACGATATAATCAGACTGTATGCTATGGCGGTTAAATAAAGTTTATGATTAGGTGAGTTATTATTAGCGCTGTTTATATTTCGCGCACATCCATAGTATCGAACTTGCGGGTTATTTGGAATTACCGTTCGTGGTAGGGTGGTATGCTCTTTATGTACCCTCTAGTTGTGTGAGGGGGACTTTGTGTCTAGCAATGGGATTTAACTATATAGATATATGTGTCTGTTATCTTGACAGACCTACTCTGTCTGTTCTGTGCTGTGTTGTTATGTTTATTTTTTAATGGATCACTTACTTTCTTCCACTGGTTGCTTGGAAGAAATTGCTGCTTAGCAATAACGCCACCAGATTGTACTGTATCTATCATCATCTGTGTTAATTTGTTTTGTATATTGTGTGCAATAAAGTATATTTGATTTGATTTGATTTGTTTTTCTTTAGTGTAAGATTACCGGCCTCTATGGTCCAGTGGTTGAGCGTTGGTCTCACGATCCGGAGGCCATGGGTTCGAATCCCGGTGGAGACATATCACAAAAATCATTTTGTGATCCCTAGTTTGGTTAGGACATTACAGGCTGATCACCTGATTGTCCGACAGTAAGATGATCCGCGCGTCGGAAGCTACGTCAAGCTGTCGGTCCCGGTTACTACTTACTGGTGTAAGTATGTAGTCCTTATATGAGCCATGTCAGGGGCCTTTGGCGGCTCAGTAATAAATAACCTTGACACTAGGGTTGATGAGGTTGGTAATTCAGTAACCCACACGATAAGAAGACGACTTAAAATATTCGATCTTCGTCATATCTTTGCTGATTTAGCTTCGATCGCCATCGACTCGCAAAGAAGAAGAAGATTAATGAGTCAGTTATTAATACATGTAGAAATCAGTAGATTTATAGGTACAAATCGTCAAAAAATAAGGTTTTCTAGTTGATATTCACTGGTAAATCTTGTCAATATTGATGAGCAATTCCATTTTTTAAAGAATTATGTGTTTAAAGAATATTTGGGATATTATGTAAAATATATTAATAGAACAACGTTTAAATTAATCAACAAAAGCAGTTCTCAGATTTTGTACGTAGTGTAAAGTATTTTTCCGTCACATAAATATGTGGGATTGTTGGCAGCGCCGCCGCTCCTTTACGACTTGTGCTGTTACGGACGTAAAAATCAAAATAAACTTTATTAGTTGAGAAGCCGATGACTGCTGACATTTAGATGACTATGCGGTGTGGGGTACGGTTTCATGCAACGGTGAGTACAATGTGGTAACGATGGTATATTTTGACAAGAATGATATGTGAGTAAGTATTGCGTAAGTACAGTTTACACAAAATTTAAAACGTAGACTGCTGCATTCTTTTCGTTAACAATACATGTTTTGTAGCACATTGCATAATATAAGTCCTTATTCTCGAGTGTTATACTAAGGTACTTAAGTATTTACATCAGTGCCTAAGTAGGTATAAACCGCTGTTGAACTTTAGGTATTCAATGTGGATGACATCGATTTAGAGCGGTCACGAGCAGTTTGCAGCAACATCAATACCAACGAAGCGAATGCTCCACATATCATTAAAAGTGAGTAAACAAACGACGATGTGCGTGAATGAAACCCGTCACTTTGTGAAAAAGCCCAAATAACCACTTCGCCCATGCGCGGAACAGAATGATTGAGTATGCGTTTACGGATAGCACCATGACAACTCAGTTCGTAACGAGTATTCACAGATTTATATATTACACAAAGTATACACTGAGACAGTAGGAATACGCAAGGAAATGCGCGACTAGGTACTTGCAGTAAAAAGCTGAAAACATGACTAGTCACCGAGTTCTTGCGTAGTAGTAAAACAATCTTCCAGCGTGACATCGGACGGTAGTCACTTCATGTGAAACGTGCAGCCGAATATTGAAACATGGCCAATGTCGTCCGTCATATCAACCGAAGATTAGAACTGTGAAATATTGAAATATTATGTACCAGACATACAGTGCATAAACCTACATGCTGTAGGGCATATTTCACCATACTGTAACGTTGCGGCCAGAGCTAGCATTATTTTTTTTTTACGCAATTTTTCTATTTCTGTTGGATTATGATGAAGTGTAGCTAGTTTATTGTATCCAGTACATTATTATTAATTATATTATGCAATCTAGATGTAGATACATGGATTTCCTAATTAATGGGTGAATGGGCTTCATCAACGCAGCCCTCCACAGTTTTCGCAATGGAGGTTTTGAGTTTGTAATAATTCCGTTTATAACAGATTTGAAGCCACTCTTCGTAATCTATTTTACACTTATAGGTAAAAATCACATTTATTTCTAGTGATTAAGTATTACTTGGTACAAAATTTGTATCGGGAGTAAGCCCTCAGCGCTATCCGGCCAAGTAGTTAATGCACTTTGCTTCAAATCTACAAAAAAAAAAACAAGATGGAAAATATATTAACGCTACAGTTTAGAACTAGAACTGATATTTAGATCGTATGCTCTGATGAAAACTATAAGTAATCAAATTCAATGCAGGTGTGAAAAACTGTTGTGGTTGTGTGTAAAGTGAGGCGCCGCCGTGGTCGGCTTACCTAGCGCAAGGTGTGGCTCCGGCATTCCGCTGAGAATAGCTCGGCGTAGGCGGCGGCTCGCTTCACGGCTTCGGGAAACTCAAACCTCACTGCCTCTACTCCATTTTGTAAATGAAAGAGACTTTCAAGCTGATTTTCCTTTTATTGTATTCGACTTTTCTTAAAACTCTTCATTGGAAGCATTGTAGAAGAAATCCGACTTAGGTTTTTATGAAAAAATAATAGGTATTATTGAGAGTCTATTGGTTTTTAGGGTTCCGTGCCCAAAGGGTAAAAAACGGGACCCTATTTCTGAGACTACGCTGTCCGTCCGTCCGTCGATCTCCAGGCTGTATCTCATGAACTAGTTTTCAGATAAGTTGAAATTTTCACAGCTGATGTATTTTTGTTACCGCTATAAAAATACTAAAAAACAGAATAAAATAAATACAAGTGGGCTCCCATACAACAAACTTGTTTTTTGCTCATTTTGGCTCGATACTGAACGGCAACAGGTAGACGCTTGAAATATTGATATAATATTTAGTTATAAGTATAATGGGTACGGAACCCTTCCTGCTCGAGTCCTACTCCCATTTGGCCATTTTTTTTGTAAGTATACATACTTTGAGTATAAAATAAGTCAGTAAGTATATTTATGAAACGGAGTAAAATATAAGTAAGTATGAATAAAAATAATAATAATGAGTCATCATCATTAACGCCCATTAACGTCCCCACTGCTGGGGCACGGGCCTTCCCTATGGATGGATAGGGAGATCGGGCCTTAAACCATCACGCGGGGCCAGTGCGGATTGATGGTTATTAACGACTGCTAATGCAGCCGGGACCAACGGCTTAACGTGCCTTCCGAAGTACGGAGGAGCTCGAGATGAAAACTTTTTTTTTCGTGGTCAACCATCCTATGACCGGCCTTTGCCAAAGTTGCTTAACTTCAACAATCGCAGACCGAGCGCGTTTACCGCTGCGCCACCGAGCTCCTCAATAATAAGTATGAGTATATATATGGCTATACATATATATATATATATATAGCCATATATATATTATATGTCGTAAAAGGCGACAAAAGGACAGCGTTCTGTCGAATATGATGGATCATCATACGGTTTATCATACACGGTCCTACATGTATCAAAAGTGGCTGCAAATAGTTTTTTGATTATTTGTAGTTTTGCCCACCCATTCGGGGAATACGGGCGTAAGTTTATGTATGTATGAATATAAGTATACCTACGAGTAAACTTTATTTTTATTAAATTTAATTATACATATACACCGATGCTTCCACAGACTTTCAGTTTCAATTATTTTAATCAGTTGTGACAGAGGTTGTGATTTGTTGTAGCATCTGCACCCTAGAACCGATTAATCTATCTGTTAGCAATTATTTGCCAGTAAATATCAACAGTAATTTATAAAGATTATAATTTAAATGAGTTGTAACCCATTAATTTTGTTAAATGCAGCGAGACCGCTATTAATCCATTGCAAATGGAGACCTAAAACTGCCATTGGTAATCCAGACATGTATTGTTCTGGTTCAACACAATAATAGTTTAGTGTATATTATTACATATGTCGCAGTCGGATTGTATAATCCGCTGTATTACATTACGTCTAGCTGTATTCAAAAACAGGGCCGTTTTGTAATGCGGCGGTTCAACGATTAGCTGTATTGAATGCGGCTAAGTAAAAAACCGCCTATACGTATTCGTCGCCATACGTCATTCAACACGGCTAGCCGTAATGAAATAAAGCGAAGGATTAGCCGCCTCTTTGACAGTTTTTAGTTCCGATTCTTAACACTCATGGTACTGCCTGTCATAACAACAACAATGGCGTTGGATGCAGAAAGTGTGTTATTAAATAGCGAAGTTACAAGTGAATTAAATAAAGGAAAAGTGTTAAATATGTCGGTAAATAGTGAATTTAAGAACAATTTTCAAGTGCAATTAGAAAAAAATTATTATGGTCACCTACAATTTAAGTAGTAGTACAATGCGGCTAAACGTGGACCGCTTTATTGGAGAACGTATCGCAATGACAATACGGCTAATCGTTGAACCGCCGCATTACAAAACGGCCCTGTTTTTGAAAACAGCTAGCCGTAATGTAATACAGCGGATTATACAATCCGACTGCGACATATAGATATCCTTAGTGTACTTATTGCAGCTAAGTAGATATTTCAATCCCGAAGCTTCTTTCTGATTCAAGCAGTCACGCGATTTAAAATAGTACTTAAGTACTTATAACAAAACTTGCAAATATCACTTTATAGCCTTTAACATAAACCGGAATATTCTAGTTAGGTAAACAGATCCCGTGAAAAAGTAAGAAGACATTTCTATCATGAAGTTTGTCTATTAATTTTACTAAGTAATTATCAAATCCCAATTTATATTCAATCATAATATTCATAACATTTAGTGACCCATACCTTTGTTTAAAGTTATGCATTTAAAACATATTGTATTATTAGTTGCAATTTGGTGTCATTTATGGACATTGAATATTTTTAAAATATGAGTAGTTACTTACTTTAAAACACAAACAAGAAATACAAAAATAAAACTGTCACTTGCCAAGTAGGTATTTAAAAGCTAAAACGCAATTTGTATTTCTTGTTATAAAAATCAGAAGAAGCCAGATTTGCTCAGAAATACAAAAATAAAACTGTCACTTGCCAAGTAGGTATTTAAAAGCTAAAACGCAATTTGTATTTCTTGTTATAAAAATCAGAAGAAGCCAGATTTGCTCAATTATAAGCTAGACAGGGTGCGAATGCGAAACATTGGATGCGATCAGCAGCTTAACTTCCCGGGAGAGTCGTAAAAGTCACCAGAGATATTGTGTTCTTTGTACAGTTCAAAAGTGGCAAGTTAGGTAGTACTTTCTGAATGCTTAATGCTCTGCCCACCCCATATGTAAGTAAGAAGCGAGTACAGGACGTGAAATCTTCATCCAGGTAGAGCGGTCTTTGCCAGTTTTTATGTCTTCCAGTTTAGTTTACCTACATTAACAATTTTGAACCGAGCCAGCCGTCGTGAGTCACTCTGTTTATTTCAGTGTGAATCATATTGACGCCGACGAAAATTTCTTCTCAAAATAACATATTTCCAATCTAGTTACAGCTTTTCTTTTTTTTATAAAATTACGTGAGAAATGATGTCACGTCTATTTGAAATTCGTTTTTGTTTTAAAATTTAAGTACGAGTAGGTACCTCGTTCGTTAGATTTATCTGGATGGATTAGAAAAATGTTATTAATATATCAAAAAGAAACTTAACAATGCATCAATACTACAACTCGTATTTACAATACAGTTATGTTGTGTCACATCATCTCTTGTCTGAGCGTGACGGAGTATCCATACCCCCTCTGCTTGATTGAGGGGAGGTCTGTATCCAGCAGTTAGATGTACTTATATACAACTCTGTCAGTGAGTCAGTCAGTCAGTTAGTACATGGGTTTGTAGCTTTATATACTATAATTTTTGTTTATGTTATGATTATCATTCCATAATAAATAGAAAATACTAACGGCGCGTACGATTCGGAAGCATCATGCATGTCGTATGAACTGGGAAAGTTATCGCGGTATTAGTTAAAAAAAATTCAACCCACAAGATCAAACTCAAACTAATATGACTAAGTAAAATGACTTCCTTACTTAAATAAGTTAACTGTACTACGCCTACAAGAACGCTACTGACTTTCTTATAGAATATTTTAGAATTATTTTTAGAACATTGTATTTCCCTCATTTTCCAAGAAAATCATTGAAATAGCGCTACCACCTCATACTGCCCACTAGCTTTGCTCATTACCCTCTTTAGGACAAAGCGGGCATGATTAACGAATGAAAGCACAGCGTGGCAGCGCTGAAATTGACTGTTTAGCATCGGCGAAGCGTCGACGTAACGCATACAATAAAGTGTTAAACACTATTAACAAAAATATCGTCGATATGCGAAAACATAATATGTACTGTAAGAAATGCTGAGTACGTAGAGTACCATCGGTTTTCACGCATCATTATAGGTACCTTTAAGAAATTAGATACGTATTTTTCTTCAAATAAAAATAAACAGTTAGTGGTCATTTTACTAAAGAATTTAGATTTCTAAGGCCAGGCGCGCACTACGAAATTGTTCGCCGCGCGGCAGAAAAAGTAGCGGCATAATGTCGCACTATAATTCTGTACCAAACAGTTTTAAATTGTATTGCGCGCACTTGACAGCAGAGCCGCCGCAGCGGCGCAGTATTACAGTGCGACATTATGCCGCTGCTCTTTTCAGCCGCGCGGCGATAAACTCGTATGGCCTCACAATTAGCAGGAGCTAGTCCAAAACCTTCACTTGATATCAACTCGGAATCATGGTCGAAATCATCCCTTAAAGTTTTCGTTACGATGTCACTAACACCCTGTATATTTTTTGTTAAAATAATAATAAATAACCTATATACATCCCAATGCTTGGCACAGGCTTCCCCTCAATCAACCAGAGCAGGTATGCAACAATGAATCTAACCACGATCTCGTTTCTTTAGGTCCTACATAGAACCTATATAGATACCTATATATTTTTATTAAAATCACGGCTGTATTAAAAATCTTACTGTAAGTATATCCTCACAATGATAAGACAACTCAGAACCCAAATGAAAGGTTAGTAGGAAACAATCTTGCACAAAGGTAGTGCGACGCCTCAAGAGACGGTTATATTTAGATCGCTCCACATCGGAACTCTAGCGCGTTTCGCAACTCATGACACCGGCCTTGCGTTTGCGCAGAAGCGGAACTAGGGAAAATATCGCACGTGCAATCCCAAACTATGTTTTTTGAAGGTATAATACACCTTTGGATTTCATGTGCGATATAATGCGTACAAAAAAGGTAAGTAAGTACATAAATTAAATATTAAAATCCAATATTACTTAGATACTCTGTTTTTGGCTTGTTTTTGTAGTGGTTCTAGTACATTGTGTGCGTTATTGAAAATAAAAGCTCTCCTTGATGTCTTTTATATGAAAAAAATAAACAAATATTTAGTACTTACTAAGTATTATCTATTCTATGAGTATAGTGCTAGCTTTATCTACTCTTTGTCAAGTGTATGCAGCTATAAATAGTATTTTTGTCAACAAATATGTTTTGAGTTTTGTGGGAGTAGGTAAATTAGTAAATTGAATTGTCGAATCTGTAGAATAGTTGATCATTGTCAACAGCAATATCTGACAAAAACTAGCAGGTTATTAAATCTTTTTTGCAATGTCGTTGAAGATATTCTGAGAATTTGAAGGCCTGAGCTGTTTATTTGTATCAATATACATTACATTTGACTGTAGAACAAAGCTTCATTCAAGCTTCACTAACTACATAAGTATAGGTATTTTATTTTCGTATTATTAATTTTAGAATATAGACTTGGTATACTACCTATAAATTATAATTTATTTGCAATGAGAATGTACGCGTAGAGTAAATACAAATAAGGGACACAGGAATGAAGAAAAGAAAATCTGACATGTTTCGTGTAACGACTACGTTCTACATCAGTAAGTAGTAAACGGGACCAACTACTTAACATGCCTTCCGAAGCACAGATCGTCTTACTTTTGGAAAATCAGGTGATCGGCCTGTAACGTCCTATTTAAACTAGGGATCACAAAGTGATATTTGTGATTTGTCCCCACCGGGATTCGAACCCGGGACCTCCGGATCGTGAGCACAATGCTAAACCACTGGACCACGGAGGCCGTTGTGTGTCTTATAGTAGTCTATTAATTATAATAGTCTACTTGGAGATTACGTAAGGTACCATTATCATATACACACGAGACATTAACAGGCGGTGATAAGCTGTCGTCTTTTCACCGAACAGTTGAACGATCAACTTCCAGTAAGTCACTTGGTAAAGACATAGACATCCTGAGATAGGTTTGGTCTACTGGCCTGTACGTAAAAGAAGGTCGCAACGCCACGATCGTTGAATATCTACCTGGCCGGAAAAAGTCTCACCCGGTACAAAATTTAAGACAACAGGATGCCCAGTTGGTTAAAATAAACCTGTATCTTAGTGTGGTGTTAATTAATCACTTGTATTGATAAACCAATGTATGTATCAGTGGAACTTTTCAATGATACGAATATAAACTTTATTTATAGACAATGACAAATAACAAACTAAAACAACTGGTATGATACACAGTAGTGCAATGTAATGCCAAAGTTTATACCATTAATTTAAGAAGTGAACAAATTTCATTACACATTTAAATATAAGTAACATTGATGACGAACTAAGACTCTGTTCGTCTGGAATAGAATAGTGATATATAGTAGAAAATCCACTAAAATATTCAGAACCAAGCTACTACTTTTATTCCGAACTTTTCAGAATTTTTGTTGTAAATTCTTTCTTCATGGCGGAAACGACGAGTAATCGACGATATCCTAAAAACGTATCGCTGTCACAGATCATACTTAGCTAGAACAAGGACATACCAACTAATTAGGTACATATTTGTGTAATCTCACGCCTGCCCTTATTTTGCGGGTGGGCACAGATTCAATGCAGGTATAAAAATCATCATAGTTGTTAGAACAATGATGATTTTTTCGCGCTCACTATCAGCTACAATTATTCAATATTAATTATTATATTTAGTTATTCAATTGAGAAAAGAATTGTGTTTTAAAATCTGTATTTCAAAATCTTATTTTATAGGGTGTTAGTGACATCGTAACGAATACTAAGGGGGATGATTGAGACCATGAGTTTGGGTTAATATCAAGTGGAATTTTCCGTCGCAAAATTAAAGTTATTTTTTTAATTATTTTCAATTGTATGCTTTTGCGATGGGAAATTCTACTTGATATTAACTCAGAATCACTTAGTATTTGTTACGATGTCACTAACACACCGCCATACAAGTACTTATGGGTGTTAGTGACACCGAAACAAATACTGAGGGGGATGATTCAGACCAAGATTTTGAGTTGATATTACGCGGAACTTCCTGTCAGAAAATTCATGTTTTTGTTTGTGTTTCTATTAAGTATTATATTTTAGTTCCAAACTTTTGTGACGAAAAATTCAACTTGATATGAACTCAGAATCATGGTTTGGATCATCCCCCTCAGTATTCGCTACAATGTTACTAACATTTTGTATAAATGCATTTTGCCTCACCGAGCCCCTCTGACGGATAAGTGCATCACGTGCCAACGGAATCACTCGCACGCCTTACTAAAGTGATTCACACCACAATAAATATTGTACACAAATAGATATCTATTCAGGGAGCGAAATGTGTAATATTGACTGAAATAGACAGGCATTTTCTTATAATAATTCCGTTACTGCCTACAGTCACTAATGATGAAATTAAAGCACAAACTCTACGTTAAACTGTATGCATATCATTATTGTTGAAATATAGTTATTTTATACTCTTTTTCTAAATATTGTCTCTTAGTTCAGCGAAGCGTGGGTACTCAGTTTACCCGGTTACTTTAGCCATAGAGGCAACCAATCAGCTCGCGACACCAAACACTTCAGCCCACTAGGGTCGATTAATTCTTTCAAATATTTTTCCTCTCAGACGACTCCCTGAGCCGAGGTTCGCGCCCAACTGGGCACCCTTAGACCTGTTGTCTTAAACGTTGTATCGGGTGAGTGAGAGCCTTCAGCGCTCCCCATTTGTCCGGCCAAGTAGTTAATGCCATCTGCGGCAAATGTACAATAAGTCACGTCAAAAAAAGGTACTCAGTTCATCTCGTGGTGCATGTGCCTCGGTCGGTGAGCTTTTGTAGTTAAATCAAGATCGACAATTAAATAAATTTACGACTTCGTCTTCAAGTTTCTTATTCGTATTTTTTTTTCGCTACCTACTTAAATTCCGACTATTGTCCTGTGATATTATGTCATCTCTATAATAACTACCTACCTTTTATTATCGAGATGTTCTTACTAACTGAAGATGTCTTTATTTATATTTCTAGTCAGTAATTGTGTCCTTGTCTTGGACTGCATACTGTTATTTAAGATAAAATATATTATATCGTTATACTACTGTAATTATCTATCTACCTACACACATACATCTACGTACGAGGTCTCTACAGTAGAGACTCTACTATAGCGATGAAGACGCCATCTATGCTTTATATCAAATAACTCTATGTGTGTGTAGAACTCTACATCGCTTTCGGCTGAAGTACAAATTGAGTGCCTTCGATTGTGTTTAACAATAACGATAGATGTCGCTGCGCGCTACGTAGTGTAGCAAATTAGTCAAGAAAAAAGTAAATAAACTCACGCCAAGAATTCGTAGTGGGGTTAGCAGTAAGTACCACAACTATTCAGAAAACATTATTTGATTGAAATATCATTATTGGAACCTCACGGATCAACGAAATTTTTCATTTTTAAAATTTATGAAACAAAATATGGTCCCACCTACACCTACTTAAAAAACCAAAATATTTTCGTAATTCAACAATAGCCGTTGAAACGATTAAGACCTGCCATAACATAATTATTTTTATGAATGATTAGGTATGTCACATATACACTTCTCATCAAAAAAATCGAAACACTTCCGTTTTCATTATTTCTGTCCGAATTTAACACAAAAAAGAATTCATACGATGAAAAAAAATACATAAATGTATAGCTGGCAGTTTGGCCATTACAGTAATAAGCGAAAATTCTAAATTCAAAATTAGAATTTCATTTGTTTATCTTATAAACGAAATGAATCACTGTTTTGAGACAAATGTGTGTTTAGGGTTGGAGTACATTTAGCGTTTAAAAACTAAAAATTGGCGCCTATCCTTAAACTTTTTGTTTTTTATTTCAATACTGTGACTTTGGGACGTCTGAAAAAAGGTTTTTTTTCTAAAACGTATGGATACTTCGCCCACAGAAGCCGCCCAAGTTGTGGCATTGCTGGATTCTGGCCTTAGTCAGCGTGTTGTGGCTGCAAGACTGCATCTAAGCCTGTCATCTGTTCATAGAGTCTATAAACGTTATCGGGAGACTGGTTTGTTCACGTGCCGTTCAGGATCTGGCAGGAATCGGGTCACTTCTGAGCGAGATGATCGATTTATTGTAACAACTTCTTTAAGAAATCGACGCCTTAACGCTTTTCAACTGCAGCAGCGGCTTCGTGTTGTACGAAGGGTGGCTGTAAGTGACTCTACAATTAGAAGAAGGTTGAAGGATCGTGGACTGGTACCGCATAAGCCAGCAAATGGGCCGAAATTAACTGCAGACCATCGAAGAGCGCGCCTTAACTTTGCACGTGAGCACCTAAATTGGTCATACCTACAGTGGAGCAAAGTTCTCTTTTCTGATGAGTGTAAAATTATGCTGTATGGTAACGACGGAAGGAACAAGGTCTACAGAAGAGACGGAGAACGCTATGCACAATGCTGCATTGAAGAAAAGGTCAGCTATGGTGGCGGTTCGTGGACGGTTTGGGGAGGAATCAGCGCCGACGGTAAGACAGAGCTTGCTTTCGTGTCTGGGCCACGTCTGCCTGCACTAAACTGTCATCGGTACGTCGAAGAGTGTCTCGAGCCTCATGTGATGCCCTATGCACATTTTATTGGCAACGGCTTCATATTCATGCACGACAATGCTAGGGCTCACACCGCGGGCGTCGTACGAGATTATCTTAACGAAGTCGATATCTCTATTATGGAATGGCCAGCAAGAAGCCCGGACATGAATCCCATTGAACATCTGTGGGATGAATTAAAGAGACGAATTCGAGCAAGAGATCCTGCCCCAGAAACACTTAGCCAGCTGCAAGATGCAATCCAAGAGGAATGGGACAATATACCACAGCATGTGATCGTGACTCTCATCCGATCGATGAAGAACCGTATGGAAGCAGTAATTAGAGCTCGGGGAGGGAATACAAGTTATTAAATAAACGTTTTTTAGCTTTTTTTTTCATTTACGTGTGTTGTTTTATCCATTTCCTTTATACTCCATACGGAATAAAAATGACTCATTTAACAAAATACGAAACCTATGAAAAATTCATTTAAATTTAGAACATTAACATTAAGATTTGATAAGCTCATATTACTCACTATTAAACGACATTTAACATTTATTCCTAAATGTACACATTTTTCTGATAATCCTGACAAAACGTAAACTTGCAAGGTGTTTCGATTTTTTTGATGAGAAGTGTAGTAACAGATAACTATTTACACGAATGCAAATTAATGTTTATTTGATCTGACAAGCAAGCATAATAATGATGTCATAGAAAAAAGTTGTTTACAATATTGGTGTAGGGAGGTACCTACCTACTTAAAATTGTATTAGGCACCAACTTAATGTTCGGCTTCTTGGTGGTGTTTTCCGAGTTCATGACAAGTACCTAAGTATCAATTAATAAACATTTTAGCCTAAGTTACAAACACACTATATGTGTCGCCTACACTTTACATAGCAATTTGAGTTGAAATTAAGGTACTAATTAGACGAAAGGCTAGATTGTAATTTCAACATACATTACATAAACAGCCTATATACGGCCCACTGCTGGGCACAGGCCTCCCCTCAATCAACCGGAGGGGGTATGGAGCGTACTCCACCACGCTGATCCACTGCGGGTTGGTAGAGCCATTTGGGCTAGAAACCTGAGACCAACGGCTTATCGTGCCTTCCGAAGCACGGAATCGTCTTGTTTTCTTTATCGGACAACCAGATGGTTCAGCCAGCGATATCTTATCCAAACAAAGGACAGTCTCATAAGGTGATTTTCGATGGTGCCCCCATCGGGAATCCAACCTGGACCTCCAAATCGTGAGCCCAATGCTCTTACCACTGCGCCACGGAGGCGATGGCTGTTTGTGTGTGTAATTTCAAATGAAGTACAAATATAATATACTTCTTCTTCTTCTATCGTGTGGGTTGAAAGATAGATTACCTACCAACCTCATTAACCCTGGTATCCAGGTTATTAGTGAGTCGCTAAAGGCTCCCGATTTGACTCATATAACAACTACGTACTTATACCGTAAGTAATAACCGGGACCAAAGGCTAAACGTGCCTTCTGTAGCACAGAACATCTTACTTTCGGACTATCAGGTGATCAGCTTGTAATGTCCTAACTAAGGTCCACAAAGTGATTTTTGTCATTTGTCCCCACCGGGAATAGAAATGGATATAAGTATGTAGGTAGTTCATAGTATTAAAAAAAAATGTCACCCAAAATGTTTGTTGGAAATGAATGAGCAGCCTCGCTTTATCATGTCCCACGAAACACAATGTGTCACACACTCGTTTATAGACACCAAAGTGCCTGCGTGAATTTATACGCTACCTAAATTATGTGCACTTTCGGTGGTGCAGGTAAATTGCCTAAGCAAGTGGCAAAGGTGAAATATTGTTTCCAAGTACCAAGACTTCTCGTAGGTTCAAGCTACTATACAATACTAAGTAGGCAATGACACGTTTTAATAACTCACACAGATTAGCTACGGCACGTTTATGCTGATTGAACTGAATTTCTAAGAAAGTAATCTAATCACGGATGCAGCTTCTTCAGAAATAGACGTCTACTGAAACATTGAAATGTGAAATAATAAGTAGGTGCTTACATAATCATTGTTGAGTTTTAATTATCGTAACCGATAAGTTACATTTATTAGAAACTGCCTGCCTACCTACATGCTTATATTTAGTTTTTTAATAATAATATAAAGACGATATGAATTTACGCAGAAGTAGGTAAATAAAAAATAGTTTTCGTTGTGTTTATATATACCTACGTCAAAAGTGTTGCTCTATTGTAGAGCCTAGATTGCAAACATTAAAAACATTGCAATAATTTTTGTTGACAACTCAAAGAGAGATGTTTTATTCTTTGAAATAATAATGGCATCCTTATACCTACGAAATCATATTAATAATTTAAGAGTCAATATTCTATATACTTAATAATGATTATTGTTTGTCTCAATATGACTGAATGTGCTGAGTGATAAAACATCACAATGTATTATACCACATTTACGTACTATAATAAACATTCATTTCATAGTGTATAAAAATAAATAAATATTTATAATAAATATTCATAAATATATTTTTTTAAATAAATATTTTTATGCTGATATATTTTTTTATTACTTACCAATAGTTTTAACTTTCGTTTTGACGTTTCGGAAAAGTATCTCATTTCACTAGCTAGTGATGTAGCCTATTGGCCGTAAGCTTTTATTTAATCAGTCGGTTCTACATGCTTGAATCTGCCTGTCATAAAATTTACGTGAAGCCGTACTATGTATTTTAAATTGTACTATATTAAATACCTATATTAAATATTAAATATGTACCTATATTAAATATGTTAATTAAATACAGCAGATAAATGAAGTTTTATAAAGAAAAACGCTGCTAAAGAAATATTATTTTTACAAAATTCTTAACAATAAACGTAAGTAAGTAAGTAAGCTCAATCAAATGAATTAGGTACTTAATTTGACACAGTATTCAATAATTTAATATTGCGCGATTGTACGTATAATGAGAAAGTTATTCGAGAATTCGATGATCGCTCGTCTATCATTCAAAAAGACTAACAAAGCACCGGACGCCAAACCACGTGCAGTGTGAGGGACAATTGTCTTTTCAATATTCTCTGGCGCATAAAAGCTCATGCATTGGACTTGAATGTAGCCTTTCATCCCGGCTGGGACGCAAGTGCATGGAGCATCCCCTTCCCCCGCCTCTGCGCGGGGAGCGCGAGCGTCCCTCAGAGGCTTACCTGCGCATGCGACGCTGCGCGTATAGCCTCAGAGAACCGCTACCGACCGCAAAGATTGTTCGCGGCAATGAGGCAACTAGGTACAAACTGCCTACAATAAAAGTTACCTTCCTAACAACTTATAGATAAATAATAATAATAAATAGCCTATATACGTCCCACTGCTGGGCACAGGCCTCCTCTCAATCAACCGGAGAGGGTATGGATACCTAACTTAATTTTATAGTTGTTATTTAAAGGTTCAATATATGAATTAAACTGATTGTTTACTATGTCTTCTCCTTATAGAATATCTTATCAGTTTCCAGTAAATTATTAGAAAACAGTGTAAGTATATTAAGAATTGTCAGAACGAAACTATTTTCGTGGAATTACATGATATCGGTTGTTTTCATTTGGCCGATGTAGGTAGGTACCTACGTAAGTTTTGTATAAAAGTACCGGAGGAAGCCAGTCGGCACTGTCTCCCCGGCGACATAGTCTTTGTCCGCTTGACAGGCAGCGGCGCGGTGCGTACGCCGCGCGCGGCCGACTCTATACAAGCTGCGCCTGCGCGCCGGCCACACGCCCCAAGCTCTGTGTCGTGCACGCCCGTGACCAAGTGTTTTGTGACGTTTGCTAGCATGTTTTCTTGCGTGTTTGTGTGACTCATGTGCTGACACCATGTGGACCCTGATACTCTTGCTCGTGCTCCCTCTCGCCTGCACGGCTGACTTACAGGAGAGAGGTAAGAAGCTCTTAGCGAGACACGCTTTTTTCAATAACTTAAACCTTACCTCATTTTTTGCTTTCACGTTATAGCAACGGTTTAGAGTTACACAACCTTCCTATTAACCCAAAATTAGCGTTTAATTACTGTTTCTGCAATGTAAATTGAATGACATTTAGAATTAAACCGAATTTAAGGGCGAGCGCCAAGGTTGAAAAAAATAATACGTATTAAGTAAAGCAAATTCGGTTTTCTGAATAAAGACAGTTAGTTTTTATCATCGACTGCAACACAGTTTGTTAGTTTCAGTATTTACAGCTAAGCTTGTTGTCTATCTAGTTCAGTAAACCGTTGTATTAACTACCTACCTATAGGTTTCATTTCTTGAGTGACTGTATTTGTAGAGATGAGACCGGGTAAGGCAAAATGTCGTTAGGTTCAAGTTGTTATTACATCTTTATTGTTTACTTTACTTTATTAACGCGTTAAAAAATTTAAGACGTTATAGTTATAAGTAGTAAAAATACCTATCTACTCAATAGTGACCAATGAATCCCATAGCACAACCACCAGGGGCGAGTTAAGATTATTTTTTGAATACGGTGCTAGGTGATATTTTTTTGGTGGTGCTCACACATTAGGCTAAATAGTTGTTTGGATAACGCAGCCTGAACATAAGTTACATTGCGAATTAATTAATTATGTACATATCTACATGACGCTAATTAGCGACTCCAGTAGACAAAGAAAAGCTTTAATGTCAGACTTGCTTATTATCTACGCACATAAATTATTTACTCACGCTTGCGTAATGTAGACCAGATTGACAGAGGTGAGATAGCCTGATATTTCAACCAGAGCATGTACAGCACAGATTCATTGTCTAGTTTGGATATCGCCGGTATCCTAACAGCCGTCAGAATAGACTACTTGACAACCTAGTCGAATATGAGATACTTACATTTTACGAATCGTCTAAACGAAAGTTTTCTTTGGACTTTGTATGGAAACACTTGTTATGAAGGAAGTACTGTCATCAGAAAAGCGACTAAACGTACTCACAGAGTGAGCGAGCTTAAAATTGCCACAATTATTAAAAATAATTTAAAATTAAAATTATATTATTTATTGATCATGTTAGAGAGATCATGGCTTCAATTTCTAGATTAGAATTTTATATTTTATCTTTGACCAAGTCAAATACTGTATTAAAGCCACGAAGGTGCTGATGACCTTTGAAAAACTTGTAGTGAGTTCATTCATGTTTTTGATAGGTAATGGGAATGTCGGTACCTACATAATGTCAATGTATCGATTTGATGTAGACACACAGGTAAACAGTTTTGTAGCTTGGAATTTGTAAACATTAAAAAGGAATCAATGACAGAATCCAAGGAGAACTCTGAAAGTTTTCAATGGTGAGGTTGGTTTAAGGCGTCGCTTGCGCCGGCCAGTCCCAAGTTCCATAGCGTTAATTGTTTAATGGAAGTCTTCTATTAGCCTGCTATCTATCGTGCAACATCTGCCCGAGCCTGCCCAGTCAGTAAACCAAGAGATGTTGATTTTCAAAAGTATTCTATTGTATTTAAAAATTGTCTGTCTACAAATGATGGAAAATTTGTGGTGATAGATGAGTATCTATTTGCTCTAGTGTTCTCG
This sequence comes from Pectinophora gossypiella, assembly GCF_024362695.1. NCBI lineage: Eukaryota > Metazoa > Arthropoda > Insecta > Lepidoptera > Gelechiidae > Pectinophora > Pectinophora gossypiella. Next base: position 15,371,841 of record NC_065433.1, read on the forward strand.
TCAAGCAAAATCCGAGGTCTCCGTTGGCGTGTAATTGTTATAGATTTCCTGAACTAAGTACGTATTAGGTACTTCAACGCCAGGTCCAAACTTTCTCATGAAGAAAATCTTTACCTAAATATTAAAGGTAAATCAAGTGCATAATATTTTGTTTATTTCATATAATAAATACTATCGTGCTGCCCATTCGAAAGATTAAATGTTAGTTTGACAGGACCAAAAGTAGTTCTATCTCTTTCTTACTGTTATCGTAAACGAAGGACGGCACTGGACAATCAGATGCCAAAACAAAAGTTTTGTCCTCTACAATCGGCACTTGTATGGCAGTACTTTTAGCTTTGCTATGTCAACGTGGCGTAACCGCAGCTATTGTAGGTATAAATAAAGTCATTCGCATTATTTTGCTTGCGGTTGGTTATTAATATTTTATGGGTCATTCTTTAAATAGGCAAATTCATCTTTGGAAAATGCTTATATTATTTCTTAGTATTCCATCGAGTGTGGTATGTGTCTCGCATTTCCATGTTGTTCACGTTTAAAGATGAAGTCATTGAAGCTCTGTTTGTATATTAAGTAAGAAATTTAAATAGGTACTTACATACGTATTGTTAAGCGCTTACGCTTATCTTTACCTTGAACTATAAAATTTTAAACGTGCGTAAAAGATTTTCTTGGGTGGTTAGTAGGTAATAGGTTACACTTACAGCATTTTAGCCTCTTACACTTTACGGTTAAACAAATATAAAGATTAATTAAGTCATGACATGTTTATAAGTAGGTACCTTAGGTACCTACCTACATAAAAACAAGACAAAATATTTTGTTATTTGATTTTTAGTGAAACGGTAAGGTTTCTACTTAGTGTATTATAGAAATCTAGAGATTCTAAAACCGGTCGATTCGCCTTAAGAGGACTTAGAGTATTTAACGATTTAACGTTGAAATAATTTCCATTCATGGTAGTAAGAGCCAGGGTAACAGCATTTCTCTCCAACCAGCCCGTGATACTCGCCATAATTGGCTCCCTACCGGAAGAGAGATCAAGTTAAACTGGTTTCACACTTATCTTTACCTCGAACTATAAAATTTTAAACGTGCGTAGAAGATTTTCACAGTAGATTAAATCTAGTTAAACTGTTTTGTGACCACTTGGGTGGTACGTAATAGCATTTTAGACTTTTGCGTTTCGCGTGTTACATATTAATATCAACAGGCGTATTGGAGACGACAGTATACAATTGACTGCAATTTCAACTCTAGCAACAATAATAAAATTTTACTGACGCTCCAGGCTACCCATTAGTTCGACCTGATTGGCTTGCATTTCGAGTGTTCTTAGTACTGAAATTAAAAAGAAACAGACGACAATAAACAGCTTATATATATCCAGCTTTTGGGCACCGGCCTCCCCTCAATCAACCGGAGGGGGTATGGAGTATACTCCACCACTCTGTACCAGTGCGGGTTGACGACAATAAATTAAAAAAATATATATCAGTGATCCCATGTGAAATATGATTAAAATATAATACGAAAAAATGTACTTACCCTTCTTCCGGAATTTCAATAAAACGGAAGTGAACACGAGTAGGTGCTCGCAATACGGGAAGAAAGCCAAAAGACACCCCTAGTGCACATCCCGTCGCACACACAAGCGCTCCACTTTTTGTCTCAGGTTTGAATCCCAGTTCAGCGGATACGACACCCGTTACCACTTACCACTGTCTTAAAGTTGTAAAAGCTTTTAAGTTACTTCCGTTTCCTGACATTTTTAATAAGTAATTGGAATTGATTGAAGTCTCTTCACTTTTTGGTTTTGTGGTTTAATTATTACTCGAAACTAAATGCTACAACCCACTACTTACCTAGGTACTTACTTCAAAACTTGCTACCTCATTACAAAAATTTCATAGTTATCTTGACCAATAAACATAATTTAGTATACCTACCTATAAAAATATTTATTTATCATGGACAGGCAAACTTTATTACATCGATAAAAAACAATTCGTCTGTTTTTCTATTACCTTTTCACGTCTAATTAAACCACTGAACTGATTTGGATGATAGTTGTGACGTAGTCAGTGGTATCCCGTTCCCAGGAATGTTTCCACTTTGGGAACGTTCCCGGCAGTAAAAGGGCGCAAAAGTTATGTAAAAAGAGCTTTATTACCTAATCTTTAGGATCAGATCAGAGTACAAGAAAGAACAATTTGAAAAAGAAAAGCAGCCGGTGCCTTTACCATTGAGGATTTTTTACAACGGGAATATTCCTCCTTTGGGAACATTTTCGGGGACGGCATTTTACTTGACGTAGTAGATTCGAGATCCAGGAACGGGCACAGACTACTTTTCAGGCACACGGGTTGGACCTATTGTGTACTTCCTAGAGACTGACATAGAATGTAACTAATATCTTTATTCAGTAGGTAACTATGTTCATCATCATCGGCCCATTAACGTCCCCACTGCTGGGGCACGGGCCTTCCCTATGGATGGATAAGGAGATCGGGCCTTAAACCATCACGCGGGCCCAGTGCGGATTGATGGTTATTAACGACTGCTAATGCAGCCGGGACCAACGTCACCCATCCTATGACCGGCCTTTGCGAAAGTTGCTTAACTTCAACAATCGCAGACCAAGCGCGTTAACCGCTGCGCCACCGAGCTCCTCAACTATGTTATATTTATGAATTTGAATTTTTTAATTTGAGAATGCCTATCGCGATATCTATTTAACCGAAATCCACGCCGACGAAGGCGCAAGCAACACTTAGTCTCGTAATAAATGAGTGGCTTAAAAAAAATGCATTTTATGAGCACTCAAAGATAAGCCAATCTGAACCACAATAAAACCGTACTAAGATAAGGATTAAAGTTTTCCATACGTTTTTCTGTAATGGGCACCTATATTTGAAGAACAGAATTACTTATGCTCCGTCGTGATGATAATGTGAGACGAAATATATGATTTTGATATTTGCAGTCTTTTAAAATATAATTATCAACTACCTACTGACTCACTTCTTTGAGCATTTATACCTTACACGAATGTCTTCACTGTGCTCCCGATAAAAAAACACTCGACATTACGACCAAGATTGCTTTTGCAGTCGACATCACGTCAGCACTTTACAGCGCATTCCCAAACAGAACGACATTATTACCTTCTGGTTACCATTCGAATATTAATCTTATTACATGGCATTTAATACGAAGTTTGTTTGAACAATAGCGGGTCTGATACGTAATATTTTTCATGAGTGTCGTTTCTGGTGATTTCACTAGTCAACACTGGGCATAGTGTTACGCGTTTTGCTTATCGAATAGCCTTCGGCCAATTATAGCAATAACTAATGCGAGGACTAGGTATTAGGTAGATTGTAGTGAAAAGGCAGAGATGGTCACTTGTATAAAGAACTTCATACTGTTGAATTACAACCTCAATGTTTTGAGATTCGAGAGAAGACGTCGATTTAATACGAGCAGTCTCGTGACTGACGTAATGTGTCGTTGGGAGACTATTAGGATAATTAAAACACATAATACCAGGATTTTAACTCGGAAAGAACCAGGTATTATGTGTTTTAATTATGATAATAACCGCGGAAACCTTATACAATGTATTAACTATTAGGATATTTGGCTATTATGAGCATATAAATAATACCAGGAATTTCTTATTCTTTATTCAATTTAGTTTAAACTATTCCATCACAACATAGATTCAGAGAATTAAACATGGAACAGTGTATGTATTTTCCTTATTCACATAGGTAGATGAGCCAAAAAAGTATTTCAGTAATTAATAGCCATAATAGATCCTCAGCCTCAACTGAGTTTCCGTAGTTAGTTACAGATAAGTGCCTAATCATATTATGGATTCGTATAGAATTGTACTTATCTAGGGGCTTATGAGATTATTCCTTATGTCGGATACAGTATCATTAATCGTTGAGGGAATCGGTGTAAAATATCTCTTTAATTTCGGCTAGTAATGAATCACGGATGATCACGAATGTTTTTTGCCAACAATCGGCCTGAAAGCGATTGTTTTGTTGACAAAATATTGCGGCGGCCATTGTTCTCCACGATAACTGCGACGATTGTGTGCGCACTCTCACTTTGTGCCGCCCTTTTGTGAGTTTTATACTTTTTGATTGGCTGACACCTGCGCCGCGATAACGGCCAGAGCTTTCCCAAGATCTAAGTCATGGCTAGATATTTGCACCATCGTCCATATTAGCTCCCAGCAACTCCGTGATTGATGCCTGACAAATAGGGTGGTAGTAATAAACGAATCTCAGCTGAGACTGCCATCAAGATCATGCTCAAGTCCCTGTTTTTAGTATATAAGAACTGTCATTGACATGATCTTGAGAGCAGTCCCAAAGCTGAGATTAGTTTATTAATACCACCCATAGACAGTATTCGTACATTATTCGTAATGCGTTGGCAATTTTATACACATAGACACTGAAAATTAGAATTACTTTTGTCGGATCATTTTTTCTGTGATTACTAGAAGGTAGATACATTGCGCGATGTCACGTTTTATTCCATTTTAAACAATAGTTATTTTAATAATTCTACCCTGTCGTGCGCACAAGGGCAAGCCTACATCCCGTAAAATAGTTAAGTCATTGTAAATATAGCATTATTACCGTCACCGAAGTAGATTCGAGATACATATCTATTAAGGACTGGCCTTGTATCAAATAGCTGTAACAATGCTTATATTGTAATGTTATCTGCTAGACTAACTGTTCGTAATTCTTATGCATAGGTACCTACTTGCTTTAAGAGAAATATAAGATATAAATTGTACAATACCTATATGAAAACCCGACTGACTTGTGGACGGTCCAATATAATGATGAATTAATTTGAAGGTGAAATACCTAATCTTTGGTTTACTGAATATAATAATTGGCTAGTCTAGACAGCCTCGTATTTCCTGTAGATCAGAACAGACATGGCACTTTACTTGTATCTTGAAATTCTGCAATAAAATACTGAGATTGGACTCAAAGTAGTATGTGAGTTACACTAACAGTACTTACATAGTAAAATACCGGCTGCATTTTTACTTTTTTTATTTATTATAGAGCTCTCTGCAATTACTCTGTTCCCGAAGTTTATAGTTTCTAGTGTAGTTTTTGCCCTTGCTTCGAGCACGTCATTGTTTATGGCAATTAATAAACAGTTGAAGATGTTATCGGCTTGGGAACGCGGCGCAAGAGGCTGTTACTTGTATCACAACTTGTACCCTTGAGGGCATCGCATGCTTTATCTCATAAATCATACAAGCATTTACCTACTATTTATTTGTTTTATTTATTCACATTTTACTTAGGTACATACTTACGTCTTTTTCAAAATCAAAGGGACAGGAAGAGTGATATGACTATTACTAACTACCCTAACTAACTGCAGGACGAAGATAGAATCTTAAGAAAAAAAATGTGTTACTTACCGATCTTCATTTCAGAACAAACAAGACATAATTGCCGTGTACGTCTGATAAAGTAAAAGCGTAAAAGGATTGTTAAAAGGTTATTGGCTATATATATAGTGCTAATCGTTCCACACTTCAACATTCCAAACTGCCATTCTTGCTTCGATACAAAAGTTACAACGCACAACTTTTGCGTTGCTGCGCCTCAATAATGTGTTACCGTAGCCCTGAGAACCACTGTTCAATGAGATGGAGTAATAGGGCTATGAGCCTGCTTGTGAAAATACGAGACTTCATAAAATATAAGCAAGCGGGAGGCGTCTCCTTCCGAGTAATTTTGTTTTCCTCCCACTCAAGGGATGATTTCTGGGATAAACCTGTCCTGTTCTTCTCTTGGTTTTTAATTTCATCGAAATCAGCTCAGCGGTTTATCGTGAAAAGGTAACACATATTAGTATGAATTAGTCTGATTAAGACAGTGAAGTGTAGTTTATTACATTTACAAAGTACACATAGATAGATTTCGTAGGAAAAAGCATTTCTGCAAAACGTTTATTATCTGTTATCGTTCAATAGTTGACACGTTTTATCGTATCGGTTTTAGGAAATAGACATGGGTTCGTCACGTCTCTGTTTTGTCGATCGTCACACTGCATTGATAAAAATATGAAAGATAAATACCAATAAAAAATATGAATGGCAATTGTCAATCAAATGTAATGGTAAAATCATTATTTGTGCACAAGGCATAAAGTACTTATTGGTTTTAAGTTATTCGTTTTGTTCACAGGTTTTGTTAGATAGATAAAATTATATTCGACATGGCAATTTTGACTGCATGTTGTGTTAGTGTGTGTGAAAAATAATGTTATAGTATACTTACACAACAATTATGAGTAAGTACATCATAACATAACTTCACCGGTAACATGAAATTAAAAGGTAAAATTACCTATATAAGTAACAATAATTATTATTGTTTAGGTATGTGTGTTTGGAAAATAACTGTTCGACAAAAATATAGAAGGTTTAATTCGACTTTAGCTGTAAGCATCCCAAAATACAATAAAAAAAATAAAAATTGCATAGTGAAATGTGCAGGTCGCATGCTTTTTGCAATTGTTTCTTTTACATGAATATAATAAAATAGGAAAAGATCTCTTGTCTAAGTCGACTTGGGATTGGGTGTTTATCCACTAACTTGAAGCCATTGATTTATATGTATTATCTTACTATACCTTACAGTAGTAGTGAGGTGATAGATATGTTGCGTAACTCCCTCCTATTGATGAAAATAAGCCTATTCCTATGTATAGCTTTCATCATCATCATCATCATCAGCCCATTAACGTCCCCACTGCTGGGGCACGGGCCTTCCCTATGGATGGATAGGGAGATCGGGCCTTAAACCACCACGCGGGCCCAGTGCGGATTGGTGGTTATTAACGACTGCTAATGCAACCGGGACCAACGGCTCAACGTGCCTTCCGAAGCACGGAGGAGCTCGAGATGAAAACTTTTTTTTTGTGGTCACCCATCCTATGACCGGCCTTTACGAAAGTTGCTTAACTTCAACAATCGTAGACCGAGCGCGTTAACCGCTGCGCCACCGAGCTCCTCTGTATAGCTTTATGCTGAAGTAACTCTGTAGATTTATATTTATTATTAAAATCCTTAATTGTAGTACCCGAGTACCGCTACTGTAATATAGAGCCCATTCCTAATAGCGGCGACTTCCTCTGACGTATTTCGCATATTTTTCCCATGGCCGGACCAATTAAAGTAAAGCCAAGCGCACCTACTGGCCTACTTCGTAGCGATTTTGTAAACATTCGCTAATTGCCCGATAGAAATTGAGAAATTTATATCGAGAGAACGGTAGATATTGTTAATCTATTACGACGGTTTGCGGCCACCTTCTAACTTCCAGGTTTTATATATAACTACTCAGATCTCTATTGCACATTAATTAACAAAGTTATAGTTACAATATGCAACACTACCACGACAAATAGTTTTGTTTTTGTTATTTATATACCATTTATTGTGACTAGATACAACATTGCTGCATCTAATTCTTTTGTTTTGTGAATTAAATACGTATAAGTAAATAATTAGTCATACCAGTTTGTTATTTTAAAACAAAACAAGGTTTAGAATGTGTCTAAGACAGTAGTATCGTCATAATAAAGATACTTATTTTTAAACACAAATTATTAAACAAGTATGTAAGTATAACTGAATCACATCATAGTTTCCCTACAAGGCGAGTATGACATGATATTCTGACTATAATTAATAATAGGCTCGTTCATATTGTAACATACTTAAACCAATTAATTAGTGCTTGAGTAAATTATTGTTTGGTGGGAGGCAATCTTATATATTTTTAGAAACAGATTGTCTTCAATGTTTTAGTGTTATTTAGTCGCATTAGTCTATCGTAGTACTGAGTTCCAAAGATATTAGCGGATGTGTCGCACGTTACAGTTTCCATGTCGTTTGAAGCTCATATAATCTAATTGCTGAATGCAATAGGTGCTGGTACTGCAGCGACAACTGGGCGAATATGACACCGGATGACACCACGCATTTAAACACGTTCATAAGTATAAACGTAAACTAAAGATGTCAACATAAAATAAACAACTAACAATACCAATATGAAACTGAAACTGATAACCTTAAAGAATGATTTTCGACAAGTTTTTGTTTTTGCTACTCCCCCTCCCCCTGTTTTGTAGAGTAACAAATTCAAATTCAAAAATATCTTTATTCAGTAGGTAACATAGTTACACTTTGAATCGTCATCAGTATTTGCGTGAAGTACCTTTTGGCTCTGTTCAGCTAACCCAACTTTTAAGAGCCCAAATTGGCTTTGCTCTCTAAATGACCCCTGAACTGAATGTCTCTGGATAGTGCGGCATCAAGGATCCCTATCCTTTCTTGAACGGCGAGGGAGTGTTTTCAAATTGTGGCGCTACGACAAATGGATTTCTTAGCAGTGAACGCACCAACCTGTGTCTTTGCAGTATTAATTGGACTAAATTTAACCGGCCCCATTCCGAGACCGGATCTTTTATTTTTGTAGGTTTGCGCCAGAAGGCATTAACTACTTAGCCGGACAAATGGAGAGCGCTGGGGGCTCTCACTCGGTACAAAATTTAAGACAACAGTTTTGACGAGTATGCCCAACTAAACGCGAACCGCGGCTCAAGGCGTGTTTTGAAAGGATTATATTTGAAAAAACTACTTTATGAGTGAAAGCGCTGAATGAGGTTATTTTCGTCGACAACACCGGCTTCGACTCCTGCACTAAAGAGGCCTCAACTTTAGACACAATTCTACTTTCTTCCCCCGGTGTCTGACAAAATTTCACACGACCCTTATATTAGGCAACTTCAGTGCCATTACGCGCATAGAACTGTATGTTCGTGTGCAAGGATCTATCGATCCTTGTCGATTGATATCTCAATAGCTTGTTTTAATTCAGGCTTTAGGTAATCCCCTATTTCACGAAGGAAACATAGTCTATAGATATAGAATCTTAAACACGTCATTAACTAGGATTCTTAGAAGTGTCCTCTTCATAATAAACCAAACATTTGAGAGCTAGCAGTAACACTGACATGTGCGGTGCGCACGACATACAAGAATATAAACAAAGCATTCGCGTCCGATTTTTTTATAAATAATACTTAGGTATTCACAATTGTAATTTAACACTATTTTTCCCATGCAAAAACTGTCATTAAAATTCTTGACGGTTGATTTACTTCAAGGGCGGTATAAATAAGAAATTTTTCCGATTATGGGTTCTGCGCTTGACACATTTTCTCAAATTGATATAGTAAATAAAAAAGCAAACGCTAAATTTTAAAACAAGCAAGTGGTTGTTCCACTCCAAGTAATCTCAAATCCTATTGCCCTCCTTAATAAACAAAGGACTTTCAGAGTACAGACGCATTCCTTCGAAAAATATTCAAATGGGATTACATTAAGACAAAGTCAATACCATGTCACGCTCAGCCGATTGTGTCGTACAACATGTGTTTGTATGGGTGTCATTATACGAGCACACATGGGCATCATAATACATTATAGAGAACAATGACGACAAATAAACGCCAGATACGGTACCGCAAACTATGTAGTTTGGCGCCATCGTTTTACCGAGACACCTCGCGTTTTATCCTTTTATGTAATATGGTAGTTTAACAGTGTCCCTGGCTACTACAAGCATTATGGTTTAATGACATACATATCACAACGATATATTTTTTACGCGTGTAATTAAAAGTTTAAACAAGGGGGTTGGCAGATTCTTACATCTTAATCTTGATTTTTAGATTGAATGTATTCTAGTACCCATGTCTATAATTATAACCCTTTTTTTCATATAAATTGATAAGACAATACAGTTAACAAAAAGATTTAAATAAAAATTGACAAAAGTATTTCTTTATATAACGGTCTTATTTCAAACATTGACGGTGACATCAGACACATTTCTCATAAACAATTCCACTGAGCAAGTCGATGATGGATGAACAATTGTACGCCGAATACCATCCAATTACAACAAAACATGATATCATTACATTACACCCATAGATCTTATAATTAGTTGAGTCACCGCGCACCTAAGGAATTGGGATCTTGGTGACGACGGTTACCGAATAGTGGCGAGAGTTCCCGACGACGGCCGAAGATTCCCGAAAGTGTGGAGGGGGCGGTCGGTAGCCCGTGACGCCTGGTCAGCCGACCGTGGCGGCTCCTCCGCGAGCCTCCACGCCGCCGCGTGCCACCACATGAGTACTCAACTGGACGATGTCCTTCGTAATCACTGTCCTAGAGGAACCCTCGTACGATAATCACCAAATAGGTAAAGATGGCTTAGAATTACTTGTGACATAGAAAAAATAAATTGTTGAAGTCCAACATTTTCTGAAACTGACAACGCAACATAGAAACGTAATACACCAACTGCATAATAAAAGCAGAGGCTATCACATAAACAGATATTGAAACTGGTCACGAAATCTCTTGTTTTCAAATGCGTAATAAGTCTTTTCAATTGAATGAAAGAGTTAGCACCCAATCTAGATTACTTACGTCTAATTTGCACAATGCTTCGTTAAAGATATATAAGCTTTATGTCATTTCCGAAGTGAATTAAAGCGAATTAAAAATACGTCGGGCGAACATTCGCATGTCACAAATGAGGTTAATGATTTAAAAGAACAAAAGTGAGGCCGCAGGCGCAAGTGCCATGACCAACATTCACACAGCCGCATCACGATATAGATAGCTAATCATTGCAATAGTGTCAATAACACTAGAAGAAATAATTACTAAATACGTAACAAAACCTCCTACAGCGCATGCGATATTTTTTTACCGTCAAGATCTTTCTTGCTCTCTTAGAGTGCGACTACCAAAGCTTTTTCAGTCTCAAAATAGATTTCTAGGCCTAGTAAAAAACGCGATAGATTTAATATATATATTTTTTAAATTAATATGTATTTTAATGACACTGAAAAAGGGAACTAGTACACAACAGAATGTTATTAAAATCGAATTAATAAAGCAGTAAAATATACTTATCTTCTTATTACCTACGACTTTAAGACATCGTTTTCATGTTATTTAAAATCGGAAACATTAAGATTACACACATAAATATTTAATTTCAATCATATAAAAACTTCTCAACATTAAAAAGTAAGTACGTATCAAAATTATTTTTATAATTCTGTAACAGGGCCGACTTCTTTTTTAAGTAATATCCCTAAACATTTTTTGTGTCTGTCCGAGGGTCTCAAAGTTGAACCTTTGAAGGCTCATATTACGTACCTACCGTGTGTATATTTCAAGCGAGAACATAATATGGTTTGCTACATACGGCCCTTTATAGGTTAAATTTTAAAATCCTCTGATAGACCAACAGATGGACAAGCCGACTCTGTACAAAACCGTAAAAATTTTTTTCAATGTCCCGTAATAATTATAATATGTGATTCACTATTTTTTTCCAATTTTGAATAATATAAAAAAAATGCCTAAGTACGTAAATCATGAAATCACCAGGATCGGTCCCTATAAAATAGGAAGTGAAACGCTTTATTGTCTCGATTATTATGATTCCTTGACTGTCACATGCCTTGGTGGTAAATAATTAAATATGCATGACGAAGAACTGCTTCAATACTTTCGACCAGGATGATGCCATATTTACTTTGTGCTTACCAACTCATGAAGTCACGTGTCGTTTACCTGTGTCAATAAGTATTTTCTACTACCACGCACTGTTATGGATGGGTGTTATCGTTAAGCCTAGGGCTGTGATTTCAGTTGAAAATGGCCATGAATAGACGGAAAAGTGTAGAAGTTGTAATTCTAAACAACACACGAAGAAGTCACACGTGTTTGACCTTTACGTCAAAGATGATGGAGAAGATACCATAAACATTCATAACAAATAATAAGTTAATATTTTAGCTACAATTTGCCTGACATAATCTGTCATATACCTATGTAGTAAGTTAATAGAAGTTTATTAAATAAATATAAAATAAATAATCTTACTTAGGATGTGCAGGTAGTAATTATTAGTGTAGTATAAAATATTATAATAAACTGTTTATTTTTAGTTTAGCAGTAGTATATAAATTTACCAAAATTAACGTAACTTATCACTTTATAGATTAAAGACATAAGTTAAATTACCAAATTAGCGCTAATAATTAGCAATCTTTACAATTTGGGCAAATCCATTTATCCATCTGTTTGTATGTCCCAAAATAAATTGCTAGGTCTGGATCAATAGTTGGTTCATATTCCGTAGAACTCGAATGACTTATATGGTGTCCTGATATTAATGGTGTTCTTATTTTTATTGAAAAGTATTATTATTTTTAAGTTTTTAACCCTCGACGTTAAATGGAGAGGTTATAAGTTTTATCACTTTGTCTGTCTGTCTTTCTTTGCACTTTATATCGCGTTTGTTTGAAATTTTTTTATAGGCTTACGAATCATCTATCAGGAACAAGTCTTAACGCTCTCAAACGAAATGATTCGCCAGTGTAGAGACTGAATGATAGTTAACGCTCATCAGAATCAAGATGTACCTATTCAATCATAAATTTTGTAACCACGTCAACTTAAATTTTGATTTAGATATACTTACCAATATTACGGAACATAAAGTCAAAGTGTTCTTTGTACAACCCTGCTAAAATTAGGCAGCTATTAACAATCACTGTATGTCAGTCGTATCTAACGACAATAAAATCAGTCTTTACGACAGTTTAAATTCTAGCCGCCTCCTGACAGGCTTGGGGTGATAAGCAACGTACGGTGGTTATGTGAGAGTATGCGGGATGCAAGATCCTCGTCTTACACCCTGCAGCCATCAGCTGGTTGAGTCGAACAGTCGCCGGCTCACTCACGCGGCCCCATTGTGTTGTTACGCTCGCCTGCGCCCGCGCCACCACGAGATGGCCTCACGGTTCTAACTTCACTATTTTTTATTTTATTTTTTTACGTCAATACTCGCTACTAGCTGATTATGGTTGGTATCTAACATCAAATGAGAATATTTTTAACATCGCGTTCTTTTCGCGTACTTACTGATATCAAATTTGTTTATTTGTGTTCACATCTTGATTAATATCATTTACCATTGTAAGACGGAACTACTTGACTTAAAAGTCGTATAAAATTGTGTAAGTAGTAACATTGCGTTATATTTTACTCATAAATAGAAGCGCAAGAACACACTATCTCAGCTACGAGTACTCGAGGCATTAGCTATATACGATTGATACAGGAGGTTTTAATTAATTACTTAATTCAATACTTCAAAATTCCGTGTATACAGGTAATTTTGATATTTCGTGATTTTGCGTACTTATCTATTTTCCGTGAGAAGTTATTTTAACTGCATCATCAATTCATCACTCACAAACTACCTAAAGGTGTGAACTTTTCTACTGCGACTACCGAATATTTTTTTACAATCGAACTCCATTTCGAAGCAATCACTATTATTTTTTGGACGTTTTTTAACCAAGTCCACATAATAGCTAAAGTGGCAAAGCAATTTAATGTGAAACGAATGTACCTACTCGGCGGGAATGCCTCCTACTATAAAAAGCAAGGCTGCAAAGTAACAGCAAAAAACACACTTTGAGTGTGTGACTTACGTAAAACGAAACGTAAAGTTAAAAGATTCTAATTTAAAATGGGTAGGTACAGAAAAAATCTGTTAAGGTAACAGAGTCAAATAAATAAATGATTCGGGGTTATTTCGTAATATCTTCTTTCGATAGATATAATAATGTAAAAAAACCTAACTTACACCCCCGTTGCTAAGCGCCATATAAACAACAATATCTAGGCAACGGGGGTTGCCAGATCTGACGCCAACAATCTATCTTGTAAAACATCTTCTAGCTAAATACGATAAATTCCTAACAATTGTTCGTCATGAAGATAGGAAGGCTTCCACGTCATCACAGACAGACCGGTAAGATCCGCTGCGAACTATCCTAATGTTTTTGAATCATCATCAGCCAATTGATTGCAATTGTGACTGCGGCACGTCACCGGATGTTGCTCTTCTCGTCTTTATAATAAATGTCATCTTAATAACTAACTGATTCAAATGGCATTGACATAAATTCGAAAAAAAATCGCTTATGCGTAAATCTCTGTCACTCAAGTACTTATAGCATTTTTTTAAATAATTAACAATGTTCAGTTGGAACATGTACATATACATACGCTTAAAGACTTTAATTAGTATTTGGATTTATACTGATCAAACTCTCGTGCAGCCATTATACTCTCGAATTAAAGTACACTGAAGAAAAAATATCAATTATGCAATATGCCTATCATCATAATGATAAATACGTACATAAATATTATCATGTTTTGAATGACAAATACATTTTTATTGCACAACGCTTCGAAACGGTTTGTTCGGAACAGCAGCTGCTTGAGGTCAATTGGGATTGACCCTAACACTGCAACCTAACTGAATCAAGATGAGCAGCATCTTCTCGCGACCGATCCGTCGTAGGAACCTTCTTAAATCGGTTGGTTAATTAGGAACCGCTTCTTGGATCTCTTACTCCCCGAAGATGCATACGACCAAGTGCAAGAGCCGCCACGCTTGGAAGCTTTTCTTACTGCGGCAACGTTTTTAATTTGATCGCATTAAAGCCCGCCCAGATGCTCGTCATTAAATCACCGAAGAACATATGCGGGTTACCACGTGTTTGTAACTTTTTTCTAAATAGGCCAGTCCTTTGATACACTGTGCCCTGAGAAAAACATTTTTTTACACAATATCCGCTCTTAAGACTGAATACTTGAAATCTCAACTAATGTGCAGTCTGTCTTTGTTTCCCACGGTTTTATAGTAAGTATTTTACAGGAAATACAAAAAGCGCCACCTGAAACTTGAAATCATGTGACAAAACTTCTTGTTGTGAGCTAAGAATGTTGTTTTTGCGAATATCGAAATGCAGATCTCATTTGTTTTTGAAGAGAATCAATCAATAGCATTATCGCTCAGCAAAGCTCAAAAAAGTCCTTTTATTTTTTCCAGAACTAAGTACATTATTGATATACCTACCTTAAAAGCTCCCAAGTTATTTGGGATTTATTTGGGATCCTGTGCATCGCAACAAAAACTTGCGTCATGTGATAACGCCTAAAACGTATATGATACGAAGTGTATACATACCATCTTATCATTAAGTACTGTAGTTGTCCGCTGTTTTATATGCAAAGTACCATAGCCTTTAATTAGTTAGGTTTATAAAACTACTATATTTTAGCTAGGAAAATAGCTTTTATTTCTTGTTTGTGGTTAAGCCCTAGGTTTTACAGCAATGTCTAGGCCCATTCATATCTTTCAAGGATCCCAAATGAATATTATCCTTGCAATCTTGAAACAAGTTTTTAATACTTTCGTACTCTCTAGTAGTGGCTGAGAACTGGTTCTGCTGGTACGCTAACGGCGCCGGTTCGATGTCCGGCGAGGTACGCACCACTAGAAGACACATCTTTATTTTATGGAATGAAGATGACTTGCTAGCATATAAGTAACTGGGAAAATGAAAAAAGGTAGCTTGCTGATAAGAATGGCATCTGGACATCAATATAATGGCCCCGATTCCTGCAGACACCGCCTAATTTTATTTTAAGTTATATCCGTCAGTTTCACATCCGTCGAAAAGGAAAGGGACGGATGATTCACAGCTCTTAATTTTAGGAAGAATGAGTAAATGAATGAATAACCCGAGCGAATCAAAAAGGTACGTCACTGGTATGCAATCCGTTTGACATGCTGTCTACTAACTGTGTCGGGTTATTGACTGATGTAAAATTTTTAGACGGTTGTTTTAGATTTGTGCTTAAAATTGACGTGTGTTCCATAAATTTTATGCTTTTCGATTACCCGTCCTTTTCCTTTTCGGCGGTTAAGAAAATGACAGATATAACTTAAAATAAAATTAGATGGTATTTACAGGAATTAGCACCAATATAGGCATGTACGGCCTTTAGGAGACGGTATCGTTCTGACAATTTTCATTGTCATTAAGTCTTTTAGGTATATGATAAAATAGTATAATATTTTATTGCCAGTAACACTTTACATTTTCCTTTATGAAAAATTTTGGATAACGCCATCCATGGCATTATCCAGCGCTGATATTCAGCCTTTGTACCTTCTATATAGTCCATCCTTTTCAGTTATCCTATTTGAGATTAGTATTCGAATTAGAGCCGATTTAAAATAACTTCAAATTACTAAAAAAAGAAGCTTAGTTAACTCAGACATACTAAATACCTCATATCATAATGTGACGAAACGATACGATCACTAAGTTAGGTTCATCAGTATCTACCAAATACCCCACGCACATGCTATCTTTGTTTATTTATTATCTACCAGTTTGTTTGCACTTGACACGATATTAAGACGAAAAAAAAAACGATTGGAGTGCGGCAAGTTTTCCCGCGCAAACGAGCACACATGTGCGCGACATGCGCGCGAGACGTTCCCATTGCGCATGCGTGGGAAACGCGCGCGCCATCTTGCGCTGCGGCCATTTTCAGCGACACAACTTTTTGTAAGGTAAAAGTAATTCATTATTATTGTCGTCGGCAATCTCGACATATTAAATTGATCCCACTTTGCTATTCGAAATGCTTTGCGATGGAATTGGCCAAGTTTTTGTTACGGTTACGCTAACAGTTACGATGAAAGTAATGCAGGTACTTTATAGTTAACGTGGCTAAAATCGACTTTGAATCGATTTTCCAAATGGTCTGCTGCTTCATAATTATTGAAAAGGTTTTGTATTAAGTAATAACTTTTTGCGTTATTTCTCGCAACACTATACCTACCAAGATTTCTTAAACTTACACACACATTTAGATAATTAAGCTCGCTTCCGAGCGTAAATAATTTTACACTTTTAATACTACTCTTATATATGTTAAGTACGGCGCAGTCCCCGGTCATTACGAGACACCTACTGATCACATGTTGTCAGTACGGATATCCGTCTTCATCGGCCGTCGACTTCCTACCGAGCTCTCGAGCACGTTCGACTGAATGCACGCTGCACTTTCATTCACATCCCCAAAGTGAATAGGAGGCAACGTACTGTAATCTTGCGAGACGTCGCCCGCGCACGCCTCTGCAGGCGAGATGTGAGGAAAGCGGGCGTGCGAGATAGGGAGCACAAAATTAGTAAGAAAGAGCTGCTGCAGCACCTTAAATATAGGTCAAAGGTTGGGTTAGAAAAAAAAGACCATTTTTCGCCACCGCTATGCACAAATTACACACAACGTTTGAAGTAATCACAAAGAAGCTACTATAGGTCGTTCGATAATTTAAATATAGGTCAAAGCTACCGTTAAGCTCAAATCGCGCACAATCATTGAGAAAACATAATATTCGAAAGAGGACTAGAAAGGTAAGCATACAAATAAATTTGTAGTTCACAAGTTAGGTTAAGTTCAAATGTGTTTTCTCCACCATTCAGCACAATGGATGAGGAAAATTTTGTCTCGTAAAGCTCTTTCCTTATGTAGAATAGTTGGAATCTATTTTTAAATACTTGGTATACTCGAAGGTAATATTAAAAAATATTGTACAAATAAAAAATAACATTCTTATGAGTTTCGTTTGTTCACTTCCTTTGTGCCAATCTGAAAATAAATCTTTAATCGTAACGAATTTACAAGAACACCCGTTTTGACAACCGTCAGATATTCTATAGGTAGTCTAGACTTTCAAATCTTTCGTAATAGGATATATAATTCGATTTCTCGTGACCGGTAAACCAATTCCTACGCAAATTATAATTATTTTGTTGCTAATACGTGTGGTGTAATGTGCGCTTACGCAGCGGTACTTTGGTTTACTCGCAACTTTCTCGGCCGGTCTGTCCAGTGTTCATCCGGGCCGCTTCCAGTCTATGTCCGGCCGGACATCGACCGGCTCTACATTGTGAAAGGTCGACTATATCCTCCCAAACCATTATTTAAATACTATTATTTATCACGTTGGTCTTACAAAGCTCGATGAAAAGCATGTTGTGATGTATCGTGTGAGTACCTAAGCGTACTTCTCGCTGGTAAAATATTTACTTATGGTTAATAATTTTAATAATAATATAATAATTTAACTTATTGCTAAAAAAGTAGGTACAATTCTTTCCTTAAAATAGCTTAGTCTTAGACACATATATAAATAGGTAGGTACCATAGCTGACTAAGTATATGAATACTTGTATTACTCCTGGATATTTATGTTACTTAATAACATATGTGTTATTAATGTTATGGGCGATAGGCTGATCCCTTATCACCATAAGGTTCATCATATCCATCTTTGGACTTCGTATCAACAGTGGCTGCAAGTTGTCTTTGATTACTTGTGGCTCTGCCCACCCCATTAGGGATTACGGGCGTGAGTTTATGTATGTGTATGTATTTATGTTACTTAAGCTAGCTAGTATACGTACTTATGTTACCAAAACAAAGAAATACAATTTTTCATTTTAAGGTTCATTTTAAATTGTGTCTTCGGGTTAACAGGCTCGTTGTTAAGTTGAATTGTGTTCTTATACATTTTTGGACAAATTTGTTATTGATGATGCTCCTCTAGTCTCTGAGGATAGTGTTTTCCCTCATTTTTTATCTTCGTTCGTGATGGCTGTACCTCTTACTGCAATTGAGAATGTAGTCGTGAGCATTTTTTTGTATTATTAAGCTGTAAAGTATTAAGAAGTACCGGCTATTCATATCAAAATTATAAGTACACCTTCAAGTAGTAAGTACTCGTAAAAGCTCTCGTCCATTATGGGGTATGCAGAGCCAGCATACCAAGCTGCAACCAGTTTTACGATATGTGATGCAGATCTAGTTACAACCAGCCATCTCGATGAATTCAGTGTATCAACAAACTCTACATATACAAAATATATTTTCTAGGCCATGAAAAACCAAATTCATGTTTTATATATAAATAGAATCCGAGTTCATTTTACAAATTTATTAACATCATAGTGGCTCCAATTTCTTAATTAAGCCTTGGAATTTTAATATAACTTGTTTTGCAGTTAAAGCAAATAAAACAAGATCGAGCAGGCCCTTCTAAACGCAATAACAAGATGTTTAAATGTAAAGCGAATTAATATTCTCGCCGTATTCAAATGTCGACGGCTTACATGTAAATGTTGCCTGCAGCCCGCTCACGGAGCCCGACTGTCTCCTACCATGGGATACTATCAAATCAACCTTTACCGCAATTGGCAGAAACGCTCAAGTAGCACCACTCTATTGGCTGACATTCTACTATCCTTGTACCTTATTGGCCAATCTAGAAACTAAACTAACATTTGCTATAATCAGCACGATTCGATACTTTATCCCGTCGTTATAACATGTAAAGGTTGTAACGTTGGCATTACAAAATGTTCTGTGAAACCGGCGTGGAATTCGACGCACGCGCAACCCGCTTGTAGGTACTGTGCGCTTATAGAATACAATATCGTAGGGTAAAGGCCCTTTATGGCTTGCATTTAGATTGTTTTGCTTATTTTAGGATCACGACGTAAATGGCGCATTGAATCTTCAAGTTTTTGTTCAAAGCCAAATACGGCACAGGGTTTCCATAGCCTGCGCTCGATAATTGGACTTGAACGAAGCAACTACTTACCTTTAAAGTTTAAGACTACTACAACCAATCTACTATAAAACGGAAAAAAGAAAACAGCGTTCCTTTATTTCATCGAATTTATTAAAAATAGGTGCATAAGTAATTTATTATACCCGGACTGCAATTATCACATAAATATTGATAATTCCTATACCATATACCATATCCTGTAGGATAAGTGTAGGAAAATCCACCTTTTTAAAGTCTATTAAATCATTGCTTTAAATAGTTTGCAAGAAAAGGTAGACAAGTATCGTTTTGCCTTTTAAATGTTCTGAACTGAATATATAAATGGACTCACTGGACGTACAGTCCATGCGCGATTTTCAATCGGTTGCGAGAGCACTTGTCGTAAAAATAAAAAGTTCTTATGAAGCGATAAGTGTATTTATTACCTGTATGTACTAATACGCTGGTACGTTTCGAGTATCGTACAATTAGTTCCAAGTAGAGATCCAAGTTCGTATTGCACCCTGAGACACGAACAATGGACGATTTTCACAGTTCTCAGTTTCTTGGAAATTCCCTTACATTAATACACTATTGGCTTCTTGTTCTTAGCTATTTATAAACAAACGACATTATCACTCTATTGTGTTGTGTAGTTACTTCGGAAAATAGCAGCTCGTTATGTAAATCCGCTGGAATAAGTCCCCTTGAACGATGCAAATGGGTTTGTTTTATAGGCTTCAAGTTCACAACCGAGCGAGTAACAAATTGCACTCAGGTTAATTTATAACACAGACAATACACGAGTACATAGTCTCTTTGTTTCTAATTTGTGTACTGATATTTATATGATTTCGAAGCACGTTCGATCAAGGCATCGATTTTTTGTAAAACGTTTTTTCCTTGTCCACAACGAACAACAATCTGTAGAATGTTAAACACTTAAACTTAGTTTTTGATATTATCGTCTCGTAACATTATTCCTTTTTTTAACGTATTTATTGTTAATGATAATTAAGGATTATTAGTTTGTCTTGTAAGAAATTAATGTTATTTTTTTAGATACTTATTGGACGTTTGAGAAATACAATCTGGCAAAGAGATACACCTTCAAACATAGAATCAATCAGCACAGGTAATAAAAAGCTAGTGCACAGTGGCAGGGCCCGTTATCACCGGCTGCCTTACTTCACAGGCTCTCGCTGGTTTTTCACTGATTGTCAATTGGATTGTCTCATTTCAATTTCCCATGAGATCCCGTTCGTTTCGATGCTGTTAATCGATTAGGAACCGCAAGTGGTTGCGTCAGCTTCTGCGTTTTATTAAATTGATTGTTGAACCGACTGCCCGGCTGTCCGCGTAAATTGATTGAATTAGAACATGCACATTGAACTATTTAGATTCATTTTTCATAAATTAGTGGTCATTGTTTTTGTTTGCAACTCAATTTATAGAACGGGTTAAGAGACGAATGTGGGTTCAGAATATAATCGAGACTGAAGTTCCTATCTTTAATAACTAAATTCATAAACTGATGTCTATCATCCTTATCAGGGCATATAAAGACACAATTGTATTGTTATTCGTCATTCCACACGTGGAAAATCTAAAGTAGGTATGTAAGTAATTAGGTATGTTAAGAAAAAATAAATGCATCTAATCCATTAATGCAATAAGGTTGAGAAATGTTTAAGCTCATCAGTTGAAAGCTAGTTATTGGTGTCAGAATTTGTCTCTACAATGATGGCATTTCGTGGCAAACAATGAGATATGTTGACTTTAGTTGTAAAAAGCGTAGGGTAGATGCTAATATAGTAAACTCGAACAAAGACCGACGAGAGGTTACGCAGACAGCTGTAGTGAAAGTGTCGGTACAGACGCTGACACGGCGCGACAATGTACCATGCACCATCGCCATTTAACTAATCACATTCTATTTTTAAATAAGATATTTCATTTTAGTTATCTTTTAGAGGTGATCTGTATCAAACAGATTCAAACAGCTTTCTAACTGTATCCCGCTACCTCAGAAAAAAGTAGTTACTGCATCTCTAACTGGCCACTAGCCACTAGATCCACAGTAGTAGTAAAGGAACGCAGGTGAAATTCCCAATAAGGCTGCAACATCGGACCGTTCATCAGGCTCTAGTTTTTATCCTAACGGTACCAGGCTTGTGTAATTGCAATAAAGTGAACCGGCCAATCCCGTATCGGCAAAAAGTGGTATATTACTCTTAATGACACGTCAATGGCGGGGTAACGGTTGTCCGTCCAAATTATAGTTAAGTGATTTAGTGAAATGAAAATTGTTTTGTGATATTACGTCAGTAAATTCAATATCTAACCGAGCCGGATGGATTGGATCAGATGGAACATTTCGGCGTCTGTATCGCGGCCAGTTGATGTAGACTGTAACAAGGCATAAAGATTTACACGTTCCACTTGCTTAAAACAAGCGTCCCTCTCTCTCATTCATAACTTTGCTGTTTGGGTGACTGTACTTGACCTAACCGATTAGTTTCTTATTATATTTTGCAAAAATATTACATGGGTATCGATTTCTCCTTCATCTTAACTGCAGAGTCAATGCCTTACTTTTAGATAGGGGAAGGCTGGGCAAAGTGAATACCCCGGGCAAAGCGAATACTCCCCACTACTCCTAAAATATTAGATGTTAATTCAACACACCACTACTGTTACGTCGGGCCATCTTGGTTTAATACGCGGCAAACATCGAAGCGAGGGGCCGCGTCGTGTCCCGTCCGCGGAGTGGAGATTTGTGTTTTCGTAAATAAAAGATTGATTTTATGCGGTAAGTACATTGATTAATTCTCCTATATTTCTAGTTCTTGATTCTTAGGAATGTCTTAATTCAGTAGCATACCAAAATAGGTTTTTATGGTATATTTAACAGAAAGTCAGAATTATTAGTTTTTGCATGAAATGTGTTAACCTCAAAATTTACCTAGTGGGGCAAAGTGAGTAGGGCAAAGTGGATACCATATCCACTGATGACTTATTATCTAAAAAGGTCTTTTACTTGTTTCAGATGATGAATAAATATAAAAAAGAAACTGTTTTCACCGAAGATTAGGAAAATATATATAAAAGAAGATGGTAAACTAATTAAAAATTGGATTCGATGTGACATTTGTCAACAATGGTGTCACGAAGATTGTTCTGCTTTTGATGGCACTTAAGGGTATACCTGTGACAATTGCCAATCTTAATTTTATTATTTTATGGTCAATAAAAGTTATTGTTTCAGTTTATCAAAGTTATTTCTATATTTTCAGAGACTGATTATGGGTATTCACTTTGCCCAAGTGCTGTATCCGCTTTACCCGGGGTACCGGGCAAAGCGAATACAATCGTACTTTTTTTTATTTTAACTGCAGTTGATTATTGTTTAAATATTCTTGGTTACTGATGTTGGTATTTGTAAGAGCAATAAATAAAGACTAATTTGTGATAATTATTTTGTTTTTGTATTGTAAACCTTTTCTGCTATAACCTTAAATACCTAAAGGTATCCACTATGCCCGGCCTTCCCCTACTGTTACTATACGAATTATGAATTATAAACTCTACGCGGATATAAGTAGTTAACAGAAGGTACAATTTTCTTCAACCAAGTTTTCTTGAAGTTATTTTTTTCAAATTTATCCATGGCAGTTAAATGTCGCGTCCTATGGCACCATTGCGAAACATTTCCTTTGATCGCGCTAATCATCCAATTACGTAAATTATAGTATTCGGTAGCTAATGGTCTTCTACTCCATCACGCAAGCTTCCTAATGACGTCGAATTATCACACGCTTAAGTACAGGCCTGAAAAAGTTAAACCTTAGTACCCATCGCTGTAGAATAAGATTACGTAAAACGACAATGTAATCGAATACATTATATTGGATTGACATGCCCGTTGCTGTCGTTATGATCATCTTTTTGCAACTTGACTAAGACCAAACTACTTCAGTGCAGACAGTCAGTGATCAATTGTTGAACGGCCTCCGTGGTTGTGGTGTGTGGTTGAGCGTTGGGCTTACGATCCAAAGGCCCCTGGTTCGAAACCCGTTGGGGATACATCACAAAAATCACTTTGTGATCCCTAGTCTGCTTAGAACATTAGAGGCTATTATCACCTGATTGTCCGAAAGTAAGATGATCCGTGCTTCGAAAGGCACGTCAAGCTGTTGGTCCCGGTTACTACTTACTGATTTAAGTATGTAGTCGTTACATGAGCCATTTCAGGTGCCTTTGGCGGCTCAGTAATAACCCTGACACAAGGGTTGATGAGGTTGGTATTTCACCACACAACTCACACGATAAGATGAAGTGGTCAATTGTTATCAGACAAGTTTTCAGCTCCTTTTTTTTTTTATTGCACTTTTATCTTCTTCTTTGTCGTGAAATGTGCCATATAAAATGTAACTTTTTTATTGTTTTCTATCACTTACTTTTGTTTATTCTAAATTGTACATTAATATGTTATAATAGTACTGTTATGAAAGGCTAGCTCGCCGTTTTATTTAAATATGTTTTGTAATAACAAATGTTCAGGACCTCTGCGATACAGGGTTTCCCTAGTGCGGGGTCCGCCAGTAATGTATACATGTTAAAGTTTTTTGATAAATAAACATATTCTATTCTATTCTATTCTATTCTAACTAGTAGAGCAGTTCAGTTCACAAAGAGAAAATTAAATCGAAATAAAATCTCACTCGGACGGGTCTTGAACCCGCAGCTCTTGTCAAGCCGAGTCTAATTCATTAAGGACTTCGGCTCTGAACTTGTCTTTCAAGTCTAATTATTTGTCACCTACGTATGAATGTCGTACAATGAACGGTCAGTCTATAGTCTGAAAAGGGCGCATATGTACTTTCACGTAGACATTCAAAAAGTGTAATGATAAAATTGTATTTACACCATAAACAAAACAGTTACAGAACAAAAATATGAAACAAAAACAAAAATAAAATGAAATAAAACTAAAACAAATAAACAAAACTCAAAATAAAATCAATTATGTACAATTAACACTTAAACTGATAAATAAATATTTGATATATAAATGATAAATATTTGGTTTAAGTACATTTGATGTAGGTACTACGTAGCGTAGCAAACTACGTAAATAGAACTTGCGTAAAATATGAATGACTAACTAAATATCTGGGTATAAGGGATGGATCCTGTCTCACTGAAACATCATAACCGCCAGCAAATTATATACTTACAATTGTATAAACACTACCTCACCAACTTCATAATATGAATATATATTATCATGATATTATCATGGTGTCCTATTGACATATGCGCCTTACTGTATTAGTATAAAATAAATTAATGTAACTAATTTAACTACGTATTTATCTAATTTGCTTGTCGGCTGAATTTTGATATTTGGAACATAATAATTATCTGACGCTGCATAAATACCTACTACACGTGCAGTAAGTACCAGAAGATACTTATTAGTTTTATTTATGTAAGCAAAAGCAAATTTATTTACTTACAAGTTAATTGTTCAATCACTTCTGAACGACCAGGATTTTATTGAAATGAAATATACATCTAAAACACGAAAGTTCATTATACCTAAACAAAATATTTTTTTATGGGAGACGGACGGTAGCTTGTTTAGTCCCGGAAATATTTAATGAAATGCCTATACCAACAGAATCCCTAAACTTAAAAAACATTAAAAACACCCTTAAAAAGCTATATCTAAGCAACATATAAAGAACATATCATGCATACCTATTCATTAACCACACATACATTCTCTCTAACACACACACATAAGGTTAGTGGAACCTATCATAACAATGGCAGCCTCCGACACCAAGAGGGCTTAGAATCTCGTAGGTCTAACCAAACACATATCTACATGCACACATACATATGTACACGACATATGTGTTGTCTTAAAACTAATATAATTAATAACAATGGAAATAAAGTTAAAGAAAAACTGTTGAAATAAAACACATCACTGTTTAAAAATAGTAAGTAAACCAATTTCTAAAACAAGATAATTATAATGAAGCGATGGCATGCCAGGACAAACCCTAGACGGTTTATTGGTATGTCTGCATTATTCCATTTATATGTACATTTTTTTTTGGTTGAAAAAGAAAAATGATATATGTACTAAATTACCTACACTTAAAAGACAAAGAAAGAGAAGATGTGCATAGGTATATTACGTTTTAGCTGGAGTAGCGTGGTGGACTTTGCAATTGACTTAAGTAGTTGTTAAGAAGATATCTAGTTCTTCTGGACACAGCTTACTACTAAATAAAAAGTGCTTATAAAACTAAATTAAATAAAAAAATGAAAGAATCAGAATCATTTATTCAACGTAATTATCATAGATAAACTTGTTGAAGGTCAACACTTTTGAATTTACGTCATTTTGCAAGTTGTTCTGGCTGAGGAGAAGAAATGATAAGAAACTGCAACAGCAACACATCTTTTCAAAACCAATGAGGGTTTACATTACAAGTTATTTAATAACTAGAGGAACACATTCAATATCAGACATTTTTGTAATTTAGGTACTTAGTCATTAATCTTATAATAACCTTTTTTACATAAAGTAAGCTTCACATGAGCTTTAAATTTAGGTATTTTCTGACAAATTTAAAATATTATCTGGTATTTTATTGTAAAAACGTATGCATAACCCCAAAAAAGATGAATTTAATTTACTTAATCTAGAATATTGAATAGCAATTTTATTTTTATTTCTTGTATTGTAAGTATGGCCCACTCATAAGATTTCGACAGCTTTCTTAAATGTTAAGAGTTGTGCAAATCATTTAAGTGCTAACAATGTAAGAGGTGGCCTTATAAACAACTTCATAATGTGACGACCAAACACTGTCGGCTGTGTTCTATTCGTATGCCATCGGACACGTAACGATTTTCAAAACACGACTCATTGTTACCTGTGTTACAAAGTACGAGTATCAACATTCACAAAGGAACGGACAGAGCGAATTGTGTGGATTGTGTTCAACGACTAAGTTATGAATGGAAGGAATACCTGCGCCATTGAAGATGTTCTTAAAATCGATTAGGGTGTATGAAATAAGTTGAACAGCTACTATTTCTTACACATAAAGATCGTTCTGTAGTTCTTCCGTGGCTACATTCATCGACAGATTAGCAATTGTGTATCTTCTGGAATTCAATTTGATTTCTTCATCTTAGGTCAAACGCCAATCTATAGTAAATATAATAAAAGGTAACGGATTTGGCTGAACATTTTCTACTTTTCTAAAGGTCATTCGATTCTTACACTCCTAGGGTGTCAAATTAATGCATCACGGTGGTTAGTAATCGTCATTTACTTCATCCTTCTTACCTACCAACCTACTTCTTCTTTGCTAGGCTACCAACCTACCAAAAAGATCAAAGTTACAACTGTAACTTTTCATATTCCGAACATGAAGTTACAACTGTAACTTTGATCTTTTTCGTATTCGTTACTACGAATACGATATGTCAAGAATACCTAAGCGATAAGGCGTAACTGTGTCATCGCGTCGAACGTTAGCACCTAGTGATCCGGTTCTCAATTCGCATAGGGATCACATTCAGCCTTTCTGCGACTTTTGTAACTGGAGCTAGCGCCCGTTAGCTCATGATATTATTATAATGATAAAATGCAAACAACGTAATTATACATCGAAACTGACACCGACATTCTTACGTCTCGCATTTTGTAGAGTGCCAACGTGCATAACTACCTACTTGTTGGTAATTAAACAATAATAACTTCACTTGACGCTTAAAATTATAGTTCGCAAATTGTAAATTGTACTAGAGGGAGTTTTAGACAACATATGAGCGATTTTACTGTATTAAAATGGTATAGAAATTATTAGAGCTGCACCGACTAGACGCCGAGTTCGATTGGTATAATATCACTTTATATTTGTACTTATTAGCTTGAGTCACAGGGTCATCATTTGGATGGATGATAAACATAACAATACCTTCATGGATAGGTATTACACGGTTATTGTTTTACAACAGGATATCAACGAAAAACAAACCTAAGTACCTATAAATAGAATGTTTAGACGATGTATTGTGTTGTTCGATTACTATTATTGGTACTGATAATAATAATTATGTTCGAGTACCTAGGTACTTAAACTGATAAAGCCTTCGATAAAGCTCATTATTTAATTATTACTTATGCGTCTCATTACTATAAATAAACAAATTCAATAACGAATCAAACATAAAATGTGGTTGAATTGTCAGAGATGACCAGTTGCCACTCTTGGTATTTGTGATCGAAGGTAGATCTTTCCAATCTGAAACTCTTTAATACAAAATACTTATTACACTTACGTACTAAAGTTTTCTCAATTTATTGAATCTCAACTAAGGAATGCAATCCCGACTCGAGATCGCAAGTTTGAGATCCCGCTGGATTGGAAATATCAATCCCGCGAGATCCCGAAATTTTCGGGATCTCGTCTAGTCCATAAAAAAAATTAGGATGGCTGAAAACGATGAAAACTGCTAGTTTGTGATAGTAAGGTTAATTAAAACCAAGTATTTTTTTTTATTCTTCATTATTACTAACTAAATCGTGTCGGTGTCGTGTCGTGTCGGACGACGCTCAGTGGGTAGGCCCGCTACAAGGTGGACCGACGATCTGGTGAAGGTCGCGGGAAGCCGCTGGATGCGGGCAGCGCAGGACCGATCGTCGTGGTGATCCTTGGGGGAGGCCTATGCCCAGCAGTGGGCGTCATACGGCTGATGATGATGACTAACTAAATCAGCATAATAAAAAAACAACGCCCAATCTCGTCAATCTGGAATGGGATCTCGTCATATTATGCTTCTGGATTGATCCCGAAAAATTAGACGAGTTCTCGCGAGATCGGGATTCCATTCCCTAATCTCAACTACTATGATCATCACTTCACTAGTAAGATAAAAAATCCTAGTAGGGGAGTAAAGGATCATTTCCCAGCTCGTTATTGAATACATAGATCGACTTAAAATACCGCTAAAATAGTCAAGTCCATTCCAATAACTATATTTTCATTGCTTTATTATCTTTATCAATAAACAATATAACATACAAACGGACCTGCCGACTGCTCTACATGTCGTCCCACAACATGCTCCTACGCACCTCGTAAGGCCGTAGTAACGTAAGGCCTGCCTTATTTGGCAAGTGACGTCGATGTGCTTGACAAAAGCTATTGCCGAAAACAGTTACAACTTTATTTATAGTTTTCTTTGAAAAGTTTTTAAAGGCGTCGAATTATTCCATATTTTTATCCACGGATATATTCTTTTTCGTTTAGGTAAGTACTTTCAAAATTTCAAAAGGTTACTATGTAAGAACAATATAATAATCTATTCTATTTGCTTATATATTTTTATTTATACTATCAATTATGATTTAACCCCTTGGCATACTACTGATTTTCATTTAGTACTTTGTTAACCTTACCTTTGTTTTTTGTTTTGTTGTTATATATTTTTTTTCCGTTTAAACAATTCACGGCACGGTTTTTGTTGGCACGTTCAATTCATTTATTACTAATTATAAGCGTAATATGGGTACTGGCAGAATATCAGTGTTGGTGAGAGTGGGCATTCGTACCATACTCTTAGCAACAATATGCTGAGTCAGTCCCATTTCCCTGGGCAGTGTTAGCTACTAGTCATAAATTGTTAAACTTAATTTATGTAAATGCCTTTGTAACCTTCACTGTTTTGGGAATAAAGTTATTCTATTCTATTCTAAGTACCTATTTGTTAGAATATTTTTGAATCCGTTTATATATGAGTATGTGAGATAAGTTTTAGATCATGTACATACTAGTACACGAAACACGCTGCACACGTTGAGGCGGAAGGCAAGAGGGAAACCACTGCCCTATTTTTCCCTAAAAAAGAAGCATGGAAAATGCTGCACCAACAAGAGCGTGGCTCTTAAATTGATGATGATGCTGACATACTAGTGTTCCTTATAGTCCAAATCTATAAATGACTGTAATAAATATTGTATTCTGCGTGAACACAAGTATCATTTTGTACGATAGGTACATTCCAACACAGAACGAACTTTTTTTTTTCAAGGGGCAGAGCAGAGCGCCTGGCTGCTTCCCAACATCTAGTTTCAAATGTTACGTAAAATACTAGTTTTTAATCTAAAACGGATGACATTTTAAATTAAAAATTTAATAGCACAATCTTGATCTCAGGTTTCTATCTCTATTCATTCATAATATCTTTCGAAACTGGATTGGCACTATAAAAAGCGCGTTAGCACGCACACATATACGTTGACGTGTAGTGTGCGCCCGCGCAGACACGCAGCCAACCTGTTCAAAAAAACATGGTGGGGGTGGGTGTGTGAACCCAAGACCACTTGCGGTACAGCGCTGTACTGGATTTGATACTCCAAAATACGCCAAATATTTTAATAATGTCCTGTCAGATAGTACCTATTTCGTCGTTAGTTTACAGAACAGGTCATAATATTACTTACTCAATAAATAAATTCCTACTTAAGTAGGTATTACAAACTTAGATTTGCGAACAAAAAACCTACACGTGTACTCTGCAACGACCAACACCACAATACTTTTTCCGATTTTCCGATTTACCAAGGTAGTATTAACCAAAATTGTTTACTACCTACATCATAAGTACAGTTTTACATCATATAATTAATAACTTTGTTTTGATCTTTTCAGGTAAGGAACTTATAGCTGCGTTTTGGATTCATATACCTACTCTAAGATTATCTATTGGGTAATGTATGGAAGAAAACCAATCATATTATTTTATTTTTTTTAGACAGCTCCGATATTCTTTTTATAAATATTATAACAAGTAAGTATCAAGACGTCTCGCGTCAACAACATTCAAACGACTGATGGAAGATCGCAGGTCACCCAATATCCCTAACAGATGCTGTTCTTTGGGATGAAATTTTAAGAAAAAACCTTTTTTTATTTCTTAAATTTCATCCCATTGAGCACATGTTACACGAACTTTCTTAAGAGGATATCCGAGCTTTTTTCACAGAATTAGACAGATTTAAAAAAATGCAGTTAAAATAAGTACTTATCTAAAAAGGGTTTTCAGTAACCTAACCGTATTCATAATAGCTATGAGTCGACTTTATAAAATACTTCGCTGAGTTAAATATTACGTTATTTATACCTAACTTTACTTCCAATTAAAACTAAAAAGTAAGTATTCGAAAAGAATCTATATAAAAACATTCAAGATAGCGTAGCGATCACAGTGACTAAAAAATGAAATTCCGTATTGAGAACCACAAGAAAGAAGCCTGGTGAGCCAGCGATGTTCACATGAGCGAACAAAGTTCTTCGATATTAAAATAAGTCCTAAAATGAATGGACATAATGACGAGTATTCGTCTTATTTGTACAGGAACCAGTTTGCTAAAGCTTGTAGAACGAAGCGCGGCTCCGTATACCGATAAATAAGGAAAAAATCAATTACACCAGAACTTTGGCTATTGAGGTGTAATGTCATTAAAAAGAAAAAAGTACATAATAATCTTGTTTTCAAGGTAACACAAGGTAGTACATAAGTTCTCGCTCGTCATCTTCAATGAGAAATGTGAGAGCAACTCGTAAAAAAATAAACTTGCAGCCACATTTCGTATTTCTGTGCTAATATAGGTCTTTATTGAGGAAATATCAAATATACTGCACATCTTATACGTATAATAATATGTAGGCTAGATGATTTTAGTTTATTCTTTCTTATCAAGACTCTAAAAAACTATTTAGTAATTTTTTGGACAAGCTAAAATGAGTCGCGGGCGTTATACTTCTGAAGTTCTGAATTAAGGTATGTATTGTCGTAGAAGTACTTAAATATTGCTTCGATGAAGTGGTCTTGGTCTAAGTGTTTACAATTATAGTAAGCATTAGTATCTCCAATTGTAGCGGTGATGCCCCCCGTCATGTGTTGTTAAGTTGACATTGAGGGGCCGCGGTAATTAAATGAACAGCAGCACACGATATACGGGCAAACGGCATTAACTGTTTCATAGTATTTGTACTTACTCGATGGGTAACGCCACTGCCACTTTATGCCAAATAATATTAAAAAAAATAAACATACTTATTTACTAGCACACTTAAATGACGATGCTGTATCTGGATCCAAAAGACACCTATTAATTTTTCAATGATTGATTTTTAGAGCAAACAGACAGGGCTTACCTACCTTACCTTACCTAAGTAAAAACTCACGTAATCCACCTATCCATTGGTAAAGTTTCAAAATAGGCTTCTTTAAATTCTGTATTGCGTAGCCACATAACGTGACAATCTGCTATTGTCCAAGACATTTCATACACATTCGTTCGCTAGCTACCTAAATCTGTGTAGGTATGTTTGGCATTTTTTACCGATTATTTCTCAGAAAAAACCGTATAAGTGTTGTGGATCGCAGTGCAGTTAGCGCGATCATTTTAATACGCCGAAACATGTCGCTCACACATTACAGATCTGTCGCATATAAATGCCACGTTCCTTGCGACGTGATGGAATTTAATTAACTTTATCGCATTTGCCCTTATTGAGACAATTTTTAAAACCTTATTTTACAATATAGCGAACTGTATTTTTAAGCCTTTTATTATATTTATGTTTAAGTTTTAACATCAATCTTAGTGTAGTCTTTACCAATGAAATAGAAAATATACATTGTGTAGAGCATGATGTAGGCATCTCCAGACCAGACACATTTTCAATCCCATTTACACCTCTAAATTATTCCTTTTTTCAGATATCTTGTTACGTTGAGCCTTTGTTAAGAGAATTCCAATTAAATGTACTGGCCGTCATCAGGCCCACAGCGCCGCCGGCTACGCGCACGTCGCGGGGCAACGATCGGCGCCAGCGCACAATTTCATGCATCACTTGACAGATATTTGATTACAGCGGGCAAGGCCCTACCGCGACGTCTAGGTTTTTTTTTTAATTTTCTAGTGCATGTTAGACGATTTAGTATGTGCTGCTACGTTTGAAGTGTGTACAATTATTACAAAAACTAAGTTAGGTACTTAGTTGGCTAACCTGTTAGTAATGTCCGTAATTTATTTTATTTTTTATACCTATCCATATTAAAACTAATAGCCAAGCTATTATATTTCTCTTAATGCTCAAGCGAATTAAATAAAACACGCTTTTAATTCATGTAGTTTGTAAATAAATATTTAAAAATGTTAGTTGACAGCGCCATCTATGCAGCTACACAGAAACTTCAATAGTGTTCAAGCTTGCTCAGCGCCATCTCGTGTAATATATGCGAACTACATCGCCGCAGCTAAAGCTTCGTTCACGACAACGCGATTCTCAATAAGTGTGGTAGATGGCGCTACCCAGAATTATATTTTGTTCTCAAATATGGTTATAGATGTCGCCATGGTCGCTACATAGTTGATTATAAATAATTTTGCAGATATTTTAATCATTCTCCTATTTATAGGTACCTACCTACTCCGTACGTTTTTATAGAAGATGCAAAAAATAGTGATGTAGCGAAATTGATAGGTATTTTATTAATGCATTCGATGTTTCATTAGCCTTAAGTAGGTAGGCACGACATGGCGGAAATGAAATATTTTTAATATACTTACTTAGGTATTTCAGGTACCTATTTACCTAATAGTTTAATATTTATAATATCATTCTAATTTCTGTGACCTATGCGTAGGTAAGGCTATGACATCATGCTTGCATTGCAAATTGCAGTTGGTATACACCTACGTCTACTTAGTTATTGTTTTATTGAGAATGCGAATTTGCACTTTAGGCCGTGTTTTAGCTAGGCATTATGTTTAAATATTACGCTCAGTATGTTATAATCCAATTATAATCATCATCATCAATTTAAGAGCCACGCTCTTGTCGGTGTAGCATTTTCCATTCCAGTCTATCAAAGACCAATTTCTTGACTTTCCTATAAGACACGACGTTAACCTTTTCTTTAATCTGTTCCATGTAAGATCTTCTTGGTCTTCCCCTTCCTCTCTTTCCTTCTATGATGTTTTTAATAAATTCGTCGTGTCTTATTAGGTGTCCAATCATCTTGCCTCTTCTGCCCTCAATAATTCTCAGTATTTGTCTTTTTTCCCTTACTCAACAATAATAATAAATAATAGTGAAAGATGCATAAGTCGCGAGTTGGTGAGGCGGGTAAACCGCCTCGCAGAAATCGGTGTACACCTCTCGACACCCTGAGCTGCTCACAACCATGTTGCTGCCTTGCCGTCCAGTCGCGTCGGCTAGATAGGTGGCCCGTCCAGTGAGTGGCGAGTCACCGCCTGCTCATTTATCCATGTTTACCAACATTGGTCGAGCAGGCGCCATAGCTCCAGTATCCCGGTCCACTAACCCCCAACCCAATAGCCCAGTTCCCTTTGTTCCCATAATTTGCAATAGTCCTACACGAACCGGGGATTGTCTTTGGGTGCACTCCCATAGTGCATACAGGGATAATCGCCGGTTGGTGTCACACCACATTTAGATTAAACTGTCTTAAGGGGCCTCTACGTGTTGGCTTCGGCCCCACGCACGCCTTCCAAAAGTCCGGCCCTCCATAGGCCCGAGATATGAAAAAGACATACAATAATAATAAAAAACATATAACGTTATTATATCGCGGCCGATTATGTACCTACCCACAGACTGGAACTGTCGAACTGAAATGTTTCAGAACGTAGGTATATAACATCGTACCTATATATCTATTATGAAATTAATGAAGATATTATATATCTTAAAAAATTATCCAAGAGTAGTTGAGTTGTTACTAGTCGATTATCTCTAGTGAGTTCAATTGCTGCACAAGCTTCTGTGATTGTGACTAAATAAGGCATGAATCTATGTATCCGAGCTAGCGGGTCTCACGTCATACTCCGCGTTGCCGCATAAGGCTCGGTGTTGCCTCCGATCGAATTGGGTTGTGCAATTTATCGTTTAGGATATCATTATATAATCTAACCAATTATTGTTTAATATTTGGTTTCAGGGATGAAAATCTTATGCATAAAACAACAAAAAAAGTATCTATTTACTCTACAATCTAATTATACCAGCCATCTTGCTTATAACGTACCTATGTAGTGTATACATATGTTTTCATGTCGACGATCTAGTACCTAATAGTTATAACCGCGCGGTAAAGCAAAAACATAATCGAACAAGACCAAAAAACTGGCATTCCATTCTATCATTCAAAATCTCCAATTAATTTCCTATTCCTAAGTTCGTTCACACCTAATAAGAAACATTCGGAGAAATAAGGAAGGCAAAACCACATGTAACGTACGATATTACGTGGGGGGGCGCGCGGGACGAGGAGCGCGCGCGCGCAGCCTCCGAGGTGGTGGTGGCAACATTGGAATGCCATAACTCAGACATACCACCTTAACGGTACGAGTGAGCGAGACGCTGCCACTAGCTAAAGAGAGACCACGCACTGACATGGTTGAACGACCGATCAAATAAGTTTTGTGCGCGGCTATCGTATGCCACGTAGGTTTCTCCTAAACGTGTCGAGGGCGCATGCGCTAACACGATTTCCAAGATGGCGCGCAACTTTTCCCCTTCGCTGCGATTTCCGAAGCGGTTGCATTTTGAAACCTCAGCGCTTCAGTCTTGCTTGATGACTTATTATCGTGTAAATTAATCTGTTGCGCTGTAATAAAAGTAAACCTATCAATAAAACTCATTGACATCGACATTAATATTTTAATGACTTGAACAAACAATGGCTTTAGAACGATTTCAGGTAGAGCTTTCCTTGTATGTCCGTGTAAATAGCAAGATACACGGAAGTCTTCACTTCGCAACCACACACGATGGCTTTCATTACAAATACCTGTATATATCGTACATTATAATAATAATTCTATTTAATTTTCCCACAAAGAATAATCTAGAAGCATTATGTTAAATAAGTTTTCCTGTTGTAGACCTATAATTTGAGCATCTGCAAATGTCCAAACGTTTGTGGCCCTAAATCTGGAAGAATTTGGTAGAGTTCCATAGTCCAAGTTACAGTGGGCGCTTTGACCACACAAGACTAGTGTCGTGACAAAAGAGATGTCGTGCGAGTGGGCCGAGTCAAGTACTTTCTCCTTCTGTATTCATGAAATGATTGACAATAATAAAGAGCTACGCTTATATTCGTCACTTATGTGTAAATCTATACTTTGCTATAACATATTCACAATATGTATAATTAATAGAGATAGAGAGATCACGCCTGTAATTTTGATTGCAAAACAATTACAAAAACATGAAGATTTTGTTAAAGTCTATTTTTAAAACGTAGGTGCACGCGTTGATGTCTTTTGTACTGCCTTAGCTTCATGACAGTTTTCACTTAGGTATCTACAATATCTTCGGAATTAAGTACCTTAAAATGTATTAAGGATTGCCTAATACTTATAAAAATATATTAGTTACTACCTACTATAAGAATGTAATGTTTCTTTGATGTGACCGTGATGGTATGTTAGTCCGACTCACAGTCTTCTGCATGCGCAGATTTCAGCGTATACTTAATGGTTGTTTGTGAGTGCAGCCACTTAGCAATGTAAAACGACTTCATCCGAGGGGCTTCACCGACGGAATAGATTCAAGAGCACGTGTCCACATTAGCATGAACGATCGCCGCTGTCGACTGCATTACAAGGAGCACGGTAAAAAACATTGAAGCCAGAGTTATCACCAATATTTCATTCTGTTCGATATTTTTTGATAGAACATTAGACCCAGCCATCACAAAGTTGGTCCATAATATTGAAGAGATCGTCAGTTCATAAAGCTTAGACGACTTATATTCATTATTTGTGCAGGTGTCGGTATTTTGCAACCTTTGTAGCTTGCGTGCTTCTCACGTCGAGAGTTTAAGAGTTCTCGGACTAAAGTGGACAGGCCTGCTTCTGTCAGGAAGCTCATAAAACACTGTTTCTGTGATAAAGTCACATAAACTCTTTATTTTTCACTTTCCTTCCACCTACTGTAATTGGAATACCATTGTAATTAAGTCTATAAATTATGTAATACAAACTGGATTAAAAGAAAAAAAAGGAAAACATGAAACAGTAGGACTAGGGCCCTGTGCTGGGAGGTTTTCTGGCCACGTCTTTCCCTCAGCGTTACAGATTCCGATGTGGTAGTAGTTTTACAGCTAGTTACATAATATGTAATTTAATTATGTTTGACGTTCAAAAAGCGCTAACTTTGTAAGCCAATTTTGAAAAATAAATATTTTTGAATTTTTGAATTTTGAAATAAAAATAAAATAAATTATTACTTTTCTTTGCTAGAGTGCGGAATATTTTATTGCTAGACAGAATTGAGTCTAGCGTGAACATGAATATTCACTGTTAGAGTTATAAATGCTAAAATGTTCAATAATAAAGGGAACACTTGTAAGTTCACGTTTTCTAGTTATTTATTTTTAATTAGAAGTTATAAGTTCCGAACCCCATTAGTATTTTTAATGAATATGTAACTTATAACTTACAACTTTGTGAACTATTTAAATGGGCTTAGATGTTATTAAATTTCGTCATGCCAAAGTTTTTATCGTATACAAAGTATTTGGAAATAATTACTATTGTCATAATAATTGGCTTAAATATTTTTGCTCACAGAACACATTTCTTATTACATGTTTTATATCCACAATTAATCCGACATCTTTTTGACCGTGTCCATCTATTCAATCCGTTGGGACCTCTCCAGAACAGCCTAATCATCGGTTCGACCTTCACACGCCGAGGTCGGTACAAAACGAGTCATATATCAAAAAGAAAAAATAAAATAAAAAGCGTGGTGCGTGAGCGCGGGCCGTGTTTGGCCCTTACCAATTTGTAGCGGCGGTGGCCATAAAAATAAAAGGACTTACTGATATATAACTCACGCTGGTTCGCCTGTGATTTCGCCTCTGGTCCAGTCCACTGAAACTCTGCCATATTGCTCGCTAACAGTGACTTGTAGCCGTATATACAGCCTTAATAGGGTTAATCACTGAGCTTTGTTTTATTTACGCCATTGCATTTATGCATATATTTACGGAAAAATATTCTATATAAATAATTATTGTCTGTAATCTGCTTGGAATGTTTAGCTTCCACATACGACAACGTACTTTTGTTAATGACGTAAAACCCACATTATATTATAGCCTTATTTCTTGTAATTTATTTTAAATGTAGCTTTTTTTAAAATTATTAAAGACAATCTTTTATTAACTTCACACTTGTTCTTCTAAAGGTATAATTTCCCCAAAAAAGGTCCGGAATAAACACTCGGGTGTATTATTATTTCCTTTTATTATTAACTTTGGACTATTATTAAGATAATTGGTTCAGTTGATGGTAAGAGTGTCCTTCGATCGCCTTTATGATCCGAGAATGTATAACTACAACTAGTTATGAAACTTAAATAATAATAAAGATTTTATCAGGGATTGTTCTAATCTATCTTGGACTCGAATATCAAGAGTGGCTGCAAGTAGTCTTCAACTGCTTAGAACAAGCTCTGCACATCCCAATAGGTATTAGAGGTGTGAGTGTTTGTATGAATGTCAGCAGGTATCTGGATTTCTAATACCTACTAGGACCTCTAAAACCTATTAGGATGTGCAGAGCTTAATGTAAGTAGTTGAAGAGAATCTGCAGTCACTCTTAATATTCGAACCCGAAGACAGATAAGTCGCATCTATTGCAATAGTAAAGTCACATTAGAGAAGACGTGATAATAGGCATCTACACGGTGTAAGGTCTAAAAACTATATTTTCTATATTAGGTACTTATTATGCTTACGAAGCTACTAGCAAGCGAAGGTAAGCTGCTAGCGAGTTGGTACGACTATAAACGTCACAGTAAACTTTAAGATTTTTGTGAACAAAATTTTTGATAGCCCTTTCCCGAAAATGAAAATCCGCGATAGCCCTGTTCAGAGAACGCGTGACTTGCGTCGTAGTATCACGGGTTCGAGTCTCGGTTCGACCTCTATACCTGGCTCGCCTATTACATGGGACTTAAACATAGCTAGTGAGGATTGAGAGTATAAACTATACACCTCTGCATACTAGTTCGGTAATGCATGCTTGATGCGATGGTATGTTAAAATACCAAGGGACATAAGCATAGTATACATACACTGTGAATACTTGTACCAGTCCATCGGATTCAACACACAACAGCAAAAGCAACACAGAATGCCGCGTTGATGCTCTTCGTTGGAATTTCACCGCTACATGTGAAACACAGATGCTTGTTTAGTACGGACCTCCTAATTGGTCCAGTAATGAGCCGATCGCGACCAGCCCAAGGCAGAACTGTTTAGAAACATGTCACAAAAACTCTTTTGAACTCCGTTGACCGGTTAGATACATAAGCGTAGTTGAAATAGTTCTACTAAAGATTCACGGTTACGAATGTCTCTTTAAATCACATAAGCTCACGACTATATCCTAATTGAGGTACATTCATCGCAAGATGAACTAAGTACCTACACCTTATCGAGCTTTCTGAAAAACCCTTTTGAACTCCGTTCACGTTGGCCTAAGCCAACGTGATAGGTGGTAAGCCGTATCGCCGTCACTTTGAATCATGTAAATATAAAGTAACTTCAAAGCTTTAGAAGTCCTTCTCGAGGGCAATAGTGACGAGCGAGCCAGACATTTACAACTAGGCTAAAAACCTTCGTCAGATTGCTCAGGCTTTATCGTAGAAACATTCCAACAAGCTTTACAAATAAAACAAGCATCACAAGGCTTGGATTTCTCATTTGGCTGCTCTGAATAGTTGCGGTGGAACCGAAGCAAGCGGGTTGGGGTCGTGCCGTCGAGCGAGATGCGCGGGCGCAGATAGAGTGCGCGCGGGCACGACACGCGGCGGCCACGACTACGCTATCTTACATCTGACGTCTTGCTCTCGCGTTCCTTTTTTATTAAGTTTTGATATACAGCCTTTACTGTGCCGATGCCGACCGACCAGCATTAACCTAAGAGTCAATAAATAGATCCAGTACGCATTAAAATATTTTCATTGTCTGTCCAACTGTTTGCGACAGATTTTTGGTATATGTCTCGATTAGCTTTTTCAAAATCAATATCTACACATTAATATCAGCGTTAATCGTTGCTCACTTATACAAAAATCCACGAAATATCTATTAACTATATTTTGTCCCATATCTACGCTTATAAATATCCTCTGGAATGACCGACTATTAATCAGAAAGATAAAAAGAAACAAATATCTAACAAAATACTCTACAATTCATCTAATGACCGGTCCAAAGTGAAACAAGGTTAGAAAGAAAGTACTAAAACTGGTTACCATGGAGACGGCCGCCGTCCGGCCGTGAACTTCCTGTTGCAAGTACCCATGAACACATATACACACGGACCATCGAGAATAATGGATAATAATAATAATATTTAGGGAAAAAAATAAACCAATATATATGTCAATAATATGTGATGTGGGTAAACGGAAGCGGTAAATATATAAATAGGTGAATTCCGTTATTACTTTTTAATAAAACACATAAAAACATAGCTAACGATTTCGTTTAGTGTGCTACCTATGACTGTAGTTTAAGTATAATGCGAGACCTGTAACTCAAAGGATAGTCGTTAAGAAATGTAATCGAATCCAATTTCAGTATTGCTTTACGACAGTTACTTAATTATTATCTTACCACTACATAAAGGATTAACTATACTCAATTTCTAGTTTCCCCAAACACTTTTAATATAATTATGATTCCTAGAAGTCATTATTCAAACCGAAATATTCCAAGCCTACTTACATGGGCGACCTACGCAACGCGAAGCATTCGAAAGCCCTTGACTGGCCGAGAACACCGTAAAATTGGAAATGGAATGAACGTCGGTAAATTGCCGTGCATAAGTTTCATATCTTTTAACTTGTACGCAAATACCTCGTGCAAGGTTGTTTACCTTTTAACGCCAATCAGAGGGTTTGACCAATGCCTAAGAAAGGAATTGTAGGAACAGGGGATTTTACACCTTTCGCCTAAACCTGTTGGAAACCATCTATCATTCTTTGAAGGAATGTCTTTTAAAAACCAATAAAAATTAAACTGTAACATTACAAAACATTATGTTAACATAAGCACAATAACAAACCAAATCGTGTTTAAAACATGATTTGTAAATAATTAAATATATATAAAGATTGTAAAGGGATAATAATATAAACGTTAACACATACTTGAAATTCGTCGAACATTCAAAATGTTTATTCAAATGGCTTTTATGTAAATCAAGTGTTTATGGAAACGTATATTCCGCGTAGCCGATATTTTTATCTGAGGATAAACATTCAGGTATCACTTAGTCTATGCAAATAGCTAGGACCTCGGCACGACATGCTTGTCGACCACCTAAAGCTGAGATTTAAATTATTTAAATAAAAAAGGTGAATAGTAAAAACTTGGTATGTTTACCATCCACCACCCCGCAGTGGAGCAGTGCGGTAGAGTATGCTTTATACCCTCATCGATTGAGGGGAGGCCTGTGCCTAGCAGTGGGATGACGTAGGTATATAAGCTATTTATATAAAGTTATGCTTAACGTTATGACAACACAATAATAACACCTTTCAGAGTTTATTGGTTCAGATATGGTTTGCTGATTCAACTTCTCACCCCTTTAATAAATGTGAGGTAAAATATTTTAAAATCAAAGTAATCTGTTCAATCAGAAAATAACATTAATATTGTTTAAAGAAAGTTTATTCTCATTTAAAATAATTAGTTACTTTCACTAGCATAAGGAATTAGTTATATATAACGTAATGTAATACATATATTGTTTACCATGCATTATATTGCAAGTACCTGCTAATTAATAGAAAATTCCTGTACCTTTAGTTATTAACTTGAAGCATGCCCTTGATTTATTTATTTTCATTAATCGATATATCTTACACTGGATAACAAGCTTTACATCTCTGGCGCCAATATCTATCTGATATTATATTATTATATGTATATAACTAACATAAACGTGGATTGATAAAGCACGATGCCGACGAATCGAATGATCTGGCTTTAATACAACTTACAGAGGGAAACATAGAGGGACGGGAAGAGAGGTAGTCACTAGACTACCCAATCTAAATTGTGAATTGTAATGCATTTGATTATTTTAATGTAAATGATTTATTCATTCAGGATAACTGTATTAAATAGCATTGCCATTATTCAAAAATCGTTGAAACAAAAAGAAAATAACTCCTTTAACGTTTCTAATATAAAATCTTCATCATCATATTATATTTTTAAAACGTGTGTGTTTTGTCACAAACGTGAATTTGGTCGATCTGTTATCTGAGTAAACAAGGCTCCCGTATCGACGTAGGATAATATACACAAATTGGAAAGATATCGTTGTGTAAACACTAAGTTATAAGAAATATGGAACACCTGAGCACAAAGACGGTTGGTTTGCGTCACATAGCAACTATGTATTTACGACGGTCTACCGGTAATGATAGTGCGCTATTGAAGGAATACCTTGGTCAATCATATCTACCTTATGTTTGAGGAAAAATCAATAACTAACGTGTAGATACGTTTCTCAACTGCGTAGACCCTTTGCCAACTATGATTATAATGGCTATACCTACTTTGGACATTTGAGGAGCTCGGTGGCGCAG
Organism: Pectinophora gossypiella; assembly: GCF_024362695.1. Taxonomy (NCBI): domain Eukaryota; kingdom Metazoa; phylum Arthropoda; class Insecta; order Lepidoptera; family Gelechiidae; genus Pectinophora; species Pectinophora gossypiella. The sequence goes on from NC_065433.1 coordinate 15,414,256, forward strand.
CGGTAAACGCACTCGGTCTTCGATTGTTGAAGTTAAGCAACATTCGCAAAGGCCGGTCATAGGATGGGTGACCACAAAAAAAAAGTTTTCATCTCGAGCTCCTCCGTGCTTCGGAAGGCACGTTAAAGGCATTAGCAGTCGTTAATAACCATCAATCCGCACTGGGCCCGCGTGAAGGTTTAAGGCCCGATATCCCTATCAATCCATAGGGAAGGCCCGTGCCCCAGCAGTGGGGACGTTAATGGGCTGATGATGATGATGACTTGGGACATATTACGAAAATCACTTTGTGATCTCTAGTTTGGTTAGGACATTACTGATTGATCACCCGATTGTTCGTCAGGAAACGAAGGCACCTTAAGCCGTTGGTACCAATTTCTACTAACTGATGTTGTTAGTGCGAAGTCATTATATAAGCAAATCAGGGACCTTTAGCGTCTCGGTAATAACCCTGATACCAGGGTTGCTGAGGTTAGTCATCCACCTCAAAACCCATACGATAGAAGAAGATAGGCAAAAGAAGGTCTGTGTTTTCAATGAAGAAGAATGAAGAGATTTCACAACATTTCTCTGTAGCAGAGCTTTTCAACTGGCCATTACCAACGTTGTGGATTGCAAAGCATTCCATACTAGACACGCACTGGTCCAGTCTAATGCGATATTAATTGGTCACCTACTAGTACGAGTGGCAACAACGCAAATTCCTCAGCCCGACGCAATAGCCATAAAGATAATGTTCGTAAAATATTCAGTATAATTTTATATTATCTGTTATTTCTACTTACCGAACGAGTATCTATTTCAAGTGTTATTGAACCGTATAATATCGTACCTACTTATTGTAATTGGACTCTCTTAATTTAAAATGTATCATTGAATAACTTTTAGTAAAACAAATTATTTAAATTAAATTCTGGTCTTCTTCTTCTTCTATCGTGTGGGGTGTGAGGTGGATTACCAACCCCATCAACCGCGGTGCCAGGGTTACTACTGAACCGCCAAAGGCCCCCGACATGGCTCGTGTAGCGACTACTTACATCAACTAAAATTCTGGTTTAATGTGTTATTAATTGGTCAGCCAAATTAGTAGCTGCTAATGCGAATTCTTCAGCCTGACATGAAGCAATAGCTAATAGTAATTGGATTAGCTAAAATGTATTATTTGATCTTACTATTACTTATGCGTTGTTGCATTTAGAAAATACTGACAGGCACCGTGCTCTATAGTGGTTAGAGCGTTGGGTCCGGTTTGATTCCAGATGGAGACATTGTCGAAATCACTTTGTGACACTATCCTTTGATTGGTAAGAACATTGTAGACTTGAATCACCTGATTGTCAGAAAAAGTAAAATGATTCCGTGCTTCAGCCGGTTATTAGCCGTAAAACACCTCTACCAAACATTTCTACCGCAGCAGAGCAGGGTGGTAGAGTATGCTCCATACCCCTTCCGGTTGATTGAGGGGAGGCCTGTTCCCAGCAGTTGGACGTATATAGGATGTTTATGTTATTTAGAAAATAGAAAAGTTTTTAATTTGTAACAACTTACCTACAATAAATACTTACTTAACCACAATTTTAAAATTTTCAATAGCTCATAATTATTCTCTCATTATTTAAGAGCTACGCCCTTTTCGGTGGAGTAATCGATATTCCTCTCTTCTTCCCGCCAAATCCTTCACCTCCTGATAGGATACGACGTGCACCTTCATTCAGGTGATTATTATCTAACTTTAAACTTTTTTCAAAAGACTAAAACAATCGAATGTTTGCTTTTTTGTTAAGGGAAACGAACGGAAATGTGAATTTAATTTTAATTCGCTGATTACCTCCCACATTTGGCACGGGCCCAATTTTCGAATATATAATGAAATCGCCAATCTTCTACACGCAACCATACCAAAGATCATCAACCAATGTATAAGTTAAATTCTTTCGTAAATTATGTTATTATGTTGCAGAAAAAGTGGCACGTGCTTACGAGTATTGGTAATTTTTCGTGTAGGTTTAGGTTTTGTCCTGAAATAATTCAATAACGTTAGACGCGACGCGAATAGGAACCATTTACTTGTTCTGGTTCTCGTTTATGAACCTATTAAATAAAATACCTAGCTACATAAAGTGTGAAAATACAGCCAACAACTTACTTTAATAGTACTTACGTTATATTTAAGTGTTTTAAGATGTGCATTACTGTTATCATAGTTTGTCTACCCACTTAGTTATCAGAGTCAACGACTTCGTAATCTTAGTCCAGTTATCGCTATCTAGTCGAAGAGCTAACACTAGAGCCATGGTCGGGATGTGAACTAGTTCAGAGATTGGATCATTCGAATAAATCACTCAAAAATCGAGATATTAGTATTAAATTAATTCTTGGTGTTTTCTTTCGTGCTGATGCTAAGTCATTTAAAATGGAGATTATTGGGGTCATTAGATCTCGCTGATGATTATTGATACTTACTATAAGTAGAGCATGTGATCATAAACGTATGCTCTAACAGAGCGTATTATGTACTTATGGGAGGACATCTGAAGACAAGACTTCGGAAGAAGCACCTAATCAATCTTATAAAACAGGGCACCCTCCCTCAGTTTTGTTGTCTTAAATTAATGTACCGGGTGAGAACCTTATAAAAATGAGAGACTTATAAAAATAGCCGATTTCGCCTCAAGTAAGTAAACTTAAACTTCAACAGAACAGTCTCTGTGTTACGTCACGTGGTGTGGTGCGTTAGGCTCACAATCTGGAGGCTCGGGTTCGATTCCCGATGGAGACATTGTTAAAAACACTTTGTGAGACTGTCCTTTGTTTGCTAAGGATTTGGAGGCTTGAATCGCCTGATTGTACGAAAAAGTAAGATGATTCAGTGCTTCGGAGGGCACGTTAAGCCGTTGGTCCCGACTATTAGCCGTAAAAACACCTAGACCAACCCCCTCCGGTTGATTGAGCGGAGGCCTGTTCCCAGCAGTGGGACGTATATAGGCTGTTTATGTTATGTTGTTATTTGATAACAAAACGTAGGAACGGAAAATATGTATTAACAAAGTACATGTCTTTTACATACGCATGAAAGAAATTGATTGACATGCTTATTTCTCGTTACGATTGAATCAATGACTGTATTATTATTCACATGAATGATTCAACAGAGGTTTTAAAAGCCCTACTGCAAATTACACCTTGGGTCATTACATTACGTACTACGTGTTTACATTATAAAGTCGTATCTAATTTTGAGTGTTTAGTTTTGGAGTAGTATCTCTTGCAATGTTGTTGCCTAATTTTGATAACAAGGGCGTTATCTCTGCAAATGCATTTTAACGGCAATTTTTGTAGTAAACACAAGTAAGTTATAATACCTAAATAAACGTAATAGTTCAAAGAAGTTTAAACGTAAATTATGTACACGAAATGAAGTCCATATCTAAGAATCATAAAAAACAAAGTGCAGCATTAAAACTAGCATTTACACAGAAAATAAACTTACAACAGAGCTGATATTATCTATCTAGGGAAACGAGAGAATAGGCAGGAGTATAGATAAAATACCCTAAAAGTTTCGGATATCATACAAATCGACGAGCGTACAAAAATATCTAATATTATGGAAGTACGGGAACTTACGAGAATATAAATTGTAATTGCAGTATTACGAAGATAACACCGATATAATGTCAGTACGCTACGATCAAAATGGTGTCAACCTAAAACTTCACTACCTCGGTACATTCAATTTCATTAAAAACATCATCAATTTCATCAAAGAAATAAACCTTCATTTGACTATTGTATGAAAAAAAATATAAGTGAAATTTAATTATTGTGGTGGAAATGATACATACTATGTTTACGGATATTCCACCACTTCGCGTCCCTAGTGGACGGTTCTGGGAATCCATCCCTGTCGGAGGCTGCGCTTGCGCTGAGAGAATGCTATACGTGGTAATGGCGCGTGCGAGCGAGACCGAAGAACTGGATAGCCTTCAAACAGTCTTATACATTAGTATTATTTAAGCGCAATAACTTATGTTTTAGGGTTCCTTGTCCACACCCAATTTCATGTTGTTGTTTATTTACTCCTCTTTGTAGTCCTATACGATCTTTTTTATGTTCATAGTTACTTTTATTTCACTGGAAACCATAATAAAGAAAAGCTTTATAAAAAGAGGAATGATTTCTGTTTATAATTACAATAGTTAAAAATATATACTTACCTATCATTACGAACTCATAACCCTAAGGACATACCGACGACTTGTAAACTTGTGTATAAGTGGATGTCATGTTGCCACAACATCCTTGTGGTTGTGTTGCTCTTGTTTTAAACAGCTTTTTATACTTGTGTAGTTTGCAGAGGTGTTTATGTAATTCTCTCAGTTGTGAAATAAAAAAGTTAATATGCAATAAGTAAGGACTTAAGCGTAAGGAGTTAAGACGATATAGTGACTAAGATTGAAAAGGGAATGTTAGGTCGGTTTGGACACGTAGAATGTCCAAACCAACCTAACATTCCCTTCTCAAAAGGAGTGAAGTAAGAAGGATCATAGAATTGCAAAAGCGGTATATAAAGCGAAAGTTGGTGGTAGGGCTGATAGAGGAAGACCAAGAAGGACTTATATTGACGAAATTGAAGATGTCCTTAGAAAAGGTTTAATACGATCTACTCTGAACCGGCGTGCGTGTATGTGGAGGAAGCAAGAGAAGTGTGTCAGGATCGAAGCAAATGGAATTCCAAAGTCTCTGCTTACCCCGGTGGTAAATCGTGAGTTTATGTATGTATGTAAGGACTTAAGCGTTAAGAACTTGTTCTTAACGAAAAATGATTAAATTTAGTACTTACATTCAAATAAGTATTAAAAAGGCATGGGTATTTCTTTTTAGCCGATTACGGCGAAGCAAAAAGGAAGAAAAGGATAAGTACATCTATTTTACTAAATGTCGATATAGACTAAATCAACATCATGTCTAATGTTATTAGGCGAATGACTGATTAACCTGTCATTATACAGCTCATCATAATTTGTTTTAAGCCGCAAGAGTCAAAGTAGCCGCTTGGGGAGTTCCGGCAAATTGTGGTTCTGCTCATCGTGACAAGATTTCGGGCGTGAATGTTTATACCTTTTGGGCATCGGCTTTCAATTTTTTGGCTAATATCCCTTTTTACTCCTGACAAAGTGTGTTGCAAAAATGATGATCGGTAAAATAATAACACAATGTTAAATCAATGGCGCTGGTTGCAAATAAACTTGCTTTTGCTGTCATACCTATGTAGGTACTAAATTGTTACTCGTATTACCTACTTATTGCACGCGTAGTATTTGTGCAAATGACAGACTAAGTACATAGTTCATCAAACTTTTACTTGCAGTTGAATTGTGTTGAATATCAATACTAAACCGAATAACAAAATAGACAAATAATCGCGTAAAAACAAATACATTTAATAGAAAGAATTTTCTACTTTGATACAATATACAAATAATAATATACACAATATACATATTAATATTGTAGTTAAATAAAACATCTCTATCTCTCTGCAATACTAATACTTTGACTCTATAAGTATTTTGGCCCCATTTGTTATTGTTAACAATGTTAATTAATCTTAGTGCCTTATTAGGCACTTATTAGACAATGTAAACAACTTAACTTCTCACTTTGTCATGTCCTCTCTGCACTTATCATCTTTGTTAAGGATTTATGAGTAGGGACGTCATGTTACCAACAACCAAGATGCCTTGATACGTTTACCAAGCTGTTGCCATGCCTATTCCATTTTTATAATTTTATAGCAATGTTTATGAGTACAATTTATACATACATGCACCAAATAGCAATAAACTTCTTAATATTACCAATTTAACTATCCTGAAAAAGCTGTGGTTATCGTTATGTCTCTAGTCTAGGGCAGAAATGTTATATTGAGTTGTACTTTATTTATTAAGCTTAAAGTAGAGTTGTTTACAAAAATATATAAACATATGAAATTATTGTAATTATTTAATCTTTGGTCTATGTTTTTCCCTAGATATGTATTTATGAATAGGTACTGTCAGAATAAGGCCTATATTTTTGAATTTCGAACATTGAGGCACGCGTCGATTGCAACATCGCTACAACTGGCGTCGTACGTAATCGTTATACCATTTTCAAAACGGTACATCTCCAAGTGCTCTACGAATACCAACTTTATACCCGATATGTAAAGTTTAGTTAAGCTTGCGTGTGCCGCCGAAAACTAGACACGAGGATAGCCCAACGACGTCGCCTGTCGCCTACATGCTATTAGGCAATGCAGTTTTACCCGACCGGATTGAAAAGTTGGTAAACCGGTTGAACCTTCTTCTCAGACATGACATCGACACACAGTAGGGTTATATAACATTGCAATAGCGGGATGTAGGTGTATTTATTCAATATTTGAAGGCAGTTTAAAGGCTTTTCGACTGCTAAGCGGGGGCGAGCCTTGATAATGCAACTGTGTCAAAGGCCCAGGCCTTTGGGCTATAAACTTACATCCGGCCTTTGAATTGCCAAATGAACATTAATGAATAGATCAAACGTTGTATAATTCTTACAGGTGGATATTAGCCTACGCGAATTGATTAAGTAGGTACCTGCTTTCACAATTAACAGAAATAATGTAAGTAATCTTCACTTTTAAGCATCTTCGATGCTAAAATATAAATATTAATGAAATTATGTGAGAAATCTAGTATAAGTATTTGAAACTTTTCGGATCATGCCAAATCATCAATTCTAGCAACTAGCGGACCGGCAAGTATCTACTAACCGTTACTCATCATCAATAACATTAATTAGGAATGTATTCGAACTTTGGCTTGGCGTCAATAAAAATCATAATGTATCGTACTTTATATCCAGATAACTTGTTTTTATGGAAACACATCCAACATACTTCAGGTGGATACGACATTTTAATTTAAATTTCTCTGTCGGTTTTAATCAACGAATTCGTTAAGAATTAAGCTTTTCTTTGCGAAATAGCAAATGGGTTTAGTATAATCACGAAATAAAAGAAAGAGGTTGTAATTTTTGTCTCGCACCTTTCTGACGCCAAACCTTTTTAGTAAGGGCCAAAATGGGTATTTGACGGGGTCAAAGATAAGTTATATAGGGCGCTTTTATTGATGAAGTCACATGATGGTATTTCCATACAAATTCCAAAGAAAACTTCCGTTTTGACGTTTTGTAAAAAGTATCTCATTTGACTAAGCTATCAAGTAGCCTATGAGGACTATCGTCTTCACTTTACACTAAACCTTTTTCTAACTAGTTTCATACATCCGACTCCCTGAGTGCATGCTTTCCACTAGTTGGGGGGTAGTTGTAGTCATTCGCCTATGGAATTAAGGACAGCGTCACTTTCTTTATTAAAGGTAGGTAACTGTTTTTAATCAACAAACGCAGCTTACCTCCAAGTCTTGTATTATTTCAAATCAAATCAAATAAGTATATTTTTTTGCACAGAACTAAATTACAACAATCAGACAAAACACATGAATACAGTACAATTTTCCAGGCAACCACCAAAAGGAAACAAACCTTTACAAACAACTTGTATGCGGGATTATTTCTGTAGTTAAAGCCTATACTAACTAAACTAAGTTAGCATGTTAACTTTCTATAATACGTCCAATAAATAATAATGTTCAGTCCAAAAACTACTTCTTCGTGTATCTACTTATCTCGATGACACGCGGCGCTGTTTATTTTTATTCATTTTTTGGTTCTTATGTTATTGTGTGTTTTGTTATGGGCATTTCGTAAGACGGCACGCGCCTGCCCACGTGGTACTTTCTTTAGAAAATTTATAATCTGGTCCCCCCTTGACCTCGCCTGATGGGGATTAAGAACTTGTATGGTATGTAGCACAAGACGTGGCGAGGTAATATAAGTATAACGCAAGGCATCGCACTCGTTTGCACCGGCGCATTATACATAACGTGATGTTTATTATTGTATAAGTAGTATTATATATGTAGGTAAAATGTTTCAGTTTTAGATAACTGTAAATCGTACATATCTACGGAATAGTCAAAGCCAATTTATGTTGCAGTAAAATGTAGTTGTATTTATGAAACAAATAAAAGAGAAGGTGCAGGTCGTGTCGTATCAGAACGTGAAAGTTTTGGCGGGAAGAAGAGAGGAATGGTGATTATATACTCCACCGACAAGAGCGCAGCTCTTAAATAAAGAGAGAGAGAAAATGTAGTTGAAACTGCTGAAGTTACTGTTGTCAAAAGATGAAGAAATATTTATCTATAAAGTTTTGTTTTCCTTGACTCTCATAAACTTTATACGCAATCATCGCTATCCGCTGCATTCTTCCTCTCGGACCTTCTCACCGGTGTTAGCCCACGCGGGTCGAAAGCGAGGTTCGAGTTATAACTCGCGTGCCTGCATTGTGCCTCTCATCGAGGCCCATACGTCTCAAGCGATGACATCTGAATACTACCGGGATTTGTACCAGAACTTATTTTTTTATGCTGCGAACATTATCACCAGGCAGTTTCGTAAAACATTTATATGACTTATTTTTTTATATTAGTAATGATGATACAAACGTTATAGGACTAAATGCGAAATAAACTACCTAATCACTTAGATATCTAGGTATATTGGAGATAACATATGTAAGTAGTAGTTAAAAAGCTTCAGTTATAAAAAGGGCTTTTCACCACTTTTTGAAACACTTTTTGAGTCGTATTGCAATATTATTTACATTATTAATACTTCAAATCATGTTCTTATAACAAGCAGAGCAGGAGCATGTTGGTTTTGTAGTACTCTCCTATTAAATAACTATGGTAGCCGGTTGGTTGTTGGCTGCCGCTTAACAACTTTGGGTCCAAATATAAAGTAAGCTCGGTGCACCGTAACAACCAAACATAGCTCTATTGCAAACCGTGTTGATACTTTCGTTAGTACTTAATAAAGCATTAATCCTTATTCATTTCCATAATTTTGGAAGATGGAAAATAATTTCTGCTTTGTAATTTTAACAATAACATATTTATAGGCTCCCTAAATACGCACAACAAACCTTTGTTATTACAATCGATTTGTTACAAAAGGACACCGTTATTGTATAGATAATCGATTTGAGCCTTTTGGCCAAATCAAATATAATTTAAGTCTATAGATAGTAAACTTTGCATAATATGGATAGTAAATTAATTACTCACTAGTATAATGCAGTGATTTATATTATCTTTGACTAGTTGCTAAAAGCGGAGGGTGACATATTATCAAATTAACAAAATAAAGCGCACATAAAATAAAACGTTACTCGTATTCAATTTCTGAAACTAAGTATTAAAAAACATAATACAGCGAGTACTCTAACGATGACGCTTCTATGTTATGTTAATGCTATTTTGCCATTGGCAACATTTAGCACCTTTCATTCCTTATTTAAAGATGTATTGTTATAATTATGTATCTACACTAGAGGAGAGTAAGAGGAAACTGAAATAAATAAAATTCCTCCTTTCAGACACTACATTTTTGTAAGGCCTGAATTGGTGGTTCAAATATCCGATGTCACAGGTCATATTGTAAAACAGCAGTACTAGGATCGCATAAAGTGAAGGATATACAATTGTTTGCATTGCGCACTTACTTTTATATGTGCAAATTCCAATATTGCTTTTTTAGATGAATTGCTTGAACCCTTTTAACTCCCACGGAGAATTGGTGGCTCAAATGCCCAATTGCACAAGTCATATTGCAAAAATGGGTTACCAGGAGGGCATATAGTGAATGATACCATGAATACATGAATCTGTGACAGGCATCTATCTCATAAAACCATTTGCAAACAAGTGAAATAGCGAACCAGGATTGTGACGTAATGGAAGAGGATGAGGGAGTGGTCAAACAAATTATGTCCACAGACTGCCTTGTCCTAGATACCTTCGCGTATTCATTCACAACTTTAATGTGAGTAATAATCTAAAATTTGGTAGCAGACATCTCCAATCAAAAGACTCCAAAATAACTTAACTACACTACACACCTACTGCTCTGTCTTGTACCTATTTCTAAACGCATAATTTTGTATCCCGTCACAATGACGCAAATTGCAATTTAGACTTTACTTAGTAATTATAATCTTTATATTTTAAGAAAAGAAGTGACTTTATCAGTAACATTTTTCTAACATAAACTTTTCATCGTATAAGTAGTTTATGTTAGATAAGTAAACCACGAAATATCTAGGAGCTGGTCATCTGTGCTACATGTTAATTGGATCCACGTCTGAGAAGAATAGCAATATACAAATATGCCCATGTTTGAAAGAGATGGAACGGAAAGGTTGGGGGAGAATAATCCAAGTTACTCTATATACGTAACGCCTCATCCATATAGGAGAAAATATTGACATAGGCATCTTTTTGATGGGAACTTGTAATAAAACACTTACAACTTTAAACAAAAGAACTTACTATACTACTATAATTAGTTATGATTTGTTAAGATGCACGTTGCGCCTATTTTTCGTACTTACCACCTCACCGCTGGAGGACATTTGCCGAGCGATACATGTTCCTAAAGACAAAGGGCGATATTGCCCGACGTCGTATGACATCTTATCTCGCGAGTTTGCCAACATTTGGTTAAGTAGTCATCCGTCATACGGGGATATGACATGTCACTCGACAAATGTCACCCTAACTTTTAAACTTTTTAATTATTTATTTATTTTAGTAGTTATGAACAAGCCCTAAGAATTTCGGCTTTATTTACTGCCCCATCTATCAAATTCTTGATTTAAAGGTGGAACTGTGAAAATTACTATTCGAGCTCCGTGATGAATTGAGACCTCCTACGGTTGTTTGCGTTCCTGGTGAGGGTGCCCCCGTAGTATAGAAATGGAATTTTCGCTTCATACTAAACTTGACTCGGCGGTATCAGGACATCATAAACAAATGGAGGGAAAGGGAGAACACTATCGTAGTGAGCTGTGTTTAGACCAACATAATAGGTGATGTTGGATTTTGCACTGTATTGCAATGTGACATGATAGTTAAAGATACCATCTCAATTTTACATAACTGATACATAAAGAGCATACACTCCTACTATCCCCGTCCACAGCCAGGACTAGCGTTAGGAAAGCTGGGGGTGATAACCCCCCTATTCCATAAGGAAGCGCGTAATCAGATCAACCTCGACGTGCTTTCAACTGCTCATATTTTTGAGGGTTTTCACGCAGTTACGTATTAAACAAATTACCTAAGAAGTGGAAGTCTATCTGTGGCTAGGGTATGAACCCCTAGTCCTTTCAGTCGAAAGGGGTCTGACTTATTAAATAGGGCAATACAGTTAAATAGTAAGGGTAGCAGTAGTAGGCACGGTGAATCTCATCCCTAATAAAGTTTCTTTATATTCGATGAAGAAAATGTAATTTGACTAAAAATGGATCGTGATTTGCATAAACAGTGTCAGAGGTACAGAAGATTTCAGGAGCTTTCAGCATCTGACAAGAAAATATCCACGCATGAGTGTGGCAAATATGGGGTGTTTTGACAAAAGTTACGGAATGTAGAATAGATTTTTAATAGCTTTTTGACATTTATATGCTTTTTAGATCTTTAGCAAGGCCTGAGCAGTGCCCTTAAAGGAAATCGACCTTCTCTATTATGCGGTTCCTTGGAGGCCCATGGATGGTGGTTCAGCTCAATCAGGCAGTGGACCATGGACTATCTTATTTTTCTATTTTACTTGCAAATTATACCGAATTGGCCAGTGTTACCAAAACTAGTACGATTTTTGCCTTTTATAATAAAAAAATAACCTAGTCACTTTGAGTGAGTGAGAGAGAGACAGAACGTGATCATGTCTTTTCCTTTCTATGTCTACAATTTTTTCAGGCGGCTCAAATACCCGATCTCACAAGTCGTTTTTCGCTGTAGATACCAGGGAAGCATGGAGTGAAAGATGTTATACAAGTCTGTAGGAAGCATTGATCTCATAACACCAGGAGTGTGAGGTAGTAGTAGGGGGATGAGGGAGTGGCCAAATCCGTTGTGTCCACAGACTGACTAGTTACCGGATACCATAATGAATTAGTTCACTATCATAATGTAGATGATGTAGATTGCGCGCGAGAGATTGCTACTTAGCAATTACTACTCACCTATTCTTCTCTTTTGTTTTTGTATCTTTGTATTTCCTTTGTGTGCATTGAATATTTTATATGTTATGTCCGACTTCACAAGAACGTCAACGTACCTTTAAGGGCTCTGACGCGTTGATACTTACTTTTCTAAATCTGAGGTAAGTACTAGGTAAGCTTAATCCTCAGATCCAATTCTATTAGTTCCGAAAATCTAAACGTGAGTGAAAATGAATGTATAATAAGATGGCTTGTTGGTAAAAAAAAAAAAACTAATAAGGATTTGACAAAATATGTCCAGAGACTGGTCGTCTGTGCCCCGTATCACTTTACCCTCTTCTGAGAGGAACAGCACTATACGAGTTCATTTACGTTTGAATGAGATGGAATGAAAGGGTTGGGGAGAATAATACAGATTCTGGCTTCATCCGATCGTTTGATATAAAGCAGGAGCTGATAAATTTACTGTTCGAGGCAACGTGCTACGTTGAACCTCCTACAAACGTTTGCGTTCCCAGTAGCAATGCGCCTTATAGTATGGAAAACGAAATTTTGTTTCATACAAAACTGACTCGAGGTACCAGGACAACATAAGCTCAGTGATCTAAAAAATGGAGCGAAAGGGACAGCACTATATAGTTAGTTCCGTTTTTTAGCTACACCTTTATATAAATAAATTATATACTGTTAGTTTACATAGGTACTCGTGTATTCATTAGGTAATATCGCAATTTTATCTGTTAAGAATCGTAGCACATTGCAATACAGTGCAAAATCTAAAAACACCAAAAAAGACATAACTCACCATTATAGTGTTCTCTCTTTCCCTCCTTTTCAAGGTCAAGATGCTTATGATGTCCTAGTACGACGAGACAAATTTTGTATGAAGCGAAAATTCCATTTTCATACTACGGGGGCAACGTCACCAGGAATGCAAAAGTTCACAGGAGGTTCGATTTAAGTGCGTGGCTCGAGTTGATATTCTCACAGCTCCTGCTTTAAATCAATAGTTCTGACGGATGAGGTAGTAAATAACGTCAGATTTAATAAGGCTTGTTCATACTGTGACGTATTTAAACTGCTGAAATAAATAATTGAAAAGATATTAATTATGAAAAAAATCATCAATTATATGTAGACATTAAGGTGCAGGAATTACTATGTATTTATTCTCTAAAGATCTAAACTGTTTCCTAAACGAACTATAGTCGCAAAGAGCAATATGGTACGGCTGAGGCGACGTTATTGCAGACGATTTTCCGCTCAAAGTTGTGTTCCCTTATAAAAAGATATCGCGCAAACTGTTCGCCTATGTGGATGAGCCATTACTTACACAACGACGGACTTAGATTATTCTCCCCCAACCCTTTCATTCCGTCTCTTTCAAACATATGTAAATTTGCTTATTGCTGTTCTTCTCAGACGAAAGGCACCAATTGACACGTAGCACAGATGACTATCCTGTCAATTTGTGTACTTATCTTTAACTTTATCCAAAATGAAGTATCACTTTTAAAGATAAATTTTACAGGCGATGTAGCTGTCTTAATTCAAATAAATATCATACATACATAAACAGCCTATATACGTCCCACTGCTGGGCACAGGCCTCCTCTCAATTAACCGGAGGGGGTATGGAGCATACTTCACCAATGCGGGTTGGTGGAGGAAGATAGATATCAAGCACCTAAATAAGTTTTAGATTATAATTTGCGTTACGAATCTTCTATAATGATCCGTTATAAATAGTGTAATTAGCGTGTTTTGTATTGACCTAGTCATTTAATTACAGATACTTACCTTCTATATTAGATTATTACCTGACAGTAATAATAAAGTAAAGTTGTGATTGAATGCCCGATGGTATCCGGTGACAAGTAAGTCTGTGGACACAATCTGTTTGGCCCCTCCCTCATTCTCCTCATACTCCAGGTTTTTCATTTCACATTTTTGCAAGGGGTTCTATGAGATAGATGCATTTCGCAGATTCGAGTAACATCCAACCATTCATGTATAATGTTGCTATAGTAACACTATCCAATACTCTTTGACTCCATGCCGTCCTGGTACCGCGATTTTACAATATGACTTGTGCGATCACAGACATTTGAACCTTCGGGCCATAAAAATGCGTCATAATTGAAAATACCCAAATTGACTATAAGTACGTAGTCTTTAAAATCCATAACATTATAATGTACTTATTTAAAAGCAAATGAAAATACGCATGAAGAATAAACAGCATAGATACTTATACCCACAATGAGGGACTTTCCAGGCTACGTTCTCCTTCTTGGTTGTGAGATGGATTACCAACCCCACCAACCCTAGTGTCAGCGTTACTATTGAGACGCCAAAGGCCCCTGACATGGCTTATGTAACGACTACTAACTTACACTAGACATATCTTAATATAGACGGGTTGTCCAGATTAAATCTGATAATTACCTATTTTCTCATTACTCGGGTACATGACTGAAGTGGCTGATGGTTTACAACAGATTTAGCTGTTTTTAAGACCAATAAATAAATTAATAACGGACTAAAAGCTCCTGGCTTCTACATACTACATCGGTACAACTCGATACGTCCTTGAATAATCTTAAATAGGCCACGGGAAACGAGGAGTTTAGCAAATATGGTTTTATTGATACGACGCGACCCTCGTGATAAACCTAAGAATACAAATTGTGTCCAGTATAACACAAACACGTTATCACTTCCAACCTCGTTTTAAGTAAATAAATTTCAAGGTTTTTAAATACCATTTACAGGATGTGAGGGCAGAAAAGGAGCATTTGATTTCTTAGGTCGACTGATCATGTACCCACTTTAGAACCCGGTCGCAATATCACATTTAATATTTAATGAGACTTACGGTTTAAATTGCCAAAAAAGTTATTGTTTATTATATAAATTATAAGTACACGTGGATTCGTAAATGCGGAGCGCAGACATACCCATTATGCATTATTTGTACATAATTAGTCACCTGTGTCTCATTTTTCGTTTTCTTATCTCTCACGGCGCTCAGTTTGTGACTGCTCTTCTGGTCCACTATGTTTTCTGACTTAGGGCTAACTTATTGTTTCTATAATGTTGTTTTTACTTTTATGCTGCAGAGATTAAACAGTGAATCTATTTCCTTTCTTATTGTAAACTTCGTATAAGGCTTCCTTCCTCTATCGTTTTCATAGCATTTTAGTAGGTATTTTAGCAGGCAACCTCTTCCATTGTAGGTGCTTTATAACACCACAACTAGGACATTATAAATAACGTACTTACTTTAAGCAACGTCATCGTCTTGGCTGCTTTAACCCTGAGCTTCAACCCACACCACAACTGTACTTTTCACTAACTTATTTTATGTTTGTTTTTATATTTATTATTCATCATCGCCATAAGACAATCAGTTAGGTAGGTTACATTTACTCAAAGATCAAGGCAGTTTTAGCTAGATATGTTATTTTTAAATCTTATCCTGTTTAAATTCTCAGAAAACTTACGTAGTATCGACTCATATTAATTAATGGTTTAGTGGGTTCAAGTGTGAGTTGCAAATCATTGAATGGAGTTTTGGTCACTATCGATAAAAGACTAGTAATTATTTGATTAAGTATAAGTACCTAATACCTAAAATCTTTGATCAGTTTTCTTCTTCTTAATCCATATAAGCCTATGTCACTTGCCTATCTACCGCTAAAGTATACTTTCATATCCCAAAAAAAACGACATCGAGAAAGTAAAAAAACTAGAAATATATTTCTTAGTATTGTTTGTTCTCGTCTAATGTTACGCCAGGGCCGAATTCGCAGCTAGGCTAGGCCAACATTATTTTTTAATATAACACGTAGGCCGCGCCCACACTATCTTCGTGTCGAAAAAACGTAGGCCCGTTGTAAATATCAATGTAAATATGTTTGTTGTTAACAGAATCTTATCTCGAACTAGTAAGGTTGAAATCACTTTATAAATGATTGAGGTTTTGCTGCTATACCCACGCAACCCCTAGCAACACTTCTTATTTCGTAATTAACGCAAAGAATTGTGTGGCAGCTTTCGCTTTGTTTTATTAAATTACTTATTTAGGCGCCTTCAACTTAAGAGAATCTGATAACTGATGAACAAGCTTTTGTGAACAAGATTATCCCGTACAATAGTTTCTTAATAACCTCACAATTGAAAGCTTTACATAGGCAAAATCATAAATGCCCCAATATACAGTCTTATTAACATTTAGAAATAAACATACTTATAATCTTATTAACAAAGAATACAACAAAACTTAATACCTTAATAATTAACTACGTCCTTATTAATTACAAATGATTTACTTACTGGCTAAAGTAGCGTATCGTGTTGAATTAAGCGTGTTGTTTAAAATTACCTGGATGAAAAGTGTCGTTACACGGACGAATTCGTGTTGCGCTGTTCACGGCGCACGCGCTCGAGTCAAACATGTTATAAACACTTAGTCCAAGAGTTGAGACCATCAAGCGTATTAATTACAAACAGTCGAAAAATTAAAACAATAACGTACCGTTTTCCTAGAGTGCTGTTGGTATTTTAAAAATGTTCTTTGTTCCAAAATTAGTCTCGTAAATCCCTTTTTTTTTCTTTTGCCCATTTGTGGGTCAGGCTAAGATCATAAGACCATGCTGCCTAGTAAATTCCGTATTGAAAGAAAAATAATTATTGATTAAAACCTCCTTCGTTTACATACGTCATGTTACGTCAAACATGTGCATCTTTTGCCTTTGTGTTTAGGTATAAATGATAAGTAATCCTTTTTGTTACACCCAGGCACAATTACATCTTCCACCCATTATTATTCTGATCAAAATAAAGAGAAGCTGATCGTGGAAAGTCCGTTATTTGCAAGTCCTGTTTTTTACTTTTATTGATATGCGTTTTTAAAGGCTACATGTTGCAAGTAAGAGTGTGGATGTCGGTTGATGTAAAACACAGTGTTAACCATCCGGCGGGACGAATTGGGGGAATTTTAACGACCAGTCGGACGGGTCCGCCCGGTCACTGGCCAAAGGCAGAAATGAGTTAGTTACAATACAACTAATTGTTAGCCTTACATTCACGTTTGGTATCGCTAGTGTGCCGCAAATTGCTTTCTTCTCCTATCGTGGTATCGTCGTCTGGTGTCAGGGTTACTATTAAGCCGCCAAAGGCCCCTGACATGACTCATGTATCGACTACGCATTTACATCAGTAAGTAGTAACCGAGACCAACGGCTTAACGTGTCATCCGAAGCACATTGCTTTTAAATGTATAAACTACATTAGTTTCTAGATTCAATACTTAAAGTTAAGTCACTCACACACACACACACACACACACACACACACACACACACATTAACACACATGCGCGCGCGCGTGCTGTTATAGATTTCATATTTGTTTTTAAGAAACGTTTTAATGACTACATTTAATTTAATTTAAGTAACTATTATTTTTCAACTTTTTCTATTTTGTTATTTTAGCCATGACCATGATTTTCTGGCTTGGAGTGCTAAAACACAAGGTATCCTAGTTTAGGCTCCAACGTCTACAAATATTACCATAGGGGAAATAAAGATTTTACTTACTATATAGGGAGGAGCTCGGTGGCGCAGCGGTTAACGCGCTCGGTCTGCGATTGTTGAAGTTAAGCAACTTTCGCAAAGGCCGGTCATAGGATGGGTGACCACAAAAAAAAGTTTTCATCTCGAACTCCTCCGTGCTTCGGAAGGCACGTTAAGCCGTTGGTCCCGGCTGCATTAGCAGTCGTTAATAACCATCAATCCGCACTGGGCCCGCGTGATGGTTTAAGGCCCGATCTCCCTATCCATCCATAGGAAAGGCCCGTGCCCCAGCAGTGGGGACGTTAATGGGCTGGTGATGATGACTTACTATATGAGTTTAACTGGAAATATAATTAATAGTGTTCTTGTCATTTAATTTTCAGGTAATACTCTTATTCAACATACTGATGCATCTAGCAACACTCTACTCCGTGCACACAATGGTGAAGGTAAATCTGATAAAATACTCTTTTGAATACTGACAAAAACAACTTCTACGCAGTACCTAAGAAGGTAAGTAAGGTTGTCTAACGATCAAATGTTACGTTTATCCAAATTAGAAGTAAAGAAAATCTTAGAACATTTTGCTTTTAAATTCGAACCATAATATTTCCATCATCAGATAAACATGGTTAAGCAACGTGGACGTGGGCTGCAAATGATCGGTTAACTTATAATGTCTAATGAACACCCACTAAAGTAAAATCATGTCGTGAGACGGTCCTAATCATATAGGTAAATAAAACGCCTCATTTTAATAACAGAAGTCAATTTGAAAATAATATAATTTTGAAGATATTTATGTTTAAAACTTAATTTAAATAAAGAAAATAGTTGGCGCTGTCGAGATTTAACGTGATAATTACCTATTTTGTCATTACTCGGGTACTTACATAATTATTCAAAAACACAATGTAATGGCAGAAGCATTTATAAAAATAATTGTTGCTTGATATTTGGATCACATTAAGTGTGTGTAGATTTATGTAGCTACATATATTGCTTCTCTTTATTTTGATCAGAATAATAATGTGTGGAAGAAGTAATTGTGCCTGGGTGTAATGAATTATCATTTATACCCAAAAACAAGGATAAAATATGCATGTGTCTGTTACCCTTGAAATTATAAGGTGAAACGAAGGAAAATCTTTACAGCGCCATCTATATTGTTTTTGGGAAACGTAGCCTGAGAAAGTCTCTCATTGAATTGATTTAAGTAACTATTGAACGTTCTGTGGACAATACGATACGAAATAATCATTAGAATTAAAAAAATTAAAATACTAAAATCAAAATGCATAATATCCTTGAGCGGCATGCAATAAAACTCCTGCTATGTTATCTGACGGCTGAAGAAGTTAGGTATTAGGTACTCTGGTTGCCGAAACCCACATAATATCCAAATAAAACTTTATATCGCGATTATAGTCTGTAGACGCAACCTAAAGATTTAACTTTTGAATTATTGTCTTCGTGATAATCTGGCACCACCATCTCAAATATAATATCAGGTTTTCCGATGTATATCACAAAAACTTGGAGAAGTAACGCTTCACGTAAGATATCATCTGTGGCGTAAATGGGATGAGAAAATAAAAATATATTTGTACAGGTTTTGAATTATGTTCTTTTAAAATTTTTGGCGGATTTAAAAAAAAGCAACTTCTTCGTAAAAATACTCAACTTGCGTACTAATATATACTAATACAATTTAATTTGCTTACCACATATTATTTTTGAAGTCGTAAAATTACGATTTACCTTTAGAATGAAGTAAACTCTTCATTTTAATATGCGTTGCACATTCATTAACATGACACCGAAAAACAAGGCAAATGTTGGCTCTGGCATGCATCACGCAAACAATATCACATTGCATTCCTCGAGCTATCAACTGCTTAGTTTGCATAAGTTGTTAAGGTAAGGACGCACTAAAAGGCTCTAATGTATTGTTCCCGTGTTTTTGAGTGGAGTGGTTACAAACAAGCCTGCGTGTCCCGGCTTTTAGATAAACGTTAAGAGCTCTGAGACGACGCTACAGTGACCACGGCACATAATAAATAACAGTACCTAAGTATTCTTGTACCCGCCATGGTGTGCTTAGTGAAGGATTAGTGTATTAGAGTTAGAAGTTGATCAATATTGAAAACCGCTGTGAAAGCACCGAGTAAAATTTATACCTACGAGATATAGATAGACTTATTTGGCAAAAACAGTGTAAGATGATACAACATTATAAAAACAAAAATAAAATATATTTAATCGCATACTTACTAAAATCGTGATTGAATAAGTGTTTGAATAAAAAACGATGCCACCAGGACTCGTCCAGATGAATTACAAAGACATATTCACTCCGGAAGGTGGACAGTAAAAAATGCCAAGTCCATCCATAGGTATAGTGATTTACAATCGACCGTTCAGATTTCTCTGTAGAGGCCTCTTTGTAGTTGTTAGAGGACACGGCAAAACGTTACTCTGATTTGTTCGGTCCAGGCACGAATATTTATGTTAACTTTTCAGCTTAAAGTAGGTACCTACACAGGTACTTACATTAAAACTGTTACATTATTATTTTAAGTCTTCAAGGCTACAGTGGACCCTAGACCACATCGTCACTTACCGTCAGGTGAGATTGTGGTCAAACCTATCATTAAAAAAACCCTTGATTCGAAGTTTCTGGAAGATTCACATCCTCTTCATTACTTTTCCTGAACATGCAAAACTAAACATAAAAAGTAACGATTTACAAAGGTTTTACATTTCTAGCAGTCGTAGTAAAAACTTAGACGCTGTCGATCGTGGTATGACAAGAGTTTTTGGTAATCGAGGTCACATGACAATATTCGTACGAGAAATCTTGTTGTGAGAAAAGTTGTGCAACCCTCAATCGTAGCAGCAACTGGCTCACAGCACTGTCAACATTCTTAAAGCCATATTGGGTGTCTACAGCCCCTTCCCACACGAACCACGCTAAGTAAAGATTGATTGGCTTTCTTTGCTCAGTTGCCACGCCGCCACCCTTCTTTAATGGTCATTTCGTATATAATATTCTCATAATATTTCAAGATTTGCATAGTTTTTGTTGAAAGTAGGCGTTGGTGAAATCAGAAACGTAATCGTTTTCAAGGGCCTAAAAATATGTCTACTTAAATGTTGCTGACGCTCTTTTTTTGTAAAGAGTCGATGCCTTAGTGGCAAACTCAAATAAATTATATTGTTTAGGTTCCTAAAGTGATTCACGATTAGACATAAGTGTAGGCGTGTGAACATTTTTTAAGTCTCGAAACTCGATGTAAAAGGATTTATCACGAAGTAAGTATTAAGTATTTTTGGACCACAATGAAGGCAAGGCGTAATTGCATTTCTCGCTACTTGTTTTAAATTAAAAACGTTTACAAGGAACAGGGAATTTGTTACAATTATTATCACGAACAAAAGCAATTTAAAAGGTAAGTTTGTAAATGTACATAATTAAATAGGTAGTTAAGTATTTCTCGCATCGTCGTTTCCGAGAGACACAAACAAACCTAAAACAGGACATTTCAAGCATTGCCCACCTTTTCGGTAGAACATTATACAACAAGATCGTTTACAACCCGTTTACAAAATGAACTCTACTTTTTTTAATGTTAAAAGCATTATCTGTTTTTAGAAGTGCCCTCTGACAATTTTAAAAGCCCCGGAGAGGTCGTGCTTACTTTTTTTATTCATCCTTAAGATGGCCGCTTGACTTTTATGGTCCATGTAAAATTATTAATAATTGTTTTAGCCGTTTGATAGCAGAGGTAAATAATATTCATAAATTATTTTGTAAGGCAACCCACTTAAAAGCGATTTGTCGACACGATAAAAAAATGAAGACACGACTTAAATTATATTGAATGCTAATTGATTTGCTTATATATGTGTGTCATCGTGTTATTATCCTGTTTGGAAACCATTGAATGTTTAAGATATGAGATCCAAGGGTAAGCACATTGCATATTCCTGAAATCCTTCGGTTGTGCCATTCATTATTTATTCTCACACGTACTTTAATCTCTTAAACAATGATACTCGTAGCGTTCCTGTTTAGTAAATTAAAAAACTTATCAATTTTCATTGCGGCAGCCTCGCTTTGCATTTTTATGGTTCCTCGGCGGGATAAACTTTAAGTACCCAAGATACAGCATGTACGTGTTTAAACGTATTTTGTAGCTAAAATGTATTTATTGTAGTTTTTACATAAACTGAATAATGTAGGCGACGTCACCTCTACTCGGGTAGGTAGGTACATATAATATGTGGAGACACAGACTGCCCTCTAGCATTTGCCCTGTATTGTTTTGTGTGTATTTACATACAGCGACGTTTGTTCTGGAAACATTGACTAAGTTACAATACATCCGATGGACAAGGCTGTTTTGGATGCTGCATTACTTCATGTGACACATCCACGTAACTTGAATTATAAGGATACATTTTTTTAAGCTTTACTTTTTTGCATAATCCGCAACTTAGAACTAATAGTAAATGCATAGTAGGTAGATATTCGCAATCTAGTTAATTGTAAAAATGCAACATACTAACTTGTATAAAAGTATCTTTATCTCTATATTTTGCAATTCTCGTTCAGTCAGAATTTCACATCTTTATTGATAAACCTTATCTGTCATTAGTCAGACTGCAATTTACTGGCCATTACCGTCCTGGGACCTTAGTAAAGTTAAGCTAAAAAACCGATTAAAATGTATGAGATTGACATGTCACCTTATATATAAATTCTATGTTCGATTCCACTAAGTTTTCATAAAATCGTTTGCTAAAAGGTCCTTTGTGCAAATCTTATCTATAAACTGATAATAAGAAAAGTAAACTTACGTATTTAATACGCTTAGAATCGTGAATTCATAGCAAAAATATCTAAACTATTCACAAATATTCGAATCCTTTATTTGCTGGAAAAGGCTTCCATATTAATCAATTTCTATTCTATATTCTATTCTTGTGCCAATTAGTAGTTCCATTGACTTCGGTCACACATGAAGCGGTCGACACTTATACCTTTGTATATCACAAGTACATACTACGCGCTCGCGTTACCTATTTAAATTCAATATTATACAGAATTTGCTTAAAGACGAGTGTCGTGTTTAAATATGTATAAGTGACAAATCAACACATTTGCATTCAGTGTAAGTACTTTGTTATTTTGGTACCAATCCTTGATTCAATTTTGACTTCATTTTGCGCAGTTTCAGGAAAAGTATGTGACTCGACTAACAAACTACTTTAGCTTTACCTATCAGGCGAATCACTTTTACGAAATACGGTTTATTTTATTTAATCTGGTTTTATACACTTACGGGACAAACAAGTAACCATCAAATTTTTTTATATAAGTAATAATAAGAAATTAATTTTAGGATACTCGGCTTTATTTTGACTTTTAAGGTAATAATTAGGTTATTTCCTAAAGAAGAAGAAAAAATGAAGAAACAAACATACAAGGAAAGAAGAGAAGTCTTTCAGGATCGTAACAAATGGAATTCCATAGTTTCTGCTTACCCGTACGTGGTCTCTACTACTGGCTTACTACGTGGGAGTTAGGGGTTAGCTTATATAAATGTATGTATGCATTATTCCCTAAAAAAATGTTGTTAATTTGTAAGAAGTACTTATACCTTGTTTTCGTAAAAAAATAGATTATTATTAAGTAAGTATAATATAAAAATCTGAGGTGTATTGTGTATATACATTTTAGTATAATTTGGCTCACGTGCGCTGCAGGCGAGTCTATTCAGCCACTGGTGGAGCCTTGGTACTCGGCCGCGTCTTGGCGATAATTAGTTTTCCTCTCTCCAGCGGTCACGAGTCCAAACATTCCGGACTGCGCTCGCACCTCACTCATTTACAGCCTTATCTATACATACAGGAATTTTGACAAGAATTAAAAAATCAATTTGCTGGTCTAACGTATACTTAAACGTAGTTCTTGCTTTAAGAATGTAGATAAAGGGATCGTTGATTGTTATTGTATTCTCGTGATGTTCGTAGAAAAGAAAATGAATATCTCTAGTGATGTAATAAATAGGTAACTATAAATGTATATTTGAATATGCCTTTTTTAAATGAGTTCCATATCTACAGCGTTTCTCACAGATTTAACTAAATATTTCTTTTCTTCAATCGTCTGAAAGGGCGTTAATTCCCATAACTCTTCAAGCGGTATCTTATCTAGTCCACTATATTTTTTTTCAAATTCTCCAAGAACATCGCATCTCGTACTACAGATGAGAGGAATTGATGTCAACGAAGTCAAAATGCCAAATTTACCAAAGACCTTCAGGTCTTGCTTCAGGTCTTTCCATGAATACACCTCATCAGCGTTCAAGCCCATATCCTCCAAAAAGTAAGCTAAGGCATTATGATATACTTTCATATCGTCAAAAGCGTCGCTCTTGTTTCTTAGTTCTCTGCAGTTCATTGAAAGGAACATCATTATATCTGTGACTGGAGATGTGCACCTCGCCAGCTGGAAGTCAATGGCGACAGCTTTGTTCCCTGTGCCTAGGTAGTTAGGGATCCACGCATCACCATGGTTTATTGCCGGGTGAATACTTTGATTTGAGGCAATCTTAATCAACAGTTCATATGGATCATCAGAAACAAGCTTCAAAAATTTATTGTAATACACACTTGTAGTTGGATCCTCAAATTCAGCCAAAGTCTTCAAGCATATGTCAATAGCATTTTGAAAGTACACTGAGTACCAAGCTCTATTGGAGTCAGTATAATAAACGTCGTGTAATACATTAGCCAATTTAGCAAAATCGATTGGTTTTTTTACTCGCAGAGCCATGGACACGGCGTGTAAATGAGCTAGTGTCGTCAAAATCGCATCGCGTTCACATTTTGTTGGATTATCAGAAAAGGCCACGCAATTTCGTTCACGTAAATCTTCCAGGAGAAGAAAATCGTTAACTCCGTCACAATGATATGCGTAGCAAATGGGAACAATATTTTGTATATTTTCTTTAGCGCCCGCAGATTTTTGAATTTCTTTTAACATTGGTAAAACTTCAGAGAAAAAACGGACTTCTCGTTCAAAATATTTTTCCGGTTGTAAACTTTTTCTTAGCAGGCGGTCCTGTACCATTGCCTTAGCGATAAACGTTGCGATGTGATTCTCACCATACAATTTAATCCTGAACACAGCTCCTAAGAGCCCTGTGCCTGCTGGTGCCGCTCTGGTCACTTCCATGTGTTTCACCCAGTCCTGACTGCCGGTCTTCAGCTTGAAGGCTCTATCCATCACATCCACCGTCAACTGATTTGATATTTCTAGTAGCAATTTCTGCACCATCTTGTTGAGTTAGTATTCCACAGACGTAACATTATGATTTGCGACAGTATTTATACCACAAGTTTATCTGTTAGTTAATATGTCAAGATAATTATACTGTTATTTGTTCTGTCTGAATAATAAATATTTAATGTAATGTTTTAATAAATCATTTCTAATGTCTTCAGAATATTGGCAAAGACTAACCTGTAAGTGAGTTTTTATCGCGGACAGATTAATTCACGTTTAGTTGTGAAAATAATTTAGTTTTCGTAGTCTAACTTCTTATTCGTAGCTGTTTCGTGTGAAATCTGCGATATGTAATAAACTTGTTGGTTGGCCTGCAAATGAGTATGTCTGAGAGTGACGGCCGCGCCGCCGCCGCCCAGAGCCACGCGTGACGAGGCGCGCGAGCGCACATCACGAACCGCCGCCGGTCGCGCAGGATTTACCCTCCATTTCTCAACTTTCTTTGTTCGAATGTTTATCACTGCAAGCTAAATAACTCTCCTCTATCCCATAATTATTCTATGGTATTATCAAATCTTCCGATTTTCTCTACAAAGATAGATACCTACTTACCTATCATTTTGTAATATTTATCAACGTAGATAATAAATGTTGACAATTGCTAAACAGTACATGAAAATCTAACAATAGTTTGTATTAACTTGTCAGTGACGGAATATTATGCCTTCATTGTCTTGAGCGAGTGATAGTCACCATAGTTTCGCATAGTAAATCATAATTGCAGTGCATCAACTTGGTGGTGTAGCAATATAACAGCGCAACAATTACGTAGACTACAAGTGAAAAAAGTGCATCGATACAACCTGCAGCGCAATTTCGCCCAATAATAGGATAAAAATAGCTTCAAGTGCTTTAAGTCATGGCCGGCGTGGAGAATGCGATGGGTCTGCGCAGCTCGGCAGTGGCGCCGCAAGCTACATGATCGCAGCAAACTACGCCTAGATTATGGGAACAAAGGACTACGCTGCTCCTTTTTTTACCTTGACCCTAGGGATGAGCAAAATCAGCACGCAGCGCCTGGAGTACCTATACTTAAGTGTGCTCAGGATAAATGAAGGTCATCAAATATATTTAATGTAAACATATTCGGAACATTTAACGAAATATGTTATATGAAGATCTTTATAAGGAATTTATGACAATCAGATAACAACTAACTTTCCACTATTAAGGTTTGACCAAGTGTATAATTATACAACTCATACGGAAGGTAAATTATTCGACAAATGAAATAATAACTGGATTCCGAGGTTTCGTCGGTTGTTAGTCGATATAAGCAAGCATCTAGCCCCACTCTATCGCGGGGTAGCGGCACTTACAGTGATTACGTGTTCAAGGCAACGGCCAGTAAGAATAATTCCACTCTAACCACTACGTATGCCTTAGAGAAATTGCCTTCCACTCTGATGCTGCAAAGAAATTCTACAGGATTCCTAAGTGTTATGTTAACTCTTTATGTTGTATGCAATTACTTAAGAATATTGCGATATTATCTTCCTAAGTTTGTCGTTGGTAAATTTAAGTAGATAGGAACTTATATTAATATTTCATTACATTAACTTTACCAAGAGATCTCTTTCTTAGTACCTAGTTTTGTTATTCGGACAATCTGGGCCGGGGATAAATACCTACTTTATCTACGTAATGACTAGAAATTATATGGCCACATCATTTTATTCGCATTCCTAAGGGCTAGTGCAACATATCGTAAGATATTAAGTTCAAGAGAGCAAAGTTTTATATACTTCTGTTAAATAAAAACAGGTCATTAGAGTATGCACTATAGAACTGAATGCACTGTCATTATTGTACTGTTGTTATGCTACAGATAGTTATGTATAACTAAGAGAATTGTGTTACTTATTTACTCGTTATAAGATTTATAATAAATCTCAGCCTAGCTCGTAATATAAAAAGAGTGAGCGTTACATTTTCTTGTGAAAAAAAGTAAAAACAATATAAATAAAGTAAAAGGACTACGCTGCTCCTTTTTTACCTTGACCCTAGGGATGAGCAAAATCAGCCTCTATTCCTCTATCAGCTTCCCTATAAGTATACTCAAAAGAGTTGAGTTGAACATTTAAGCTATAATTTACCACCTTATTAAGTACTTACATAAAACTTTTCTTACTGGCGGTGAAAAGCCTACGCCTACCTATGCTTTACACAACAGCAAATTTGTTTTATGCTTTTAAATCACTCACTGCGCTCAGTAGTCTATATTAGAATCACATGCTATGCTCCTGATTCAATTCTACACTACTTCGCAAGTTCGTGATTTATACACTCGCACATAGAAATAACTGTACTCTATTGTTAAACAAATAACTATTTTTGCTGTTACAGTGCAATGCTTTGCAAAATGATATAACTTCTACGTGCGTGTACATTGCACAAGCCCTAACTAGCGACATCGCATTAATTCGCATGCTCTAATGACGCTCGACAAGAAAATTATAGAAAACAAGACAGCCTATCACCACACTCGCAATATTAATACCATCCGTCTTCATTAGTTTACGTCCCATAACTTTAAAAAATATATTTTGAAATTAGATCCTGTAACTGTCAAGATGGTCTGTGAATAGGTAGATCACCACCTACAGCGTTAAGTAACTACATGACTTGAATATTGTTAAATTATTTGTATTTTATTTACAAAACGAAATGACTAGCATTACTTCCCGCTTCGTTTGTATGTAGAGCCTCTAATCTACATACATCATTGTCAGATACTTTAGACATCAGTCACCAGTAACTGCTCTACTTACCTCATAAAGGAAACTACGGAAGTCTTCATTAGCAAGCCATTTATAAAAAAATCTTTCCTTGGTAGAGGTCGCAGGATATAGGTTGAGTCTTATGTAAATAAAATGGCATTTTTTACACATCACCTCATGACGATTTACATCATTATTTCCTGGGTGATTAAAGAGATAAAGATAGTTTAATATGTCATTTTGTTATGTTACAAAATCGCCGCATCTCGCCATTATTTTTTTTTATTGTTTTTTTTTTCGTTATACCCATATCTTCCCTATTAGTATACTTATTTACCTATATCGTAAAAGTTATAAAAACCACTTGAACATTATTAAATAATGAACTTTTCCTGCTACCGGTGTTCCCGCTATTTAATTAGCGAACGGGCATCGTAACAAACTACCTAACAAGCCATAAAACATGTGGATTATTGAAAAAGTTTAACAATAAAAAAGGTGAAACAAAATGGCCGACGTTACCTGTGCGCGCCACTTTACCACAGCTTTACCTTCGGGACTTGTAGTTCTTTTTTTAAATTTTAAGGAACGGCCCATGGCGTCCGCGATAAAAGCCTCAAGCCTGTTGTAGACACGAGTAAGACAAAGCGAGCCGGGTTGTAGTTTATTTTTGATTTTAATCGTCCATTTTGGTCGGTCAACGGTGTGGCATAACGCGGTTTTTATTTGAAAGATTTATAGGTTTGCGTCAGACAGTCCATGTCGATTAGGCTTGTTGTGGTTTTGTCCTGTCATCTTGCACTTTCTTGTGATGCATTTATGATTATTCCATAGGTATAAGTACCTAGATAAGAGTGGGTCCTACCAATTTATAGGACAGTAAGCAATAAATTGTGTTAGCTTGCTAATTTGAGTAGGTACCTACCTAATGTTCGACGTTTAAACAGTGATATTATCACATTACATTTTGGTATTGAGTGTAGTACCTAAGTAGGTAATGAGTTTTAAACTTAATAACTTTCAAAAAGGGTATACTTAAGTATTTCTTGAAAATAAGTATAAGTAATTAAATTTCTTACAAGCTCAGAATCATAAGAAACAAAGTATTTGCTATCGTTGAGATAGAATTCGTCGTCAGGCGAATTAAAATGAAAAAATAAGAAAATGGTAAAATAAGAAGGCTCCCACAATGCGATTCGCGTTTAGATTCCGCTCCGAATCCTGGAAGGCAAAAAACTTCTTTTGTTAGGAGCGTGTGAATACAAGCCAGTCTTTTGTCCGAGTGTATGTCAAAAGTGCATCTGTCGGGATCATTATAATTTCAGAACATACACCTTTAAGGCATCGGGAAAATGATACTTTCAAAAATAGTGTCTTGTAATGTCGTATTTAAAGTTTGAATAAACATTTATATGTTCTTAGATACCCCTTTGGTTCCATTATGGATAAACTACACCTAAGTGTAGGTGCCTACTGCTACTGAGCAGCGCTTTCTCCACCACAGTGTTTTACTGAGGCTAGATTCCACAAGCTGTTGGAGATATTTTAAATCTCCCTGAGAAAGCAGGTTTCATCCCATATTGTGTTTTACTCATAAGAGTACATATAAATGTACCATACCGTAAAGCTCATGATATCAGATATTCGTAACCGTATCCAATTAGAAAGTTATCGGTAAACTACTTACTTAACTTCTCTTACCATTTTATAGACATTAATACAGTCAGATCATCAGACGTGTCAAAGTTAGAATCCTGTTACTTAGAGGAGACGTTCATCTCAAAACTAGAGATGAAAGATGGTTGCCTGAAAAGTTTTCTAGGAGTTTTGAAAATTGGAAATTTTACAGACCTAACTTTGCAATGTCTTTGCCGCCAAAGTAGAAAATTTTGCTTACTACTTTAAACTTTTCGGTTCACTTCATAAATAATAAGATAGTGTCATAAAAATTTTTTTGAGCATACGTCGATGTGCGGGTTACACGTATCAACATACGTGGTGGCAATGTTGTGGAAATCTACAAAATCACCAATTTTCAAGACGCCCCTACAACTACGAGTACCAAATGATCGGACTATAAAGTACTCACAAATTAAATAGGTACATTATCTCTCTAGAACCGACCTATTATTTTCTTAAAGATGCATACAAACACTCCAAAAATTAGTAAAACCATTTTGTTTATGTCACTAGTTTGACAACTAACTATACTTACTGCATTAATTACGAACACTGTGAATTGGTTGGGTATAGCCCTTTTAAAATACCCAACCACTGCTCATCAAGCATTACTTGCTTCAGGCCTTTAGCCTTTAGGATGACGCCATGAATATTTGGCATTACCATGTGAATTGCCACTAACATCATGCAACTGAATACCTGAATGCATATCTCGAGGCAACGCATTCTCTGCAATCTCTGCATGGCATTGTGTTGGATCTTTTGAATATTTCCAAAGATAAAGATACTAATTTTGGACGTCAGTGATCTCTTGAACCTCCAGGGTAAATGGAATATTTATCAGTCCTCAATCTTATTCTCGCCTTTTGACGAGTTACGTGCAAGGATTTACATCACGGTGACATGATTTCTTATTGTAAACCATTATATCCTAAAGTTGTAGTACATCTGGAGCAAATAGCAAAGTGCGTCTCGTGAAGACAAACGGGTCAATACTAGGTTTCTTTGTTAGATACTGACTGATACACTATCAGCTGGCCTCTAACAAAGAAACCGTCACTATCAAATAACAAATTAAAAACCGTAATAAACACCAAACCGCAGATGCAATCTCTCTTGTAATTATAAAAATACAAAAATCCTCTAACGAAACATAGTTTCCGAGACAAAAGAAATCGACGGTATCCGATGGTATCAATACCCGTTCGTTATGTGATCGATTGATAGAGATAAATCGAATATTTCTTCTAAGTTATAGATACGATTACAACAAGCAGTCGGGGGTGGCAGATGACTCGCCCTTTGATTTCTTAACGATCCCAGTAATCGAATAAAATTCCTATTAATAAATATAAGACAGTCAAAACTGAACAATATTTCGCTACTTGGGAAAGTGACTCGTATGGCTGCGTGTGTAAAGATAATGTTGCAGCAAGGTCCTGTTCACCAACATTAGACAGTATATCATAAAGGTCGCCTAACCCGTCGCAGTGGGGATCGCATACGGCCGGGCAACCCAAGAATGCGTTTTTTATTACAACATTTATAATCCACCACTATTATTAACAGTTTCTACGTTTACTATTAATGATCAGAAGAATAATTTTTAATGTTCCGAAGTGGCGGCGTCGTTTATAAATCTCATAATTCTCGGTTCCTTTATTTTGTTTCCTGCAACACAAGTAGACATGTTCCTTTTCATGAGTTCCACTACATAATTGTGATCCTTGATAATGAACTGCCTTCTTATTTACTTAAATACTTACTGATTGGCCATAAAACTTAAATTTCCAGGTACAATTAGGATGTAAAATAATAACATAGGTAGGTAATAATAAAGTATCGATAGGTAAGTATCTACTAAATTATAATTAAGTAAAGTTATAACCTAAAGTTATTCCAGATAAAATAAATAGGTCGCGGAAATATAACTCGGCAACTATAGTATTTACTTTCTACGCCTTGAATGGCTAACCCTTGGAAAACATATACATAATTGGGTCGTGTACTAGGTTCCAAAATAAATTATGAAATTCTCCTTACTAAATAAATATAGGGCTAAAAGTAAAGAAAATCATTTTCTTTCTTCTACTAAACTTATTTATGAATTTTAACCAAGAAAAAGTAATAATAAGTCCGACATTTAATCACGTTATACTATGACGTTACAGCGTGCTTTTTTATACATATTCCATAGTAATGACTTCTTGTTTTGACGTTTAGTAAAAAGTAACTGATTTGACTAGTTGGAAAAGAGCCTATTATTTAGTTTACAATATTTAATCTGACAAGAACTACATTTTTTGTTGTATCACCGACAATTGCATCCTTCACGTTATGAGATCCTCTGCAAATTTATAAACAACTGTTCAAGTAGTTTAATTCCTTTGGGATAATCTGTCAGGATTCGTCTGTGTTACACAATGTGCGGAGGGCGCAGGCGCAGTGGCAGGTACCTGGAGTACAATAGAAGAAATCAAAACGCCATTATCTCGACACAATGCAGTCAAGTGGATGGGAGTACTTTTGTTCACTGACGAGTGGCTCGGGGCTAGGGTAGGTTTAAGTAGGAACACGCATGTTTACAACTTGATGAGGTATACGACTCTACCATGTGTTTACCATAGGTGTACGTTGTATCAAGTACAATAATTTTAATGTTAATCACCTAATACGATTTCTTCTTAGCAGTTATTAAGATAATTAGTTTTATTAATATTTTCTATGACAGAAACGTCGAGATTGACCCTCTAGCTACATGCTCCAACGCAGCCCAAAAATATTCTTCAGAATATTCTTACTCAACGACGAAAATACATAAAGCTGTTTCGAACATGGGAAGAAGTCAATGTTGTCTTCTTTTCAAACCCCGACATATACGTAAACTCTCAATATAACAACTCAGACAGTTTTCTTTCGCCCAGAGCCGAACGCGACAATACGACGCCAATTTTTAGTCGCTAAAAAGTAAATGAACTTATTTGGGCTCGAGAAATGTAAACGAGTGGAAACTTTAAACATTCCAAGGAATCTAAAGTAATGGAGGTCGGTGCCTACGCGCACGTTCATGATATGCGTTTAATGTCAAATAGGTATCTCCTTGATATAATTAATTATAAAGTTAATGTGCTGTAGTAATTGCACCTTAGAACTTTATTGCGATACTGTTGTTAGACTAACCATACGCCTGCCTATGCAGGGTTTTAGTTACTTACATCGTAACGAAAATTTTGAAGGATGATTTAGACCATGAATTTTCCATCACAAAAGTATGGAACTGAAAATAATAAAAAAAAACCAACAATTTTCCGACAGGAAATTCTACTTTTTATCAACTCAGAATCATGGTCTGAATTATCCCACTCAGTATTCGTTACGATGTCACTAACACCCGTACGTACTTGTAAAGCTGCCTGTACGTACTTACTTGTATGGCTACCTGTACGTATTTATACGGGGTGTAAGTGACATCGTAACGAATACTGAGGGGATGATACAGCTCTTTTCAAATTATCATCGCAAAAGTATCGAATTGAAAATAATTTAAAAAAATCATATATTTTGCGACGGAAAATTCCACTTGGTAGCATGTCACTAACACTCAATACAGAGATAAAATACGGCAGTACAATTATTAAAGAAACATTACATAAAATTACACATTATTGGTCAGCAAAAATTTAGTTTCGATCGCCATCGACTCGCAAAGAAGAAGAACTACATTTATTACATTAAATGTAGTTATTGTAGTAAATGTGGCCTAAACAGCCTACATCCCACTGCTGGGCACCAAACACAGGTTCGGAGCTTTCCTTCACTTAGTGTAGACATGAAACCAAGTTAATAGGGTATGAATTATAAAATGCTCAGTTCTATTATAAACAGGAGCATTTTCTTTTTATATTCAACTTACTTTAAACCAAGAATAACGTACCTAACAACACCTACCTAAGTGCTTTATTTTATTACGTTTTTCTAATTAACTTTGAATAAATTGCGTGTGGCCCTGCCTACCTCATTTGGAATCACTGCGTTCATGTATGTATGGTTTATTTACTAACAATAAATTTTCCAAATACCTGGCCAGTATTACAATCGTTCCTTATCGCATTGTACCTATCACATGCGAAAGGAAAACGAACACGGCCTGGTTTAAACCGAAAACGCCTTATCAATATTCAATGAACAATTGAATTAAACTGAGGCTAGTAGTTTATATAAACCGATTGTTTTCTTAACAGACCACAGTAAAAACATGTATAAAGAAAATCAGGCCCTCAATCTTTATCAGGCTGACCTGATAAAGGTGGCTCTGAAGCCATAAATCGTTATTGTATGGTATAAGTTCCACGCGCAGCCATGTTGAACTTCATAGGTAAGTATCTCTTTTTTGATCGTGACTTCTTGTAGATTTTCCGTAGATGGCATTAACTACTTGGCCGGACAAATGGGGAGCGCTGAAAGCTCTCACCAGGTAACGTGAGGGTGCCCAGTTGGGCGGCGCGGCTCAGGGCGTCGTTTAAGAGGAAAAATATTTGAAAGAATTAATCGACCCGTCGATAAGCGCTGATTGAGGGAAATCGTCGACCACGCCGGCGGGGTCGGTATCGGAGTCTGGTAACCGAGTAATGAGAAAATAGGTATTTATCACGTGAACGTAGCGTAGAGTCCCTCATTAGGTCTTACAAAGAAGATATCTCTCATTTATGGAGACAGGAAAATTAAAATAACAGATACTTTTTGTAATAGAAATATTAGAGAGGCAGTTTAACCAATAGAATCTTTAGAGCTTTATACAATATCTAACTCCAAGTGATTATAAATGAGTAACTTACATGAATTTAGTTCTTAACATCCCTATTGAATAGGCTTGACGAGTCGATCCATGACGTGGGAGGACTATAAGAAATAGATAACCAGTTAACTTTGACGCTTGGATCTTCTGTTTACCTTAGAAAAGGTAGGCTATACTAGTACCTTAAAGGTCAGCTATACTAGTCACAGAATCAGCAGAGTAGTGGGAAGAAGGAACTAAAATGAAAATATATTATAAATAATATCTATTATCAAATCGATTTACTTACTTTAGAGTTCATGCAATTAGTATTTATAGAAAATTACCTTGTTTACCTACATAAATAAGAGTTATTCAAACAAAACTGTCTTTATTCTAAAGCTCTTATAGAGGACTAGCTTTTGCCCGCAGCTTTACTCTCGTTAAATACGGGTTAACACGGTTCTCCTTTCCTAATGTACCAATTTTAAGCTAGGAACTTTAATTTAAAAACTGCGAAAAGTCCCATATAAAATTTGACCCCCTCTTTTAATTGGAGGCATATTTCTAAAACAATGATGATGCATTTTATTGTTTGTCACAAATAGTCCGCATAGGTACCAATATGTAGATTTCTACCTTCAAAACTGCGTAATGCTCCATACAAACTACCACCCTCCATTTTAAGGAAGAGGGGGGTTAAAAAGAGACAAAATAAGTCTATGTCACTCTCCATGCCTTCAACTATATCCACTTAAAAAATCACGTCAATGTGTCGTTCCGTTTTGCCGTGAAAGACGGATAAACAAACAGATAGACAAGATACACATTCCCATTTATAGGTACCTCATATTTGTATGGGTAACGCGTTTAACCATCTATATCACAGTTAGTTCACGATATTTGCAATTGAACTGGTACAAATGCGTCTGTACTAAGTAATAAAATATCTACATGATACTTATTTATATTTCTATTTCCGCGTACACAAGTTAATAGAAACAATTTCGCACAATATAAATGATGTTTCAGTGCAGCGCAGCTTAGCTTACATCTTTGTCGCTTTCTGTAATCAGCTTTCCTCGTGTGATGGACGAAAGCACATGTTCACTGTTCATCTCAAAGTAGCCGAGGTCCATCTCGGGTCCAGAGATATGCGAGAGCTTGCTCTAGTGAATACCTCGGAATGCGGGCCGCCCCACCGCTCTCAAACCACCGTTCCGTTACACTCCTCCAACACCTCATACATTGCCACACACAGCTCGACGTGGATATGCCTTCGCATAGCAAGACAGTAATGGATCGTGAACAAAAAGACCCCCTCGTCTCCTCACATTTTCTCTTGTATTGTAGTACAATCTCGACTTGACTTTCCTAAAGAGTTCAATGCGCGCTTGCAGTTCTATGTACACAACTTATCGATGCAGAGCAAATAGTATATTAGGTAATCGATAGTTAATGCTCAAACATGTTTTATTATTATTATTAATGCAGACTAACGACTTCTTTCACTTTTGTTAACAATTGTCGGCCTTAGAGATATTTTGAATAAAAATGACTAAACTTTAATGGTCTTTGTCTTGCAGATTTTAAGAAAAAGCAATCTAAGACATCTGATATTATATTCGCTGTTTACATTTTCACCTTTGCTACGTACACCTATAAAATAAATGTATCGTTTCGTATTTTATTAATAGACATTTGTTTTATGTGTTAGTACAAAAAATAATTTAAATTTTATTTAAGGCTTCTGTCTCATATGACAGAAAATTCATCGTCGTCATATTTTGTTGTTGTGATTTATCGCTGTTTTGCCTCAAATATCCTTCACTACTTGGCCGGACCAGTGGAGAGCGCTGATAGGCCTTCGCCCGGTACAAAATTAACGCCTTTCAGTGCTGAGATGACTGCCTCATATACACTAAATACCTACGTAGATTCCACTCTCGAGAGAGATTAAAAAACATCATTCAAATTACGAACGTATATATTAATTGCCTCGACATTGAGATGAGATCAAGGTATGGAGGTCCGACAAAAAGTGTTAGGCCCAGTTTTATCGAGTTCAATTAAAGTTGGTGTCAGTACTAGTGGGCACAATGCGTAGATATTAAAGTTTTGTTACGTGGCTTTTTGTGCTCGTATCGAGTCCGGCGCGGGCGCATACCTGCGTCCTTCTCAACGTTTACCTGTGCTCGAGAGGGCAGCTCACTTGCCATAGACGAATGGAAGTTTTAGAGGCGTTCGAAATATTCTTCTTGATGTTTATGTCGCTGTTAGTACACATTGAAATAATGTAACACAGAGGCGACTACAGCTTTGAAGTTAGGTACCCACTTATATACTACAAGAAACTAAAAATGTATTCGTAAAATGAGCAATTTGATATTGGCATTGACAATAAAGATTATCAAAGATTTTTGACCGATGACATGCCTGCGTAATTCTTGATATATTTCTTATTACATATTTCCTATTGAATATTCTGATTGTAATAAATATAGTTTAATTAATGTTTTCTATTAGGTACATGGAACTTATACATAGCTTTCATCAACAGGGACTCTCTGTAAAACATTATTATGGACGAAATATTTATTCAAGTTACTGGATTTTTTATTTTTATTCTAAAGTGTATGAAGGATATGTTAAGCTTAAAACATGATTTTAGAATTTGCTAGTAAGTACCTGCATTTAATTATGCAATAGTGCAACAAAATAACAATCAAAGAAAATGATATGAAAGAATCTACTTGGGAAATTACTTGAAAATAGCATTAATGAATCCGGCGTGCTTATTGCAAACTTTTCCCGCCCAAACACCTGTGCGGATGCCGGGTCTAGGGCGCAAACGTTCTGTGGTTGCGCGGGCGCACCGCTCGCCTCTCAAACCGGGCGGGCCAGTCCACGATGGAAGCTAGTGCCGCACGGTTGTGTGCCCCGCGTCGCGAGTGATGTCGCAGCATGATTGCTGCGCGTGCCTTCCTGTGGTGTCTGTGCCTCAGCGTGCTCGGAGCCGCTAGCGCCGCGCGCCCTCACCGCATGCACCACCTTGTGCCGCAAAGACACAAACACTCGGAATTCGTTAAAGGAAAGAGTAAGTGCCGCCCACGATCGACTTCTAAGTAACAACAGTGCTCAACTTGGAGGCCTCTCTAAATATCTTCAAACTCTGACTTATGTTCATTCACGTTCAGGTTTCTACTCCTCTAAATCTCTGAGGTGAAGAGTTATGATTGAATTTCGTTAAAAGTTTGACTTACTTAACACTATAAAATTGTGGCAATGGAACACATAATACAGAATAAAGCCCGGGAACTACCTATCTGGGTATAAAGTAAACAGTACTTATCTTGAAACAACAAACATAGCCTTATATGTATAGATGGGGAACATGTAAGGCCAGCGTCACAACTCGCTTGGAGGCTTTATAAGCACGACACGCTCAGCGTAGATAACTTCAGATCGCCCACTGATGTTAATATTTTTAATCGTACTTACTTGCTAAGATACTACAATTATGCACGAAAATAATTATATTAGCCCAAGGAGAATATTGTAAAAAATCTATGTTACTGATTTAGTAAATCTATTGAGTACTAAGCAGATATAACCAACTAAACAATCTTTCGTAATAAAAGAAAAATAAAATTGATTAAGTATATCGAAAAGTTAAATGTACTGTAGCCGGTCGTTCATAAACAATAGACGTAGTTATTCTTAAACAATTAAACCCATTTTGTTCGCGTCTGCGAGAGAAGGATGCAAGATGATCCCCTGGGATGAGTCGTCGAGGCAAGGTGTACCTTTGTGTACCTTTTCAACTTTCAAGATGCTAGTGGTCGCGCAGCTTACCTTGTTTTGTCCCCAAAATGAAAATGGTATTATGTTAACAACCGCATTCACATTTTGGGCTAATAAAAAAATGAAATTACATGCAATATTTCACACTTTCAGTTGATTATAATTTTATTTTATCAAAGATTTGATAACTAGAAATAAAATGAAAAAATCATAATTTGCAACAAAGAAAAAATCAGACTATAAAAACGAATAAATTTTCGAAAGCGAAAACTTAATTCTAAGCAGTTTTTACTGTTTACATAAACCAACATTTTAATCAGAGCGGCTGTAAGAAAGATTAAAAAAAACGGTCGCTCTAACTTCGAGGAATAACAATAGGTATATGCGCACAATATAATGTTTATTGTTCTCATAATGCCTTACCCAGTTTGTCGGTGATGTATTGATTGGTAACACAAACGTGCTTTGATCCCTGTTCTTAGAGTTCGTATTGGCACTCAAAAGAGTATTGTTTTTAATATCGACCCTTTGTGAAACACGATTATAAATAAGTACAAGAAAATTTTTTGATATATTGAAACATAAATAACGCTGAAATGGCGACCGTGGTCCGAGAAACGGATTAAAAAGGTATTGAATTGTACATATTACGATATCAAGTTACACCGGGCACGATTGTTCAAATCCCATTGTTGTATGTTTATTTCAGCGAAGGCTTTTTAATGTAAACTTTTAACACCTACCTACTTCAGCAAATCAGGACACTAGTTATGCAGAAGTTTATTACGGTATGGCATCCACAAAGTCTAAGGAAAATAAATATTTAGTGCGTTTATAAATGCCAAAGATATATTATTTTTAAGCTTACCGTTTTAAAACATATCCATATATTGCCTTACCTACTAGAATAAATAAATAACTGTTTTCCTCCTCCGCACATACGTAAATAATCAGTCATAATTTAAACTATTCATTCGGAAATTCAAACGACCAGACTCTGGCACAAATTCCCGAAATTTCATAAGTTAATTGCGCAAACAAAAGACCTTTTGTTTAACGATTGAACGACGACGTTATTGAATATTTGGCTATTGACAAAGTGTCTTGTGACAGCTAAAACGCAAATCTGTACTACTTAACTTAAAACATACTTACATTGGAATTTCATATCTATTTTTTAGAAACAGTACTTAGAGTTGGAGTCCGTTAGCTCACTAATCTGTTAAATATTTTTTACAACGACTTTGGAACTCGTTGATGTCTTTTATTCGACGGTACGGTGTCAGTACTTGCGAACTCTTATAAGTATAGAATATTTTATTTCTATTATGTTATGTGCACAAGTCAACTTTCATTATAATATTCTTATTTTATCGGGTTGAGTATGTTTTTCAATAAACAGTAGGTTTTATAAATAATTTTATCAGAATTCCCTATTCTCTCTCTCACTACAAAGATTGACTAAATAAAGCTGTTGTCAGTATGGTAATAAAACAACTCATAGATTACAAAACATTATTTCATATAAGCCAGGAAACATTCATACATAAAGTCTTCCATATAAATTAACGTTATTATGTGGCCAAGGCGAACCCGTGGCTCTTTATAAGGCTTGTATAAATGCACATTATGGATGGCAAGAATCGTGTATTGCGGGTCTTATAGTTTTTAAATCGACCTTTTGTACGCGGAACCATGGCGCCTACGTAATTGTAGGTACCATATAATGCACAGAGAGATTATTGCGTTATATTCCCGATATAGTGTGGCTGTGAGGCTGCTCGGTGGACGCGACTGAGTATGGAAGTGGAGGGAATAACCCGCCCCTTCGTATGAAAGATCAGATAAATACGTATCTTTAGAACCTGTAATGTACGAAATAAATACGTCCTTAGATCGATATATTATTTTACAATAGTGTAGGGAGCATCAACAGGCATTCAAAGTGGAAATCATATTTGTAATAAAAACTATTTATTATATTGAACTTAATAAATCAAGATTCTGTTTTACATCTATCAAACATTCGCGTCACTTTTTTATAAAAATTCTATATAATAATTATGTGTATAATATTTACTATATAATATTTAGGTTTCTGATAATTACAAATCGACATACCCAATAATGTTTTGAATATTTGGTACTCAAGTAATAACATAACATAAACATAAATAGCCTATATACGTCCCACAGCTGGGCACAGGCCTCCCCTCAATCAACCGGAGGGGGTATGGAGCATACTCCACCACTCAAGTAATAATATTTCAAAATGTAATCTACATATTAAGTAGGTACTTAGGTAAGTATAGTTATATATTGTACAACTAAATGTCAGAGCCCGTTCCGCAGATCTTTTATACTTAGTTACTTTTCAGTCAAATAAAATAAATGCCCTTCAAGATTGTGAAATCAAGTACGTATTTATTAATTATTTAGTAAGTAATCAATAATTCTGACATCACATGGTAAGAAAAAATGTATCAAAATTAAAAAATCTGAAACGTATCATTCAGTATACTTTTCGTGTGTAAGATAAACATGCTGGCGGCATAGGGGTGGCCCAAGGGCCACCCCCGCCGCACCCTAACCTACTGTTATGCCTTGTAAAAATTATGACAAAACACTATTATTCTAAAAAAGAATTATGGATATCTATTTATTAATCCCAAAAATAAGTTATACCTAACAAACCAGTATTCCTAGATGTTATTATGGGAAAGTAAAACTATTATGCTAAAAAACGTTATGCAAAAAGGATTATGATAATTAAAATTATGACAAAAACATTTATGCATTTTAAGAGAATCCCAAATTAACATTACTCTAATAGTTTTGTAACTCTATGGTATAGCACGCGAGGTGCGTTTCGTATCACAATTTGACGGTTTCACTTCGATAAATTATAATCTACCGAAAAATAATACGTTAAATTGTAAGCAATATGATACGATTCATAATTATTCGACAGTTCACAATCTCGCGAGATTCAATTAATCTAACGTTATTTACAATTTTACGGTGACATATACACTTTGGTACCATGTTACATAAACTTTTTTGACAAATTGTGTAAGTCTCACTAAATGTCAAATATGTTAGTGCGACAGAGTCCTAAAGTGGGTACATTATATTGCTCATGACTGTAAGAAACAAAACGTTGAAGCAAGTGAAACTGGACGATTGATTGAAAATCATAGTCTCGGAAGTATTAGAACATAAAAAAGTAAAATAAAAAAAATTGATTTTTAAATTTTTTCACAAGAAAGAGGTCTGAGGCTTTTCGGCGGGAAACGGGAACGGGACAGTTGCTTTCTTCATTGAGTAATCTAAATAATTAATACGAAGTGGTGTTTTGTGGTTAATGATCGCATTAAGTTAGTCGGAAGACATTCGCGAGTGTTATTATATTGGAGTATTCAATAAACAAAGTGTATCTGCCTATTTTCGCTTCGTGCTGGGAAGCCGTTTCATAACTCAAAAGTTTATGCGGACTTTTGAGTTAATTCGTTTGGGGTTCGGAGTAGGAGTCTACTCCGAGGGTGGGGGCTTAGGTTTCATCATCATCACCTTTCATCATTTCATTAATCATCAAGAAAAAAAATACGTCAGACATGGCTGTATGGGCATAGTTCCCTTTGCCTTACCCTTCGGGGAAAACCAAAACAAAAAAAAAAAAAAAAAAGAGGTCTGATTATAGGGGAAAAGCTTGCCTTTGAAGATCTTGTAACTTTCTCGATATTTTACCTATGTTTTTCTTTTTAAACGTAAAGCATTTGACGATCTAAATTTTATTCTGAAAAATAAGAATGAAAATAGAGTTCGCCCTTGGATTCGAAGCCGCAACCTTTAAATTTGACATACGCATTTTTGGCCATCGTAATGTAAGTACATACGCACATCTAGTTCTTTAAGGTCATAAATGTATTTTTTTAAATTTTACAGTAGAGCGCTTTAACGATTTTTGTTTTGCCATATCTACGTTAATTACTAAGTTAACTCAATTTCTGATTTTTTGACATTTATGACTTTTAAGAACTAGATGTGCGATATATCGAATGCATTACTAAACTGGTTAGTTTAATGTTTTGTGTCCCTAACGAAAGCTAACATTTCATTTAGGTCAAGAAAAAGAAGTCCAGCTGAACGCACAAAAAGGTTTATTCTTAACTGACGTTTCCGTGGCCGGATATCAAACCCAGAATGAAACAGATGTGCAGGTACTGCTGACTGCGTCAAACAGGTGTTTTATTAGTCTGCATTGTCAGATAACAAAACAATATATCTAATAATAATGTAGATCAAAAGTTCATCAAGCGGTGTTACATAAATAAAAAGCTGTGTATGCATGGCGTAAGAGCTTAAAATCGTCAAGTTTTCATAAAAATGTCGAACGTTAAAAATAATTTAACGGCAAAATTGGAAAAATAAGCTAATCAGCTGGTAATTATATGCAACATTAGAGATTCTCAGTTTTTTGACCCTGTATTCTGCTCAAAAATAAATAACTTTTCAAACCGGTATGCCATTTATTAGAGTTTAAGATGTCCGCATGAAAATGCCTGTTGATAAGTGTTTGTCTACTATGTAGTTACTTACCTACTTAAATAAAGTCGATTTCTACAATCCAATAAACGTCTCTTAAATACTTCATTGCATTTTTAAATTCAGCTGTTTATTTTCGCACAATACCCTTGTGTAGTGTGGTTTATTGTAAAAAGTAATAAGGCTCCATAAGAACGTATAAAACAACAAGGCTGCAGACATAATATCTTAAATTACATAAGGGTATTTATCAAGGCAACGTAAGTGGTACACAATACAACTATTCGACAACCTCTTACTGCAGCCGCAGTAGAAAACCATATATTTATATTATCCAAATAACTAAATTTTGCATAAAAGTAATTAGGTTTCTATTAATTTGATATTTAGTTTGTTTTATCAGCGATATTGCAGTACTTTATTCGGTCCAATTCGCACTTGAATTTGAAATTGTAAATTTTATTAGGTACCTACTTTATAGCTTTATTGATAAAAGATATTTCACTTTCTTGGAAAAGCGTGGTTGCGTTTTCGAAACAGCACACGATCTAGTTTCATGCTAACATTCGCTAAAGTAGTAAACTCAAGTTTCCATTGCTGCTTTCAAAAGAATCCTTATAAAATTAAAGCATACCTGCGCAACGTGCATGCTACACAATACGGAATTGTAGTGAAAGGTCGTGTTACCAGAATGAGATAGTGGAGGGACAGAACTGGTTCCAATGCTTCAGAATGCAAGTAACTGGATAAATTCAGAAAAAAATTCTTTTCCCCGGCTATACAGGTTGTGAGAAGCTGCAGTAGTTTTAGGCGGATGAGACGTTCGTTATGTAAAATTGACGATTCAAAGTGTAACTATGTTACCTACTGAATAAAGATATTTTTGAATTTGAATTTGAATTTGAAAAACACAGCCCTGAGACAAACCAGTCGCACGCCTTACCGCGCATACTTACACAAGCGGCGATTGCTCAAGAAAGGACGATCTCGGTTCTGACTTGCCAAGACGGCTATCGGTTGAAAGGAAACTTACAAGTTTCTACGTATAT
The DNA here is from genome assembly GCF_024362695.1 of Pectinophora gossypiella. NCBI lineage: Eukaryota > Metazoa > Arthropoda > Insecta > Lepidoptera > Gelechiidae > Pectinophora > Pectinophora gossypiella. Next base: position 15,457,915 of record NC_065433.1, read on the forward strand.
TCAGAGGCATGCCGGCTCGACTTAATTACGACCAAAATACATGTTAATGTTTGGTAAAACTCGAGCTATCATTCTTAACGTAGATAACCTTATAGAACGTCAACAATAGTAGGTAGGTGTTGGATAGTTTCGAGGAGATCGATTACAAAGGCATGGCTTTGCTAGTGACAACATCGCGAAGGATAATATTTTATTTGCACTCCAAATCGTTGGGTTTATTTCATGTCATTTAGTGTACAATAACCAACTATCAAACAAGCTCAGTGAGCGAAACGTAACTTCCACACTTCAATACTATCACCCATGTCATCGCCAGTGCAACTGGGTCGACCGGACACCAGATTTCTACTACCCACACGTAAAGCCACCAAATTGAAAGTTCATAAATCACAAACTCACCGCGGACAAACCAGCAACATCTGAAATCCGTCGCATACGCGTAGGAGGTGTCACAACCAGACCGCATACGTACAACGTTCGAAGCTGCTCTGACGGGACGTATGTATTTTAAAATTTGTCGGTTATTGTCACATATGTGTGGCATTTTCGAAAGTAACAATCTTTATTTGATCATATTACGTTTTGTTAAATAACTGGCCGTTGTTTTAAGCCGAAACGGGCCTTGAGAATGTAGGTAACATGAGTTAGCACATTGTAACATGCGTATACGGCGCTTGCTCATACTCATAAATCTCCACCGTGGCCATAATATTTCTAAGAATCGCAGAATATGTAGGTACTTACCTATTATTTATTATATAGTTCTATGAAATCATAATATTGTCATTTATATAATCACCCTATCATCTAGCTTTATTTTTTGAAACGTATAAAACATTTCAGGTACTTACTTATGACGCGGAACGATTTTTGAAGTTATTTAAAGAAATATAAGACTGTAACTCGACACTATATGGGCGCAAGCGCGGCAAAAACGCTCTATTATTTAGCTAGAGCAGGTAAAATTTACCTTGCACCTTGAATACCTTGTGATATCTTCAGAAAACAAAGATCTATTCTAAAAACTATCCATTATTTGGCTAAGGCAGGTAAAATTTACCTTGCATTGAAATTCGTAAGCAACGAACGAAGACATTTTTTTGTACTTAGAGTACTAATACCAGCTAACGAAGCTATGGAATACTCTAGTTAAGTCTGATTACGTGACATTAGCGGCAAGTATCCTGTTAAATTGCGATAGTCATAAAATAGATCAAAAAGAAAACACAACAAACAATGTGTTTAAGTAATGTTATTTTCAAAACAAAACAATGATGTAGCTTGTCTCACAATATTACAACTTAAAATAGTACACTATATATTTGTTGTATGTTGTAAACAAGCTGTACAACGGTAAAACTGTGCTCAAAAGCGACGTTGATCCGACACAATTCCTTAATTCGCAGTACATTCGCGCTCAAGCTTAACATTTAGGTGGGGCTGTATAGAATAAGACGGCATTGTATTACTTGCATGGTTTAGTCACAGCTAGCGGTGTTCCGTGTAGCGCAGTGGTAGAAACTGGCTTTAGAGCCCGCCCACGCGGCACCGCCTCTTCGCTAGACGCAAACAGCTCCTAACTTGTCGATCCCTCGACCAAAAATAAATACTGTTTTTATTACCTCATCGAATTTATGTACTGACAACAGTATTTTAAGTTAATTTATGTTAACAGTAGTGAAACAAAACATAGGTAAAATTAGGTTACTTCACTAAAAACACTTAACCAGCTTTTGAAGTGCTCTATTTTACTAACAGAGGTTTTTTCCTTATTTTCAGTATGCATCGGGACGAACGGTCGGATGTCGGTTCCATCGAACCGGGACACTCACTACCGGAATCTTCGCGACCGCTTCACAAACTGTACCTACGTCGACGGCAACCTCGAACTGACATGGCTTCAGAACGACACGATGGACTTGTCCTTTCTCAAGTACATACGAGAGGTCACCGGCTACGTACTCATCTCTCACGTGAACGTCCGCCAGATCGTTTTGCCTCATCTGCAAATCATCCGCGGACGCACGCTCTTCAAGATCAACGCGAGAGACGAAGAGTTTGCCCTCATGGTCACCATGTCTTCGGCCTTTACCCTCGAGTTGCCAGCTTTGCGAGATGTTCTTCGTGGCAGTGTTGGCATTTACAACAACTACAACCTATGCCATGTGAAGACTATCAATTGGGAAGAAATAATTACTGGTCCAAATGCAACTTATGTGTACGTCTATAATTTTTCGGCACCTGAACGTGACTGTCCTCGATGTCATCCTAGTTGTGAAGCAGGTTGCTGGGGTGAAGGGCCAGAAAACTGCCAAAAATTTTCTAAGACAAATTGCAGCCCGCAATGTGCTCAAGGGCGCTGTTTCGGGCCAAACCCTCGAGATTGCTGCAACACATTTTGTGCTGGTGGTTGCACAGGACCGCTCCCCAGTCAATGTCTTGCCTGTCGAAACTTTTATGACGAAGGCACTTGTTCACAAGAATGTCCGCCAATGCAAATATATAACCCTACAACATATTCCTGGGAGCCAAATCCGAATGGTAAATATGCATATGGTGCGACATGTGTTCGGAATTGTCCAGAGCATTTATTAAAAGATAGCGGAGCTTGCGTAAGAAGTTGTCCTCCCAATAAAACAGCTGTAAATGGGGAATGTATACCATGCAACGTTACTTGTCCGAAAACTTGCCGTGCTGAGAAGCCAATCCATTCAGGAAACATTGAAAGTCTCAGAGACTGTACAATAATAGATGGTTCTATAGAAATATTGGAAATGACATTTACTGGGTTCCAACAAGTTAATCCTGATTACTCTTTCGGAGAGAGATATGGGAAAATGAGTCCCGAAGCTCTGGAAGTGTTCAGTACAGTTCGCGAAGTGACGGGCTATCTGAATGTACAGGCGCACCATCCGAACTTTACGAGCCTTTCTTACTTCCGCAATCTGGAAGTGATAGGGGGACGTCAAGTAGTGGAGAATCTCTTTGCTTCCCTTTATATAGTGAAGACATCGCTGAAATCACTAGGCTTGAAATCATTAAAGAGAGTGAACTCTGGCGCTATTGCGATTATGGAAAACAGAAATCTTTGCTTTGCCGAAAAGATTGCCTGGAACAAACTAGTCAAGTCAAAGGATCACAAGCAAATAATACAGAAGAACGGTGACCTGAGGACTTGTGGTAAGTTAGCTAAGCGTGTATTTTACTTATTTGTGAGGATCCTCATAGTAAATTCAATAGTCATATTTTTGCAAATGCGATAGTATAAATTTGGAAAAATAAAAAAGAACACAAATGCAAGCGAAGTTTTCCCCCTTGTTCTATAACAACCCTACATACTACATTTTATCTTTTTGTACACACTAATTCACACACTAACCGCACTAATATAACTTTTGCTACAACACAGCCGAGCGAATTCATTTCAGCAAACCCAGGTCAATTATCAACATGACAATTATTTCTCTTTTTTTTTTCTTTGTATTATTCTCGTTAAATTGGCCTGGGATTCATTTGTTTTGTGATTTTTTCCCCTAACCAAACATTATTCAACAGAAAAAGCGAATTTGGTGTGCGATCCTGAATGCTCTGCCGATGGATGCTGGGGCCCTGGACCAGATCAATGCCTTTCCTGCCATAACTATAAATTTGGCGAAACATGTATCCAGAATTGCAGTGTACATCCAGGGTAGGTATCATAACATTTTACTAAATAATTATGCGTGTTTATAGATTTTAAAAGTTAACTAAATTAACGTGTTCGACACATTTTAATATTTTATACTGTATGAAATATATCTATTAAATTTATTGCTAGCAATCTTGACATACCTACCTGGTAGTGATAGGTGTTAGAATAACAAAGCCTATTCACGTGTGGGTAGCCTTCTCTTACCGGCTCGACGAACAAACAACATTTCGACACTTTTATAAGGTATGTACATTTGTCAAAAATGCTTATGTTTATGTTTCATATTACAGGTTATACAAAGCTGGGCCAAAGATCTGCAAGCAGTGCCATGCAGAGTGCTTAGACGGGTGCTCCGGACCGAGTCGTGCTAACTGCTCCCGATGTAAACACGTCCGTGACGGACCCTACTGTGTCGCCAAGTGCCCAGACTCGAGATACGCTTCTGAAAATGGCACATGCCTTCCTTGCCACTACAATTGCTATAACGGCTGCACCGGGCCTGCTAATACAGTTGGAGAAGGAGGATGTAACTCATGCAAGAAAGCTATAATTAGCGTCGAAGCAACTGTGGAAAGTTGTCTCAAAGAAAATGAACCTTGTCCAGATGGATACTACAACGAATGGGTTGGCAATGTTAAACCATTAGAAGGAAAAGTAAAAGTTGTTTGCAGAAAATGTCATCCATTGTGTATCAAATGCACTGGTTTCGGTATTCATGAGCAGGTTTGTCAAGTCTGCAATGGTTTCAAAAGAGGAGATCAATGTGAAGATGAATGTCCAGCGGACCATTATACGGACGAAGCTAGCAGAGTTTGTACACCCTGCCATAGTGAATGTCGTGGCTGTACAGGTCCCTCTTCAACAGACTGTATTAAATGCCTTAATCTAAAAATATACTTAAGCGAGACTAATTCTATAGACAATAAACCTATTTTTAACTGCACAAAAACTTGCCCTGAGAGTAGTCCTAATAAAATTTATTTCGACGAACAATTACAAAATCAAATCGACGAGCCTTTTTGTTCAGAACTCGCCAGTGGCATACCCGCTATGGCTACAGCCAGGACACCAACGTTTTTGGTAATCATATTGGTACTAGCATTTGTCATGTTAGTAATTCTTGGAGTAATTGGCTATACGTTTAGACAAAAAGCAAAAGCAAAGAAAGAAGCTGTAAAAATGACCATGGTGCTAACAGGCTGCGAAGACAACGAACCTCTACGTCCAACTAACGTCAAGCCAAACTTAGCCAAGTTACGAATAGTAAAAGAAGGTGAATTACGAAGAGGAGGCATGTTAGGTTTTGGTGCTTTTGGAAAAGTGTACAAGGGTGTTTGGGTCCCTGAAGGCGAAAACTTGAAAATTCCAGTTGCTATTAAAGTTTTGAAAGAGGGTACGGGTACAAATACAAGTAAAGAGTTCCTAGAAGAAGCTTATATAATGGCCAGTGTAGAACACCCCAACTTACTTCAGCTGTTAGCTGTTTGTATGACAAATCAAATGATGCTAATCACACAACTAATGCCCCTTGGGTGCTTGCTTGATTACGTCAGGACACACAAAGAGAAAATAGGTTCGAAAGCATTTTTGAACTGGTGTACTCAAATAGCTCGCGGCATGGCGTACTTAGAAGAGAAGAGATTGGTACATAGAGATTTAGCAGCCAGAAATGTGTTAGTACAAACCCCAAACAGCGTTAAAATAACAGATTTTGGTTTAGCTAAACTATTAGACATAAATGAAGACGAGTACAAAGCTGCTGGGGGTAAAATGCCGATCAAATGGTTGGCGCTGGAGTGTATTCAGCATAGAATATTTACGCACAAGAGTGATGTATGGGCATTCGGTGTTACTATTTGGGAAATTTTAAGTTATGGTGCACGGCCGTATGAAAATATATCTGCTAGAAATGTGCCAGAATTAATAGAGAACGGACACAAATTGCCGCAACCGACCATCTGTACATTAGACATCTACTGTATAATGGTACGGTGTTGGATGCTGGATGCTGACAGCAGACCTACTTTCAAAGAATTGGCAGAAAAGTTCGCCGAAATGGCAAGAGACCCTGGCAGATATCTCGTCATTCCTGGAGACAAATTCATGCGTCTACCATCCTACTCCACTCAGGTAAATAATAAATGATTAATTCTTTATAGCTACTTAATACCTCATTGAATGAAATCATCATACAGATTTTTCCTAGATGCTGTTAACTTGAAAACATAAATTAAAATAACATATTATGACTCATCATCATCATCAGCCCATTAACGTCCCCACTGCTGGGGCACGGGCCTTCCCTATGGATGGATAGGGAGATCGGGTCTTAAACCACCACGCGGGCCCAGTGCGGATTGGTGGTTATTAACGACTGCTAATGCAGCCGGGACCAACGGCTTAACGTGCCTTCCGAAGCACGGAGGAGCTCGAGATGAAAACTTTTTTTTTGTGGTCACCCATCCTATGACCATATTATGACTATAAATTACTAATAAGTATTTAAGTTCTGTTCTGAACGTTCTTTAGTACTTATTTGCAATATGCCTATACTTAATAAAATTCTGTATTAATACAAAAAAACTTACAGATTTTTTTTATTCCTGTTTCAGGATGAAAAGGAGTTAATAAGGAATATTTCGTCGGCACTGGAAGGTCCTGAATCATTGGTTGAAGCTGACGAGTACTTGCAACCGAAATTTAAAGCAGTACCAGGAACAGCTACCTCTAATTCCGCCATCAGTGCCGGTGTTGAAACGCAGACTAGCTCATTAAAGCCGTGCACGTCATCTTCCTGGGCCAACAACGTCACCAACACAGAATGTGCAACACCTGATGGCTCCAACCGACCTGAGAACTGGGACCATGAGCTTCTGAGATACAATCAGCAGGTCAATCCAGAGGGCACAGAAATGCGTCATTATTACAATAACGGTGTATGTGCCTCTGATACTTCCAGCTCGCGGTACTGCAGCGATCCTATGAAACTCAAACCTGAAGGTTCAATCGAAGGAAACTTTGACAGCATGGCCAAAACAAAAGAAGCTCAAGTGGTGTACCTGAAGTTGAATCTGCCGTTAGATGAGGATGACTACCTTATGCCTTCGCCGCAACATAACCAAAATGCTTCGGCATACATGGACTTGATAGGGGAAGGGGGAGTGGTTCAAGACGTGAAAGACTTACGTTACAGTGGTTTCGTAGGGTCGAAGCGATGTGTAGACAATCCGGAGTACCTGATGTCCGAAGAGAACGTGCCTCCACAGACACTGGGCATTCCGACGGAGCCGGTGCCGCCGGAGTCGCTCTGCGTGAGCGAGGGCAGCGGCGGCGACTCCACGCCGCGGCCCGGCACCAGCAAGTTCCTGGCGCAGCGCTCCGTGGAGGAGGAGTCCATGTCCGACCACGAGTACTACAACGACCTGCAGCGCGAGTTGCAGCCGCTGCGCCGGAACGAGACCACCGTGTGAGGTGTGAGCCCTGGCTTTGTGATACACTACAACGTATAGACTGATCTCTTGCGAGTACTGACTTTTTTACTTAAAAGTGCGCGTACGCCTCTCGTGCCATTGGTGTGGCTAGTAATAGTTTGTTGAAAAACTTCAACTAAGATTTTATTTTAGTTACAAACAAATCAATTTGTTAATTTTTTCTACTTAAAATTTTGTAAAGGACTTGTTACGGAATAATGAAATGTAAAAATATAATTACGATTTTATATGGTGCTCTAACGCACTTAACAAAATACATATATAAGTTATTTATTAATTTAGTGTAAGGAAGGCTATGTCTACATTTCTCGAATGCTGTAGCAATAAGTAGCTAAGCGAGCGTTATTTTAATTATAAACTGTGATAATTAGATTAATTGCAATACAATGAGACCAGTGAAGTCAATTATTAAGGTGGGTTGTGACCTTATTTGGATTATTTGGAAAATCTTAGTAGTTTTCACTTACCGATACAACATTTCTGATTTCCATCTATCTAAAATTTAGATCTTTTTAATTTCTCGCACAAGATTCACACAAACTATTTCTACCGTGCACGTTAAACAACTTTTATTTAGCTGAATATTTTTATTACGTTCTTCTCATGACTTTAGTTTATGGAATATAATTTCCTTTTTTTTTACGATAACGCGAGCATTTGAAGCGATTTTTTTTTAAATAGAATATTTTATTAGACCACGTTCTTCCAAGATGAGTGAGATCTTGCCAATATAGGGAGCAATACTAAAGGGTTATTTTATTAACTTGCTTAAACTACTTGCCTGGCCTTATATACTGAGGACCTGCCCGCAGCTACGTAAACATATTGTAAATATACTTGTTAAATAAAAGAAACTATATACCTATCTATTGTACATTATTAAAAAGCAAAACATTAAAAGACATTAATTTTAAGTTTGAGCACTGTCTTATGCACAAATGAAGCTCAAAATTCCCAATAAAATGCAAATTATATCTTGTTAATAGTATGGTTAAGTGTTTTTTTTTATATTTAGACCAAACTCTTGTTTGCCATGTAATAAATATGTACATAATTTAATAGGTCCTGTAAATAAAATATCTAGGTGATAATATTATCTCAAAGAAAGCTTATGTAGTAGTAAATATTCGTACTCATATGTGAATAACATTTGTAATGTTTATAGACACATATGAAATTCTGAATTATATATATGTTATAGTACTTACATGTGCCATTATTGAAATACGACAGTAAAATAAATATATGAAGTTTATAGTTTAATATGTTTCTACAGCCATTGTTTCTTTATTTCTAATTTATATTGTTTATCTATCATATAACTTGGTATAGTGACCTTTCTATTTCACTTGACTTTTAAATGAACAAATGGTTTGTACAAACATATACTACGTCCATCCTATGTATAATTAATGAAATACAATAATTTTTACATGGCTAACATTTATTGTTTTGTGTAGATAGTCGTTTTGGAGCGATGTCAGGAAGTTTAAAGTAGGTACTTGTACCTTGATAAACGAAACATAAATAAATAATACTGTTTTCTTTCACCGCCTAAACCTACCTAGACACATTCCTTTGGTAATCCCTCCTGTAGAAATTCTAACACCCGTATTCTAAGATGTTAACTCGACTATTCCTTCACTCAACTCGTTTGTCATTTTGGTATTTTATATTGACATTTACGTCCTCGATTTGAGGACGTTACTCACTGCAGTCGAGCATATCAAACTACCAAGAAAATAATACGAAATTAATGACGTCATACCTTACTGGAACCAATTTCGAGGAATACCTTGAGGTCCCCTCAACTGGGGATGGAGTAGAGAAAGGTTCTAGTGAACATCTTATAAAAAATGTCCACGGCCAATGCTTTTTTTGCCTTGCAAGGAAAATTTTGAACTTTTAGTAAAGGATTTACGTACAGTTTTAATGTTTTTAAATAATAATACAATTAATAGTAATTAAATACATTACTCAGTAATACTCTTAATTTTCAATAACAAAATTTACGTCCTTGGAATGTTGGAGATACCAATTTAATAGTATCACAGTGGTAACTCTTACGTCATCAATGGGCTAGCAATGGCGGCGTGTCATAGGATTGAGCATACCGGGTTTTCTTATACCTACAAATTCTCAAAATAGACTTTACATTATTGTCCCGGCGGCATAGCATACATTACAAATAGGTAAGTCGTAATGCAAATATTCCGATAAATAGGTGCAATCAATCAAACAATAGGCTACTTATATATCTTCAGATGCTATGTAGGCATAATATGCATTCCATTAATGTATGTGTTACTAGTCCAAATGCCTCCAACCTCGCCCACAGCGGAGCAGCGTGGTGGAGTATGCTCCATACCCCCTCCGATTGATTGAGAGTATGTCGTTGCCGGAACTTATATAGACTGTTTATGTATGTACAGTCATGAGTAATATAATATACCCACTTTAGGACTCTGTCGCACTAACATATTTGACATTTAGTGCGACTTACAGTGCAATTTGACAAAAAAGTTAATGTGACATGGTACCAAAGTGTATACATATTAATGCTCATGACCGTACGTGTTAATGTAAATCTTAAAAGTATCTATCATATTAATGTAAGCAGAATCATGTACGTAAATTTGGAAAAGTAATATTGGCCTCTCAGTGAGATAGTTCCGCATGAACTGCATCTCGCATGAAATCCTTTAAAAAGCGTATAGCGTTTCTAAAGGTCCTATAACTGAATAAACCATAGTCCTAAATTGTTGGAAAGTTTTTTAAAACAATGTACCAGAAGGTTGTAACGTAATTCCTCTGTTCTGTTGTATCGGGACTTTTAATACAGATGTAATGTACGCTCACGGAATAGGAGAAAAAGATTCGAACCCGAATTTTGTATGAGGACCCAGAAAAGTACATAGTCGTTACATGAGCCATATCAGGGGCCTTTGGCGGCTCATTAATAAACCAGGATAACAGTAGGGTGGCTGATGTTGGTAATCCACCTCACAACCCACACGATAAAAGAAGAACACATTGAAATGAAAAGATAAATATGAATTAAATAGGTATATTTTAAATAAATTTAATACACCGTTTACAATTAAATGCATTTAATAAATTAAGATGTAATAAAATGAAGAATAAATATCTAAAAGTAAGGTAAGTATAAAATATTGAATCAAAAGACTAAATTATAAAGTAATAATGCCCCATAAAGTAATAAAAAATGTTATAAATACGAATAAACAGTTTCAGATAAGTTACTACAAATAAAAACAGATAGAAGTTCGTAATACCCTTTTTGTAGTAACATGTGAATTAGAAATAACTACGGAGTTGGGCATAATTTATATACAATGTCAGTGGCAAGTGGAGTTAAAGAGTTTTGGCCAGTTTGAAGATGTACCTGCAGATAGTTGCAGGGGCAAGACTAGTTGAAGCCAGGCTACTTGACAACCTAGCCAAATTAAGATACACTTTTTACAAAACGTCAAAACGAAAGTTGAGTTTGTATGGAAATACTGTCCTGTGACGTCATCAATAGAAGCGGTCAAACGTCGCACTTATTTTTACTTAATGCATAAATGAAATTCGAAAATAAGTTGAAAATGAGATTGATTGTTGAACGTCTTAGACTGGCTTCTATTTCAAGATTAGCAATTTATAATCGTTGACCCAATCAAATACCTCATTGATATTATTGATTCATGTTGCCTACCGAACCGATGCGTACTATTGGAGGTGGCTTTGCGTACCCGCTTCAGTCCGTACGACATAAGGAATAAGGAGCGCACGCAGATTGTCAGTCTCGCTCGTACGCAGCTTTCCACGGCACTTTCAAATTTCGAATAAATAATACAAATATTAGGTCGTATTTTACATTTGTTATTCGTGTATCAAACAAATGCCCAACTCGACACCACAAAAGGAAATGTAATGGACGGATGGCAACCTCGATAGTTATTTCCACGTTATTCCAATAGATATTTAAGAAACTTACTTAGTAGGTACTATGCTAAATACAAAAAAAAATACTAAATGCGGATAAGTCTCACAACAATTAGAAATGCGTAAATAAGAAATATATTTGGCTTCGTAAATGCAAAAGTTAATAAAATCAGATCGCAAGTTTTAAAATTACTTAACATATCTCAAAATCGACAGATTTAGATGGACGGGATTAAAAAGTGGTAGAAAACTTAATCACTATCTGAGCTATATTGAACAAGTAAAACATACTCGGGGTTTAAGTTATAAATGAAAACCTAACGTACTTAGGCCGTTGGTGGAAAGGCTAGGCTGTAATTAAACGGCGAATTACGCTAGTTGGCGACCAGATCCAGTTGTATTTTTAATAGACAACAACGTATAATTATATTTTCACACAAAGCTCTTTTGGAAAATAATACCTTACACCATTGATTTATAATACATTTGGTTACTATCCTACCGTAACCTTTACTTGATATTTAACGTATTTCTCTATTTAGCCAAGATCCAGTCATAAAAAACTTTGTATAACGATCTCGACTAATACATAAAAAATCTGATTATATTATATTACTAAATACCTATATTATATTAGTTTCATTACCACACGCACCAAGCTTTAAGAATTGCAGTAAAATTTGGTTTTTACCAAAATAAACATTATTTACACTGAAATTTGAGCAATGGTAAAGAAAATACGTTACATTTAAATTTTAAACTACTAGTATAATAATATTGTTACGGACGGATTGTTGAGACTCATTACTCTCTTGCTGGGTCTTACATATATAATCGTTGGATGAGATATCCACGTGTAATTTCGTCGTATAAACATTGTTCTAGTCAGAACTATATTAAAGTAACATAGTCATGTTACTTTACGTCTAAATACAAAATATAAGCCTTTATTTTAGAGTTCCACTTTGTCATTCGCTCTTGGTTCGGAATTGTCCTTCTTATTCCTTCTATTCCGCCTGTGTTTGCTGTTGGATAGGATTTCGTACGCTTGTTGTATCTCCATGAAACGTTCCTGAGCTACTCGTCGCTGCAACTCGTCTTTGACTTTGTCCGGGTGGTTCTCGCGGGACAGACGTCGCCAGGTGGACGTGATCTCTTGCTGGCTAGCGTCTGGTCCTAGACCAAGCACCTGAATAAGGAATAACTAAGATTACTATTAGTAGTGAGCGTTAGGCTCACGATCTGGAGGTCCGGGTTCAATTCCCGATGGGGATATTGTCGAAATCACTTTGTGAGACTGTCCTTTGTTTGGTAAGGACTTTTCAGCCTTAAATAACCTGATTGTCTGAAAAAGTAAGATTAAGTGCTTCGGAGGACACGTTAAGCGGTTGGTCCCGGATATTAGCCGTAAAAACACCTCCACCAACCCGCAATGAAGCAGCGTGGTGGAGTATGCTCCATACCCCCTCCGGTTGATTGACGGGAGGCCTGTGCCCAGCAGTGGGATGTATATTGGTTTATGTTTGTGTTACTACCAATATTCTTATAGCTAATATGTATTACTACAATCTAACCTGATAGTAAATGATAGCAAATGCTACCTAGAGAGAGAGAGAGAGAGAGAGAGAGGAAGAATAAAACGACCCTCCAGCCTTGCCGATACTAAGAAAGTAGTTCTCAGAAACAGATTTCGACACTCTTGAGATTATTTCGGGAATTTGGTATCCTCCAGAGATGGACCTAGAGTGTTTTCCAGGGACAAAGAAGTCCACGCGAACTAATAGCGGGCGGGATAGTTTGATATAACGTACCTTGTAAGCATTCTGTTCGCCGTGTGGGTCGGATAGCTCGATGATCTGCTTCCACACCTCATACCAGCCGTGATGCTGTGCGTACTGGTACGTGTCGATGAGGCACTGCTTCACATCCAACCACCTGAAAAAGTGTCCATTGATTAAATGCCTGTGTTCAGCAACATCGCTGGAACTGCTGTAAAGTATTTTTTGTTATTGCCTCATAGGATGTGGTCAAGGCGTTAGAAAGAAAAATACAATTTCTTAAACATTTTTTTAAAGAATCTCATGAATACTTCTCGACCACTTCAACACTTCTGCTGATAAGCTGTATAATGCAGGCTACTAAGAGGCTAGTGTACTTACATCGTATTTTGTATGTAGGTTAACTTCTGTAGACATATTAGATAACTCTTAAATATAGAAACCCCCTAAAATATCGTCTTATACTTACACTTATGCACTAAATGGAAATAATTAGATTCGTGAATAGAAAAGATTTTTGGAGTAGGCGCATAAGATCGCATTCGCAAATGATCATACGCAAATCATCAGTATATCAAATTCACAAGTCGCAATTCTTTACTGCATTTGATTTTTCCACAGTTAATTGACATGTAATATTTTTTATTACCAAAGTAAATGATTATGATTATGATCAATTGTACTAAGTAAATAAAGAATATTTCACTACCTCAAATCAGGTTTAATTATTCCAGTACCTACACAATGTCACATATAATTAATATATTATATTTAAATAATTATACAATTTGTCACATATACAATTTAACAATAAAATTATTAAAGAAAACTATATATATTATTGAAAAATAAAGGTACAGGTTGTTAAAGCTGAAGGTACGAAAACACACAAACACAGACAGATCTAAAAGTGACAAGAAGCGTTTTCTTTTGTCAATTTAACTTATTTATGAATTTTAATAAAGAAAAATTTAATAATAAGTGCGACATTTTGTCACGTTTTCTGTGACGTCACACGTTTTTCATACAAATTCCGTAGTAATTTACGTGTGGTAAAAAGTAACTGATTTGACTAGTTGGAAACTAGCCTATTGTACTTTGTTCATGTAAGCAAAAGTTTTTTTTAGAAATAGTCAAATATTTCTGGGACAATGTACGAATAACAGCCTCCGTGGTCTAGTGGTTAGAGCGTTAGGCTCACGATCTGGAGGTCCGGGTTCGATTCCCGATGGGGACATTGTCGAAATCACTTTGTGAGACTGTCCTTTGTTTGGTAAGGACTTTTCAGGCTTGAATCACCTGATTGTCCGAAAAAGTAAGATGATTCCGTGCTTTGGAGGGCACGTTAAGCCGTTGGTCCCGGCTATTAGCCGTAAAAACACCTCCACCAACCCGCATTGGAGCAGCGTGGTGGAGTATGCTCCATACCCCCTCCGGTTGATTGAGGGGAGGCCTGTGCCCAGCAGTGGGACGTATATAGGCTGTTGATGATGAATGTACGACTATGAAAGGTGAGTATGGTAGTACGTGACATATAAGCTGAGCTGAGAGCAAAGATGACTTTATTCTTTAACATTGTGTTTTAACTAATATGATTTTTACTAAGCCTGGAATATACTTACACCCAACATACTTGATATATTAGCCGTTTAAAATAAACTCTTTTTAATTTCTCTTTTAAGTTTGACATTTTCTGAATTGTGTAATTGAGCCTGTGAGGACATTTTCAGAATTGTTTTTACTTATAAAAATAAGGCAGGAATAACTCTTGGCGAATGAGACCTTATGCGCCTATCAATCTAACAAAAAAGCTTAAATACTGGCATTATTTTTTCCTAAAAGCATAAGTCGTTAGAAATAATTCATAAGCATAGGCCTTACAGATGAATTCGACAGAAGAGCCAAAACTAATTTGCCCTGTAATATAACTTTTTAGCATTACTTTCAGTTCTATTATTATAAACTCGTCCTTACCAGGGGCTAGTGAAGAAGTGATGCAGAGCTTCATAGATTGGCACCTCGTCACCTTCGCTGTCAGTGATCGTGCCGTGGAAGTAGAGGTAGCTGACCCACAACAATACGTAAAGCGAGGCACACAGACCCAGCACAGCAATTCGCCTGGATAAAAAAATACGATATCAAGTAAACAGTCTTCTATCATGTGGGTTGTGAGGTGGAGTAACAACCTCATGACTCTGGCGTCAGGGTTATTAGTGAGCCGTCAAACTCCCCTAAAATGACACATGTAACGACCACGTACTTATATCAGTCAGTAGTAACAGTAACCAATGACTTAACGTGCCTTCCGAAGAACGGAACATCATACTTACGGACATTCGGGTGATCAGCCTGTAATGTGCTAAACAAACTGGGAGTCATTAAGTATTTTTTGTGATATGTCTCCACCGGGATTCGAACCAGGGAGCTCCAGATCGTGAGCACAACGTTCTACCAATGGACTACGGAGGCTGGAAGTAAACAGTAACAGTACAGGATTGTTCTCAACAACCGCAAAAGGTGTCAACATTGCAAGTTCACAAAGAACTTCATAAATATATAAAGTCTTAATTAGGTTTTGTTGCAAAGGTTTACTTCAGTATAAAGACAGTGTGCAATGGTAACACAAGATACCAGAATCTACTCATAACAGGATAAGGGATGGCTAGAAAGAATAGGTATCTATCAAAGCCGAAATGCCAAAACTATGGTATCTAAAAGAACTGAATTAAGACATGAAAAAGAACACATTTTATAGATTATAATAAAAAACGCTGTGTTTAGCTGACCTCATTAAGCAAAACTTTGTCGTCATGATTGTATTTAATCAAGTGCTTTGCAAATTTTTAGGTACATGCATTTTTCTATTGAATCGACAACTTTTAATATTTGTTATTAAAAAATCAAATATTTTTCGATATCATTAGAATTTAATTCATTATAGCACAAAGGAGTTATAACAGATTTGACTGTAGTGTTGCATACAATATAAATCAAGTTGTTTTATTTTAACAATATAACAAGTAATAACAACAATCAAGAGAGGAAAGGCGCACAAAAGCTTTGTAACTATTGACAACTAAATATAAAAAACTTACTTGACAAGGCTATTCTTGGTGGTTTTCTTGCGCCACTCCTTGGAGAAGGAGTCAAACGCGAGAGCTGAGGCGAGCACCATCAGTGTGAACCACACAGTCTCGTCATACACATAGAACCTCACGGGGTACGCCGCATAGGCAGCAAGGAGTGGCCACTTCAGACTTCCCTGTTCTCGTCCAATGTTGCCAACCGTCCACACACCTTCAAAGATCATACACATTTTAGTGACCCTCCATAATATATAACAGTTATACCTTGTTATTTGACAAGACATACAAGCTATTTGCCTAAAAGATCTTTTATATTTATGAGATGGTGGATGGATAGGTTCTAAATATGAAACTATTGCTTACCGAGAGCTGCAACAAGTGGGACAAGATAGTTCAGGTATCTCAGGTTGATTCCGTTGAACTCATCTGGAGGCACGGCTGACATTGCCATCTGGCCCCACGAGTAACCCACCATCAACATGCCGGTGAAGCGGTTCATCGAAAATGGAGGCTGGTCAAACACATCATGATAATTAGTAGAATGTTATGGAGCAGGTTAGTGTATGTAAAGGATATTAAAAATAATTTTATTGTGGCCACTGAATGGCTTTTAAAGTGTATACATCTATATGGTCAGTAGTGAGCTCATATTATTTTGATATTATTATATTACATCTACATAATATTTCAATACCCCTATACCAAGAATAGTTGCAAGGGTACACCCACCGTGTTAGGGATTATTAGGGGCATGAATTGTGTCTATTTCAAAATTATTTTAATTGAAAGTGACACTACATTTAATCTCTCCAAGTTATGAATCATCAATATCAGCCATACTTAAACCCTGGTAACTGCTGTATTTTACTGTTGTTTATACCCATATATACCAAAATAAATCTAAAACCTCATAATTATATTTCTAGTTTGGGGGTAGTGCAAATCATATATATAAACCTAAAACTGTTGTTTTTCAACTATACTGGTGCTTATTCCTGTAGACACCATCTAATTTTATTTAAGTTATATCAGTCATTTCTTATCTGCCGAAAAGGAAAGGGACAGGTAAATGACAGGCATAAAATTTATGAAACACACGTCAATTTTAGGCAGGAATTTTAAAAACCCTTCCAAATGTAATATTTATTTATGTATATTTATTGGCTAATAACCCAACAGAATTAAGTTGACAGCATACATCAAATGGGTTGCATACTAGCGAGCTGCCTATTTTATTCCTCCAGGTTATTTATTCATTTTAAAATTAACAGTTGTCAATCATCCGTCTCTTTCCTTTTCGGCGGATAAGAAAATGGCGGGTATAACTTAAAATAAAATTAGGTGTTTGCAGGAATCGGGGACATTAAAACTTACCTATTAATGTTAACAGGGAAGAGGCTGATTTGAAATTTGTGAACTAGTGAGATTTATGGAACGCTATGAAAGATTATGAAACACTTTTTATTGATTTATGACGATGAGAGTGAGACATATTGAATATTAAATGATTTAGCATAATAAGACATTTCAAGCAGCACACATTAAATAAACAAGTCATCACACACACACACACACAAAATATAGAAAAAGGACAAGGTAGCAATTTAATCAAAATAATTACTGTGACGACAGTTATATAGTTTGTTTATTGGAGTACTGTCATCAAAAGAATAACAATAATCAGGCAATTTTCTTTTTCATTCTCCCTACTTTGCTATTCATTCTGTAGATTTATTCTTCTTTTATTGCACAAAAAAAAAATAAAAGCAACAGCACAAAGATGCAATGTACATGCTTATAAATGTATTGTTATCATACCTTCACCTGAACCTGTAGGCTACATCACCCATTGAAGGATTGGCTTGAAATTAAATAAATTATTAAGAATATAGTTAGATGAAGATAATCTGAAAAGTTTGATAGGTATATGTATATCAAGACTCATTTGTCTATTTGTAAATATTGATAACATTTTTTACTTTTTATATATTACCATGTTAGTAGGACAAATAAAGAAAGTGAACAACACTATCTACCAACTTACATTAACAAATTCAGATTTAATGCATACTCAGTGGATTGTTAGTATCGGAGTGGTGGTGGTGATGGTAAATTCTTATTAGGGTTTTGTACCCACTATATTGCATATAAGTACTAAAGATTGTGTAAAGCCATTAGATGTACAATGGTACTGATTTCAGTAGACACCTGCAGATATCTAACCTCATAAGGCCCAGATTTCCAGATACAATAGTTAAACAATGGGATTTTCGATTTTAAAAGGCATCTGGGTATTACATATTTATTTACATTGTTTCATTCCTTCATTTATTTTTAAATTAACAGCTATCCCATCATCTCACCTTTTCCTTTTCAGTGGATATGAAAGTGACAGGTATAACCAGAAATAAAATTAGGTGTCTGCTGGTATCAGGACTATTTAGGGAATGCAATCTTACAGTAAACAACACAATTACAATCTTGGTATTTGCAAGATTATGAAGACCATATCTCATGATATTTGCAAAATCATATTCACATTGATGTCATAAAATTGGGGCAAGGTATTGGTATGTATACTTGACATGAAATTAGATTCCCTAGCACCACTGTCTTTCAGGTAAGTAGACACATTCACCATATATTTAAAATTTTAAACCATCAGAATTATATTTTATTTTAGTACATAATGAAACAGAGCACAACAAAATCTATAGGTACTTTGTAAAATCTTTCTAGTCACACATTTATACATTCTACCTATATACAATTATTTATGCAGTAATTTAACCTTTGTTAATATATTTTAAGTACCCATAAGACTTGCTTACCAAGTCACATACATTACCCACACAGAACTTGTGGTCATGTTAAAATTAGTAAGCTATATTTATACAACATACATTGGTGACCCAGATATCTCTAACCTTACCTTTTTATTACGTAGCATCCTATTGGCGAGTTCCTGCATATACTGAGGGTCTTGATTGGCATCTCTAACGTAGCGAGGAATACGGAATATTTCACCAAGCCACCCAACGCCAAAACCACCAAGGGTTGTCCACCAGACAAAGGCGTGCCTGTCCCTACGAAGATAGAAATGATGCCCGCCAAAAATCCCACTAAACAACCACAGAAAATACGCCCGGATCACGGACTTCTCCCCTGGCAGCGCCTCCTTTTTCGCAGACATGTTCCTTTGAAAAGAAGAAAACGTCGAGTGTAAAAACTGCGAATACCACAATAAAATTTCACTTTAGTGAATGAATATGAATAGGAAATACTTCAAACTTACCTAAATATAAAATTGAAGTGTTTTTATTTTATAATTACTTGGAATTTCTGAATAAATTACACTTGAAACTTTATTCTTCAAAAGAACAAGCCAATATGAATGAAGAGTGAAAAAGAAAATCCTCTCTCTGGCTGTCAGTCAGTCAAATCAAAACGTCACACCAGGGCGGCGACGTGACATTAAAATTTGGATACACGCCCAACTCACTCTTAGTCATAATCTTCTTGGATTATAGTTTGGAACTTATCGATCCGTTACATTTTTTTTATCCGTTATGAGACGTAAGAGTACGAAATATACAAAACGATACATAGAACAATACGGACCTCCGCGAACCGAAAAGTCGTCTCCTCCCCCATAGCATGCCATGCATGCATAAAGGCGTTTTCGCATTACATCCGATTTTTATCCGAACCAAGCAAGGGAACCAAGTCCATGAAATAACGGATCCAAAATGGTCGTAGAAGTATTTGTATAGTAGCTCATCGTCATCACACTACATGATCCGAGTCTTATCCGATTATCTGATCCAAGTCCGAAAAATTTTCGGCGAAAATAACGGATAGTCCGAAAAAGAATGACGGACAACCTTCCAAGCTACGTTCCCCAAAAAACAATATAGATGGCACTGATAATTACCTATTTATTAATAACTCAGGTACATAATTATTCAAAAATATAATGTAATGGCGGAAGCATATAATATTGATATTTGGATCAGATTATATATAAAATTATGTTGCTACCTATATTGCTTCACTTTACTTTGATCAGAATAATAATGGGTGAAAGATTTAGGTAATTGTGCATGGGTGTAATAAATAGGGTCATTATGTATATCAAAGATAAAAGATGCATTATATGTTATTCATGAAATTAGAAGGTTAACACGTTGCCAGTCCAGTGCCCCCAACGTGGGGGCACCACAAAATATGATGGCAAGTCCGTGCCCCCACGTGTGGGTCACGGGGTTCATATAACTTCGAACTACGTTTTCGGGCTTGGACTTAGGAGTACGTTTATGTAATTTACTGGACTTATCAGCAAAGGATGAAGTCATAGGATGAAAAAAAAACAATCCACATTTTGTTTTTCGTGCGGGAAATATGAATTATTTTCCACTGAGTAAGACAAAAACGTTATTTTATTAAAAAAATATATTTATTTATATCAAAATTCCGCGACTTTATAATTTGTCTTCAATATCTTCATTTTCATACAACAGTTTCAATATCTGATATGATGCTTTCAGCGTCCCTATCTTCCAGAATCCTCTGGATATCCCTATCCGGTAAAATAGACATTTTATGCGCAAAAGTGAACGTACTATATCGGAATCAAAACAACAACTGTTTCGAGTCTCAGATAAATGTGGGAATTATAATAATTGTTGAACTACTCGCAAAGTAAAATAAAAAATTTACTCCCAAGTCCGTGGGGTCACATTATTTCCTCCTCATAAGTCCGTGCCCCCACATGTGGGTCACGGGAAAAACTGCTGAAAACTAAAAGGAAAAATGATTTTTCGGAAATGAAACTTCTTATACGTTGTAGTTACATATAATAACATACGAATTCGACATTATCTAAGTTGGACTTACCGGGTCGAAAAAAAACTTTGTATGGGGACTGTGAACGTGTTAAACGAAGAAAAAACTGTACAGAGCCATCTATATTGATTTTGAGGAACGTATTCTGGAAAGTCCCTTATTAAGCCTGGGTGTAATAAAAAGGGTCATCATTTATACCCAAAAACAATGATAAAAGATGCATATTATGAAATTAGAAGGTATATTATTTTTGAGGAACATAGCCTGGAATGGAATGTCTCTTATTAAATATCTCGGAAAATATTTTTTGTCCTGTTGAAAAAAATAAACACAGATTTTTTTACTTTTCGTGGTTTATAATGTGGAATAAAAATTACATGTGTTCTCCATTTTCTAATATCCATAATAAAATTCTCGGACTCGGTTCGGATAAGAATCGGATCGGATGCAGTGCGAAAACGCCCTAATCCAACCCAACCAACCAACCAAGCAACGAACGTCCGTCAGTCGATACATTCGATAGACGAGGAAGAGGAACGAGAAAAAACCGAGCCGACCGACTTTTTTTACACAGCAAAATATGTCAAACAAATGGTGTGCGAGTGTGAACATAAAATTCTACTTCATCCTATTTTCTGCCTAATATTTTGCCAATAGGTTCGTTTCGTTATGTTAGCTACTAATTTAATGCGTTCTATTGTTTAATTACCGCCAATATGCTTTTAATAACTTTTTGAAGTCACCCATAATCAATAGTCATCGAGTAATCTTGGCCACAAATCCACCACTACATACCTTTTCGCGTTCATTAGTCGTCCTTGTAAACGTTTGCAATCATGAATTTCGAAAATAACAGTGCTAGTAGTGGATATGTTACGACGGAAACTATCTACGGCACACATGAGGATTCTCATGTAGTGATGTCAGAGAAGGTTCAGTCGCTGGCGGGGAGCATTTACCAGGAATTCGAGCGAATGATAGCTCGCTACGATGAGGACGTTGTCAAAACACTGATGCCACTCCTGGTAAATGTGCTGGAATGTCTAGACTCTGCATACCAGTCGAACCAGGAGCATGAAGTGGAGGTGGAGCTGCTCCGCGAAGACAACGAACAGCTGGTCACTCAGTACGAGCGCGAGAAGGCTGCCAGGAAGCATGCGGAACAGAAGGTGAGTTTGTACATTTTGTAAAGACCTTGATTCAGTTTTTCTTTGTTTCATCTGCAAGGTTGTCGATCTTATTGCATTTTATTTTGTTTTCTAATGGCATATAGTACATTTGTTGTGAGTGGATGAACATTTTTAACAGTGACTTAATTTGTTGTAGTAGAGCATGTGTTATCCATTCTCTTATCTGAAGCTCAAGGTAAACAAGGTGTATCACTTGCTTAATTACTTAATATTGAATAGTTTAAAATTTAGGACAAACACCCACTAAGGTCAGGTGTTAGTGATGTATTTGGTTTGAATTCCTTGTGTATTTGTATGACTTTACTGGCATGCCATATAATGTTATTGTTTATAAGCCAAGTTGATAAATGTGTTGATTGCTATTCAGGGTACTAAAATAAACAATGACATGAGGGCATTTATCATTTCAATACCTACAAGAGATAACTTCACTAGAATTTGATATATAGCTACATCTCATTGTATGTAACCTACTAATTTACATTCAATAGTTTATTTGCTAATCTACTAGTAAATACTTACTAGTAGATTAGCCTCTTGCTAACATTTGACTTAAATATTGTTCTAAATACAGGTTTTCATATTATCTTACAGTCTATCATACAGTTTAGACTTTAGATAAATAATAATTATGAAAATTTTTAACATTTCTTAATTTTTTATATTATTTTTTATATTAATAGATCATTAACTAAGAATAATAAATGCATTTTTAAAACAATGGGAGCTATATACATTATTAATCACGAGAAATCCTTTCCACTATTTCAAATTCAATGACTCATAATAAGGCTCAATGCCTCATAAATGGAATATTTATTTAATTACATTTAGGAAGATTTAAAGCTGAATTATGGATTTATTCTTCATTTGTTCCACTGAGCTTTGTCCCACATTAAAAAATCCTAGGTTGTCCCAAACAATATGCTTCCTTTGTCCCCAAATATAATTTTAATCATTTTATTCCCGTTTCATCCTATTTTATATTCCTTGTCTGGTCCATACTTTTTTATATGCCAAAGTTTATTATAATGTTTATATTTGCTTTGGCCAAACTTACCTTTTGTACAATTAGCAAATAACTAAGTTATTAAAACAATTAAACCATCTTCAAAAACTGTTTCATAAAAAGTAAGAGATAATATAAACTTTCATATTTTTTGATACTTTTTTTAGTTTAAACTTGAGTATATTTTAAAAGTATATCTTGAAAATACTTGTGATTTGGAACGAACCACACTTCATAATATAGTGATATGGGAAAAACTAAGATTTCTTTGGAATGTGGGACAAAACTTCAAGACGAATGAAGAATAAATCTAATTATATTAAATAAAGTCGCTATATTAAATGATAATTCTTATTTCCTAGCTATTGGAAGCTGAAGACCAATATGAGGGTGAAAGAAAGGAGCTCACAGGTCGCCTGGAAGCTCTGGACAGCATAGTCAGGATGCTCGAACTTAAGCATAAGAACTCACTTGACCACGCCAGCAGACTTGAGGAACGAGAGAATGAACTTAAAAAGGTATGGTTTTCCATGTTATTTTAATTAAAGTAAATTTAGAACTGGAGTAACAATAAGAAGACACAACCTGAAGATAGAGCAACTTAATGTTGGTGTATGTACTTGTGCCACTGTGTTACCTGTGCCATGTACATACATATACAGTTGTAAAGTTGTCACTTATAAGTATTGTCTATAATGATGTAAGCTGGAATTTAAATGATGTGTAGCTTACTACTAAAGGTAATAATCAGGTGTAACCAGTAATAAATACAAAAAATAAGATACCATTCAGGTTATCTTTGCAAAGTTACAGGGTTCATATATATATTCCATGGTGGTTGTTAGCATACGGGTTGTCTTACTTTGTCATTCTATCCACTCCAGTACAGTACTTAAGTAATATTAATTTTGTAGGAATATGCGAAACTACACGATCGATACACGGAGTTGTTCAAGACCCATATGGATTACATGGAGCGGACGAAGCTGCTGCTCAGTACGGCCAGTGAGCGCAGCGAGGTGCGTGGGCGGCTCGGCCTCAACCCCGTCGGCAGGTCCAGTGGTGAGCTTTTCATATACATTCTCCTTGTATAACTCTTCTTTTCGAAATCAGACATTCAAATTGGGTTTTTGTTCTTTAGAGGTGGGAATTTGGTGATACCCTAGCTATTTATTTATTTTTTTTGTTTAATCCAGGCCCAATATCATTTGGGTTTGCTTCGCTGGAAGGCTCAGTCCATGTGGTGGAACAAACAGAGAGCATCCCTGGAAGCCCTGTCAGTCTGTCTTCTTCGCCATCATCACCTCCCATCGGCTCGGAACTAGCTGCCGTCAGGACCATGGAGAGAGCTCACCAGACAGATCCAATCACGCAGCAAAGTCAGGTGAGGCCTATTGGACAAATGTGATGTAAAATCTCAAGTTTTTCGTACGTAATTCGCAAAACGTCATTATCAAGCCTGTCCCCTTCCTTTTTAAGTTGCAAGCTATTAAAACGGCTCTACAAAATGGTATTCTGAAAATACCCATAATAGTAAACAAGCAAATTAAGAAATGGCCAGTTTTAGTATACTCAAATCTACATATTATTCTATCTTCACTTGACTATAAATATGAATATGACTGTAGTAGAAGTTGAACTGCGAAAAAATATATTTTATTTTAATGAAATGTACTTTATTTTTTTATATTGTTTTTTTACTTTTTTTGTAATAAAATATAAGTGCAACTAAGATTTGACTGAGTAGTAAGCAAAGTATTAGTACTGAATATTCCGTTCGGTTTATAAGCTATAAGTGACCATTTTATGCGATATCTTCGATAGAGCTTTTCTTCAGAAACAACAGTAAAAATGTAGGATTAAGCAAAAATCTTAATAGTATTTACAAAGGTTTATTAACAACTAATTACACATATAGTTAATTGTACCTAAGCACAAACATACCCCTCTTACTACGAGCTTGACCGCCGAACATCGCCACTTCCCAAAACGATGTAGATCAGGCTGTTCCACTGCTTAACGAGAGGATATGCGCTAGCTACTTTATGATCAAAGAGAGTATCCACACAGAAATTATAACTTTCCAGTGTTTCTTTCGACTAACTGCCCTGTTACATTCATCTTGATCGCACTCGTATGACATCGAGTAATGCATGCCACTGAATCTGGACTTTTCACATAGCGGTAGTTCCGAATAGATATACGCACATTCCCGGACCACGGTCACTTCTTGTTCGTCTGTGAATAACTGTACTTGAGATAAAGAACGACAGACTGGCCGCTTATTACTCGTTGTACTTCTGTTGCACTCCTTCAAATATTCTTTTCTCAAATCATATGAGAAGCACCCGTGTGGGTTGATAATCGACGAGCACTGATAGCACTTAATGCTGAGCGATTGTTTACACATTGCAAAAAATATTACAAATATCACTGGTAGTGTACATCTATGAAGAAAACATTTCATTTTATTTCAAAATAAGATTATACAAACATGTATTTATTATACTTTCATACGACACATTGGCAGACGTCAGGTGTCATAATTATTCGTAATTTGAATTAGTTTGAAAGTTTATATTTTGTCAATAATGCTTTGTGATGAAGGAGATTTTATTTTGAACAATAGATTACTCATCAACAGTTAGAAATAGACTCTCTCTTGTATTTTTTAAGTTAGGAGCTCTTTGTCGAAATAAAAGTTGATAATTATTAAAGAGAGTGAGGAAACGTGTAACAGTTATATCGGTAAGTAAGAGCAGGGTTTTTATTTGTTAATTTATTATAGGCCACATCGCCGGTTGCGCCTCCGTCAGGATCCGTCAGTAAGTCGCAGACCAAGAGTGAGAAGCGCAGTGGCAACACGTTGTACCAGGAGCTGGCCTTCCACGACACCGACGCCAGCATGGCTGAGGGAGACGACGGAGCTGACATTACAGGTATGAGACAGCTTACTGTGTGTTCCTAATCCTGTATTTTTCGTGTGGCTTAACATATCCTTTGGATCTTCGTCTTGCCATCACTGTCTCATCCCGATCAAATCGACATTACAGTCAGTTTTGAAATATCGTAAATGTGCTTTTTACAGGAAGCTGGGTCCATCCTGGTGAATACGCATCTTCAGGTAATATATTTTTTTCCAACTTTGTACCTACTTACATACCTTGTTCCTATCTAATATGTTTCATATGAGTACACTGTAGCAGTTAGATTAAATTTGTAAGGCTTCTAATGTTCTGCGTCTGCTATATTACTAGCTACCTAATAATATAATTGACTAAAGACTAACCGACCTAAACATATTCAAAACAATAAAATAATTAACATTTGTCTTATGTCAGATAATAGTTATTTGTTAAACAAGAGTGGAAAGTTATGTTTCATACGCGACTGCGAACATTGAATTCCTACGAACTAGCAAAGTAGTCTAGAATTTAATCACTGTCCTAATAATTGGACACGTTAATTTTTCGCTATATGTATAGCTAGGTATATCAAATCAAATATTTCTTTAGGTAATTTATGAGTAACATCTTCAAATTCAAACATGATATTATTTTAAGTAAGTAATATTAAATGAATGTTTACCAGTTTTTATTTTAAATATTATTTTCAATAAAGTTAAATTCAATTCATAACATTAAATAAAACCTAACTTACAAAATCGCGCAAGTTTATGCTGCAGATTAAGTTGTATGGTTATGTTTCCCTGCGTTCTCTTACGAAAAAATCGGAGTATAAAATGAAAAAGCTACTTTGTCATTTAAGTGAAT
Source organism: Pectinophora gossypiella (assembly GCF_024362695.1). NCBI lineage: Eukaryota > Metazoa > Arthropoda > Insecta > Lepidoptera > Gelechiidae > Pectinophora > Pectinophora gossypiella. Next base: position 15,484,726 of record NC_065433.1, read on the forward strand.
AAAACGAACTTTTCCACGCACGCGAGAAGGACCATTTTGTTGTGCTGGAGAGTTGAAAATTATATTACTTAGATATAGCTGTTATCAGCATTATTGGAAGTCATTTTAATAATGATAAAACTGCTGTTTGACTTATATTATAATATCTTATTAATGTATACCTATATTAATGTAAAAAGATAATAAGAATATGATGAAACAATTAACTTTATTTTTTGTGTTAATACTATTTAGTGATGTAACGAATACTTATTTTTCAACATTCGTGAATGCCTCCTATTGTTATATCTGATGCCATTTATTTGAGTCAATTTTTATAGCTTATCATAAACATAAAAATCTAGTTTATAGGTGGCAAAAAATACTCTACCAATAATGCAAACATGAGTTTTAGAAGACCTGTTGTAACTGCCTGAAATATGTTTTAATATCACACCTACATTGTTTGAGAACTTTAAGGAAAGACGGCCAGTGATGGAGGTGCTTCCCCTTGATTCTATTAGGATTACAAGGCTGCGCTAGAATGAACCTTTTAGAAGTTATAAGCCAAAATCTGAAAATCCTCGAAAATGTCGCAGCTGTAAACTTTACACTATTTGAAACACTTTACGTTAATTTTTGCAAAATATTTTGCGAATGTGGCAGGAATGCGAATGTACCGAAAAGTATGCATATTCATAAATTCGAATACCAAGTATTCGTTACATCACTATTATTAATGTTGGCATATACTAATGATTTATGTTTTGTTTCCATGTTTTCTAACAAAATGTTGCATCAACGCATTGCAGTCAATGATAACTATTTTGGTAAGTAACACTCATTTTGAATGCTGATTTGTTAAATATAAATAATGATAAACCCATTAGTGCCTAACCTGAATATAACTCGCTAATAGGCACATGACTCCACTCAATCCACAGGAGAGGTATGTAGCATAATAGGTATTCCACTACGCTACTCCAGTGGGCTAGTGGCCAACAGACCTTCAAGCCTTCGCCTTTCATCATTATCATCACTAATTTAAGAGCCACGCTCTTGTCAGTGTAGCATTTTCCATGCTACTTTTTAGGGAAAAATAGAGCCGTGGTTTCCCTCTTGCCTTCTGATTATCAATGACCAGAATTGGGTAGTTTCCTAGGTCAAAGATAAATTAAATTCTGATTACTAAATAAAGACAGATCTAAAGGTAACAAACGTTTTATTTTTTCTATTTAATTTGTTTATGAATATTAATAAAGAAAAATGTAATAATAGGTGCGACATTTTGTCACGTTTTTCAATGTCGTCACAGGTAGTTTTTTCACACAAATTCCATAGTAATTTCGCGTTTTGACGTTTAGTAAAAAGTAACTGATTTGACTAGTTGGAAACTACCCTATTTACGATTTTATGTGCCCGCCATAGCATGGAGGGCCCGATATGGGAGTTACTAAACACCCATCCAACGACTGGTGACACTTAAAATACAGAAAAATAAGTTGTATTAATGAAAAATTTTATTGCACACACATTTACAAGGAAATCTTGAACGCGCCCCTATCGCTGACAATTGTACATGATATAACGTGTATTGTAACTTCTTGCTAAAGTTAACGCCGCATATAATTAGTCACTTTCCAAGTCTGTAAAAAAACGAATTATAAATTGCAATCGATCTCGACAATATCGAAGGCAGCATCATGAATCTCGGAATTGTTTTTTTTTATATATGTTAAAATTATTCAATCAAATCGTATTTCCGTGTTAAATATGCTTCATTGTATTTCGCATTAGATTTTGGTTAAGCGAATCAACAAGGCAGGCCTAGAACAAGGTCTAGGTTACGCGAGCACGCTAAATGTAAATTGATGTGTCTATTTGCAAGTGCAACAAGGTACATGAAACAATATTATACTAATATGTTTGTGCTCAAGAGAAAACCTGAGCTACAATGTTATATTATACCATACAGATAGACTAAAAAAAGAGCCAAGTTTTGTTGGGAATGTAACTCAAGTCTACAAATTTGTATTCCATTCATATAACAGACTTTACGTATAATTTAATTTAGCTATTCTAATATGATTACAAGGACACATCGCCCGGCTTCGTAGGCAAACAAATCCACATGCATAATGAAATCGGAACGAAATCGTGCCCCTTGTGTATTCTGTAGTTGATAACGTTGATGGATGACTTATGTTTATTAAAAAATAATATTCTACCTATATAGTATATAATGCATTTATTGTACATGTGAAAATAAATTGATGCAAATGTTCTGTTGCGGTTTTTGCAGAATTTATGAGTGAAAATAGAAACGCAGAAAATAATTATATTCCATCGGAAGCGCTCAGTTTGCGTAACCGTAAAAGTAACATACACACTACAAATATATTATTTATAATTATATCATGTAGTAACCGAGCCGAACGGGGCCGTGGTAGCCCAGTTGGTAGACGCTTGACTCTCACTTTGAGGTCGCATCTTAGAATCCCAGCATAGACGTAAACCAACGACTTTCGAATTTGTTTTCGAGTTCATGTTTGGATCATAAATGATTATCACGTGCTCAGCGGTGAAGAAAAACATTATGAGGCAACCCAGATTCCCAAAATATGCATTTCGGAGGTTTGTGACCTAACCCACATTGGGCTGGTTTACCCTTCGCGGGTTAAAAAATCCGACAGGCAGTGGCTTCTGCAAAAAACCCCACCTGTCAATTGTTTTGATTAGGTAAGCGGACCCTGTGACAAACGGAGATAATGATGGTCACGTAATAATCAGTTTCATTGGCCTCACATAAGTCGCAAATTAAAGTGGGCGACATATTCGATAAAACAGTTCACGACATTCTAGAACAAGACCCGAACCTTTAAATTCCTCCAAAACCGGGAACGTAACAACACGGGAGAAACACATCTAAAAGACAGAAAAGCACCAGGCTTTGACCTCATTACCAAAGAATTGCTGATACATCTTTCTAAAAAGCTGTAGTGGTTTTGACCATGCCGCTCAATGACATTTTGAGAGTGCAATATACCTCACATGGTGAGGAAGGTGTCACACATGCTGATGGCGCACAAAGCTGGTAAACCAACCAATGGATTCACTTTCTACACTTCTATCGGCTTATTACCAATTCTGTCGATAATAATATCAATTTGGATTCAGATAAGCTCACTGTACAAGCATAGAGTATAAAGTATAGGACATCATGAAACACTAGAACAAAAGAAGTACTGCTCATTTGAAATCCTAGATTTAAATTTTGACCGCATTTGCCGATGGAATAAAAATTACTGAACCAATTTTGATGGGGTTTTCACTGTTGTATCACGAAAATCATGTACTTGTACTTGTTGGGTTTACAAGGAAAAAAGATATGCCAATTTAAAACAAAGCATTAATATCCATTTATTACATCCGCAAAATTATTATATAAAGAGGTATGCTAACTTTAAACAAAAAAAAAAACTCATATTTCGCCTGTAAAAGTTTTGATAAAATAAAAACGCCTGAACGAATTTAGAGTTCTCACTGGAGTTGCAAATCATAAATTGAAGTGTTAAGCTTGTGTGTATATAGGCTATTTATATTTATGTATAAATGAATGTGGATTGTTCTATAGTAATCTTAGCAAAGATAGTAATAGATAGATCTCAAAAGTGTAGGCAGTATAGAGGTAACACAAAGCAGATGAGGTGGATTTACGCTGACTCGAAAATCTTTCAACACGCTGCTTCCATTACGGTCAGAATAGTTAAATCACCACGCTAACATAATATTCAAATGAAACAATATGATCATTTGTTGCAGGAATGGGCAAGGAAGTCGAAAACCTCATATTGGAAAACAACGAGCTACTGGCTACCAAGTAAGTGTATTCACATAGTATAGCATCACTCCTGTATCCCCAAAGGGGCGTATCCCTTTGGGCAATAAATAGGCTTGGTGAATAGGCTCGCCTCCTATTACATGGGACTTAAACTAAACATAGCTTAGCTGGCGAGTACATAGCTTAGTGGATCTACATAGTATAAGTAATAATAGGCGACGAGCCTATTGCTATTAACTGGGAACAAATCCTGAAAACTACGTGATTTCCAACTCATAAAGTCGAATTGGGTCGTTCATATACAGGGTGTTAGTGACATCGTAACGAAAACTTTGATGGATGATTGAGACCATGATTCTGAGATGATATGAAGTGGAATTTTCCGTCGCAAAAGTATGGAACAGAAAATAATAAAAAGAAAAACAAAAATTTTCATGAATTTTCTGACTAAAAATTCCACTTGATATCAACTCAGAATCATGGTCTGAATCATCCCCCTCAGTATTCGTTATGGTGTACCCCGCACAAGTACATACTTGTGCGGGGTACAAGTACATACTGTACCCATACAAGTAGGTATGGGTGTTAGTGACACCATAACGAATACTGAGGGGGATGAAACAGCTGATTATTCTGAGTTAATATCAAGTGGAATTTTTCATCGCAAAAGTATAGAAATGAAAATAATTAAAAAAAAGTAAAAAAAATCATGAATTTTGCGACGGAAAATTCCACTTGATATCAACTCAGAATCATGGTCTGAATCATCCCTCAAAGTTTTCGTTACGATGTCACTAACACCCTGTATTATACTAGATTCAAAATAAATTATGGAATTCTGATTACGAAATAAAGACAGATCTAAAACTAACGAAAAACATTTCCTTTTTTCTATTTAACTTATTTGTGTATTTAAATGAAGAAAAACGTTATAATAAGTCCGACGTTTAGTCTCGTTTTTCTATGACGTCAGTGTGCTTTTTCATACAAATTCCATAGTAAAAAGTAACTGATTTGACTATTTGGAAACTGGCCTATTCAGTGGTTTAGAGCTCGAGCCGAAATTCAAACCCTGGACACTACGATGTAAGTCACGCGTTCTGATAACAGTATTCAATAAAGCTTTTCCTTGTTTTCGCAATTTAACGACCCCGTTACAATTACTAATGGTTAGTAATGCCATTGCAGCGTATTAATTATAATTTCATTTAAAGGAAAGTTCGAGAGTCAATATGTAATATACAGCTGCTATGGGATTAAGGATTCCCTCGGGCTTTTATTGCTAGCCCACTGAAATAAAATTAAAACAATTCTTCTAAACACAATTTCCAGAAGTTTCCAACATAATGTAGTCAGCGCATTATCGATTAGATAATCACTTAATACGACAGCCACATCATTTATATGATTAGCAAATTGTGAATTATTTATCAGGAATGCCTTGAACGTGGTGAAGGATGACCTGATAGTGAAGGTGGATGAGTTGACGGGTGAGCAGGAGATACTGAGAGAGGAAGTAGCTAACCTAAGCGCTGCCCGGGAGACCCTCAGGGAGAGGGTCACTATGCTGGAGGAGGAACTGCGTCACTTGAAGGTAAATGGTTACAAATGATACAGTTACTAATGGTGTAATAGATAATGTTTTGGTTCGTGCTGCAATTTGTAGTAGTGATTGGAAAAATAAATATGTACGCACGGGAGCTCTGCCCGGCTTATTTTTCTGTTTATCTGCTTTACTTCAATTTAGGGAGTTGACTAAGCTAAGGTTGATATTGAAATAAAATGATCAAAATACAATTTCATTTTTCTAATTGACTTATTTAAGATTTTTTATTAACAGCTACGTAACGAAACGAGTTCAACGTTTGACCAGGTTATTGATGATACCATGTTTTTATATTTTGACATCTCTAGAACTTTCTCGTTTTGACGTTTAGAAAGTATAAGACAAACACAAATTGGACTACCTGTCAGTAGCGTGTGCCGCCACCTCAGGTTATACTTTAGGATACAAGTAATATATAACCTGTATTTGCTTAGGAGGTGGTGGCCAACAATGCCGGCGGAGGCGAGAACGAGGATGAGGCAGACGTGCCCATGGCGCAAAGACGCCGCTTCACCAGGGTCGAGATGGCTCGCGTGCTCATGGAACGCAATCAATACAAGGCATGTATACGAAAAATATTACGTTATTATTTTATATTACGTCTATGTCAATTATTAGACCAATTCATGACGGATCGCGTATATGAATTCGATTCGGGCGTTGTTTTATAAAATCTGGTATACGACGGCTAACTCGCGCCCACTACTACTCCACTCCGTTAGTATTTGGAAGGCCCGCATTCATGCAAAATGCGAACGACTTCGCTGACTTCTACGACTTGGTAGTTTTTTGTACATAAATAAACTAATATTTAATGTTCCACCAAAAGCAACTGGCAGGTTTTCGTTGTCTACATCAACGATTATGTTAATAAAGAAAAAAGAAGTTTTCTTTTTGTTAAATGTCTGTATGCAAATCATTGAAATGATAAGTTTCTTTTAATGATTTTTTTTTCAGGAACGTTTCATGGAATTGCAAGATGCCGTGCGCTGGACGGAGATGGTGCGCGCCAGTCGTGTAGACTCCACAATGGATAAGAAAAACAAGCAGAGTATCTGGAAGTTCTTCAGCAACCTCTTCAGGTAATTTCTTCTTCTCGTGTGCGTAGTAAGGCTGATGACCAACCTCACCGCAGGACCTCACTTATCCTGGTGATTACTGCAAAACAAGCTTTAAACAAATAGAAAATAGACAATCAATCAATTAATGAAGCAGTAACTTGAAAACAACTGTAAAGTGAAGAAATTATTCTTTTAAAATAACAAATATAGAAATTGTATCAAAATATGTGCATGCTTTTGCGTATATTAATTTGAATAAAATTGCCTATGAGCATCGTGCGCCCGACAGTATTTTTGGCCTAAATTTAAGTAGCCTTTATTCATTTTTGATTTAAAATAGCAGGTGAAGTTCTTAATGCAGATAAGCGATTTTGGCCTGAGTTTCATACAACAGTGCTATTTTAGCCAGCTTAGCGAAATCAAAGCGAATACATCTAACGCTTGCGATATATGCGCCTTCCGTAAAATACATCAACATCATAAGAGACATAATGTCTTCTGTGGAACATTCAAGTGTTGTCTTGGGACAGAAAAACTCGTTCTTAACGTGTGCCACGTGGCACCTTGCCGCATACGAGCGAGTGAGGCATACATTTGGGTGCGCCCCCCTACCCCCTAAAGGCGTAAGTCGTAAGTCTTGATAAAAGTGGCCCCCATCAGGGGGTGAGGTAAATCGATCTCGCTCCAGGCTCGTATTGGTGCGGGGCGAAGTGTCCGTAGTGTACGTAGTATTTGTTTATTGTTTATTCTATAACTACGCCCAGCTTGAACGCTTAGGCCTATCCTTTCCACGTAAATGTAGATTCCTTCAATAAATTTAAATTACTTCAATGATTACAAGTAAATACAAGAAGTGAAAGGCCTTAGGTTTGGGGGACATTATGTATGCATGTATTAAATATTAGTTGAAACTGTTTTCCATCATACTTGGAGTCTTGAGTTCGACTACTGGTTCGGTCAATTTATGAATCGACTCACAATGGATGCACAGTGAAACAGTATATTTTCTGTTCCTTCTCCAATCGAAAAGAAAGAGGCGGCATGCGCCCATTAGCGGGACGTATATCTGTTGTTTAATATGAGTTAACTATGTGTAAAACTTGTAAAATGCTAAAAAATATGTCTATCTCTATGTCATATTGCGTTAAGTATGAAATTAAGTTATATCTGCTAATGCGATGTTCTCTGTGCGCCTGGCGGACTGTTACAGTACACACTGTACTGTTATATTGCGCTACTGCCAAATTGTATACACACAAAAATGCTTATTGCATTGAGAATGTCGTAATAAACGACAGAGAGATTGTGTCATTTCTAACTTGATCATCTATCACCATACGCTTCATCATATCTATCTTAAAACTTCGTATCAAGTGTGGCTGCAAGCTCTTTTCTGACTACTTATGCCCTGGGATGAGTTTATGTACGTATGTGTGTAAATAAATAATTATCTTTTTAAAGTTTACTTGAACTAGAGTTCTGCTTCAGGAGACTAGAGGAGTGGCAGAGGCTTCTGTTGAGAAGTTAGGGTCACGGTCAGTCCATATCCCTAAACAAATTGATACATGCAATGCAACTGCAACTGATTCCCTTATAATTAAATTCTTTTGTATATTGTGTATTACATTTAAAGCGTGGATGCACAAGCTTGTTGCTGACATATATGCATGCCACCTCATTGCACGTGTCAGCTACTTTGGGTCTGTACCTGGCAAGCGAATACATTGCACTACACGGCCTCCATGGGCCAGTGGTTTGAGCGTTGGGCTCACGATCCGGAGGTCCCGGGTACCAATCCCGGTGGGGACACATCACGAAAATTACTTCGTGATCCCTAGTTTGGTTATAGGACATTTCAGGCTGATCACCTGTTTGTCCGGCTGATCACATGTCAGGGGCTTTTGGCGGCTCAATAGTAACCCTGACACCAGGGTTGATGAGGTTGGTAATCTACCTCATAACCCACACGACAGAAGAATTTTCGAAAGTACTGTTTTCACGTTTAGCTTGTAAATGTATCAACATTGTGTAAGTTACTTGTTCATGCAGGTAACTAGCAGGCTAATACTGCTCCGTTTTACCGGCGTGTGTATTTGCGCCTTCGGTGAAGATCTATTAGATTGTTATGGTCGATGTTTGCAGGCGAAGCGATTCTGTCCAAAGAAGTTTAAAAGCATTAGATGATTCATTCATAAGAATACTCGATGTCGCTGACTGCGCTAAAAGGTCATAAGTAAAATATTTGATAGTAGTCAGTAATAAAGTATGAGTAGTAGTTATTTAATTTATTTGCGTAGCATACTTCCACTGTAGACGTCTCATTAAATGCAGTTGTGTTGATTTTCTAAGTTCTGCGAAATTATTTATATGTTTTGTGAAGCCTGGCGAATGCTCTGAGTAGGTAATTATTATTTATACAATGCACAAATAATCCTGACTGTCTATTATGCCCATGCACAATGAACATTGATAATACTATAATAAAAATACTGGAAGTTTTGATAAAATAAAAATAAGATGCGTTCACGTTCATTACAGCAAATACCAAAAAGAAAAACATTTGATGTTGGTGTGGCTACAGTATCAGTTGTCTCATAGATGTGAGACTTCCTCACTTACTCACTTACTTACCGACTTACTCACTGATAAAGCCTGATACACTCATAAAGACAACATCATGCTTTAGTTAAAACGAGTGAATTCACGTAGTAAATTATATTTATGCGAGTGTATTTTTTTCTTGTTTAAATTATAGTATGTAATCATTGGCTCCGATTCCTGCAGACGCCTGATTTTATTTTAAGTTATACCTGTCATTTTCTTATCAGCCGAAAGGGTCGGGTGATTGACAACTGTTAATTTTAAAATGAATAATCCGGGCGTATAAAATAGGTATCTCGCTAGTATGCTCTCAAATTAATTCTGTCGGGTTATTATTGGCCAATATAAAAATTTGGGATTTTTGGCCGTGTGATGGTTTAAGGCCCGATCTCTATCCATCCACAGGGAAGGCCCGTGCCCCAGCAGTGGGGATGTTAATGGGCTGATGATGATGATGATAAAAATTTGGGAGGGTTTTTAAAATTCCTGCCTAAAATTTACTTGTGTTCCATAAATTGTATGCCTGTCGATTACCCGTCCCTTTCCTTTTCGGCGGATAAGAAAATGACAGGTATAACTTAAAATAAAATTAGATGGTGTCTACAGGAATCAGCACCATTACCTAAGTAATGCTAGCCGTGCGAAAATTTTAAATACTAACTATACTACTGTAGTAGTTATACTTTATTGTAGTTACTTAATATAAATAGTTGGCGTAACAGAAATCTCGGCGAGGCGTGGTTACTTAGTTCCTCATGCGATGAATGATATATATTTTTTGACTTGATTGCCTACTCGAATTGAAAATATAGTCGTAAGCATGAATGTTAAATAAAATCTTAGATAAAATCTTGTGGAGCGATAACACGTGGCGTATATTAGTAAATGTTGATGATAAATGTTATTCGTTAACTAATTAAGTACAACATACTCAATTTATAGTTTTAATCTATAAAGTATATAAATGCAGAATTGCCTGTATTGATAACAGCCTTTATGCTAAACCATTATTATAAGTGAACGGAATGAACATTGTGATGTGATGGTTGTAGTACGGGGGAGCGGCCACAGCGGCCGTTGTCGACGCCGCATCTGCGCGCGGTGGCGGCGCCGCAACCGGCCATGCGGCATTCGCGCACGCAGGCCGACTTCCTCGAGACGCAGCTCTCAGACCACCACCATCGGCGACACGAGAGGAGCGAGCAGTTCCGACAGGTACGCACGTTACAGTAATTAAAAAATAACATAAGGAATGCTACCAGTGGATATGCTGAACTTTCTTGGATATTTTCAAATATCCTCCCAAAAATTACATCTTTTTAGCTGGTACTCGAAACAAGTGTACATTTTGAGACCATTTCGACAACAGACGTCGAAATAATAAAGATGTATAATCTCAGCTTTGTTTGGTTTTTATAATCATAGTAATTGAATTACACAGACGATGTTTTACTTCATTATAAGTATTACACAATGTAAGCTTTAAATGTTTCAAGTAAAGTTCACTTATCTTTTTTCGGCTAACAATTGTTATCAATATCTATTACTAGCTTATATTAACAAGAAACGCAACGTCATTCGTGCAGCACGCATTACTAAACCACATTGTCACCACATCTTTAATTACTTGAATGGAGTCATAAATGTAGAAACTTAGGCTTTGAATACAGTACTGTATTCTTGCATCAAAACGAAAACTATTAGAAAATAGAAAAGCGTGCCTTTGTAACCGTAGCACTTGTTTTAAATCCAGTATGTTTGTTATTTTCTTCGTGAAAAAAATAATCAAGATTTATTATTTTTTCAACAAATTGGTGTTTCATACTTCATGACCACAAACATTTCGCGCCGTGTAGTGCATTATATTCATCGTGTAGTGTACATAATCATAAAGTAGGTATGTGATCATCTCTACGTACTGTGTCTTTATCTATTTATTTGTGTGATGTGTTTAGTGCTTCTATTCTATTTATTTATTTTACTATTTAATCCTCTCCCCAAACCTAATTCCTTGCCCTTTTTGTTTTCAGCCGAATGAAGACACCTCCTTATGAAAGATTTTATGAAGTGACATATACGTGGTGTTTTATAGTGATAATAAGTGATATTAGTAGTTTATATTTATTGTACTTTAAGGAGTATTATTAATTACATTTATTATTTTGTGACGTTCCGTCAATAAAATGTTGATTAATCTTTGTTTATGTTTGTCGTTTCATTACCGTTCAGCTGATTCCAGTAACTTAAAGTAGAAGTCATTTTGTGTTTTGCTTGGGTTACGTTTACTGTGTTATAAAGCAACTAGGTAAAAAGAAGAGTCGTATGGGTAAGGTATAACGGTGACTGTAGTAAGCATTGGTGCACGTAGGTGCGGGCCCACGTACGCAAGGAGGACGGGCGCACGCACGCGTATGGCTGGAGCCTGCCAGGCAAGAGCGGCCAGAGCCAGAAGGGGCCTAGCTCCTGCACCTCCCTGTCTTCAGGAGGAGTTCCTGTCCCAGTGCCTGTGTTCTGCAGGTAAGCACAATATCCCACTCTTCTCTTAACATATCAACGGAAGTGATATGGCTGGATTATTTATTATTACACATTACACTTCTTCGTTTTCATTTTATGTTCGCTTTCAATATATGTAAAAGATAACAATAATATAATAATATATATATAGAAGATACTACAAAACAAAATAATATAAAACTAATACACAATGTGACAATATAAACAAAATTATTTGTGGTAGGCTCAAGTAAGTGAAGGACAGCATTATTTTTAGAGTTGTCGAACAAATAAAATTAAATTCTGTTAGCCGGAATCGACATCAATATTGGTAAATATAATCGACACTCTCTTCGACATACTCTTTCGTTGGATGTATTATTAAGTAATGGTTATATTAACAGACCGATAGCGGAGAGCGAGCCGCGGATGACATTGCTTTGCGCCGCCGGGGTCAACCTGAACGGCGGGAGGACGCCAGACGGCGGCTGCATGATCGGAGAGAGCGTCTTCTATGCCAAGGAAGAAGACAACCCACGTAGCTTGGGTAAGATTAACAATGTTTTATGTTCAGTATACACAACATGTACAAGCCTCTACTTTCTACGTAGTTAATATATACATACATATAAAATCATCATCAACATCATCAATTTAAGAGCCACGCTCTTGTCGGTGAAGCATTTTCCTTGATACTTTTTTAGGGAAAAATAGGGCAGTGGTTTCCCCTCTTGCCTTCCGCCCCGCAGTACTCTGTCTGACGCAAGTGGGATGGCGCACAGAGAAGTATATTACAAAGCCATACTAGGACTCCTGTCCTCCGCCTCTGAATAGTACTGACAGTTACTACTGCCAGGCAGGCCTGCTGCTGTCAGGTTCCAGGTTACAGTCCCTGTGACTTGCCCCTTCCGTCCTGCATTGCCGTACCGATGGTTCCCATCTTCGCCTCTGCAACCGTTGAGGTCTTCACCCGTATCCCTGGGCAAGGGTTCTACGTTATACCCCGTAGGTTTGGGTCCGTTTTCGAACTCAGCCGCCATCTCACTCCGGCCTACTGAAATAAGAGGCGCCCACCCCCGCGGCAAGGACGCGCCGAACAGGAATTGCCCCAGTGGAGGGCAGAGAAGATGACTCTGTCCCCCCTGGGGCCGGGTTAATGGTCTTGTATGGAACCAAGACCAAAGGCATATAAAATATACGCTCGTAATCAAAGTGTAAGTGGGGTAATCAGAACAATGCAAGTAATCAGAAAAACTTACAGCTATTCTTAAATCACTCTTGATTTAACATACATAAAATCACACCTGTTTCCCGTTGTATCACGGAATTGGGTCGTGTTCTAGGTTCAAAATAAATTATGAAATTCAGATTACTAAATAAAGTCAGAGCTAAAACTAACGAAAAACATTTGCTTTTTAAATGAATTTTAATAAAGAAAAATGTAATAAGTAGTCCGACATATTATCACGTTTTTCTATGACGTCACAGTGTGCTTTTTAATACAAATTCCATAGCAATTTCGTGTTTTGACGTTTAGTAAAAAGTAACTCATTTGACTAGTTTAGCCTATTTCACTTACTACAATCCTGACACGCCACTTTTTCCACTCTCATCGAAGTCTTTTCATACAAAGTAATAAGAATTAAGCTAAAAATAAGGAACGGTACGGTAACGGGTCATCAGCCCACCGCCCCTAATATTATAATGATGGACATCATGCAGAAATAATATAATCCTTTGTCTAACACTCCCTGGAAATTACTGTGTCCCTGGAAAGTACCCTCCAAATCGTCAAACGTTTTAGTTAAGAAAAGATATCAAACAGACACTGTTGGAGTGTGGTCTTGTTCACTATACGTTAGCTAACTTGACATATTAAATTAGATTTATTGCCATAAAGCTTCAGAATAGAGCGAACTACACAGAATAAAAATATTTTGATGGTGTTGTCATCAGACACTACGACATGATATGTAATCTTGTTTTTTTCCAATGACAGCTTATGAAATGAGCAAGGCTGCGCAAACGCATTCCCCTGAGATTGAGCAGATCGACCGTCAGCTGCAGTCGACTCAGACGGTTGAACACTCAGAGAAAAACCTGTCTTCCCTGGTGTGGATCTGCTCCAGCACACGGTCCCAGGGGACCGTCAGAGTAAGTGTGATTATCAAACCTTTTTTAGTATAGTTCTTGGAACTCACGAAGGTAGTCGGCCTTTGCTTATGGTTGAATATATACGTACATGCAAGGTGTGTGTGCCTGGCGGACCACGCGCACCCGCTCATTAATTAACATATATGCAGATACTTCACCAATCAACGGGCGACTGCCTCCGTGAGTTGCAAGAACTATATTACTTACTTTTTATTTATTTATTAAGAACGATATTACATGGCGATAAAGATTTACGATATAAATATCAAGCTTACTTCATAACTATCATTCTAGTGTCGTGTACTTCCCCATATTTTGCGCTTTATCTTCTGTGCATCAGTACCTCTTCTATCAATAAACTTCATGTTTAAGCTGTACAACCTTAGTTTCAGTTATATAGACACACCTTATTAAAAGTGAATATATTTTCAGATCATTGACGCGAATAATCCAGCAGAAGTGATCGAGTCGTTCCCGACAATTGACAAACACATTCTGTGCGTTGCGTCGGTGCCGGGCGCTGAAGAGGAAGACTACAGGGAACATGAAGAGAGAGCGTCCATGGAAAACGAGATTAAACGGCATTCGGTATGTTTACTGCAAAATTACGGACTTTCTGTTTTTTCCTAAGTGTTGCCACAATAATATACTCCAAGTCCGTTTTCCTCAAGTTAGTTAACATTTTATACCATGTTGCGCGCGCCGGCGGATTTCCCCCAATCAGCGCTTATCGCTATCGACCCACTAGGATCGATTCATTCTTTCAAATACTTTTCCTCAGACGACGTCCTAAGCCGAGATTCCCGCCCAACTGGGCACCCTCACGTCTGTTGTCTTAAACGTTGTACCGGGTGAGAGCCTTCAGCGCTCCCCATTTGTCCGGACAAATGATTTGCCGCAGATGGCATTGACTACTTGGCCGGCCAAGTAGTTATATAGAGATTTACCCGGCTCACCAATTCACGGCTAATGCATCTTGCACTTCCACTCTGCTAGCTCTGACGTCCCACTCTGAACGGCCAATAAAGGCAAGCTATAGATGAGAGTCCTGAGGCACCCACTTTGTTACACTCCAGCAAAAGCTAGCTGGAGACCAAGTGCCTGACTGATTCTCGGGGATCTCAGATCCGTGGTGTCGTTACTCACCATTTGCTCGCCACTAGTTTGCCTGCGGGTGCATCAAAAGATTCACTGATGAATTCACCAGGGGGCGCGGGCGACGGGAACGTCACGTCCTTACACGTCGTCAGTGCATCATGCAACTTGCAGACAGTCTGTTGTTATTATTTTGTTACTTAAGTATATTACTTATTGTGTTATTTAAATATATGTTTTAAAATTCGCCAGCAATCTCTATTCTGTGTGGGCAAGAGTGATTCAGCGGAGAGCCAGAGCAACGGACTGCCCGGCTCCGTGGGCAGTAACTCCGGAGAAGCCACTGACAAGGAAGTAGTTGTCGGAGCGACGCGACTGGTAAGGAGAACCAAATCTTTATTCTTGCCCGTGATTTGGTCAAGGTACAAAATGGACCAAGTACGACAGACTTAGTATGTCTTTAACAAATGTCTATCATTGTACAGGTGCAAGCCACAATCCTGACGCCTCCAAGCACGCCCGAGAAGGAGCCGGAGCCCGAGGAGGCTGAAGAGCCTCAGGGTTCCCCCCGCGAAGACACGGACAAGGGCGACGTACCCGCGCCTGAAAGTCCGCCGCTCAGCTCCACCCCCGTCAACCGTAAGAAACTCATCGATCACTTCCACAACACCAATTAACCGAGATTATCAAAAATATTTTGCAATCAGAATGTCCTTTTGCCTTTTGGTTAGATGATGCGCGAGTTCGATTCATATTTGCCCGTTTTTCAAGTTTTGTACATTGCCAATTCTCTCACATCCAACAATTTTTTACAGAATCTGACCTTAATATATCTTCCCCGGAGCAGGCATATGATGCTTTTGCCCAGGAAGTGACGAGCCGCAACCAAGACCGTGAACGAAAGATGTCTACCGTAATGGCGACTATGTGGCTCGGCACCAAAAGCGGCAACTTGTATATACACTCCGCCATGGCTAACTACAGAAAATGTCTGGCCAGGTGAGAACTATACTGTAGTGACTATGGTATTTACTCTAGCAGGGTGCGGACAGTAGGACAGAAAATATAATACAGGCTAGTGCGATAGATCCTGCATTCTGTGATGCTATAACGCCAAAGCGAATAAGATATAGACGTCGGAACTAGGGGCGATTTAGTTCCCGCATTTGCCATCCTACCAGTTCTAACAAACGGCAGGCAGATCCTGAACAAATATATGAATAAAAGCTCAGTAAACAGTTAAATATTTATCTGTGACAGGGTGAAGTTGAACGACGCAATCCTGTCGATCGTGGCGTGTTCGTCGCGCTGTATCGTGGCGCTGGCAGATGGCACGGTAGCCATATTCGCGCGGCTGGCTGACGGACAGTGGGACCTGTCACAGTACTGGCTCTTGGCACTCGGTGATCCTAGATATTCAGGTATATATACGTTCTAATTTAGTTTGTACTGATCTACCTTCATTATCTGGAAAAGATATGCAACATACGCCAAAATAGCATTTCCCATCACAGCTACACAGTAATTAAAGATTTCTATCATGATGGTATTCCTTTTTACCAGTGGGTCTTTAGGGTTGTTTAGCGGTGCGTGTAAGTTAATGTTTTTATCAAATCAACTCAAATATACTTTATTGCACAGAACTAAATTTCAACAATCAGACATAACACATGAATACAGTACAATTTGGACGGACTTATTGCTCTAGAGCAATTTCTTCCAGGCAACCACCAAAGGGAAACAAACATTTACAAACAACTTTTTATCCCGTTTTGTGTACAGTTTTCGACACACGATCGGCGCGGCGCTAATAGTTGTAATATAGGTACTGTAATATTGTACTTTTGTACATGAGACATGTCATACATGTCAACCGGTATTGTAACAAACGCTGCGACAAACATTATAACAAAAACTCAAGACAAGCACAACAAGTACATTGTAACTACTAGCGCCGCACTAGAGTCCCATCACCCTGCTTGTGTTTCGAAAGCTTCTTCTATCGTGTGGGTTAGTGGGTTGCGAGGTGGATTACCAACCTCGTCAACCCTGGTGTCAGGATTACTATTGGTTTAGGATTACCGCCAAAGTCCCTAACATGGCTCTTGTAACAACTATTTACTTACATCAGTAACTGACCTTCCGAAGCATGGACCATCTTACTTTTGGACAATCAGGTGATCAGCCTGTAATGTCCTAACCAAACTAATTAATTTTTGTGATATTTCCCCACTGGGATTCTAGCTCTGGATCTCCGGAACGTGAGCCTAACGCTCTACCACTAGAGATCGGAGGCATTTCGAAAGCTTACATTTTTGTAAGTTAGATTAAATATTTAAATAGCAATATGTCAACGTGTATTGTGGGTTTCAGTGCGCTGCCTGAGCGCTGTGGGGTGCACAGTGTGGTGTGGCTACCGTAACAAGGTGCACGTGATCGATCCTCGCTCGAGGACGGTGTTGCACTCGCTCGAGGCACACCCGCGGCAGGAGAGCCAGGTGCGACAGATGGCTTGCGACGGTGACGGCGTATGGGTGAGACATGGCTTTTTAATTATAATGTAGGTCGTAAACTGTGCATACGTATAAGCATAAACATGCCTGTCTATCTGTGTAACAAAGGCATCATAAATATTTTAGATTCCGCCTAAAAATGCCTATTATTCTTTACAATTTCTGATATTCCAGGTGTCAATAAAAATGGATTCGACTCTGCGCTTATACCACGCGCATACATACCAACACCTGAAGGACGTGGATATTGAGCCGTATGTAAGCAAGATGCTCGGCACCGGAAAGCTGGGCTTCTCCCTGGTGCGCATCACGGCGCTGCTGATCAGTTCGGGGCGCCTGTGGATCGGCACCAGCAACGGCGTCGTCATCTCCGTGCCACTCTCCGACAGCTCAAGCCGCGATTCCGTTGGAGGTTCCCTATCGTCAGGGGGAAAAGTACCAGGTAAATTGTATTTTTTATTGTGTACGCTCGAGGCTATGAAGAGTCAATAACATAGTCGGAAATGTACCAATAACTAACAATTTTCACACAGCGATAAGAATCCATTAATGTCTAAATAGCTGCAGCAAGAGTAAACTTATCTATTCTATTGTCTCAGAAGGAGGCCCTCAAAATATTAGTTTAAAATATTTATTTAGTTTTACATATTTATGAGTCGGTTATAACTTGTCACAGGGGGTGCAATTCCGTGGTGTTCGATGGCGCATGCGCAGCTCAGTTTCCACGGGCATCGCGATGCGGTGACATTCTTCGTGGCAGTACCGGGCGCCGGAGGCTCCCCCGCCCGCACCCCGGACTCCCCGCGCCACCACACCCCTACGCAGCCACCCATGCTCGTCATCTCGGGCGGCGAGGGGTACATCGACTTCAGAATAGGTGAGTCGCATGACCACGTACATCAGTTTGTCTGTTAATGCTTCGTCGTGCAGGGTGGATTTATCTGTCTTGATCATAGAGCAACACTGGCCTTCCAGTTGCGCGGAACTCCGTATTGCTCTAAAGTCTCAATCATGTAAGGCGTTGTCCTAATCGCACCGCATTCCAGACATATTCGCGATAAAATATTTACCGCTGGTTATAGTACGATTAATTTACAAGGCATGTTATGGCGAGAAATTATCATTTAGGACAACGCTTCGTTTAACAAAAGAGAAAGGGCATGTTGGTCTATCTACACAATACCAACAAGCTATACATCAATCAATTGGATCTTTCGTATACTTTATTTTTTTGTATATCGACAAATGACTACCTCGTGGAGTCGTTTGTGTAAAAGTAAAAGAAGAATAGTGGAATCTAGGCCTAATATGTATAGGATCTAGTAGGTAGACCAACTCCTATACATCGGTGCGCATCCTCCTTTAGGATTCCGCTGAGTGTGATGCATTCCTTTAAAAATTGTGTGATTATACACTTGAAACTTCGGGGATTCCCATTGAAAAGTAGCACTGAATTTTATTTAGATCTCACCCTGCATATTTACGACACGACTAAATGTTGGATATTTTATAAATATAAGGTGTGATAACTACAATAAAATTAAAATAATCTTTGTATCCACAATATTGTGCTAATAGATACTGAATTCGGAGATCTTTGAAGCTAAGCTACATAGTCTGATGGTACACACCAGTAAATATTGTAACATTCAATTACTTCAAGATTATTAACCATCAAACTCTTCCATTCAAAATAGAGATGTTAAATCTTTCAAAACAAGCAATATGCACGTTAGTTGAGCGGAATATTAAAATTATCTAAAGCTTTGCTTAGTATTCTTCGATACACACAGTAGTGTTTGATCGCTTTCATGCTTACCATATTCCATTGCGCTTAGACTTAGATGGGTGACACCCAGGCCGTGAGAGCCAGTGCCGGAACACACGTGACTTGGATGTCAACTGACTACTTGAAGTGTTGTTTTTATCCAGTGGAAGGTTTCAGAAGTAGCAACTCCCTATAAGCGGAAGCCCTAGCAAAGTGCCTATTGTTTGATTTGAACTACTAGAATTGTTTTTCTACTAAAATGTTTCACAGTAACATCGCTTTAGACCATTGTTGTTGCTTATTAACAAGCGTTCATGTAACTTGTCATCGACGTCCATCCGACGAGAACATTTTAGTGGATAGACAAAATTAAATAGGCAAAGTTCTGTTTTAATTTCCCCCATTTTTTATTTTTGCCATTAGAAGAGCATGCGGATGACTCGCGAGACACAGCCTCCCACCTCATAATTTGGCAGATTCTAAGAGACCTATGAACGTACCTGATAGAAATAAAAGATAAAAGTATATAAAATACGAATGGTACGTGAAACTTACGGTAACGATGGCATGCGATGCTTGGGGAGCTCGTAACATGTTACAGTATCATTAACATAAGCTAGTTTTACACACGGTGGGATTTCTCGCTGTCGTTTTACATTGAGCAGTTTCATGTTCTCGTTAACATTTCTGCGGCTTTACTCCTATTACCACTTACCATAGTTTATTGCGAACCGATCAGAAATGTTTTCAGAGATTATGACTCTTCTCAAATATTATACCAAAAAATACCACCTTTTAAAGTCACTAAACTGCATGTTGTCACTTGGGCAGTGTAACACACGCATAACAATCATAACACCAATCGTGATCATTGTAGCTTCTGTCAGCCTAACAATGTTCGATCATTAATTACTAATCTAACAATAAAAAAGGTAAGACTAATTAATAAATATTTTTATGTTGTTAGTGTATTTCATTTTTATTTTCAGTATACATTTTACAGCTGACGTGTATATTGCTAATCCAGTTGTAATTCTCATAATGTATATAATAATAACATTGTCTGCAAGTTTGTTACTTATTTATTTTTAATTAAACATATATTTTTTTATTTCATCTAATCAGTGACATTCGTGACAAACATATTTTATTCTCGTATTATTTTTGTATTGTTTGATAATTTTTACTCAGATTTTAACACGAAACTATTTTAATTTAGTCACTTACATAACAAAGAATGTGTATTTTAGAAAGAGATGATTATATATTAATTTGTTTCTTCAATGAAGTAGTTGTAGTTATACGAAAATAATGTTTGACTTTGTTTTTGTTTTACATTCATATTATTATTTGTTAACGGTAATAAAAAGTCTACAGAGCATTACTCATCGTAAATTCAGATTTTTATATAAAAAAATGTGTAATATAAAATTGATATAACCTTGGCGAAGGGAGTTTAGTTAGTCTAAGGTTTTGAAATAGCAATCCGTCGTGTATAGTTAGTGACTGGTTGTGTTTCTGTCGTCAGCTGATTCAGAGATGGAAGACAGCGTTGTGGTGGCAGAGGACGGGTCTTCGAGTGGACAGAGCTCGCTGGTGGAGCGCGCCAATAAGAGTCACCTCATCGTGTGGCAGGTGACCCCCGCCTAACGGTCGGCGCGCCGGCGCATCGACTCTGACTCGGACTATGTCTACGTGTGCGTCTCCACCAAACCCGCCACCACGTTCCACGCGTAAGTCCCGTGAATAGGACGGCCTTGGGAATGTATTGAGCGTTCGTATTTCCAAAATTCACACTATTGCTCAAGCGACACCCTTAATGTGTGCGACATATGACAAACGAAGTACAAGAATGGTGCTTATGAAAGTGCAATAATAGATAAATTACGTATAAAACTTGAACTACTTCTATTAATGACTTCAACAATAAGGGAATTTAAATGTTCAATACTTTCTCAATAACCGAGAGGATTTTTGTAGGAAGCAAGGTCTGTGTTTCTAATTACTTAAGAGTTTGGTTGCAATTCACTTTACGAATTGTTTTAGTGTTGGTCCTTCAAAATCCATTTTTACCTATTCACATACTTACATTTTCGGGGTACGCTTACTTTTTTAATATTCAAAACATTAATAATCTAGAAACTTAGAAGATAACTATCTCACGTTGTTAGCCTCACTTTAGATGCCAATCAATCTTTTCCACTCAATATATGCTTGTACGCGTACCCTGAAAGATCAACATCTCGCCAAAATGTGTGTGTATGTGTATTTGTTGTCACATTCGGTATTCAAGATTGCGCACGAAGTTAGACCGAGAAGCGGTGCACGGCACTATGGACTTTGTTTACATAATCATTATAATTGATACATTTACCATTTATCACGTGTGCTTATTTATTAGTGATCTTATTTCGCGCTTGAGATTATTTGAAGGATATTGCTCATGTAAGGAGTGCAATTGTGTAGCGTGTGGTTAGTTTGTGTGCGGTATTTATGTCTACTGTTGAAGGAAACTAGACTGTATTGCCATAATATCAACGAGATATTCTATCGGAGTGCTACATGGCGAAGTGGGCGTTGTTATATTAAATTATATTTTTGGCGACTTTAGTCTAAGCATAATCTCAAGTAGATGTAATCGTTTAGTCGACAAATAACATTTTTTTAAAACAAATTCCGAGTACGTATAAACCTACTTAGCTTAATAATCGGATTTATAGTATTTTAGATTTGTTTGTCATATTGTAGAAAATGAAAAATAAAAATAAAGGTTCTGCGTTCAATTTTACTATAAAAATGATTACCCATCAATAAACTTTGACTGTGACTTTGACTTTATATTTATCCATAATAAATAAGTTAAATAAATGATTCTGATTTGTAATTGATTAAAAACTTATCTTTTTATTAACTTTATTTGCGATGTTATTTAAAGGTACGTTTTTACAAAAATACCAATCAAGTAAAAAAGCACTCAAAATAATTTTAAACGGTCTCCGAGGGCATTTGAAGTGCGGATACATTTTATCCATGTCAAGCAACATTGGTAGTCTCAGTATCCCTGACACCAGGGTTGTTGAGGTTGGTAATCCACTTCACAACCCACACAATAGAAGAAGTCTCAGTATCCCGGTTATCGGTATATACAGGGTGTTAGTGACATCGTAACGAATACTAAGGGGGATGATTCAGACCATGATTTTGAGGTAATATCAAGTGGAATTTTCCGTCGCAAAATTCACGTTTTTTTTTTTAGTTTTTATTAAATATTTTCAATTCTATACTTTTGCGATGAAATATTCCACTTGATATTAACTCAGAATAATAAGCTGAATCATCCCTCTCAGTATTCGTTACCATGTCACTAACATCCTGTGCAAGTACATACAGATAGCAATACAAGTAGGTATAGGTGTTAGTGACACCGTAACGAATACTGAGGGAGATGATTCAGAACATGATTCTGAGTTGATATCAAGTGGAATTTCCTGTCGAACAATTCATGAAAATGTTTGTTTTTTTTTTAATTATTTTCAGTTCCATATTTTTGCGACGGAAAATTCCACTTGATATTAACTCAGAATCATGGTCTGATTCATCCCTAAAAGTTTTCGTTACGATGTCACTAACACCCTGTATATCCAGGTTAGTGCTAACTAACCTACTACCCAGATTTATTTTTATTTTATTATTTTAATCTGTACTTTAAATGCTTTCAGATACCGTTTGAAATTGTTTCGAGTGTTTTTTTACTTATTTATTAGTTTGTAAAAACTTAAATCTTCTTACCGAAATATATAACTTGTTACTCGGATATCATTTTTAAAATCAGTTATTTGTCAACTGATCTGAGGTAATGTACAAGTTGTAATTGTAACCACCAAATAATAATTCATTTATGTAGTTTTAGACATTAGCTAGTATTAAAAACATTATTGGAGATTGTATAATTTATTATATTATTTGTATTAATGATATTGTACGAGTAATAATGTGAATCGTCTTATGTGAAGAATGGGCTGTGGTTGTTAACTGCATCACAAGTTTATGTATTGTTTTATCATAATCAAGTCAAAATTTTATCGAGTGTTAGAATAAGCAACTTGTCACTGTTTGATGAAATCACTTGAAGATTGAAAAAATATCCTAATTACTAAACGATTTTTAAACAACTAAACCATATTATAATTAAATCTATTTATTCAATATTACAATCTTATACCAAAATAACTTTATAACAATCTAAAATTAATAAATCGTCTACCCGTAAAATCTATTGTGTCAATTTGTATCTGGTATCGGGACTTATGAGAGGTTTTAAGCATTCTTAACGATATAAATGTTATATTCTGTATGGTACGAATATTTAGAGGTCTTGTTTAGTAACGTTTTCATCAAATAACTCGTAGACATTGGTTGTCTTTAGGCAGCAAAAGCGAAGTTTATTTACTACACTCGATAAAATTGGTAGGGCTCCCATCTCATCACACGTATTTATTTGTGTTGTACTTAGGTTAAAAATAAAATGCTGATTAGTTAATGACTGCAGAAGACGCTGGTTGTAGGGTTGTTCTTTTATCAACTTGTTTATTGGAAACTTCTTTAATGTAAAATAGAGTTGATGTAAAGTGGTCCTCATATTGGCTCTGTCACCAGCTTCTCCTGCACAACCTAGTCAAATAACTCTATCTAGTTGTGTAAAGTTAGCTAGGCATTACGTTGTTTTGCTGATATTTTAACTGTAAGTAGTGGCAACGCGGAAGATACGCCGCCTGTCCTATTGTAAGCCATTATTGACTACAGTTTATTGTAGTATGTATCATCGTTCTTGTTTATTGTATGTATGTAACAGTGCGATGGACGGCGCTTCTGCTGGGTTGACGATTGGAAGAGACGTGCGAGCATTATTGAGACGTCTGGATGCCCCGATGATACAAATTGTTTATTAAACCAAGAAGTACATCAGAGGCGAACCAATGTAGTAACGTGCAAATCGTTATGCACAGCCCGTTTTTTTTAATTGATTTATTCTTGCTTTGCGTACTTCAAGATCATATCTTCGGGACATACTAGAGTGACTATAACCTCTATACTAAATCATTTCACTTCCTTTATGCTCGTTATTTAATAAAACAATTTAAAGCTTGGTGATGTAGCATGTTTATAATAGGTAAGGAATTAAAAAAAATGAAACATGAATTCTATTTACATTTTATTTTTTTAATTTAAAGATATTCTATTTATTTGTTTGTACTTTTGTTTGTGTAAAGTATTGTATTTTGACGAATGATTTTATTATTTTTTATACACTTGAACTTGTAATGGATTATTTAATTGTACAAATTGGGTTAAAATAATTGCTTATTCGTTATTATTAAGCATCGCGGGATGATAGATTTGTTTAATTTTCACATTGTTCAGTCTTTTAACGAATGAATTGTAATTAGTAATAATATCCTATAATGCGATTGAATAAATAATGCTGAAGATTCCCTCTTTCCTTTTTTACTTTATTAATTTAATCATTCCTACACTTAGTAATAGCCACACATTCAAATAACGCAGATTATATGTCCTGATATACCATTCTTTCTTTACCATTTATGTTTTATGATTTCATACCGTTGTCAACATCCACTAACCCGCAGTGGAGCAGGGTAGTGAGGTGTGTAATATCCCCTCTGGTTGATTGTAGGGAGGCCTAGTAGTGTGCCCAGCAATAGGACGTATTAGGCTATTTATGTTTTGTGACGAGTTTTTAATTGTGCTGGTGTACATGTTTATCCCTGTACCAATTCCTACCTATTATTAGTTAGGCTATTGCCTATATGCTTCTCACACAATGAACAGTAATCATAATAATTTATGACAACATCAAGAAAGTATATTTAAGAAGCGAAAGCGAATCGCCTATTTAACTCTTAAAACTGTATTTCTTAAATTTCTTAATTGATATATTGTCTAACGATATAGAAAAGACTTCTGAGAACACTAGCAAGGGCGAGATTTCATATATTTTCAACGACATGCGAAATGTGTCGTATTTTTAATGACATTGGGGTTCCAGACATTCAGGAGTTCTCTTTTTATTGTATTTCCGTAGGTATGCATAAAGACGAAGATAAATCTTGGTTACATTTCCATACGTACAGGGAATAATCTAATCGTGAACCACCGTTGGCTACAGGTAGGTACCACTTGCAATTAAATATTATTATACCACTTGAAGTGATTATGAATATGTAAAAGGAAGTTGTGTTAAAAAGAAAACCACTTATTTATACAATAATGTTTATATTTCAGAGACGCAGTGCAACACAATCAAACATAACTTTAGCAAATTATGGCCTAATCCAACTCTGTCAAGTTACCCGACAACTCTTTGGTGCATCTTTCCATTCTTTCCATTAAAAACTTATAAGGACAATAAATGAAAGCACAAAAACAACGGTCGAGCAACTTTCATCAAGAAGGTAAGTACCTACTAAAAACTTATCGCAAACGTAGATAGTATTGTAAGAAATATTTAATGTTCCTAGCACGAAACAAGATAACACCACTGTAGTTTACAGTACATAATAGTTGGTAGGTATAAGATATTTCAAATATAAAGAAAAAGAGCTATTATGAAACAGGGTTGTTGGAATGTTAACACTTTTTTTTAATGATAAAGTAATTCTCGAACCAGGTTACAAGAGTTGTCAAGTGCCAGTCTAAACATTGCATTATTCGTACTAAAAATAATACACTCGATAAGTCGAATTTGTGCTTATAAATAAACATGATAAAACATAAATATTTATACCACAGACTTAACCTAGTTTCGGAGCAACTTGCCACAACATAGCAATATGAACACACTATCAAATCAAACTAGGTAAGTTCACATGAAATAGGCTAGATTGGTTTCAACTGCTTAGTTATACCAGCTTGAATAAAACTGAAGTTTAAGACAGACAGTCGATGTAATAGAATAATTAAGTTGGTAACTAGTTACAAAAACATAAACAGTGATGTAAAAAAGGAAAAAGTATGAAACTACGTTGGTCTGATAGTGCGTTTATATTATAATACTGACTCGAAACCTTACAGTGTGAGAAAAAACACACTGTCCAGCAGGATGAACTAACTTCACGGCAGTACGAACTATACTTTGAAACTTCACGCCCATCTCAAAAGTTATTCAGGGTTAGTAGAAAATTGGGACATTAGGCAAAGTATACAATGAAAGAAGAGTATCTGATAATTATCAGAAAAGCAAGCGTCATTAAGTGAAGCTCCAACGAAAATCCATCCCCTCTCGCCTTCCAACACAATCTGGCCTGTACATCGCTTACTTTGTGTTAGGAAAGTAAATACGGACAGCAAACATAGTTACTATCGGTACCCGCACTTGAGAACTGGGTGATTTCTTGTGACTGCATTTACACGTCATTTTGGTGGCGCGAGTAGTATTTTGGATATTACGTACATACATTTTTATCCATCGAACCGATTGAGCTATGAATGATTAGAAAAACGCGGCAATGCAATAACGTGTACAGGCATTTTAAACAAGTAAAACACATAATAACGGGGGAGACTCCCTGGGAGTCTCATATCCCCATTTAAACGCGGTAAGAATCCTTTATTATGTGTTTTAATTATGATAATAACCGCGTAAACTTAAAACACTTCACCAAATAAATACGTTATAATAGATATCTGTTCATCGTAACCTCTCCGAGAGGGCGGGGGCACTTTTGTTTTAATCAGACTAATACCCGTAGTGGCAGAAATTCGACCCTTGCTAGGTATAATGCCGTATCGACCTTTCGACCGAATGGTCGGAAGCCGCGACAACTTACCACATTTACTTTTTAGTGAGCCCAAGGCTTTCTCGGCGTTTAGTCCATGTACAATTGTACAGGCACGATACACATCGTAGATGGAATTGCGAAGTATAACGTAATATAATTGATTAGAAGTAACGAGTTCATCCAACTCACCAATGGAAAGAAGCAAATGCTCGACGCGCAATCAAATATACATATATAAATAATCAATCCATCTATTTCGATAGGTACCTGCATACTTTATATGGGGGACAGACATGTACGAGTGTGAATAACCTTTCGTAGATCTCTCTCCCAGAAGTATGGGGTTCGATGTGTAGTTAAGTGCAAAACTTACAATAGATTGTCTTACTTCATAAAGTTCATTTCGTCAGTAATTTCCATACCTTGGATATGCTAACTGCCAGGTTTGCATGGTAACATACTGATTATCCCTACTAACCGGACAGTATAAAGTCCTTGAACAAGTTCAGCCTCTGTTGTTCTGCACTTAATCACACCAAGAAGTGGCGTCATTCACAGTATAACACAATTTGACAAGTAGTAGGTATGCAGCAAAAGTTATTGAGTAAGCTACAAACTTCACAATCAGATTCGAAAGTCGATTTTAAATTCATGTCATTCTTTAAAAGCTTTGTGGATTACTAAGTCTTAAAGTAGTAAAATGGGAAGTAGCTCTGGAATATTCGCGTATCTGTAGATCATATTTACGCATAATATTTTTGTCATGAAATTCTTTTACATGAACATCTGTAGCTCACTTTATAGTATTTCTAGTAAGTTAATATTATTTCAGCACCAGTTAAATCTGGTTATTTCTAAAAGAATGGGACACGATCACAATAACTACTAGCTAGGCAACACCTACAGTATGTGACGTAATGCTGTGGACCCTAGGTATTACTTTAATAAAGTTAATTTATTGGAATACCTAATGTTAATTAAACAGAAAAAAAAAAAAACATGTAAATGTTTCCAATCATACTGCTATTTTCTAATCATACTGTTTTGTAGGTACGATATTAGGTTTTTTGCTGGACAAATCTCATGATCTCAGTTGTGTACCCAATACATAAATCCATGTTAATGTGTTTTGTTTTGTCGCTCATCTGTACCAATCCAATCCAAATAAATACCAAAACAGGAACAGAATGTAAATTCGACATTTCCATCAAAATGCAACAATAGGAATAATATTTATGCTTACCTATTTATTATATTTTATATTACGCTATAATACTATATAATAATATATAATTCATGCAATGTTATTTTCTAACTCTGTAGGTACTTTTGGTATATAATAATTGCTTATTAGGAAGGAATAAGTGAATTAAAAAATTGACCTTCTACGCTAGGGTATTTTTAAATTTAAATAAACTTAGCAGGAGTTTGATTACATTAAATTAAAAATTAAAAAGGTATTTCTTTTGTAATTTTGAAGGGAAATCATGACCTTATTCATCCTAGTCGTAAAATGCAAGCATCTAAAGTGCATTCATTGGTCTTGGTAGTTTGAAAAACTACGATGTATTACAAAAAGTGACACCCTTTTGGTCGTCGTATTAGAAAATATGGGCAATGGGCAAATATTGGCGTTTCATATGATTATTGCAAACGTTACAAAAATTTAAACCTTTTCACCGCTGGCCACTTCAATTCTAGTGGCTGTTCTCGCCTCTCGTGTGAATTTAAACGCGCCCTCGCAATTTTACATGTAAAATGCAGTGTACGTCGTTCGTGTATCGATGAGCAATTAATTTCCGTTATTCAGCGCAAAATTCAATTTTCGCGTCGAGCGAACATTTCAAACACTGACACTGGCAAAATTGATTTCAAGCTGCGGTGAAAAGGCAGCCAATATGTACATTTGGTTTATCAATGTGTTCTTATTGTTTCAATTTTGTATAAGTGAGCAAGGTATGTATGATTGTTTGTTTTTTTAATCATTTAGCATTATTAACAGTTGTGCGCTATTGATCTATATCAAGTATAGTATACTGCAGTTGTATTGTCCTCTAAAAACTTGAACAATCGAGCAAGTAACACCAATTTTAATCTGATAATTGTCAAATTAGTGCGACATATTCCGAAGCAGGTAAAATATGCAACGTTTGTTGTTGCACGGGCGAATGTAAATAATTGCTCGGCTCAAATGTAAATAATGTTTGCGGTATGGAGTTGACTTTTGTCGATGTTGATTGCGTTGTTGACGTAATCGTCAAATATAAAAATACGAGTAACTTTCTCTTAATTAAAAATATCTTAATTTCACTGTAAAACATATAAATCTATCGTCAATTTATCTATATATCTTGACTCACTTATACAGAATATTTTAAGGCAAACTTAGTAATCTTATCCTGTGCCTATTCTACCTTCTCGTTCTAATTTACATCCTACTCACTCTCACATACTACGCGATGCATCACATTAGTAATAATCACCTCTCTTTCTACTGCTAGTGGTATGAATATTGCTATAGTTCGACTTCTAATCGACTAGATTATCTACATTCTATGCTATGACTAGATTCACCGCCTACATTTAGGCTTTAAAACTAATTGAAAAATCTCTGTGACTCTAATTTCATATCGTGACACATTTATTGTTGCCTATTGTTCTACTTGTTCAAAATTACATTACAAAATATAGAAAAACAAATCCGTATTTTAATAGAGTACTAATAACATATTTGCCAGTGGAGAGCATTCTTGAATCATTAGATATCACGCAGGCATTAAATAAAACGAACACTTCTTCAACGCATGATTAGTACTCAAATTATAATTTATCATATTTTTTTTGTAATTAGAGTCACAGATATATTTCTGGACATTTAATATCCAACGTTATCAAAAACAAAATGTAGAGATACCTGCGGCTCACTCTGTGCCTTTGTGTATGTTTTTCTAAAGATCATTATTAACTTTTACAAAATGTGAACATTTCCACAGATATCTCTAGGGGAAATTATAAACAATCTTAACTCGATTCGTTGTGCAAATAAACTATAATTAAAACAATTCGTTGTGTTCTTCGATTATTGCTCTCGTTGTTTCAGTGCATGAAACCTCTTTCATACAAAATTGACGCTCAAACCTTGAATAACAATACATTGAGAACTTATATTTAATTATTATCAGATTCTATTATTCGTTGATTAGCTTTTTAAACACTGTATTCTGAGATGATCGACCAAAACGATATAAAGTCATAATACAAGAAACGTTTTGTATAGCTGGGCGGATTATTATTTCTTTTCAAAATCAGCTATCGATGGAACAAAAAAATGATTGCAATCTAGAATCCTTTTTGTACAGCAAAAGTGAAATTAATTTCGAACTCTGCTTTGTATGTGGAGTCTTTGTGCAATCCAATTTTCCTAACACTGAGAAAAGAACAAAATGATTGCAAACCCGTCGCGAGTTCTGCCTGTATTAACTACTTTAACGACCTTTTATCAGACATTTTATTAGATTTTACAATTGAATTTGATAATTTATAAATGTGTCAATCACCGTTCATGTCGATCGTTCATTATTATCTGACACAAAAATCATAAAATTGAAATCAGACTGACCAATCATTCAAAAGAACAATTAGATCTGTATGTATGGATCGGCAGCCAACAATTACTGTCTTTCATTTCCGTTAACCTTACAGCCCCATAAAATAAACGCTAAATATAGGGCGTTATTTTCATAAACGTCTTACTCGGGCCTGTAGTAAACAGTCAACATTCATATAGCATAGCAAGACGCTGTAAAATTAACGAGATGTAGCAGAAGCTACGGTCGTAGCATAGCGCTACGAACGTAGCAATGCGCTACGACGTGGAGGGTTAAAATGGTCACATCGAAGCAATTCATCTAAGAAAGCAATATTGCCATTTGACATTTGCGTATATAAAAGTAAGTGCGCAATGCAAACAAATCTCAAATAACAATATTGTTTTCTTAGATGACTTGCTTCGATGAGGCCATTTTAACCACCGTGGTGTTACTTTACTTTTGCACTATCTTCGTTTTGAGGAGGTCTGAGCACTATAAACTAGCTGGGTAAGCAAAAACCACATATTTAAAGTGACATGAAACGATTAAATTATCGATACTGTAGCTCTCTCACTATGTCAGCAGAACAAAATGATATTGTATAAATGTAAAACTATATTCTATCTTCTATTTATATCAAACTTGGTGTTAATCATATCAGATTTCTGTCTTTGCTTGTTTTGATCGCGTTGAATAATTCTATATTATTAGTGACATATTATGTAGTATTATTATTTTACCCTAAGCAATAAATCGATGAAAGAAACACTTTAAACTATTTTACATTATCACTTGATCGCAGTCTACTTAGCCGAGGAGGGTTCGATATCCCGAATCCTTAACTAAACCTAAGACACAATATTGCTTCAAGTATTGCTTATGTAAATCAATTGTCATTATTCTATTATTGCTATTGATTATAATAATCTATAAGTAATCATATAATCTAACGTCGTTATTGCTTATGTATTGCTAATTTGGACATTTTAGTTTTATCACTGCATTTCCTTATCTATAAAATTTTCAATTTCGCTTGATTGTCCTGGAAAAGGGCTTTGGCATTAATCTGTTAATCTGCTAGCTGCATTTACTGTTGTCCCATGTTCCTGGCAACATTTCCTTATATTTTGTTTTAATGTTTTTTCAATCATGAGCCTTATGTAAGTTAAATTTTTAAACATTTTTATCTTTTTTCGGCTCCACATTACTTTTAAACCCAAAGCACCATTTCCAGAACGAGTATCATTACATTATGTTATTGATGAATAATTACAAGTTTTATCAGTAAAATAGTTCATGAACCTTTGAACAAAATAAAGTTATCCGGAACCATATTATTGATAGTTGAGTGGAAACTATCGGATTCTATATTGGACTTACTAATTTTATACTACTCGTTAACTGTTCCTTTTACTATTTAAATAGATAATAAAAGGTATTTAAATTTCAATAACGCTACCTCTACAAAAATTGTAAAGAAGGGAAATTTGGTACACAGGGAAATATTTACATTCAAATGTATATATTTTTGTATATAAGTTGGTTTCGTTAGTTATTTTATTACTTAATATATTCACTACAATTACTATAACGTTAGTATAAATATTTTGAATAAAATATCTTCGTTTTAGATTTATTCATAGAAGCCATTAATTTCACGAGTCTACAAAATACGAATGTTGGGATAGGTAGCTAGAGTAAAGAATACATGAAGGGAATAGCGAATGAGTACACAGAGAAACTAGATCTAAGTAGATAGAGAAGTGAGCGCTAGAAAGTAAGGTTTATGTGAAGAACTTAAACAACTATACAACGAATATAATTTTAAGGAAAACAACCATCACAATCATCGTTACACAATATTATATTCGATGTTAGATTCGTTTCATTAAAATTGTCAAAATAGTACTCCAAAGCACCAAAACCTTCTAAAAATCTACTCAATATCAATAAATAATTAATACAAACTAGATAAATTCTACAGTATTGCTTATTTAATTACATTATATTGCTTTTTTACTCGCGACCTTTGTCTGGCAACGTCTAGTTGTAAAAATAAATGTTATAGTGAAGGGAGCTACATCTAAGTAGATAGATAAAATGTGGCACTACGACTACGAGTAGGAATATTTGGATAGTATATACTAGGGCATAGGGTCGAGAATAGAGCCTCTCAAGGCCGACTGACCGTACTTCAACCGATCTATGTTGTTAAAATAATATTTTTAATCATGCATGATGTTAAATCGGAATAACTCATTTCAATATCGCGTTGTTCATACTTTGTGTAGTGTTTCAGGAAAATTACACTTTCCCGCGTTTAAAATCAATTTGTTAAAGGAATAAAAATTCAGGAACTATCTTTTTTTAAAAGATTATAATTGACAGGATTAAATTAAATTCACTGATGACAAATTGACATGCGAGGCACGACTAATAGACTAGAGAATGCATCGACCTCGCCGACTTGAAAATAATTTATCAGAGCATGTCGTGTCAGACAACTGTAGTTGCAAGAAAGAAGATTCGCTATCTTTTCTTAAATCTCTGCAGAAATTTCTGCTATTCGGCAAAACCTGACAATTTAAAAGATTTCAGAAATTGAATTACGTTGTGCATTTCTTTTTAAAAAGGCGTCCACGGAAAATGTATCAGCGAGAGCGCGATGCTGTTTACAAAGCAATCTCGCTGATGGCGCGCGTGGTGCAGTCGCGAGGCCGGTGCGGGGCGGGCAGGGACTACTACAGAACGCTACGGAAGAAGTCTGCTGTGTCTAATGACAGCGGTGCGCGACTTTATTAGTGCCTACATTATTATTGCTTTTCGAATACCCATTTCTCACCGAGCACCTCGTGCTCTCGATTATCCTAATTAACGCTACCTTATCCTAGGTTTAGTTTATTGCCAGTTATGTAAACTTGTCTATAACACGCTCATGTGAAGGCATGCTCGCTAGTGGTGGTGCGGCCCTGCTGGTCT
Source organism: Pectinophora gossypiella (assembly GCF_024362695.1). NCBI lineage: Eukaryota > Metazoa > Arthropoda > Insecta > Lepidoptera > Gelechiidae > Pectinophora > Pectinophora gossypiella. The sequence continues at coordinate 15,518,208 of NC_065433.1, forward strand.
CCGCCGCTGGCCGCCCGCCGACCATCTTCTTGTCGTCCTTGTATTGTACTGGAGAGACAATTGCTTAAAACGAGATAAATTCTGACTACTTACACCATTTCTCTTTGAACACGACTATGAATTGCTTTTTATTTCCAGTCTTCGCGTAACTTAAACCTAATTTATTCGATAGCTTCCTAGCACAACAATATTGCTTTTAGTTTATTTATTGCTTTATGAAATATAACACGATAGTAATCTTGAACATGACAATACATGTGAAATGTGTTGTGATAAATATAGCAAACAGTAGTGGAGGCGGCGCGGCGGGCGTTGTTTGCGGCGCGCGGTCGCCGCTAAGGCACTGTCGCGGGCCGGCAGTGCGGCCGACGGGCGCGGGCGCGCTGCGGCGCGGGCGCCGCGCGGCGGGGCGGCGCGGGCGCTGCGGACGGAGTGTGGCGAGCCCTCGCCCTCGCCCTCTTGGCGGAACGGCGAAGGCTCGCCCGCCAGCGCGCGGCGCTCGCATCTCGACGCTAAACTTACACCGTAATACTTTCTAACCTACTTTGCGGTTGTAAAAATCACCTACAAAAGATATTAGTTTTCATTCATATTTCAATAATTCTATGTATATAAGGGTATATTTTATCGACGAGTATATACATAATTAAAAGTGTAACTTTATCGGGACGTCTGACGCTACGGCCTACTGCCGCGGCGAGCGCGGTCTACGGGGTCGTACGTGATTCGTTGTATGCGAAACGTTGCTCGATTGCGGCGCGACGGCCGGCGCGACCCACCGTCGCCGGCTCGAGCCGTCGCCGGCCGTGCGCGGATCTAGTTTAAAATTTGTAAATTTATATTAGGTATTACACTAACAAGCTAAATTCATATTAATACTTTACGTTTACATGTAAACCAGCGGTTACGGTCCCTAGTTTCGTGTGCGTGCCGGAAGTCTAGCCCGAGGCGGAGGCAGGTGCCGCCGCGGGAGAGTCAACTTCCGGTGACTCGTCGTCGCGTACGCAGGCCGACTCTTGGTGCTTGTTGAGGTAGCTCTTCAACGCAAATGTCTTGTGGCAGCGCGAACATTCGAAATTCTTGTCGGCGGAATGTGTCTGCATATGCGCGCGCAAGTTGGAACGATCCGCGAATGCTTTCCCGCAGTGAGCACACCCGTACGGTTTTTCCCCGGTATGAGAACGGAGGTGCCCCTGCAGCAACCACGGCCGCGAGAATAATTTGCCACACACGCCGCACACGTGTGATAACTGGTGAGTTAATACGTGCATCGCCAACGCAGGCATGGAAACATATGCCTTGCCGCATTCGCCGCACCGTTTGGCCGATTGTGAGTCGAGGCTGCGGTGTGTCTGTTTGTGTCTTGACAGGTTCGATGAAGTGGCGTATCTCTTCCCGCACTCACTGCAAGTGTACTTAGATTTTGGTTCTGGTTGTTGGGCACTCTCGACCGGTGCGTTGGCATAGTTGCGGCGTTTGGAGCGGCCGTCACTTACGAAGAAGGCGTCGTACGTGTAAGCGACGGTTTCCTTGGGGCGTTCCGGGCTAGTGGGTTCCGGGGAGGGCGGCGCGGGGGGCGGCGGCGGCGGCGGAGGCGGAGGTGGCTCGGGCGCGGGCTCGGCGCGCGGCGGTGACAGGAATACCGCATGCTGGCTCAGGTCAAGGATGGCGTGTGCCGCGTTCAGGTCCTCTTCGGCTCGCTCCAGGTGTGCTGCCCGCTCGCCGAGGCAGTATGGGCGATAGATGTCCTTTTTCTTTGGTGGAAGAGAGAGAAGAGCGCCGGTACTAGTGTAGCACATGGAGATGGACTTGCCGCTCGCCGGTGGCGGGGGAGGGGAGACAGAAGGTTGGAGCTGCACTTGCAGGAAGGGCTGTTCGGGCGAGTCGGAGGATAGTTGCAGAAGGGCATAAGAGAGAGGCGGAGAGGCGGCGCCGGCGCCCGCCGCCGCGCTTACCTCGCGCGGCAGCTGGGCCGTGAACTGCGTGGAAGGCTGCTCCTCGGTGTAACCTGCCGACAAGGAACATCGTCAACAACCTTGTTACTTAATCCTGTAAATCTTTAAGTTCTCTAAGTTTAATAAACAACACCGTAACGATATGTTCGGTATCGCGCTCTGTTTACCAAAATCATCGAATATTCAACAGCGGTTAGCGAGCGCTGAAGAGAAAATTACAAATAGTCGTTTAGCTCTCTCATTTATAATGAGGTGCACGCGAGCTCCGCATCAATAGAAGCGAGTAGAGGAGAGGGAGGGGTGCGGGGCGCGGGTAGCCGTCTGTAAGAGTTATGCCCGGACCGTTATTAACCTGCAGGAGCAACCTGTGGAGGACAACCTGTGGCGCTGTTTACCTGTAGAACCCTAAAGGTCTCGACCGTCAAATTAGTATGAAAAGTCATTACTAACTGAACACAATCATTTCTCCAAAAGCTCCAAAACTGTCCGACAATGCGCTCCATCGTAGCCTACTTATATAGTGTCTTCCCTTTTAAAAGTAAGTTCAATATTTTGTTCAACCTTCTAACAATCTTATATGTAAATTAGCAACAGATTTGAAACAGTTACAATGTCGCTATTCAAGCTCCATAATTTATTCATGAGACAATTATCTGGTATTGCCGCCGTGTTTTCAACTTTGCTTACGAAGACAATCATTTGTTACCATGGTATTTCCAATTTTACTAAAACGACATTATTGTCGTTATGGTATAGTCTAGGTATCGTCGACTACCAGTTTTCCGGGAGTTTTGAAAATCGCTGATTTTATACATTTTGACCGGCCCTTGACGCCGCGTATGATTTTAAAATCAATAAAAAATGTACAGGATATAATTTTCTACGTTTGTTTTGGGCATTTGATATATTTAACTGTCCTTGAGATATAGGGCATATAGAGTGTAAACTTGTAAAGCTGTATGAAAACAATTGAAATTTTCACAAAATGTGAGCTAATAAAGCGGATATTCTGATGAGTAAGAAAAGTCCATAAAATAATAAATTAAGGGGAATCCCTAATTGCATCTAATCTACAAAATCAACAATTTCCAGTCCCGGAAAATATTCCAGGTAAAACTACCAAATAATCGAACTAGAAGTATACAAGGCCAGTCCTGAGTACAAGACTAAACGGAAAAATCCAGTTGCCGTGCCGCTACCGTCACATTTTTTGCGGTGGTGCTTTACCAAGTTCTCTATCAGCACCCTCAGAATGTTAACCGCGTCGCGCGCGGTCTATGTTTACCGGGCTTCGACCGACGTACGACATATATCTACGTAGGTGGTCCGCCGGAGACTCGTGTTGCTCTTTGACGTATATAACATTCGCTGCGCCATTCCCACGAATGTATGTAATGTGCCCGATTGGGCCCCCTATCGCCTGATGTCTTAAATTTTCAGTCCGGCCAAGTAGTTAATGTCAAATGTGGCAAATCCACTATATACCTACTTACTCCTAACCAACAAAAATTCACGTCAACAAAAAACCTTGACTGGCATCGCCACTTAACCGGAAAATGAGGCATAAATAGAAACTACGTAAAAACACTTTCAAAAATGTACCCAAGCGATAGCGATCTATCCTTTTACGGATTTAATTTATAAAACATACACATACAATAAACTCACGCCTATTTCCCACCGGGGTAAGCAGAGACTATAGTAGAATTCCACTTGCTTCGATCCTGACACACTCCTCTTGCCTCCTCCACACTCATCAATCGCTTCATATTTATAAATAAAATATAAATATTAACATTTTGTATTCTACCTTGACTGGCAAGAATACTTTCATTAACATAAACAGCAATAGTTTGGAACGACAATATCGTTGACTATGACTGTCGAGTCGGTCTGTTTATGTATCTAAATTAGGTACCGGGCCGAGGTGGCAGTAATGAGTTTACTCAGCTCGGAACAGATCGCAGTAAGTCGCGTGCTTTGACTGTCTAACCAGGATTAGCTCCGTTTGCTAGTATACTGGCTTGTGATTAGAGTGAAACTCTTAAACGTTGTACCTATTTAAATGAATCCGGTTTACTTAAACTGCCAGCAGCAGTAAATCTTCAGTATTATTAAAGTTTGTTTTTCGGAGAGAGCTGTGTGTCGCTGAAATTACGACCACAGACTCACTCACTACTAAATTTTTGTAGATTTCGTAATTTTTACAGGAGTAGGTAGCTAAAATTATATGAAACGCTATTTTTATCGGACTATCGTGAAACAAAAAGGAGAAAATAATACATGTTTGACCGCTATGTATGTATGTCTGTTCCCATCTAATTTCTAAACCACCTATTAGAATATAACAAATGAGGAGTCACAGAAGTGTCTTGATTGTCCGGTTGTCATACGCTATGTGACCTCACACTAAATTCTGGACGGCTAGAGGACATAAAGAAAAACAAGAAAATATTTCTCTGAAATTCTTCCGAATATTTTACTTAGTGATATTTCATACTTTTTAGAGAGCATTTTTTATTAGTCGGGCTTAGTGTTTTCTTATTGAATTATCTACCATTTGGCATTGTGGGTGTCTGTAGGTATTTTCGTTTCGATTAATGGAAACAGTTTCCAGGTAGATATTACCTATGTAGACTACATGTATAGCGCGAGTCGTGATGGGCAGGGAAAGAAAAAATTGGGTGGGAAAGAAAAAATATCGGGAAAATATGGGAAAATAAAATAAACACCCGAAAAATTCCCGAATCATGGGAAAATATTTTTTATTTAATTATTTTTAATCTTATTATTATTTGTATGTCGTTTCCATGTCTCGGGTCGGGTCTGTCATGGAGTCCCGGACTTTTGGAAGGCGTGCGTGGGGCCGAAGCCAACACGTGGAGTCCCCTTAAGACAATTTACTCTAAATGTGTTGTGACATCAACCGGCGATTATCCCTGTATGCACTATGGGAGTGCACCCAAAGACAATCCCTGCTTCGTGTAGGACTATTGCAGATTATGGGAACAAAAGGAACGGGGCTATTGGGTTGGGGGTTAGTGAACCGGGATACTGGGGCTATGGGGGACTATGGCGCCTGCTCGACCAATTTTAATAACAGAGACACATTGGGCAGGCGGTGACTCGTCACTAACTGGTTGGGTCACCTATCTAGCCGACGCGACTGGACGGCAAGGCAACAACATGGTTGTGAGCATCTCAGGATGTCAAGAGGTGTACACCGCTTTCTGCGAGGCGGTTTACCCGCCTTACCAACTCGCGACTTATGCATCTTTCACTTCCACCCTGCGAGCGTATAGCTCTAACGCCCCACTCTGGCTGGCCAATGAAGGCAAGCCAGAGGTGAGAGTCCTACGGCCCCCGCTAAGGTCCACTCCGGCCAGCCAGTACTGTCACCATCTTTGTTGCTCTTCTTTGGACTCTCTCGAGTAAAGAGAGATCTCTCTCTAGTAGAGTCCTTCCGATAGTAAAGTCTCCATATTTGAAACCAATGTTCTAACAGCGGTCTGACGTAAGTAAGTTTTGTAAAGCCTAAGAAACAATTCCGTATCTATATGATAAAAAGCTTTTCTAATTATGTATAAGAGGGAGTTATCCTTATTAGTGATTCCAATAATGTGTTCGTCCCACTTTAGATTATGTGTTATCGTTATTATCTGAACATTTTTTACTATGACACCAGAGGTGTATGACCATTAATTTGGCTTTAATTGGATTTTAAAAATCTCGATTTTTCATACATTTTGTAAAAAATAATATTATGTCCGTTGGGAAAAAGAGGTATACAAGCGTATTACAAAGGACCGTTAGAACATTTATTAGTATGGCGCCAAACTTCTATGACCATTATTGGACTTTCAGTTTTGGTTAATATGTTAAAATACCGGCCATCGAAAAAAATATGTCGAATCTGTCTAATAGTTGCTTCTCAATATTTTTTAATAACACCAAACATCTATGACCATTATTTTGACTTTTACTGGAATTTACGTTTTAGTTCGAATGTGAAAAATGCTGACCAGCAAAAATATCATGTTGAGAGTATCGAGTAGATGCCTGTTATATTTTTTTTCTATAGCGCCAAACTTGTATGACCATTAGTTTGGCTTTTAGTGTATTTTAAAAATCTTGATTTCTTATTTATTTTGTATGAAAATAAAGTGCTTTGGGTAAAAAATGCGGTACGGCGGATTACAAAGGACCTTTAGAACATTTAATAATCCGGCGCAAAACATTTTTGACCGTTATGTTGACTTTTTATTCATCTCTCTTTCCGTTTTGGTTCAAATGGGAAAATGTCAGCCAGCGAAACAAATAAGTCAAATCTTTTGGTAAACGACTTGAAACGTATTTTTACGATACTACCAAATGTCGACTTTGGCTTTTATTTGACTTTAAAAAAAAACTTGTTTTATACATTTTAACAATGACAACAAGCAGAGCTTTCCCAATGACTAGTTATTAGTCAGATAAATACTTTGTGTTTTTGTTTTGTGTGTTGTTAGGTGAACTTCTATATTAATACTATCTGATTTTAGATATGACGTTGACTGTAGTTTTTGCATTCGACTCAACGTTACGGCCTAAGTTTAGGTTGAATTATGGTATTGATTCACCTTGACCGTAAATGGTTACCACCCTCCAAAGATAAGCTTGCCATCTAGTGACGAAACTCGTATTTTGGCATGACGCCTGAAGTATCTGTTAGGGAAAACAGGAGTCGGGTAGTTGTACTTATAATAAACTTTTTCTATTCTATTCTACTTTGCAAGTATGCCTATCACAATGTCCTGGTGCTACTCGGCCGATAACATAGTACTTACCTCTATCACCCCGCTGTTTATTCCTTGTATACACTTTTCTTTAAAAAAGTAGCTTCTTAAGCGTGTATCACCATCAGGTAAGGTAGTGGTCAAACGTAAACCTATTTTTCAAAAGACGACCACCATATTACGCCTTTAGCAAGATAGTTCCATTATCACTAGATAAAACTTTTTTTTGATTTTTGAAAAATCGAATTAAGTTCAAAATATTGGTCATAGTCGTTTAATGCCATAGTAATAAACATTCTGACGATCCTTTAAATAACGCGCCTGTTGTATTTTATTTTTATACAAAATGAATCAAAAATCAAGTTTTTTTTAAATCCCACAAAAGCCAAACTAATTAATGGTCATACACGTTTTTGTCATAGTTAATAATGTCTCGATAGCTTTGACATGTGTTTTTTGCTGACCGGCACTTTTCACATAGAAACTATAACGTAAAGTCCAACAAAAGTCAAAATAATGGTCATAGACGTTTGGTGCCCTAATAATAAATGGTCAAATGGATAAGTTCTAACGGGATATACAAATATTGTTTCATGGCCGGCACTTCACATTTTCACCAAAAATGTATGAAAATTCAGTTTTTTTTAATTCGAATAAAACCGAAAATATTGACCCTACAGCTTTGGTGCCATAGTAATAAATGCTCAGACAGATAAGTTCTAAGAATAATACCATTATTGTTACTTGGCCGGCACTTTACATTTTCACCAAAAATGTATGAAAAATACAGTTTTTTAAAATCGAATAAAACCGAAGATATTGACCCTACAGCTTTGGTGCCATAGTAATAAATGCTCATACGGATAAGATCTAACGGAATATAGCAAAATTATTTTTTGGCCGGCACTTTGACTTCTGGGCCGAAATCCGATGATCTCCTTTAGATAAGTTTTTTAAGAGTTCATACGACACTACGACAGAAAATAAATTGGGCATAAGTAGGCATACATTATATTTAAATGGTCTTTGTTGGAAATCCTTACTTTTAATACAAATATATGCGATAAAAAATATTTTCCCTTGAAATGGGAATTTTTCGGGTTTTTTCCCTCAGAATTGGGAAAATTCCCAAAACGCGGGAATTTTCCGGGTAAGAACCCAACACTAAGCGCGAGTTTGAAGTTTAAACTAAAATGGTTTGTTCAAAAACTTTAGAAGCTTGTCAGATTAAAAGTGCTTTTCTCGCGGTATATCGGAATCGGTGGAGACAACTTCTCAGAAAAGCTTTTTAAGTTGTTTTTCAGTTCAACATAATTATAATATTGTGACTGTTACTCTGCGCCAAAACGACTGAACCGATTGCGATGAAACTGGGTAAGTACGGGTTTTGAGTGAAGATTGTGTTATGTTTAGTCTGACACAGATTTATTCATTATTTTTAGGATTTACAGGTTACCCCCTCCGGTTGATTGAGGGGAGGCCTGTGCCCAGCAGTGGGACGTATATAGGCAGTTTATGTTTACAGGTTAGATGTAGGTTAAGCAGGAAAAAATAATGTTTTTAGGTAAGTAGGTCACGATTCATCATAACATGTATGTTTGCGCGACGTTCTTTCATTTTTGATTAATATTGTACAATTTCATTAATTTTGACTTGACACCAGTAAACAGGCAGGGGTTAAGTTGGAGGATAGTCCAGGAATATTCTGCATCGTATCATAATTCTATGAAAATCGAATAGGTGTACACGAGTAATATGTTATACTCTAAAGATCGTAGTAATATTCAAATAACTTGGGAATATTGAATATTATATTAACGCGCTTTTCGTGTCGTGTGAGGCGGATTTAGTTATGAATTTAGTGTAGCGGTTTACCGCGCGGCGGAGCAGTAAGCTCATTTGTCGGACGGATTTTGATCAGCGTATACCGTAGCCTGTACGTACTATACATACCGTAGCCCACAGTGGTCCTCATAGTATGGCGCTACGCGGTTCGTTTTAAGCCAAGTATCACCTCACCGCGCGTAAGGCGGACGCGTTCCGCACGGACGCGCGGTTTTCGTATTTAGTACAAGTCAATGCAATCTTAAACCGCTTCACAGCTAAGCGCGTCAGTTCGCGGTGTCGTGTGATAATCGCCTTAAAGTATGATAACGGTTTCAATTAATTAAGCGCCATTCAAAGACGTACCCGTTATAAAATTACTGCAGTTAACCCATAACTCCGCAAAATCCATATTACCGGCATATCGACCCGGTTACGCTTAGTTAAAATTTGTACCTTAGTTTTTTTATGAAATGCAGATCATAGCATTAAAGACCGCATGCGATATGTATTTAAGTATGTTTACTTATTCATTTGTAAAATATACCATGCAGGGTTGGCTAGAAGATATCTCTTCTGGAGATGAGCCCACCATTTGACATCCACATTTTGTCTCTTTTCATTTTATTAATGTGTGTACCTACTATAAAGAATATTATAAATCATGCCACTGATACTGCAAAATGAGCGATAACAAAGTTACCTCGTTAAAATAACAGCTTATTTTATTTAACGAATTGTAAACACGATTTTGAGCAAGCCTGGTAAATATTTGCGACGGTCGCCCGCCGACCGGTTTCACAAAAATTGATTTAATACTCGCGGCTCGCCGCAATACGCTTTTATTTTCGTAGGCTATTTTAGATAAAATATTATCTAAAATTGTTTTTATTTTTGGCATAACTGTATCGGAAGAACAAAAATTCTTATTGAATTATGTTTTATAAAAAAACCTTTTGGTTTTGTAAGCTTTACACATTGGTTGTCAATGTAACATTTTAGACCTTATTTAGATTAGACTCCGGCGACATGCGAAAACAATAGAACCAATAAGTTCAACCAATAAGTTCAATAAGTAAAACCGACAGAGGGATTGTGTCCTCTAACATGATGGACTAATGTTATGGGCGATAGGCTGATCCCTTATCACCATAAGGTTCATCATATCCATCTTTGGACTTCGTATCAACAGTGGCTGCAAGTTGTCTTTGATTACTTGTGGCTCTGCCCACCCCATTAGGGATTACGGGCGTGAGTTTATGTATGTATGTATGTAATAAGTTCAACACGGAACAATTCAGGAAATCAGTTCACTGCGCAAGTGCTTTTAACAGAATACAAAATCAAAGTGAATTGAGGTAAAAAGCGAAGTAATGTCGAGATTGAAGTTACTTGCGCATTAGAGCTCGGATTTTGTAGGGTTGGGATATAGGGGGGTTTTCAATTTATTTACCAAATCTGCATTTCGTAATGCACGAAGTTAGTTTCGGGGTGGCCGTCAAGTTGTCAACGTTAATGAAAGCCAGTGTCTGGCAATAACTAAGTAATAGAATAACTAAGTAACTGAATATACGTACTTACTACTGAGGAGACGGGAGAGTAATCCGGGGTTACACCAGCTTGCCGCTCAAGAAGCGGGTAAATGAAAGCTGACCACAAGCTGTGAACAGGGGCGGCTTCAGAACAATTTGATCAAGATGTATATTTTTTTAAGGTTTGTCAAAAATATTCTCATTTTAATTGGCGCTATTCGTTCAATTTCCTTGTCGGGAACAATTCATTTCAGTAATTCGTTAAAGGAAATACTTGTGCTTTCTTCTACCCTAATTCTACAATAATTGTGCTTTCTTCTACCCTCTGATTTGATAATTATCTTGTTGTTTCTTTTGTACCGAGTGAGAGGCCTCGCCGCTCCCCAAATGTCCGGCCACGAATTTAAGTAATGCGGAAAATCGGCGTTGTTTTGTAGTGAATTGAAAAATGAACCCCTTACAGTTGAAGGCACGTCACCGCGTCCCTTCAGCTTTTAATTCTGTTGCAACTGAATATGATTGATTGATGTGATTGCCACTGTGGTTTTGTGTCACCGGCTTGCTTCTTAAAGAGGATGCGCCGGTTCAATGCCCTGTACCGGACTTGCGCCAATAAGTTGCAATTTTCACTGATACAGTCGGCTCGACTATTATAGACGGCGACACGACTCTCCACCTATCACATTATATTAATCAAAGCTCGGTGAAGGGTAGGCATTTGGTTCATCTGGCGATGGATGTAGGTGCCTCTGACTAGTCTATTTGGGAATATAGTCGTTCGTGAGCTTATGTTATGTGATAAATTAACTATTTAAATAATAAAATAAACAATTATTTTTTAAAATTTTCTATTTAGTACTAATTCTATTTGTACTAATTTGGATACGGATCAGTAGTTAAACGGGAAATTAAAATAATAAGCTGCATAGACTCAATATAATTCTAGTTCCAACTTCTTTTGTTTATTTTACAGTTAAGCATAGGTATTCATGCGGCTTTAGTCAAAAATACGTAGATGTGATAAAAATACTAAAAGCAGTATGGATTTGAAAGCGGATTGAGAAAAAGAATCTTATTTCGTTGCTAGTTTATTCTTTGTCTTAATCCCCAACGAAGGAGCACGTTTTTCTTTCAGGGCCTTAGCCGCAATAACAAGCGACTATAAATTAAGCTTGTCTCATCGCACGACATGCCCTAAGTACGTCTCTCTCTGGGGATTAGTTGCCGACAGTGAGCGGGGCCAGGGCCGGAGTGGAGTTGTCACAAACAAAGAACTACATTGTCGCTCTGAATACATTCAGTAATAGTGACGTCCTGTTATTCGCGTCCGCATTTAACAGTTTGATAATATATTTATATAGAGTACTTTTGAAAAAGGTGCAGTGCAGCAGATGCAGGAAATAAGTTTAAAATTTCTTCCGCTTGTAAAATATAGGTAAGTAATAGGATTTGTAGCAGAAGGGATTGTGCCAAAACTTTTACGCTGATGCTTTTATGACCATGGCACCAGAGCGTACTGTAAAAACATATTTCTACTTACTTCAGTTACTTAATGTTTCCAAGTTTATTTTATCTACTTATATAAACGAGAACTTTAGGTATAATTGTAACATTGAAGTATGATTTTGGTTGTTTTAATGCATTTGTTATTCAGCTCAATGTAATAAACTGGTGTCTGATATTGTTATATCGACTTATTGAGATGAGCTAGTTTTGTCGTCTTAGTATTTTTCATACTTACTTACTTTCAGAGAAAAACATCACTATTTTATGCTGCTGTGGCGGCGGCGGCGCCGGAGTAGGGAGTAAATTCACAAAACATTCGCTCGCACCCGTCTATTGTTTAGCTACAATTGGTTACCAATATTCGGTTAGTTGGGCACTACATTGTTTTTCAGTTTACGTACTGAAACGTTCTTTTAGCATTTAAATTACTATCGGTGTCGCTTGACTTTGTTTTTATTTTTTTAGGGTAAATGGGTAGGTAAGTACCACCTAGTTAATTATTTACTGCGAGTATACTAGTTCCAATTATTTAAATATTCACTATAAAAATAGGAGATCAACTGACGCGCTACTTTGAAAGTATAGTGTTTTAAAATCTATTTAATATTTTACTCGGTGTATCTAATGACGAATTGGAGCAGCGTGGTGGAGTATGCTCCATACCCCCTCCGGTTGATTGAGGGGAGGCTTGTGCCCAGCAGTGGGACATAAATAGGCTGTTTATGTTGTGTTATGTCTAATGACGGTCACCGACCAGTGGTCTTATAAAATGACGTTCCCACAAACGCCTCAGTCAGCAATAATATGTATGTGCGTGATTTTTTCATTCGGTATGCGCGTAAAGGCTGGGTAAACCGTAACTGAGTCAATGACTGAATGACGCTGCCATATTTGCATCCTTCATCCGTTTGGTATACGAAACTGGTAATACAATATTATCGAAACTCAAGTAGGTAACTAAAACTTATTTCGAAAAGATTTGGTTAAAGGAATCCCGAGTTGAATGGACGCAAACAGGATGTTAAAACATTACAAATAGGCAACTTAGAAAAGAAAGTGCTTTAAAAATGTATAAGTAATAACGCCCTTTGATAAAACTATTGTCTAACGCATATTAAAAATCAGCTTTACAGAAAAAACTACATTCCATTTTTTTACCATTGCATATCGAATACCCAGAATCGGTGGCTTAACGGTATAACTGGGGTGTTCGGTTCTAGTTTTTATAGCCGCCAATAGCCGAACTAAAACATTTTCCCACTATAAATCCAGCGGTGAAATGGAAAATCCTAGTAATGCGGCAAAATTTTGCAAAGGCACAATAACGTGGATTTTTTTTCCCCTCAACATTCAATACGAATAGTTGTGGAAATACAATTTTGTTCCAAACCGTTTCATCGATATGACAAAATCACTCTAGGTACTATTGGTTATCGACATACCTTTGTTACTAGATAGTAGCTAAATTGGTAGCTGTTAAGATGCGGTTCAAATAACTATTTGACCCTGCCTACACACCCTTACAAAACACCGTTTTGTTATATCGATTCTTGTAAATAGATACGTTAAAATAACGATTGATGAACGTGGAGGAAGCAAGAGAAGTGTGTCAGGATCGAAGCAAGTGGAATTCCATAGTCTCTGCTTATCCCGGTGGGAAATAGGCGTGAGAGAGAAATAACGACTTTAATTAAGGCAATTATTATTACCATAGGTACTGTATTCGAGAAAGGTCTGTAGTAGTCAATACGATGTTTATTCTCTCGACCATTTAAATAAATACTTGCTTACCTATTTTTTTGTTACCGTCCTCGCTATCGTCTCCTACAGTTCGTTTACGTCGGCTTTATTCTACTAAATTATTAGTACTAGTCATAGTGATGTTATAAAAGAAAGATGGATTGAAGTTATTTCCATTAGAAGGGCACGCGAGCGACGCATACGAGATAAAATCTATTTTGCCACACTTGTGCTAACGAAATCCCATGAGACGACGGCAATTTCAAACTACCCAACGTGTAACGGGTTTTCATTTCCTTTTCATTATTTCCACTAGCGAATGTTTCAGGACTAAAAGTGTCCAACAATTTCTACAGAATTGCCAACTATGGTGATAAATTTCACTTATTTAATCATTCAACTAAGGGTTCTGAAGATTTATTGAATGAAAAGCTAAATGTTAGATTAGTGCAGTCTGAAGTACATACCAGTATACGTATAGAATCCTGGTATACTGTATCAGGTGACCCTTTTTACGGAAAAACACTGGTGGAAAGTAATCACGATGATAAACAAGTAAAAAAAGGTTGAAATTTTAGGTTTTTTTTTAATTATTTTCAGTTCCATTTCCATACTTTTGCAATGAAATATTCCAATTGGAATCAGTGGAATCATCCCTCAGAGTTCGTTAAGGTCTCACTAACACTGTACAATTACAACAAGAATTTTTTGTGTCTATACTATACATACTGAAGTGCTAAAGTCATAACAGACGTTAAAAAGTGAAGACCGTTCCTGTAATGAAATAGCAATTAGATGTAACAGTAACTAAGCACATAATGGGCAACTAACAGAGGATGCAACGGGCTGGGTGGAAGGAACCTCGCAATCTATTCACGAGGAAACTTGTCTGGTATTCGGAAACTTCCTCGGTATTGCATTCGAATACATAAGTACTTGGAAATATTATTCCTTTCTCTTACAAGTTTCTTTAGACTGTGCAGTCTTGATGTACTTTCCCGCCCGCCCGCGGCTGTAGTTTGCGGAGATGCCCGCGCTGAAATCTTGAAATGGTTGGAATGGAGCGAATTCTTTAAAGGAGGGTGAAAAGGTATAATCTGCTTAGTGGAATTATGTATTGTGAGTTTCCCAAATATTTAAGTATACCGAGTATGGGAACTTCATTATAAGAAATAGACTGGTGTTAAATAAATAGACTGGCACAAAACAAACTGGTGCTAATTCCAGTAAGTACACACCATCTCATTTTAGTTTAAGTTATACCTGTCATTTTCTTATCCGCCGAAAAGGAAGGGTACGGGTGATCGACAGATCACAAAATTTATGGAACACACGACAATTTAAGGAAAAAATTTAAAAATCTCCCAAGATTTTATATTGGTCAATAACCCGTCAGAATTAAGTTGACAGCACACGTTAAACGGGTTGCATATCAGCGAGATGCCTATACTATAATTCGCCAGTGTTATTCATTCATTAACAGTTGTCAATCTCCCGTCCCTTTCCTTTTCGGTGGACAAGAAAATGACGGGTATAACTTAACCCAGTTACTCCTGAAACTATTTATGGTCTCCGGATTTCGTAATTTTTCAATATGTGTTTTATTGTGGTGCCAAAGTCTTCGGAAAAATAGTGAATAAAATCTATCTCTTCTGGGAAAGCGGGAAAATCATGGCCGTTTAAACGCCCAGTAGGAATATCCACTACTAACATACACAAGGAAATATAGCTGTATTAAAATACAATTTAAGTTTTCTTGCGCACTTTTATTTGCAACATAAACATTTTAACTGTAATATGATAATATTTCTACTAATCGGCAGTGTGATGTGTAAGAAAACATGCTTTGGGGTGCAGAGAAACAGTACATTTTTTACAAAAATAATTAGTTTTTTTCTTGCATA
This sequence comes from Pectinophora gossypiella, assembly GCF_024362695.1. Taxonomy (NCBI): domain Eukaryota; kingdom Metazoa; phylum Arthropoda; class Insecta; order Lepidoptera; family Gelechiidae; genus Pectinophora; species Pectinophora gossypiella. The sequence continues at coordinate 15,533,444 of NC_065433.1, forward strand.
CAGCACACCTCAGCTGATTTTCTTTATATTCCACCAGATGCGCTCCATTCTGTCACAACGGGACGTTTCACGGTAGTTTCTTGACGTTGGACGTGGACCACGCTTTTCCGTTTTTTGATACGTCACCAGAGTTCTCCAGTAAGCTTCTTGCTACCGCCCTGCGATAAGTCAGATGATAATATTCGCCACTATCAGCCTTGTACAACTGCCAAGCATTGTGAACAGCCATGTCGAGGCAATGACACAGCAATGGAAAATACCATTTTCCCCCCTGATGCTGGTCCTATATTTTGGTCAGCTCAATCTCGATTTTTTGCCCCTCTAGGAATCTATGTGCATTGTGACGATTCCTTCACTGATATTTTTGATTACGTGGCGCTGTCACGGATATAAGAGGTGTATCACATTCGGTAGGTGCAGTGACATTTGATATAATCTGTTCCGGGGGATCCGCAGCTTCATCAATAGATACAATGCCTGTACATCTTCTTTTGGCTATCGTAGACAAAGGCAATTCATGTTCAATGTCAAAAGATTCGTCGTCTGAATAGATCAGGTCCGCTTGAGCTTTCAGCTGAGAACCTGAAAAACCCAACAATTTAAATCAATATATAAAAACTAATAAATAACTGTGTAATGGTAATAAATGTATTATGAACAAATGTATAACTATTTCGCTTACTAGCTTACCTAGAAGATTATGCCAAGTTACAACTTCTTCGCCTCCAGAATCCTCATCAGTTACATCAGCGTTCGCATTTTCAGGTGGTAAAATAGCTACGCCACTTGGTAATTGATCGTTATCGTCAATACACTCCAGCTCTTCGATAATTTCAATCAATCTCAACGGTTTCATATAGCGCGGCCTGAAAAACATAACAGACGTTGATTGTCCTACTGGGCGTTTAAACGACCATAAACTTTCAAGATCAAAATTGATATAAAAAACTCTTCTAAGATACTTTATTTTCCATTTCTTGACTAATATGTACTTACGTCTCAATAAAGCTATAAGTAATAAACAATAATATCTCGAAAAACTAATAAAAACTTACCTCTTAGAAGCCATATTTCGAAATATTTTATTAACTGTCACTTAAAACCGCAAAATTAATTGAAAATAGGCACACAAATAGCATTAACAAGTTACTGTCATGAAGTTTAATTAACACTAAGGAGAATAACGCAGAGATAACTAGGGTAGAAAACATTTATTCTACAAATAATCGAGGGTAGATTTGATAAGTATTGGCGGGCGTTTAAAAGGCCAGTAGGGGAATCTGGGTTAAAATAAAATTATGAAGGGTCTGCAGGAATTGTGGCTACTAACCTACTATTTCGTTTAAGTAATGAAGTTCCATAATAATACATACATACATAAACTCACGCCCGTAATCCCTAATGGGGTGGGCAGAGCCACAAGTAATCAAAGACAACTTGCAGCCACTGTTAATACGAAGTCCAAAGATGGATATGATGAACCTTATGGTAATAAGGGATCAGCCTATCGCCCATAACATTAGTCCATCATGTTAGAGGACACAATCCCTCTGTCGGTTTTTACGACATGCCCGGGAAGAGAAGCAGCTGAACGTGTTCTATGTTTTTTATATGCTCCCAGAACAGCATAGAAGCATCCATAATAATAATGAATGCAATTTGTGATAATTTAAATAAATAAGATGCGTCTTGAAATTTGAATTACTATTCTAGAACTATATAGTAGCAATATGTAATGCAACATTTATTAACTTCTTTATATTTTTGATGTGGAGATCCTTGGGGGAGGCCTATGCCCAGCAGTGGGCGTCGTACGACTGATGATGATGATATTTTTTATGAATCATATCTATCAAACATAAAGTAGACAACTAGGGAATGCAATCCCGTCTCGAGATCGCAAATTCAAGGTCCCGCGGGATCGGAAATATCAATCTCGTTCATTATAAAAAACATGTAAAGTTAGGATGCCTGAAAACGATGTAAACTGCTTGTTTGTGATAGTGAGGTTAATTAAAACAATATATTTTCTTGAAAGAAAACAAAAACCTTTATTCTTCATTATTACTAACTAAATAATTCAGTTTTCTTTGGAAATCAGCATAATCAAAACAAAAAGTGTAACTTAAACAGATTCGCCCAATCCCGTCAATCTCGAATAGGATCTCGTCATATTATGCTTCGGGGTTGATCCCGAAATATTAAACGAGATCTCGCGAGATCGGGATTGACAACCATAGACAACCCCTTTATGTGTACCCAGTTTACCTTTCAAAAAGGTGACAAGAACTTGCAAACTGAACTTATGCAATTAAAAAGACACGAGTCGAGTGTAATTACTAAGTCACTGCACTGCAGGGATTCCAACAGCCAAGTAGAGCCGCCACTCGAACTTGAACTTCGGAAATTATAGTGCCAAGCAGTCACGCGAGCCCTGTACTACGTAGGTTAATAAATAATCAGTTGTATGGTCCACAAGTCAACAACTACGCTCATCCTCAGTAATGTTGTCAACCAGTACAAGCAAAACCGGGAGCAAGCCGTCAGCGCTCCTCATTGTCCGACCAAGTAGTTAATGCCATCTGCGGCAAATCTACAATAAGTCACGTCAAAAAAAGGTACAAACAAAACACAATCGTCTTTATCTATCATTCTATACCCTCAAAATGAGTTCCATACTTTTTTTTATAAATAACTAAATAAGTTTCTCCTGATATAAATATTTCTTGTATACAATTCCGACTTTCCGACCCACCACTTGTACGACAACGACATGAAAACAGCTAAATATCATTCAACATTCTTCAATCGATAATTTTATAATAAAATGTTCAATTCGATAAATTGTCTGTTCCGTTCCTTTTCATATTTTTCGTTGCGGACGAAAATTAACTTACCCGGCTCGTGTCGGTCTACAGAATTTAGGTAGGTACTACTATTCCTTTTTAATTCACCTTATTTGCGCGTCTGATTGGATTTCAACGGTTCATATACCGACCCAACGATTAGTTCTGAATAAATAACAAATCCGATCAACCCAATCAGTTTCCATTGAATTAATTAGTAACCTTAATGAAGATAAAAACTGCCTATTTCTTCCATCAGGTGTCGCTACTGTGAGTGTTATTAAATTTTGACAGTTCCCCATACTTGAGTAAATAAACATATTGTTTTGGTTATATTTTTACACTATAACCCTTTCGAAGCGTTTAAATGCAAAATCATAGTGTTATATTTAAGCTTAAAGATCGGAAAGAAGAAAACTTCGAAAAACTTATTTTCAACCATAACTGCCTTTTTCCAACTGGTTGCTTTTCTTTTACGTAACTCATCCTTCAGATGTTGTTCCACATTTCATAGCAATTTATCACGAATTTTTGCCGGACAGTATGGAGATTTGGCTAAATTTAGGAACACTCAACAGTGCTGCCGCCTACATTTGAGCTTCTAGTTTTTATCTTCATTAATTTGGATTGTCCATGAATGTAACTGGTCAAGCTAATGGACAGGTACCGGATGGGAGCCCTTCGCGTTCCCCATTTGTCCGGTCATATTGTTAATGCCATATGCGGCAAATATACTATAAAACACATTAAAAAAAAACTCCGGTCAAGTGCGAGTCCGACTCGCAAACCGAAGGTTCCGTACAAACTATTACCAAAGATAATATTCTAAGTTGTATCTTTTTAACCGATAATTAAAATCGAAACACTTTCTTTTATAAGATGATTCGAAATGTACTGCTTCATTAATTTTACAAGTAGGTTTAGAAACTTTTAGAAAATAATTATTATACTTAGAAGATACTGCTAATAATGCACACATATATGTGGGCAGGTAGGTACCTACATTAATATCTGACTTACTGTAAGTAAACATTGCAACTTCGATTTCATATCAGTGTTACAGTATGTTTAGGAGTTTTATAAAGATATAAAGTGTAACGAAGTTATAAAATGACGCAATTTAAAGCGTGCAATGTGCCAGACCCGGGGCCATTGTCGCAAATGTCAGTCTCATTTTTCTTTAATCGAATTATATCTACGTTCATTCTACTGAATGACGAAATCAGACCCTTCGCTTTAACTTTTTTATTGCTTTTAGTAATTTAGACGTTAAAACAAATGTCTTGTTGAATTTAAACTTTCATCAAACTGTGGAGACATAAAACAGTAGGTATGCGTACCTATAGATAGATAGATACGAATAAATAGAGGAGGTACGGACAGTTCTATGCAGATGCCGCGTTAATGATGAAGATTTAAATACATTTTAAGCTCCAACCGCCGCGTTTTAGTATAAGAAACACTGCGATGCGTCATTTATTCCGGCGCAATTACCTACGGCTGATGGTATACGCGCACCTTAATTATACTTTTTTCACAAAATCCTGAAAAGGCCGTACTAATGCGAGCTCAGCTTACCGTAATAGCAGTTTTTCTTCAGCCCTGATGAAAAATGGACAAAAGTTTAGTTGAAAAAGAAATGTGAAAAGATACCGAGCTACCGGACTCTTCGCTTTATGCACACGGCTCAAAAGAAGTTCGGCCTTAACTTTATTTTACTTTTGCCTTTCACTGTTTTTTCATTGTAACTTATTTCGACAATGGAAATTGTTTTAATTTTGTAGTTTTAAATACTTACACGTATACCTACACAGGAATGAGGTCATTTGTCAATGATCTCGAAAACGTTTATGCACACGAGGTTTTCTTCACAAAGTGAAAAATCTAATGAATTTATGGTTTAAAGCAATTAAAATGTTCCATGACTACCTACACCTTCCGATTTGTTGGGATATGGTGGGAACTACCTACTATGTAAAAAACTGATGCACTTTAAGGACCTACAACTTTATTTATTACAGTAAGTAATGTTTCTCATTTGCTAAAATAGTGCGCGCCAATGTATAATCGTCAAAATTTCCACTTACCGAGCACTCAGAAGAGCTAATCTTCAATATTGCGCAGCTTTAACTCCGGATCCATGTTTAACTAGCGAAACCCTCGTTAAAACTGCCGTAACTTTGTCACTCCGCAAGAATGTCAACTATTTACTTAGTTGACACTAGTTTTAACCAGATCACAGCAGTTCGGGTGTCGGTTACCCGCACAGGTGCGGGAGATACTTGCGTGCATCTATAGTAACATATTACGTACATCAATGCTTGCGTGCTGTATAAGATTTAAATATCGAGTTTAATCGCTAACAAGGATGGGTATAATAAGTTACAATCTAACTGTCGTATTAATACAAAATAAACAAGCCGTTGACACGTGTTTACACAAACATATATGTTCAAAACTTGTTTATTTTTTATTGGCACGTAAAAATGGCTTTTCAGAACCAATTACCCTTACGTCGATCATCTACGTTCTACGTAAACAACTGCTACGGTGTAACAAGTTAATAAATAGAAACAGATTCATAATCCATGTTATTTACATTACATGTACCTACAGATAGCTAAATTACGCATCCAATGCATTTTCGGAGGTATGTGACCTAACCTGTATTGGGCTGGTTTTCCCTTCGCGGGTTAGAAGGTCAGACAAGCAGTCGCTTCTGTAAAAAACCGGACCTGTCAAATCTTCAGGTTAAGTAAGCGGACCCTGTGAAAAAGGGGATAATGCTAGGGGGACGATGATGATGTACTAGCTAGCTAAATCGTGATATAAAAATAAAATTTACCAACTACAAAACATGTTATGTTAGCGACATAAGTTGTGTAACACTCGTGAAATACTTCCATAAGCTTGTCTACGACCACAATATAGGCCGTACGGGCCAACAAATCACCTACAAAGAGGTCACCCAGTCGGCATTCACCCTACTTTTAGCGAACACTGGCGCTGGTATTACGGCGATGGGCGATACCGCTATTAAGTAGGTACTCATTTAGTTTTGAAACATAACACGCAACAAATACAGCTTATATTTAAAATTATCTTCAATGAACTCACTCGTAATTTCAGGAGAGGCAGAATCATTATTGTAATTTATATATATCTAAGCATCTCTACGTAAAATTGGTTCAAAACGGAGTTCTTGATTGATAAATAGTCTATCACTGGTCAGCTTTATCTCCGATAAGAGACAAGGCAGTTATCGCGTGCGCCAAAATTTTCTAAGTAGTAGGGGTAGGGCGACGGTTGTGCCTAGGTAGGTCCTACTCACCCCACACCACCCTTCCGCCATATCAGTGAACGATGTAGGATCACTTGAGATCTGAGTAGGATGTAGGTTGAAATCAAATAACATTTCTATTTTCAAATGTAATCAATCAGTCAATTTCTTGGTTTGTTTGACCCAGATAGTGAGATGTAGAAAAAATTGCCGAATAATGAAAAAAAATTACACTTTTGTTCATTTTTTAGTAAAAACACAGCCAAGTCCGTCTCACGAGACACGATTACCAAAAGTGCGCAGTTAACCCATTTATCTAAATATTATTATTATTTACTTATTTAAGATAATTAAATTATTTTTGTATTTTAGTTTTAGACTATGCCGATCAACAGACAATAGGTAATTTATCTTTTGGAGTTTGACGACTATCCTCATAACTGGTGGCACTTATTTTTCGCCATATATTACCATAATAGCCAAAACGGTAATGCTACTGCTACTCCTTAATCTTAAATTACTAGAATTAAAGTGCATTAATATACTAAATAAATAAAAATCCCTCGAGTTTACAATGCAGTCCAGGCTGTAGGTACGGCTATGTTTCATTGCCTTTACCGGGAAAATCAGAATTTAAAAATAAAAAGCTACTGTTTCACAAAAGAATAAAATGCGCTTTCACTCAATGTATTCCACGTTTAATTTCTGTTAAAAAAACGTAAGTAGGTACTACGGCAAATGAGATTAAGGTAAGTAGGTAGAAACTCTAGTTTAGTTCCGGTACCAAACCAACTCGACTTGTGGGATATAATTGAGAATTCGGGGAAGACAACGCGGCATTCTCTCTTAATCCTTCCAGGTCGCATTGTTCGTACGGCGTCATCATCCGCAAGCCCAACGACTATACGACTATAATTAGGAATTCTAAACACCGCCGCAATTAACGCAGCCAATCGCAATAAAGTACGTACCACTGCGGGGAGATATCTAGGGTAGGTAGGCGTGTGACACTGGCGGATTTGTCACACTAGTAAGTAGAAAATATTATACTTACCCTTCCAGCCGTATTAGCAGGCATTAAGTACATCCGAGAGCGCTCAGTGTTCCCCTATTATCCGGCCAAGTAGTGAACGCTATCCGAGGGAAATGTCAAAATAACACCTAGACGTCAAACCACCGAATAAGTTGTAAATATTATATGTAGATTGGAGACGCACTAACTAAACTGACTTAATAACTACATAGTCAGTGACTAGTCGGGAAAAGGACCGAGTAGTCAGCGTTTAATAAGTTTGCTTAAAATACATTTTCTACAGGAAATGCTTGAAATAAAAACTCGTGTATATTAATTAAAGAAGATTAACGTAAATAGAATAGAATAGAATAGAAAAAGTTTATTATAAAAGGACGCCACACACAAAAAAAGACAACAACATCATATCAAATTTCCACTAAAACAATTACAAAAAAGCAAGACGGATGTTTGTCGAAATGACCATAAGGTGTAAATCAGACCCATTTACACGAAATAGTGGGAAATATATCTAATCTGCATGTATTATTTGTATGAATGACGAACACCAGTAAAATAAATGATAACCATATAGTCAATGACATTAATAATTGCTGATGTTAAGTACTTACCTATTAAGTTCTTAGTAGATTTGAGGATATTTCGAACTCCAGAAATTAGCCGGCTGATAATTTGCCTTTTTTCTGGGGTCGACTATTCGGCTAGTCGATGAAACGTGTAGTTATGCCATTTGTAATGTACTTACTTAGATACAACAGGCACTTTAGGCACGATGTTACGTTTTATATTTAACTAGCAGATTCTGGCAGATTCTCATATTTTATTTATTAACAATTTTAGACTAAAACGCTTTATAAATAAAAAATAATAAAATTGTCTTCACTACCTATAAATATAACTTTTGAGGCAATACTTTTTATATGGCAAATATTTTTGTTTGTTATACTCATAGTCGATTTAGTTGTCCAGCACCGACTTAAATCAAGGATTGGTGAGAAAGTCTCATTACTTACGGCTACCCATTAGAGACTACGAGGTGATACATAAGTATGTAGTATATTTGTTTTATAATAATTTTAAACCCCTGTACCCGTTCAGATTTTTAAATGACGTAACTTGTAGATTCGCCGCAGATAGCATTAACTACTTGGTCGGACAAATGGGGAGCGCTGAGGGTTCTCACCCCGGTAAACGTTCTTAATTCAGACACATTAAAAATGTACGAAATTGGTGGTGGACAAGATGTTCTATTAACAATATAAAAGTTTGAGAAAATAGTACATCACTAGCGACTGTAATCGATAAAAAATCCAACTCTGTTAATACTAGTTACGACAACACAGACAGCGTGTACGCTACAGCTTTTCATGATTCCCACCGTATAAAAGAAAATTATATTGTATGGGCCTTATCGTTATATTTCACATTCTGCGAAACGATGTTTAATTCATAATTCTGAACCGTCACTACGTCATAACAACGCTGAAAGGAGACCGTTAAAGCGATGCCAGTTTTATTTTACGGGAAAAAATGGTAGATTTTTTAGGGGAACTGGAAGTGGGGAATAGCCCGGTTAGCGTGCCAACTGGGCGCCGCGGATACAAAGATACTTGTACAAAAGCAAAAACAAACCCCCGGGGATGTGCGGGGTACGCCACGCCGCATTGCACCAGTTGAATCTCGACCCCTAGACAGCGTCGGGGGAGGGGGCTGCTCCCCTACACTTTCGCCCCCACCCCGCCCCTCAAGAGTACTTGTTGACGCTCGTTCATATACGATCGGGATGCGTGCCGGATTGATTTTCAAAGAAACGCTTCTCTTTGCGGCTGCTTTTGTTAACGTCCTTATTTTTTACACTGATCAGGGTTTGTCGAGAATAACGTGAAATCAATGCGAGAATTTTCTCAGTAACCGTTCCCATCCTAACGTCTGCTTTTATTAATACTTCTTTCAATGGGTGTTGTTATCGTTAGCACTAATTAATTGCCCCATAAAAAGAGCTTTACTCGCTCTGAATCAGTTTATTTTGTGGAATTAAAATCTATAGCGATTAAAAAATCTTTATTCATTTTGTACTACTTATCTACTTATTTTAGGTAGGTAAGTGTACTTATCAGATAATAATGCTTATAAGGTGATATTGTTTGAAATATAGATAAAATACAAAGTTAGGAAACATTCTTACTTACGAAACTCCAAGTTATTAACTAGTTAGTAACTCTAATATCTTTTGCCCTTAAGCTACCTTTGACACCATGTCTTGAGATAGAAGGAAAATGCATCTAGTAATAGCGACTACCTAGTATGTAGCGCTCTGGCGCTGTATTACAGCACTTTGCTATTAAAGGCCACATTTCAGAGATGCCAGTGCTGCAATTTGAGCGAGATTCGAACCGGTGCAGCTGCGCCAAAGTCGATATTTCTCACGTTGCGGGTAGCTCTACTAGAAACATTATATAACACTCCTGAAACTGAGGCTAACCTACAATAGGTCACGTCAAGAAAAGAAATCCGGCCAAGTGCGAGTCCGACTCGCGCTCAGAGAGTTCCGACTTTTCGACTTTGCCTTTGAAAGCTATTGTTCCCATACGTCTAAATAGGTCGAGTACAAGTTACGACTATAACCGTTTAAGAACTTGTAGTTGTTAATAAATCATTATTAATAGGTACAAGTTAGAAATATAAAAGTTGGTAAGTACGAGTATTGTAAAGAAAGAGAAATGGGTAAAGATTGATCTTATTATAAATACTTAGATGTTCAAGGAAAGGCTTTTTTGAAATACTTATTTAACTAATGTTCCCAAAGTCGGATTGTTTCCGTTGTAATAACTCTTTAGTAGTAAGGACACTGGCTGCTTTTCTTTTCGAAATTGTTCTTTTTTGTACTCTGGTATTATCTGTCCAAAGCTTTTTACATAAGTTTTGCGCCCGGCAGTTAGGCCGGGAACGTTCCCAAAGTGGAATCATTACCAGGAACGACACATCATTGATTAGGGATAATCTTCGGAATTGAAAAAGTTCGACGCCAGTACATTCTCCTGGAAACCTGTTAGTTCGTTGATAAGTAATAACAAATATTTGCACACACGCTATCGTTTCTCCCGTGGGTGACGTAAGAGCGACGTACAATAATATGTATAACAGAACACAAGAGTCTCTGTAAACCCGTAAAGGAGCAAATATCTGAGGCACAATGTGCCGTAGGTACCTAAAGGTACACCTACTACAAATTTTGCATAAAGCGGCATAAGGAAGTCTTGAAGTAGGTAGTTTTGAAATACCTACTTACATAAATATGTCTGTAATAAGTAGAAATATAAGAATGCAGTGTGGACTTCAAAATAACATACTTATGTAATATAACTTACTTATTGAGAATTCTAAAACAGTTTATATGTGGGAATCTTCATTTGTCACATACATGTTGCTGTAAAATTATTGAACGAAGTCCTCGACATAGCCTCGACTGTCCGCACCTAAGAGTGCTTTCACACAATATTCGCGCGCCTGCCAGCGTTTCTAAGTCGCGCTATAGTAATACGACATGACGGCATGTCGGCAACATGAGTACAGCACTGGCAGCTTCGCGATAACAGGGTAGTTCTTTGAACTGCGGATGTCAATACCACTACCGCGAACGTTAAAATGTCTTTTGACTTTTTGCAAATACCTGAATGTCTTAAGTTCTAACTGGATATTAGTAAAAAGACGAAAGATTCTAGGATATTTTTGCATTTACGGTAAAAAAGATTGAGGACCGGTGTTCGAAGATCTACCCAACAACGCTGCAACCTCTGTATTTTTGAAAGGTTTCGCTGGTGGAGTGTTTGTAGCGCGAGGTAAACGCTTATACATGTGAAAGCACTCTAAGTGCTAACTCTAGCTATGACAGTGACATGAGCGGCACGAGCCGAGAGACACACTATAATTTAAACTGGTTTAATGCCCTATAATTTCACTTCCCACACCCTTAGTCTAGGTTGTTTCAATGAACTTGCTTTGAATGTTAGGTCTCTACGAAGGTTTTTCTTTACGTAAAGAGTGCGGTTATCAATGAGTGCAGTTGATATTAATTGCAGATTTTTGTTGTACTTAGTTCATTTTGTTTCTTTGTATCGTTATTAGAAGAAGTTGAACATTTAGTTACCTACTTTAATTAGAAATAAGCAGTATTGAATTCTTATGTATTTATCCTGCTAGTAAAGTTCGTTTCGTACAATTGTTTTTAGTGTTATATTTATATGTGCAATAAAGCGTTTTTGTATTGTATTGTAGTAATAGTCCGAGACGAAATAAATACCAAAATTGTCGCGCTACATGTGACACTAACATGCGGGATCACGCAACTGCGCAACATAAGTGCGATATACCGTTATGTTGGTAACGTTAGCAACAGTCATGTGCCGTTCCCGCGCATGTTATCAAAGTGGGAATGTTCCCACGTTGTAAAAACTCTTTAATTAGTGAGGACATAGGCTTTTTCCAATTATTCTTTCATTTGAGTATACATAAACATACATACATAAACTGCCTATATACGTCCCACTGCTGGGCACAGGCCTACCCTCAATCAACCGGAGGGGGTAAGGAGCATACTCCACCAACACTGCGGGTTGGTGGAGGTGGCTAATAGCCGGGACCAACGGCTTAACGTGCCTTCTGAAGCACGGAATCATCTTACTTTTTCGTACAATCAGGTGATTCAAGCCTGAAAAGCCCTTACCAAACAAAGGACAGTCTCACAAAGTGACTTTGACAATGTCCCCATCGGGAATCGAACCCGGACGCTCTAACCACTAGACCACGGAAGCTGTTGTTGGAGGCTTTTGAGTATAAGAAAGAATAATTCTGAAGAAGTCTGGTCTACCGAATGGTTAGGTAGTAAAGTGTAGAATGGCACATTACTGGTTAGCAATATAGTAAGTTGCATAATAGCTGAGCTTCGGTCAACGTTGCTATCAATGTAGTAATTATATTAGTAGTTAGGTACATCCCATTACGTTAATTATTTATTTGATCTAATGACATACCCTATAATGAGTAGGATGGTAAAGACTACTCTATAATATTAAATACTATAATATTCTTATTGTTTTTGATCTGTAAACGTGGGTGTTGTGGCTAAGTATTGGTTGTACCGGTACTCCTTAAGTTTTGAAGTAAATACCTTCTAAATAAGTATTAGAAGTAAAAATTCACTGAAATAAAGCTCACAGTATTTTCGTTGAAATCGAACTTACTACCTACTTTTTTAAGCTTTTTTTAGGTTACTTGTAATTCGATTCAAGCGGAATGTATTTTTCATTGCTACAAAATTCCTCTGCGGGCACGATAAAACGGAGTATCTATAAAAAAATCTAAATTGAAGTATTTGCCGTTGTGTGGATTACATAAACGGGATAAGTGGGTTACGGAAAAGGCGCGGGAAGCGAAACCTGATAAATTACCCCCGGATAGAGTGGCTGATAGGGCAGAGGTCGGTATCGTCCCGGGACCTGTCCCGTATTTGTTACAATGTCCTGCAAACGCAATGAGGGACTATGCAGGCTACGTTCCTCAAGAACAATATAGATGGCGCTGTAAAGATTTTCCTTCGACATATGCATCTTTTATCTTAATTTTTGGGTATAACATACATAAACATACATAAACTCACGCCCGTTATCCCTAATGGTTTGGGCAGAGCCACAAGCAATCAAAGACAACTTGCAGCCACCGTTGATACGATGTCGTAAGCTGGATATGAATGATTTTATTTTGATTTTTTTTTTTTGATTTATTTTTTTTGGGTATAAATGATTTTCATTTTTATTACAACCAGGCACAATTACAGCCATTATTATTCTGATAAAAATAAAGAAACTTGTTCCGTACTTCTTTTTAAACCAATTGTCACAAGCACAAGACGGTTATTTCTAGTTCGTAATTTATGTATTTCTATTCATCCAAATCGATAGCTAATTCGAATTTTGGATATGATCCAACGCTTTGCAAAGTGCACTAATGAAACGCACACGACAGTGGTGCCAACGTGAAGAGACTGAACTACGTCTCTCTCTCATTACATTCTCAAGACTTTTCAAGTCGAATCACAACGGCTCAACGAGCTCATACGCCTTCTTGGCTTTTCTATTTCCCAAAAGTGGTCAATTACTCCAAACTATCGACACAAGACAAGTGCAATCTTACACACAAGGACTATATACACTGCCTGTGGTGAACGAGACCGGGGCGCCCCGAAATCCAGCAGACGAGGAGCTTCGGTCAGTCCAATTTTGTCTCTTTAGCTATCGAAGTCAAACTCCCTAACAAAACTATACATATTTTATATATGCTTCTGCCATTACATTGTATTTTTTAATAATCATGTACCCGAGTAGGTAATGTGAAAATAGGTAGTTATTAGTTAAATCTCATGATAACATGATAACGGCCTCCGTGGACCAGTAGTTTGAACGTTCGGCTCACGATCCGGAGGTCTCGGGTTTAAATCCCGGTCGGGAGTTTGGTTAGGACGTTACAGGCTGATCACCAGATTTGTCCAAAAGTAAGATGATCCGTGCTTCGGAAGGCACGTTAAGCCGTTGGTCGCGGTTACTACTTACTGATGCAAGTTAGTAGTCGTTACATGGGCCATGTAACCCTGACACCAGGGTTGATAGGGTTGGTAATCCACCTCACAACCCACACGATAGAAGAACCCTAATTTTTCAACCACACACAGTGACGTAGCGTTGAACATTAGTTTAACGACGGACATTTAGGTCCCGCTGATGTCCCGTAACGGGGCGGAAAACTTGTCGTCCCTACAGCGAGCCTTCCATTATAGTACTATAGATACTCGTAACAAATGTAGGTATGGCTATTGAATAGCCTGATACTGCCGCCTTGCGACAAATAGTCGTCTTTCTTCGAGATTACTTCAATTTGGGAAAATAAAAAGTACCATTGAAGCGTTAGGTCTGCATCTGGTCTGTTGATAGCTTAGTCTTTAGATAATATTTTAATGCTATCGAGAAAATTGTAGTATAGTATAAAACAATTTTCTCGATAAGTATATCAATTATTTAGTTTAGTTTTAGAATTAGATTAATATTTTTTACCCTAATAATACTTTACAGCGTCATCATTGTTATTATACGAGTAGATAAACTTATATATACTTAAAATAAGTAGTAAGTACAAATGAAAATAGATAATGCAGGTTATAACGGAACATTTCCCCCGATACCGACCCCACCGGCGTAGTCGACGAATCTCATTCAGCGCGATAACGCTATCGACCCACTATATTCGATTAAATCTTTCTAATATAAGACAGGCGATATCCTGCGAGGTTCGCGCTCAACTGGGCACCCTCAGGCCTGTTGTTTAAAATTTATACCGAGTGAGACACCTCAGCGCTCCCCATTTGTCCGGTCAAGTTAATGGCATTCCCGGCAAAAAGCAACAGAACATTTCATTCATCGTCCATACAAGAGTGGATACGTTAATAATTATGAGGGATAAATTGCACAAGGCTTGAGCTATCCCGAGTAGACGGTAGGTATAAGGTAGATATAGATATAGGTATGACAGGCGAGAGCTTCCCCAAGCCGACTGTATGTATTATAGGAGACAAGTTCCCGACATCTGTTCGCGGCAATAAATTTAGGGGCACGAGGAAAACTTGTCGCGAAAGCAACGTTGTACACAAGAGGCTGAGCTCAACACCTACACACAATACTACGTATATATTATTACTGCCTACGCTTATAAGTTAGCTACACGAGATTAGCCTTTATATTTTTTTTTTTGTATTTTGCTTATTGTTTTTGTAAAGTAGATGGTGACTATAAATGATGATACCTTACAAACCAGATTTATGAGGAGGTGCTTGAAGATACGTTAAATAATCTTAATTACTTAATCATAAAAAATCTTGATTCTTCTTCTATCGTGTGGATTGTGAGGTGGATTACCAACCTCATCAACCCTGGTGTCAGGGTTATAATTGAGCCGCCAATAGTCCCTGACATGGTTCATGTAACGACTACGTACTTATATCAGTAAGTAGTAACCGGGACCAACGGCTTAACGTGCCTTCCGAAGGATCATCTTCTTTCAAACAATCAGATGATCAGCCTGTAATGTCCTAACCAAACTAGGGATCACAAAGTATTTTTTGTGGTATATTCCCCCGGGACTTGAACCCGGGACCTCCGAATCGTGAGCCCAACGCTCAACCACTGGAACAGGGAAATCGTATATAAAATCTTGATTGAAAATATAGAATAAATAAATAGCTAACAGAATGTGTCGCATATTAAATTTTCCAATTATAAATCTTTCTGCAATTAGTATATAAGTAGTCATCATCATCAGCCCATTAACGTCCCCACTGCTGGGGCACGGGCCTTCCCTATGGATGCATAGGGAGATCGGGCCTTAAACCACCACGCGGGCCCAGTGCGGTGGTTATTAACGACTGCTAAATAATGAGGAGCTCGAGATGAAAACTTTTTGGTATTTTTTTGTGGTCACCCATCCTATGACCGGCCTTTGCGTAAGTTGCTTAACTTCAACAATCGCAGACCGAGCGCGTTAACCGCTGTGCCACCGAGCTCCTTATATAAGTAGTACTTAATGATAATAATTAAAAGAAGAAGAAAAAAGAGTAGTAAATGAACACGATACACAATTTTACCCGTACAAAAGAAACGAGCTTTCCGAGTCGATTTCACGTACAATGGTTAAAGCCAGCGATCTAAATAAACACTGACGACCCAAATTAAATACTCTCCATTCAGCTTAAGCCACGGATCTTTCATTTTATTGTCCTCCGTTATCTCTGTGAATAAACTTAAGGGGAAGAACAGATTGTTTTGTCATTATCATAATTCAAGACCTGTGAATCCTCTCGACAGACAATCTTCATTGTTCTTTGTCTTTTAACGAGATAACAATGCCAAATTACAAATCTTTTCAACACTTCATAATACTGCCTGTGGCAAATATGCATCATATTTGAATATATAAGTAGTTATATATTATAATAAAAAGGGTAATGTGGAAACTTATTTTGAACAGTGTTTAAAATAAAATAATAAAATAAAAATATTCTTTATTTCACAAATATTTTTTAGTTACATGGTGGCCGAGAGTTCCCATTAAGTAATCCTAGGATACTTGTGGCGGGAATGTCTCGCAATTCCCAAGGGGTAGGTACAGTTTGTGAGTTAAAAAAGTAATAACAAGTATGACTTCTATAAAGAAAACACATAATTAAGTAGGTGTAACCTAAAGATTTTCAAAGTAAAATAAAACTAAATAAGTATCTAATTTTGCCCATACTCGTAGCACTATAAATGTGTATATATGTATGTGTGTCTGTATGTGTGTGCGTGTGTGTGTGAGTGTTGTGTGTGTGTGTGTGTGTTTGTTAGAATACTATATACAGTAGTACCTACTTTGGTACTTTTGCGACGTCGTACAGTAAGTCAATAATACTCCTACCACATTCATTCAACAAGCGTAATGAGCTTCTTTCCTATTATTAGTAAGTTCTCGTACAGTTTTAAGCACTTAGCGTTTCTTCTCATGTTGCCCTTAATACTAAATGAACCTTCCCCAGCAGCTTACGATCCGATCCCGGTAAAATGTCGGCCCGTTCTGTGTCGGGGTACAGCTCCTGAATAACTTATTACTATGCACCTCCACCGAACAAGAGCCTTCCTTAATAAGTAACAAGATATTCCCATTTTGTAAGACGTATTTTTCAAGTAAACATACGTAGATACATTTTGGTTTAGAAACCTTTTTTCGCATTAAAGATCAATAATTTACTTAAGTACACTGTTAAAATTTAGAATTTTACATTTTCTTTTTTGAATTGTAGGACGGATCTAAATAAAAATTCGCAATGTAGGAAAATATATTCACACATATATAAAAGAGTACAATGCGGACGAAATGCAGGCCATAATTTAAGCTAGTAAGTTTGCTTACAAACAAAAAGAAAACAAAAAATTTATCGCAATTTTAAATAAAATAAAACCTACGCGTCCGATGCGTTCCTATCGATGTAAATGATATTTGCACACCACTATTTACAACTGAGTTGTATAAATACAATTTCGCCAAAAGGCCATGCCCGTATTATAATGGATTGCCTTTTGAACTTCATCGTGAAATAAATATAACGCTTACGTTTCATAAATATATAAAACGGGATACCGACTGTAAAAAATACTTTGAAAAATATACCAGTTTTTGGTTCCATTCAATTTCCTTTAGTAAATAATTGCATGCAATACATACATATTCGAGACCCTCATTGCGTAAGTCCGAGTTCATTATTTAATTTTTAAGTAAATGTACCTAATGCTACTTACTTACCTACATATTTGTCAACAATTATCACCCTGATATCTTCAAAATTAAATTTATAATAAAAGTGAAACCATCCTAGTAACCATTCCACTCACTCCCCTTCAAGCGGATCTTCGAAACACGGAGGAACCCGAAATAAAAGCTAGGTACTAAAGGTTCAACCACCCAATGACTGATCGGTACCGACATTCTATGTTTATCGCAACCAATCAACAAACACAGCAACCGGGCTAATGGGCTCCTCAATATATTCAAGTAAATTCAGTCTATGATACGTGTTTGATCCCAGCTTACGTGTCGATATATCAAGCGACGGGTATTTGCCCTAAGCTTATTGCAGTTTAACTGGAATCTAGAAATGTATACATACAGCTGCCTTGCTCGCCTACAAGCCGCCACTTTATAGTCGACTATAGTCACGAAATATGGTCGAGGCCCGCGTTGCTCTATGCGAAGTATCGACAATTGACGTATCCTAGAGGTACCTAAGTAATATTTTCTACTAGCAAAGTACAGAATTGTCGCAAATCTATTTTTGATAAAATGATACGTTTATTACATGATTATACAATCCTATTAATCTGATGAACTTCCGCCGCCCTCTAAAATCAGCTTATTTATTAGGACATTGGATGTAGTTACCTACTCGTATAACTTGGATCAGACTACCGGCCAAGATTTTTTTATTCAGTCATCAGTGATCGTGATTCGAGGGTTCTTGTGAAAAACGGGGTAACTAGATGAAACTTTTTAGACTTATTTTTACGGCAAATTCAGATCGTAAATGTTAACAACGTCGGACATTTACTGTCATCAAAGTGAGTGATACTCGTTTAAAAGGGAAAGTACAGAGATATTTCTCATAACGTCACCTAAAAAGCTGCTTTTAGGTGGAATGTTTGGCATTTCGGCAAACTCGCGACTCTCTAAAATTGTAACCCGCTGAGCAAAGCCTCAGTAATAAAAAGAGCTCTAAACAGGAAAGGGTTAAACTAAAAGGGGGTAAAATTGTCGGTTAAGGGCACTGTGGCATATAAAGTAAAGTGGTAAATGGAAAGTAAGATAGGCTTTATTGCCACAGGTTGGGTTAAAACTTGTTTCTATAGCTTTATGACTTCGTGGTAGGGTAAATTTTTAAATTCTCCTTTTTTACGGAACTAAACTAGACATTTCACAATGTATTGTGTAGAACAACTACTCTTTCTAGAATATTCTGTTAAGTGGAGGTAACAAGGAGGAAAACTTGCCTAATATTTAGCACTTTATTATACTAAAATAGCTAAGGAAAACCTTAGTTTTCTAACATTTACCCACAACTGCCCGTGTGAATAACAAGGCAAATTATTTCCAGTCACAAATCGTAGTCGCCTTTGACGTTTCCGACACGATAGCGGTTGCAAGTCAAAATGAATAAATGAGTACCTACAAAAGCAATGAAAACTTAGACATTCGATGCTCTCTGAATATTTGACGAATTTCACTGACTCCCAGCTCAGCTTACGTAAGTAAGACACTTATGTAATTTATCTTTTTATTCTTGATGAATAAGAATTGTGTATATCATCAACCACAACGATCATTTGCTTTGATATTTATAGTCCATAAATATGAACATCGAAAACGAGAAGATAAAACATTCATTTGCAATGCACAATGCAATGAGTTCGACAGACACGAGCAAAGGGCATTATTTCAATGAAAACAAAAAACAAAACGTAATAAAAATGCCACGGGAGTTTTGTGTGGAGCCAAAATTGCAACGTCCTGCGAACTCTCGTGTAATACCTACGAAATTCCGTACGAACCGAGGTAATCTAACATGGAACTCCAAACTGCATCCAGTTTAGAACAGTGAAAACGGAGTTTAGCTGCAAACCTGCGCAAAGTTATGTGTTATGAATGTTATTGAAAGTACTTAATTGTCGCATCAGTCATTTACAAATACCTACTAGTATTTTGTGAATTAAAGTTTGAGTTAGTGTCCGTGAGAGTAGAACTGAGCGTCGATAAGTTTGTGAACCCGGATGAGAACGGACGTTATTATAAATTTCACCCGTGTTGTTTTGTTTTTAACTTTGACATGAAAACTATATTCTGCCACACTAAGCAACTTTTTTATCCTTTTTTTTAAAGACAAGCATAGAATGAAGTTTTAGAGCCTTATTATCGTATATACGTAGACTTTTGCGTATGTTTAAAGTTTACCAGAGAGCGTCAAAGGCTTTGTTATTTTTTTATATCAAACTCTGTAAACTCTAAGGAGAAGCCAGGCTTAGAATACTACTATAAACTGGCAAGCGCATAATAGGTATTAATGAAAGTGGACAAAGCTAATGAAAAAAAATATAACGAACTCAAAATAAATTAGGGAGGGGGGAGGGAATACTAATTTAAAACGTAGGTAAGTACATCTTTAATTAACCTCAGTCATAAATCAAAATTCCAAAATTTAAGACACTACTTTATTAAAACACACGTTTACTAAACAAACACCTAGTGAGCCACTTGATCGACATTAAGCGAGTTACCTGGAACGTTTTCCGGGAGGTTGGAAGATTTTAAGCTGCACTTTTCGGAATTCAAATTTACCACTTTACATCTTTGCTTGCGCCGCCATATTAGCAAAATGGCCCCCAAAAATGGTTTTATGGCAATGGCATCTATTTTTTTCATTATAGGTAAGAAATTATAATACAACACTACTACTTATAAATACGTGAATACACGTCGGGTTCTAAACTACCAAAATGATTGGTCTAACCATCTCATGTATGTTATGGGCCCTGTATGTAGGTATTTAGACTTGAGTCGAGCTATTAATTAATAGAGCGGTTCATCACACTCACACACTGAAAGAGCTGTAATACTTGTAAACATAATATCTGACTGAAAACAGCACTGACCACTGTACCACCGCTTTACAGCTGCATTGTCACAAATAAAGAATAAAAACGTTGTGAACTGGGCAAAGTGTCTCTAGATCTAAATGCGGTTGCAGCGCTACTGCTGGAAAACTGATTTGCATCGCACTGTAAAGTTATCCGACTCCCAACAAGTTAGTGAATTCGAAAACGACTGCCTAACATTTAAATGTTATTCGAGCAGCTCCTCCTGGTTTACTCAGATAGACAATTTTGAAGGGGAACTTCTATCATTTTAGACATTTCCCTTTCCACTAACTTAGATGAAGGGTTATTTATCTATTTTTCACTCCTCTACTAGGTACCACTTATGTCTAAAATAAATTATTAATTTCCTTTCTTTCTTATGGTTGAAATTTCTAGAAAAATAAAATCTATAATCTGAGTCATGGTTAAAATGGGAATAAGTACCTACGTAAAAATACACGAAGTAAAAAATATCCTCTTTGAAATAAACAGAATCAACATTGTGCTAGGCCCACGGCGCCGTCTTTGGGCGCCGTAGACACTCCCTGTTATAAGACATGAATTTAAAGATTAAGTTTAAAAATAATGCGCCTGGCTGGCAGGATGACGTGCCTAGAAGATGTCACATCCATCACTACCATACCTACGTATTATTCTAACATATTTTGTACGAAATATGTTAAAATCATGGAGCAACACAGGTCTCCGGCGCGCGGCGTTAAAACAGCACAACATAATGTAGACACATACCTATACACGTCCAAAGTCCAAACTTGTTACATAACATGTCATTTACGAAGACATTTGCATATCGCAGTTGACGCGTTCCGGGGGGTTCCGTTTTATTTAGCCTGATTGATGTGCATACTCCAAATAGCTGGAAAACTTTTCGAACGAATTTCAATATTTTGCCGCAACGTTTTTGGGCAACTCGCATTCGGTATCGTTTACTTAATATTAGTCTTGATAGCGGGTACAACTATTTAAAGCATATATTTTTTAAACACAAGCCAATATAGACTAAAAGAACTCACGTCTCGAAATAATAAAATAAAATTGAAACATATAAAACTTACTTAATTAGTTTGTTACTTTACCTAAGCAAGAAATTACGTCTTGTCTATGTTATTATATTTGCTTAGTACTTCTTTTAAAAAAATGTTTTGGGAACTGCAAGTAAGGAGACGTTAGTATGGTCTGAAAGCATTTGAGTATCAACTACAAAAAGGTGTGAGCCTAAAAGCTTTTTCTCGCTCGTTCCGAAATCCGATGTGTTTAGATAAGTATGCGCTGAATGAAGTATTTTTGTGTACGGGACTATACTGAACCGGCTTTAAACTTTAAAAAGCATCGAGCAACGAGCTGCTAGCTGTACAAAGTATTTATACCTAGCGTAATATACTCCTATACTGCAAAGAATATATAAGTAAGTTTAAAAACTAAACCCCGACTACGGAACAATCGTGCTCTAAAAAGTATGAAACAAGAAAATAATTCTGCGAAATTCTTTCGAATAGTGGTGGTTAGGAGAAGGCCGTGGTTGCATGTCAATCTGTCGAAATAATTCGCTCCATGACATCCTAAACATCACTAATTGCAAGAATTTCGGAGAAACATTTTATTGTTTCGCACTTGTTAGAGCACGATTTTTCCGTAGTCGGATTGTATTCCAAACTTACATTTTTTTTCATATTATTTTAGGGTCATATTTATTGGGATAACGTGCTTACATTACTGGTTTTATGCAAATATAAAACCTGTCCGTAACATTATGTGAACAGTTATGTATTAAACGTAATTATCATGTACCTACATACAAGCAAACCCGCGCGTAAAAGTTAGTAATATTACCTATTTCAAATGTGCAAATTACGTCCTTTCATATTTAATGCCCAATACTATGTATGTATTACCTTGTATAATATGTATTACCTTGGGAAAAAAATATATTTTTTTCTTCATCAGTTTACGTCTTCTAGAGGGCGAATTTAGTGCGACTTCACAATTAGCCTATTTTAACCACTGGACAATCAAGACGCTTCTGTAACACTTTAGTTCTTAAATTCTGATAAGGGATTTAAAAGTTGCGAGGGCGCAGACTCATAACCTTTTTGCTTCGCCGCAGTCAGGTAGAAAGTAGATAAGGCAACATGGAGAAGCCTATAGTCTGTAGTGGACTGATTTAGCTGATGAAGTAGAAGTTACTACATAAGCCAGTTTTACTTAGGTCAGTTATCCGGTCAGCAAATTATATCTGTAATCTAATAGGATTTATATATAAACCAATCTACTGATGCACCACTTGTGATTTCAGCCTGAAATATCAAAATTGTCATTTCTTCTCCTCAGCTATAACACTTGCGAAATGATGTAAGTAAATTGAAAAATGTTAAATTGACCTTGAACCAGTTCGTCCATGATAATTACGTTGAATAAATGATTCTGGTTTGATTCAACTTATATAATATGTGGGGAAAGAATCCACAAACAAAATATTGAAGTCAAGCTTGGAGGTATTTGGACATTATGATAGAATGAAATCCAGCAGAGTAGTTAATGCCGGTTGAGGCAAACCTACTACAGTAAGTACTTACTTACACAAAAAGAGAATAAAAATCGATAAACGCTAGCCGTGGGCTCGCGGGAAATGACCACTAAACTATGGTTAAGTGATACTTTTCACCACTAATCCTTAAGGTTCCTTTAACAATTTTTTACCGAAAGGCAGGAGGTTATCAATTTGACCCGTATGTATATGATTTTATCTCTTTATTTGATTTCTAGCGATTGTACGGCGGTGATTTCCTTCTTGTGGAATTCAGGTATTTTACGATTTCTACATTGTTAAGGAATCGAGTTGCATGCAGTACACACTGAAAATGATCAAATAAGAACTCACATATCTATTTTTTACTTTATTAGGCAGAATAAATCGAACTTAATTTAGTACCTAGTTATTTATTCATTTGATTATGGCATACATTAGCAAATTAAATATTTTCTTCATTACATTTTGGTGTAACTAATATACCTACTGCGTTAACGTATTCTTAAAAACTAAGCGATAATATCAATAATTTAAATAGTCAGAGTTATAGTGGCGCGTACATGTCGGTGAAGTCGATTCGGCATTTGACAGGATTCGGTCAGTGATACTCGCGGCGACCCATTGGGTTTTTGACTGGCACTCGATAACCTTTTTTCCTATTTTAAATAGCTAGCCTATATATTTACTTACCTAAAAAAATCTAATTCAACGCTTTTTAATTTTCTAAATTTGATGTAGTTTTTTAACGTGAGGTATCTTCTTGCGGAAAGTGCATTTGATGAGACACAAATCATTTGGCTGGCGGGCAGCGAAGTTCTTCACTATTTGTCCACTTATCGTTTTCCTGGCGACATTTGTCATGAAGCTGACACCTGTGCTTGCTCTTACACCACCCGCACTGGTACTCGGGGGGAATCTTCATGCACTGTCCGCAGTCCCGGCCCATTGACTCACAGCTGTACAAGAGGAAAGGGACCTGATTGGACAAGGGCTCTGCTCCGCCCCAAACCAGCTGAACATGGCCGTGGCTGTCGCTTAAAATGAAATCATCAAAAGGTGCACACTGAACTTCGTCTTTAAAAAGCTTACCTTTAAGAAATATCCTCTTTTTCTTCTTTAAAAATGTAATCAGACATACTATTTCATGTATGTGCATAGCCGGCTCAGGCGCTAGTATCTTGAGTTTGATTATAATTCTTCCAGTATGAAAGAGTATCGGCCCTGATGATTGGTGATACACGAAGGGGCAAACCGCATGATGCACGTTGGGTATGGACCTGCTTTTAGCTTGTGGACAGTACATCTCAGACTGGTGAGTGCAGCCGTAGCGGTGGCACCAGCCGCAAGGGAACCTGGTCGCGTTTACACACTCCTTGCATCCGCGGAATCCTTTGCAGTACCCTTCAAGATAAGACATTTCAACTTCCGTAAATTCTGCTTTTGTCGTCATTTTATATTCAGCCTTAACAGATTCGGAATGATATATCCTCTTTGGTGGAGTAGACACAAAGTTGACAGAATTATTATTTAGTGAGTCGAATTCAATTTGCGTTTGATTCGCCTTTTCCTTAGTTAGTGAACTTTCTATGGAAGTGATAACAAGAATAAACACGAGTAAGTGAATCATCTTGACAGTTTGTTCGAAGTTATTTTTACAAATGGTCACAGAGTAGTCCGGTGACCGTATTTATACGAGTTGATACTTATACCTTTACGTAAGTGAAATTTGTTTTATTTAAGTATAGAAAAAAGAATTAATTTATTATTATAATTAATCATTCGTGCTTATAAAATAACCTTTGTTTTACTAGCGGTGAATAATAACTGACTGCGTCAAAGACTTATTAGAATTTGTATTCGATGTGTTTTAGTAGAAGAATGTAGGATAGTAGGCACCTAGTTCATTGTTATATAATAGTACTAGCTCATGTAAGGAAAAAGTATCTAATTAGTACTCATGTGATCTTTTTGTGCAGTGAATTTTCTAAAATCATCTCCCTAGCTTTATCCTGTTTTAACGGGGTCCGCTTACCTAACCTGACGATTTGACGGTCCGGTTTTCCACCAAAGCGACTGACTGTCTGCCCTTTCAACTTGAAGTGAAAACCAGCCCAATATAGGTTAGTTAACATACCTACGAAATGAGTTTCTCGGGAATGTGGGTTACCTCACAGTGTTTATCTTCACCACTGAGCACGTGATAATAATTTGTGATCCAAACATGAATTCGAAAATCATTGGTTTAGGCCTATGGTGGATTCGAATCTGCGACCTCAAATTGAGAGTCAAGCGTACTACCTACTGGGCCACCACGGGTCTACTGAGTGATCTAAAATACCATCTAGAAAGTTTTATAGCGTCGACTAGTCGAGTAGAGATATGATTATGATGCTTTTTTTTATAAAATCAGAAATGTCATGAGTGGGAGCAAATGAATATTGAATTACTTAAGTATATAAAACATACAAAATACTACATGCGGAATAAGAAAGGCCTATTTTATATATACTTGCTTAGTGACTCAAGTAAAATGCTCAAGTACTTATCTACGGAGGCCCTTTGAAACCCTTTCCCACTGAAAGCCAGGGTTTTCCAGGGTTGATGGGATTGGTTATCCACCTAACAACCCACACGATAGAAGAAGAAGACTGAAAGCTCTCTATCGCGTGATAGAAAAAGAATGTGGTTGTTTATGAAACGTTGACGTGTGTGCAACACAGTATTCGAACATTTAGGTAACTCGCCCGTGTCATGAGTCAATTTGTGTCGTGTTTCGTGGAGTTGCAAAAGCAATCAGTCGATCCATACGGGTGTTGCGACGGCTCTTTGACAAGTTCCTATTCAAGTCCAATACTGTGGCGACCACACACTATTCACAACGGCGTTTGATTATGACTATAAGTACAATCAAAAGGCGTAAGCGAAAGCCGTTAATATTTTTTTTTGACGTGACGTATTGTAGATTTGCCGCAGATGGCATTAACTACTTGGCCGGACAAAGTTAATAATTATACATTTCCACTCTGAAGTAAGTAAACTGAGTTTTTCCTTCAGTAGATTAATCTGTGTATACATATTATACACCTATGGTATACTTCATAAATAGATTCGCGCCCAACTGGGCATCCTCAGGCCTGTTTTCTTAAATTTTGAATCGGGT
The DNA here is from genome assembly GCF_024362695.1 of Pectinophora gossypiella. Taxonomy (NCBI): domain Eukaryota; kingdom Metazoa; phylum Arthropoda; class Insecta; order Lepidoptera; family Gelechiidae; genus Pectinophora; species Pectinophora gossypiella. The sequence goes on from NC_065433.1 coordinate 15,559,570, forward strand.
GAGAGCCCTCAACGCCCCCCATTTGTCTGGCCAAGTAGTTAATGCCACCTGCGGTAAATCTACAATAAGTCACATAAAAATAAAGAACAATAATCTAAGAGTCGAGACAATCTAATTTGTGGTCGAGAACTGTCTACTAGTACTAATGTTTGAACTGCATCTCCCGTCAACTAATTTACTAAGTCACAATCGCAATCTTGTTTGATTGCAGTAGACGGCGTTGTCGCGCGGTCGCCGGTCACGGCGTCTGTTTGCCTTTAGCTTTATTCTGTTTGCCCATTTACTGCCTCCAGGGATCCATCCATTCCAAATGACGTTTAACTATAAAAAGGCTTTCCGTACTAATTGTTCACAGAGAATCAAACTGATAAGTAACTAACTAATATTGAAAGAAAGAAAGAAAGAAAGAAAGAAAATATTTATTCGGCATACTTATTGATATTTGACCTTCGATAGTATTGGATAATTAGCATTTTGTTTTTCTTCAATACTTAATAACTTTCTTTTACAAATAAAAAGTAAGCTAAAAAGTAAGTAATTATATTAAAAATTGGGAGATTTAATACGCGTATATTTTTAATGATTTGCACATTTTAAATATAAACATATTACTAAACTTAACCTGCGGGTTTGTTTGTGTTTTTCTCGATAATTACGTTGAATTGGTAACATAACTGCTCAGACATGTTCAGGATAGGTTTTATTTCCAAATTTGACTAAAACACGTAATGGAACTTTATCTTAAAAGGAGTAAAAATCTAAGTAGTATGAGACAAGAAAATATATCTCTGGAATTGAAGAGATAGCTGTGTTTGAATGCCAATCTGTCTTAAAAGTTTACTTACTTTGCTTTAAATATCATTCGCAAGAATTACCGAGATATTATATATATATTCAGTTTTATCATTTTTAGAGCGTGATTTTTGCGTACTCGGGTTTTAGTTTTTATTAAACTTATATTTATATATGTAATAATATGTGTGTGTCTTGTATAAGTATGCTGTATTAAATATATGACATAACTTAAACAGCCTTCCTTTTCAGACAATCAGGTGATTCAAACCTGCAATGTCCTTACCAAAGGACAGTCTCAAAGTGATTTCGACAATGTCCCCATCTGGAATTGAACCCGGTCCTCCAGATCGTGAGCTCAATGCTCTAACCATCTCACCAAGGAGGTTGTATTGATTAACCAATAAAAACTACGTAATATAATAAATCAAAGCTATGATGGTCGTTTTAGCATAAAGTAGGTACAATAATTCTCTGTACGAGCCAGTTCTGGAGCAGTTTGCATCAATTCTACGACACACCCTGCAGAAGAACATTAACTAGATGAACGTTATAAAGTACAGGTATTTGCTCCTATAACGTAGTTACTATATAATTATTTATTAATAAAACTTTTTATTATAAGTTACTAATGAGGTACTTTCCATGCTACGTTCCTCAAAACCTATATAGATGACGCTGTATAGATTTTCCTTCGTTTAACCTTCTAAACTTCATGGATAACTTACATTATATTTTGGAATAACAGCCTCCGAGGTAAATCGTGGGACATTGTCGAAATCACTTTGTGAGACTGTCCTTTGTTTGGTAAGGACTTTTCAGGCTTGAATCACCTGATTGTCCGAAAAAGTAAGATGATTCCGTGCTTCGGAGGGCACGTTAAGCCGTTGATCCCGGCTATTAGCCGTAAAAACACCTCCACCAACCCGCAGTGGAGCAGCGTGGTGGAGTATGCTCCATACCCCCTCCGGTTGATTGAGGGGAGGCCTGTGCCCAGCAGTGGGACGTATATAGGCAGTTTATGTTATGATATGTGTACCCGAATAATGAGAAAATAGGTTATTATCACGTCATAACAGTACAACGCCATCTATATTGTTTTTAGTGAACCTAGTCTGGAAAGTCCCTCAGTATACGAAACTTGATGAGCGCGACAAATGTTAAAACGACCATCGCAGCGTGAGTTGGTACTTTGACTAGCAAACTGGCCGGCATACGCACGTTACTGGCTTTGTTATTATAACCGAAACAATTGAGTGATCGCATTAAATACAGTTCAATTAATTGGTTGAAATTTGTCTGTGAAATGAATTTCAGGACCGGAGAGTCGCTCAAACA